>NW_027363213.1:758006-1468512 GCF_046119375.1 Phyllobates terribilis
AAATAGATGGCATCATTACCAAAGAAGATTATGTGGCAATACTGAAGCAACATCTCAAGACATCAGCCAGGAAGTTAAAGCTTGAGCGGAAATGAGTCTTCCAAATGGACAATGACCGGAAGCATACTGCCAAAATGGTAACAAATTGGCTTAAGGATAACAAAGTCAATGTTTTGGAGTGGTCATCACAAGGCCCTGATCTCAATCCTATTGTAAATTTATGGGCAAAGCTGAAAAGGCAGGCGAGAGCAAGGCGACCTACAAACCTGGATCAGTTACATCAGTTTTGTCAGCAGGAATGGGCCCAAATTCCAACCAACTATTGTGAGAAGCTTGTGGAAGGATATACCAAATGTTTGACCCAAGTCATTCAGTTTAAGGGCAATGGTACCAAATACTGATGAAATGTATGTAAACTTTTGACTTTGCAGTAAGTAATAAAAATGCCTTAAAAACAATTCTCTCTCTCATTATTCTGGCATTTAGCAAATAAAAAAATTATGGTAATCCTAATTGACCTAACGCTGGAAAGGTTTATTCTGATTTCATGTCAGATATTGAGAATAACATGCATATGTGTCTTTTTATATAGTGTATGTAAACTTCTGATTTCAACTGCATATATTGTATCATGTGCCCCCAAAAATCTGCACTTTATTCCTCGTTGGTTTTGAGTTAGTAACTCAAATCTATACCCCTGATGTCAATACAATGCAGTTTTTTATTCTAAGGCCCCGGTCCCACTATCAGTATTCAGGCAGTATTTTTTCTCAGGAATGGGGGATGAATGCAGAATTGGTGACTTGTTTCTATTATACCTTTTCTCTGATAGTTCCTCACCTGGTTTTGGCTCCCACTCCTGAGAAAAAATACTGACCGAATACTGACCAAATACTGATAGTGAGGCCGTGGCCTAAGATCGCTAGTGTTTCTAGTTAGGTAAAGATGAAGTGGCTTTATTATTTAACTTTCATTGCAGGGGACATTGGCTTCAGCTGGAATGGGCATTATGGTAAGTAGGGCTTAATTTAGAACAATAAAAGGTCTCTGTTAATTTCAAATTAAATATTTTATTCATGGTGTTGTAGTTATATCACATATTACTTTCACTATGGGGTTAGTAATGGGGGCGTCTTATAGACGCCTCTCCATTACTAACCAGGGCTTGATGTCAGTTGGCCTTATAAGCTGACATCAACCCCAGCCCTATAACCCCACTGCCACCGCTACAGGGCAGTGGGCAGAGCGAGGCTAAGTGTCAGAATTGGTGCATCCTATGGATGCGCCATTTCTGGGGCGGCTGAGGGCTGCTGTTTCTAGCCTCGGAGGGGGCCATTATTTATGGCACCTTCCTAGGCTATTAATATCAGTCCTCAACTGTCTGCATAGTCTTTTCTAGCTGTTAAAATAGGGGGACCCCACATCATTTTTTGGGTGGTCCCCCATTTTAATAGTCTGTAAAGGCTAAGTATTCAGCTGGGGGGCTAATATTAGTAGCCTGGGAAGCTCTGTGGGTATTACCCCCTTCCCAGGGTTTAAACATTTGCCCCAGCCGTCTGCTTAACCTCTGCTGGACTATAAAATTACGGGGAACCCACACCAATTTTTTTTTTAATAAATCCTTTAATTTAACAATAAATGACAAGTACAGTAACCAACACTGTCACTGTACTAATTATATACATGACTGACACCTTTCTATCTATCTATTCTATGTGTATAGCTATTCTTTCTATTCTAAATTGTTGGGCACCGATGTATTGTAACTGTATGCGGCTGATGATTTGCCGGCTTTTAAAGAGACAGGTGAGTGAAAATCGGACGGCACTCGCATGGTCCGAGTGCTGTGCAATTTTTTTCACGCACCAATTGACTTGTATTGGCGAGTCTCGTCCGAGATATGTGGCAAATCACAGCATGCTGTGAATCAGCCCGATTTCAGCTGAGAAAAAAAATCGCAGATGAGATGTCACGCATTCATTAACATTGGTCCGAGTGCAATTCAATTTGTTATTGCTCTTTCCCAACTAAAGCAGAGAGGGAAAGCGCGTGGTGGATGCTGGGCTGTGATGTGCGGTGAAACCCCAACCACAGCTCATCAATCAAGCAGGAGTGCGTCACTTGCTCACGCCCGACTGCAGTGGATGTCAGAGCCGGCTTCAGCCGGGGTCACGTGATGCCTGGTGAGAGGCCAGCAATAGCGCCGCTCACAGGCAATAAAGAACAAGCTGTTATGAACTGCTACAAACACTAAGGAAAGAAAGAAAAACTGTCTGTACAATAGGACTAAGCTGATTCCCTACGATGCAGCGGGGGACCTGTTCCTTGTGAACAGACCCGCCTAAGTCCTCGGCTAGTCTGAACGCAGACCTATAGATATAAGGGAGGGGTCCCTACAAGAACTTAGGACTGGGATATAGTTGGACACCTCCTAGCAGAAGTTGTAGCAGAGCAAAAGACAAACAAACAGAAGTACTAGTGGTCAAAAGACCAAGCAAACTACAGAGTTAGGTACAAGGCACCTGGCTAGCTTAAGAGTAAATGTAACACTGAAGTCCAGCAAAGCCAGAAGGGCGGAGCTGGATTATTTGATGGCCTGTTTAGGCAGCCAACAGTTGGGAATGAGGGAACGCTCCCTAATCCAATTATTGGCCTGCCTAAATGAACCTTTACTTGAAAACTTTATACCAATGAACAAACTTCTCTGGTGCCATAAGAAAGCCATAACGCCACAGTGCTCAGGCATTACTGACATTGAAAAGACACAAGGTAGAGACCCTGGTTACAGTGATGTGTCACTTAATGGTCTGATTGCTGTAGTTTTTATAAAATCACTATTTTATCAGCAAGCAGATTATCATTGGGGACTAGTAAACCTGCTGCCAGGTAGTCCTACATATTCATAAGCTCTGTACAACCCCGCCCCCATCACTGATTGGCAGCTTTCTGCAAATGTAGTATACACAAAGTGGCCAATCAGTGGTGTGGGCGGGGTTATACAGAGCTCAGCAGTCAGAGAACTGCCAATCAGTGATGTGGGCGGGGTCTGCTGCAGATAACACAGTAATTTTATCAAAATGACAGCAGGTAGCCCAGTAAGTGACAGATTGTTGGAATCAGGGCCTCTGCCCCTATATTGCGCTGCACTCAGATGGGTAGCAAAAACCTGGTAACAGATTCCCTTTAATGGTGTTCTCTTCCAGTTATTGTGTTGGAGAACACCAAAGACGTAGGGCATCGGCTAAAAATGATTGCCTCTTTTTTATCTTGTGCAGGGTTTCTATATATAATCATTTAAAATTGTTTCTCAGTCACCATTAAAAGCTGAATTGGTTTACACTGAAACCTAAGCGGAGGTATAAACATCAAAAACATATAGGCCAGGAAGCTGGATTTTCAGTATTTCTACCACACCTTCTCCATGAACTCCATTTCCTCCTCCAGCTGCTGCGTCTCTTCTTTTACTGCCTGTAGAAAATCAGTGACTGACTGGCGAGGGTGCATTCCTTTCTCAAATCGGTTATAGAGGCCCCTCCAAAACCTTCCATGGTGAAAAATAAGTTTGAAGAGTTAGTATATGCACAAGTACAGAAGATTATCATCGAGCAATTCTCATGATATATGTTCTTAAGACGTGCTAGTGACGCGCCCCTGGGCCTGTGTCGCGCTGCGTTGCGCACGCGGGAGCTTACCCGGAGCCGGATCTGTTGAGGGTTGTAGTCTCATGGCGGTGACCCGGTCCGTGCCCAGGGTGTCAAACTAAGTGGCATTCTATGGCAGTAGATGTTAACTTGGATGTCGACTACGCCACCCGTTGAGTGCGGCTTTGAAGCTGCCGCTGCAGAACAGTCCACTGAGGCCAGGTGTATAAGGATGTGCAGCGTGGTGGTATAACCCCCAACGGGAGGGGTATGGCCTCAGGGCAGCAGGTGTAGATGATGGGGGTTGTGATGATGCAGGAAGGAGAGGCAGGGACGTGAGATGCAGTTTCAGGGTTTTTTACTCACTGATGTTGCTTTAGTCACTCTGGCCTTGAGTGACCACCCGAGCCGTGCTGCGTCCACCAGGTGCGGGACTCGGCTAACCCCCAGGCAGTTCCGGAGCGTGGTCCTGAGCTTCCCTCTCACTCTCTTTCTCCTGGCCGTCCCCACCAGGGATCCACCTTTGTCCGGCTCCCTCGGGCCTCTTAGTGGTTGAACCTTCTCTGGCTTCCCTGGCCCTACTCGTGGTGTGCCTTCCTGGTGGATATGGTGAGGGTCGTGGCAAAACGACCACGACCTCCGGTTCCTGGTTAAGGGTTACTTCTGCCTCTGCCAGCTTGGGATCCGGTGCCCTTTTCTGCCAACCCTTCACCCTTTTGGCTTAATTCTGGGATCTTAGGGTTCCCTCTGTCTCTGCTTCTCTGGGCCTTTCTTCCTCCTCTCTCTCCACTGCAGGCTTGGCCCTGGAGCTGGGCCCAGCCGGAGCCACAGCTCCCTGTCAGCCCTCCTGGCTGAGCTCCTCTGCTCTGCTCCTCCTCAGGCTGAACTCGACCAAAGACCCTATTCTAAGATGGTGCCCACCATATATACTCCCTCTATGTGTGAGCCCAGGTGACTAGCACCCAATGAGCTCCTAGCTTTACCCAGAGTACTCCCCCTATCTGCCCCTACACTACTGGGATGTTCCACCCCCCTCCCACTCCAGCCAGGGACAGACGCTGTCGTACCTGCACATTTACTTGGTGGGAGTACCGTAGTTCTGTCCCCCGGAAATGGGATGTATGTAGTGCATGCAGCCTACTGAGCTCAGTCCCACACTCCATCCTTACCCGGGAGTGGAATACCACACCTCTGGGTCGAGGTGCAATACCCCTGTAGCAGCCGAGTCCTCAGGGTGCTACATTCCCCCCTGGTAAATCACAGCACGTCCTCGGGCTGTAAAAGAATAAAATATCCAAAAACATACAATTTTTTTTCAAAACATACAAGAACATATCAAACATTAAACATTATCAGATTTAAACAAGATAAACTTTTTCTTTCATATAAAACTCTTTCATAATAATGTTCTTTGAGTTACTGGCCACCGTGCGCTTGTGACCAGGTAGAAGTGCAACAGTCAGTTCAAGAACAACAGTTTCCTATAAAACCAGTAGGGGGCGCCTTAGAAAGCGCAACTATATACAAGGGGAGGTGGCCGCTCTCAGTCCTCGGCCAGTGGGGAAAAGGAATGGCTGTTCACAGTCCTCAGCCTGTTAAGGGATAGGGGACACACGGGTTTAAGTTCACACTTGTCCCAACGGGGAACATATTTAAATTAGCAGCAGTTCTTATACCCTTACGGGTAACTATGTACAGTTCTTTTTTACCGTACTCTAATAACGGCGTCCTCCTGATACTTCCTCCCTGTATTCTTTAGACCCGTCCGGGTCCTCTTGCTCCTCCTGACACCTCAGCTCTTCCTCCGTCAACCGGTGTACATGAAGGGCATAGGGTCCTTTGGCACATTGGTGCCGGGTAAAGGTGACCTCATCACCCAGGTATAGGTCACGACCTCTGTGTCCCTCCGGCAGGTGGGACTCGACATCCCTGCGGGTCACGAAGACGTCGCCGGGGGTGCGGTGATCCCGGATGAAGCCCCAACCATGCTGCAGTTGGAATTTAATTACAGTCCCGGTGGCACGGGGACCGTGGGCTGCACGGGGGTTCCGTCGGGTCCGGCTCTTCTGTTCTGCACTTTGCACTTGCAGCCGCTCCTCGCGGACCCGCCTCTCTCGTCGTTCCCGGTCGAAAACCTCTAATTGCTGCCGGCAGCACTCTGCTCGCTGGGCTGCGGCCGCCCGGGTCTCTTGAGTGAACCCGATGAGGTCTCCTCCAGTGGGGTCCCACGCAAACTGCGCTTCCTCCAACGAGAGTGGGGTGATCTTGGCGGGCGCCGGAGCCGGGATCAGGGGCTCATCCAGGGGTCTTTCTTTCCGGAGTCGGGGATGGTAGTACTCCGGTGACCACTCAAAGGGCTGCCCATCCGGGCAAATATGCTGGGCTAACAAGTCTTCACCCAGGTGCGGCACTGTGGAGGTTGAGGGCGCGGTGGTGGTAGCGGCGCCCGGGTTCACCAGGCCTTGCGACCAGGCCTGGGGCACCCTGAAGGTGAAGGGCACCGTGAAGACGGCGGCGCCCGGGTGTACTTGACTTTGCGACCAGGCCGGTGGCTCGGCAGAGGGCGCTGTTGGTACTGCGGCGCCCGGGGGTACTCGGCCCTGCGACCAGGCCGGTGGCGTCTCCTGCTTGGCCGCGCTCAGGGTTGAGGCGCGTGACGTCACAAGAGGCGTGGCTGCGGCTCCTGCTTGAGGCCTAGTCTGGAGCGGTAGCGGTGCGGCAACGGGCACGATCGGTGGGATTTCAGGCTCTGCGACGGGGAGCGGGGGTAGGCTTACGGTGGCCGGGCTTGGGGTAGTGACGTCCCCTTTACTTGCCTCCGTCTCTTCAGCTCCCTCTGCGGCGTCGTCTCCGGCCTCCGTCCCTTCTGCATCCTCTTCAGGGGCAGGCGTGCTCCTCGTTGCGGGTGGTGTGCTTCGCTGGCGGGTTTCAGCCTGCTGGGCCATCTCCCTGCTCCACTCCGTCAGCGTTTCTCGCTGCACCTGGGCCATCCTCCGTGCGAGGCCCTCCAGCGCGGTCTGTGCACGCTCCCGGTCTCGGGGGAGCTGTGCCAGGATCTCCACCAGGTCTTGTGGAGTGGTAGCTTGCAACAGGCTCCTGACCACAGGGTCGGTGCTGCCTGACTCTCCCTCCATCTCCGGGTACGGCTTCTCCAGACTCCTCCAGGCTGCACCCATCTTCTCTGTTTTGTTCTGTATCCGCCCCCATTGAGGGCGGTCCTGGGGCAACTTGGTGATTGTCAGTTCCAGGGGCAGACCCCCCACGCTGATGGACATCTCAATCATTGCAGTCTCTGCTGGTGGGGGCGGTCTTCGTTTTTGGCGCCATTCTTGGTCCTGGCCCACGATGGGAGGTGGCCTCTTGCCACCCTCTGGCACGCCCATAATGGCGTCCGCTCTGCCAGGGCGGGAAATCTTCTCAGATGGCGGGAACCGCTTCCCAATGGCGGGAAACTCTGTGGATGGCGGGAAAAGACTGCAGATGGCGGGCAAACGGCGGGAAACGATCCGAGATGGCGTCCGATGGCGGGGACCCTCCGGAATTGGCGGGAGATTTCTTTTTACGGTAAATATGAACTTTTCTTCAGGCACGCAGTACCCGGTGGTTGCGGGCACGTTATCCTGCCGACTACGCCAAAGTTGACGCGCCCCTGGGCCTGTGTCGCGCTGCGTTGCGCACGCGGGAGCTTACCCGGAGCCGGATCTGTTGAGGGTTGTAGTCTCGTGGCGGTGACCCGGTCCGTGCCCAGGGTGTCAAACTAAGTGGCAGTCTATGGCAGTAGATGTTAACTTGGATGTCGACTACGCCACCCATTGAGTGCGGCTTTGAAGCCGCCGCTGCAGAACAGTCCACTGAGGCCAGGTGTATAAGGATGTGCAGCGTGGTGGTATAACCCCCAACGGGAGGGGTATGGCCTCAGGGCAGCAGGTGTAGATGATGGGGGTTGTGATGATGCAGGAAGGAGAGGCAGGGACGTGAGATGCAGTTTCAGGGTTTTTTACTCACTGATGTTGCTTTAGTCACTCTGGCCTTGAGTGACCACCCGAGCCGTGCTGCGTCCACCAGGTGCGGGACTCGGCTAACCCCCAGGCAGTTCCGGAGCGTGGTCCTGAGCTTCCCTCTCACTCTCTTTCTCCTGGCCGTCCCCACCAGGGATCCACCTTTGTCCGGCTCCCTCGGGCCTCTTAGTGGTTGAACCTTCTCTGGCTTCCCTGGCCCTACTCGTGGTGTGCCTTCCTGGTGGATATGGTGAGGGTCGTGGCAAAACTTGACCACGACCTCCGGTTCCTGGTTAAGGGTTACTTCTGCCTCTGCCAGCTTGGGATCCGGTGCCCTTTTCTGCCAACCCTTCACCCTTTTGGCTTAATTCTGGGATCTTAGGGTTCCCTCTGTCTCTGCTTCTCTGGGCCTTTCTTCCTCCTCTCTCTCCACTGCAGGCTTGGCCCTGGAGCTGGGCCCAGCCGGAGCCACAGCTCCCTGTCAGCCCTCCTGGCTGAGCTCCTCTGCTCTGCTCCTCCTCAGGCTGAACTCGACCAAAGACCCTATTCTAAGATGGTGCCCACCATATATACTCCCTCTATGTGTGAGCCCAGGTGACTAGCACCCAATGAGCTCCTAGCTTTACCCAGAGTACTCCCCCTATCTGCCCCTACACTACTGGGATGTTCCACCCCCCTCCCACTCCAGCCAGGGACAGACGCTGTCGTACCTGCACATTTACTTGGTGGGAGTACCGTAGTTCTGTCCCCCGGAAATGGGATGTATGTAGTGCATGCAGCCTACTGAGCTCAGTCCCACACTCCATTCTTACCCGGGAGTGGAATACCACACCTCTGGGTCGAGGTGCAATACCCCTGTAGCAGCCGAGTCCTCAGGGTGCTACACTAGCTCATGGTACACACATGAAGGGCTAGCTCACAATGCTGTATATTCTCCCATGCCAGAGAATTGGGCCGATTATGCTAATGACACTCTGCTTTAACTCTGAGTGTGATCCAATTTTCTTGCATGGAAGAATTGCAGCACAGGTGTGGAGAAGATGGAGGACTTAATTTTTCCATCTTCTCCATTGTCTCTGTGCACATACATCAGACTGCACTCGGATAACATAGTATATTATTGGTCCGAGTGCTATCCGATAAAACATCACATAGCACTAGCACTCGGCCGTGTTACGTGGCAATGTGAGCGAGTCCTAATGAGTCCCTCAGTGGCTGATCTGGTGGCAAGTTGGGCCTCATTACTCGGACAGCACACTGACACATCCTATCCTTACACTATTCACATGTCCGTTCTGTTATTTTGCTGACTGATGGTCTGTATATAAACAGAGACATCCCCTACATTGACCTTATTTGCGGACATCCAAGTTGCATCCTACTGCTATTCTTCATTTTCACTGACTGGGTACTTGAAGAAGCTTGGGAAACCTCTGTCACATTGTTTTTGCATATGGCAAAACCATTGAAAAAAACAGACATGTGGACTAAATATGCCCGAAAATTGGATCTAGCACACTTGCAAAATTGGTCTGTTTTGTACAGGCAAACAAAAAAAAACAGCTTTTGCCTGGATTCACACGTGTGTTTTGCAGTCTGAGTATAATTCAATGCAAAGACTGGCTTCAGGTCTCCTGACCCAAACTCGACTTTATATTATGCGTTTATATAGAAAGTTCCCGATCAGGGACATCCGCATGCCCTATTAAAGGGGTTGTACCAAGTATATAAGTAATCCCCTATCAACTGGATTTAGGAATTGATCGCTAGGGGTCAGTTCCACAGAGAATGAATGGAGTAGAGATGTACATGCTCCACCTCTGCTCTGTTCAAATCTTGCTCTACAGAACCTCCTGGGGATTGTTGGGGGTCCCAGCGGTCTGACCCCCAAAGATCAATACTTTATCGCAGTCTAAATATGTGCAAAATGAATCACCGTGTCACAAGCTGTCATAGATGTCAGTAAATCTGTCTAAAGTGAATTGATTTGTGGCAGGCAGAAGATAGAACTGACGAGTGAGCTCTGACGCAACCCCTAAATGTAGACCATGGTTACAAGTGGGAAGAGTGTTGGGCCTTGGATTTCACCACTGAAGGACACATTGGGCTCATGATACGTCACCTCGCTTCTTTCACCTGTAAAGTTAGGGTTGATGTTTCTATATATGAATGATAAGTATATGGTGTGTTAGAGTTCTGCTGCTTTATTCAGTGCAGAGGAGGAATCAGAATAACCTCTTACCTGAAGTGGCATGGAGTGGTGTGTGGTCTCAGAGTTCCTTGGGTCTGACTGTGATCTGCTCTGTACAGAGGGTTCATGTAATCCAACCGCTGCTTCCACAGGTAAGACCAGAGGGAGTAGGTCCTCTCCTGAATTCTGGAAGATGATGATTGCATCACTGATATATTGAGATTATGAGAGCTGCAAGTATAGCCGTCACCACTGCAACCTGCACTAACACTAAGGGCTCATTCAGACGTACATTTTTTGTGTACAAGTCCTATTTGTGTTATTTCCAGATAGCACTTGTACCTAGAAGAGTGAATGGGGCCATTCACATATCTGTGATTGTTTGAGAGACGGAAAATTGTGGCAAAATGTACGATAGTTATCTGAGTGTCAGGTCAAAATTAACAATGCACATCCATGGGTCAGTGAAAAAAAAAATCGGCCAACAATTAATTGCCATCTGAGCGCTGTCCAGTTTTCCAGGTCTGTTTGATGGAAAAAGATGAAGAAACTGAAGCTCAGGCCAAACTCTAATGATAAAAACTGACACTGACCAAACTGGTGAAACTGTGCCTGATTCTCTTATATGAATGAGCCACAAGTTCTATAGCTTTCAGTGTTTCTTTGCATAGTAGCTGTGTAGCTTCATAGTCAAAATTGGAAAATCCGGTTCCAAAAAGTAGATGGAAAGATGCACTGAACTGCTTGGCCCCACCACGGTGCACCGAGCGCCTGTACTTGATTTGAACAGTCCTTCTGTACTGACAGTCCCTTTACAGCAGTGTTCCCCAACTCCAGTCCTCAGGACCCACCAACAGGTCATGTTTTCAGGATTTCCTTAGTATTGCACAGGTGATGGAATTATTGCCTGTGCAGGTGATGCAATTATCAGCTGTGCAATACTAAGGAAATCCTGAAAACATGGCCTGTTGGTGGGTCCTGAGGACTGGAGTTGAGAACCACTGCTGTAAAGGGTTAGGAGATAACTTTCTGACTGCAGGAGGTCTGACCGATGGGACTTTTAGCGATGCTGAGAATGGGGCTCTTCAGTGATCAGCAGAAGGCCTCATTCACATGTACAGGTTTAAACAGGTATGTGAAAAAATGGTATCAGTGTGTCCATTTTTACCATCATTGTGTTATCAGTGTTCTTCTCGTATGGATAAATATGTTATAAAGTTTCTCCTATGCTTTGTAATGTTAAAGAAGTTGTCCAGTACTTTATATTACCCCCCCAATGTATCCCCCCGGGGCCCCTAAGACTTTTTGTAATTAGCTTGCGTTGCTGATAATGCCTGTGAGCTTCGCTATCGGTGGCCGCTCACAGGCATCACGTGACCCCACGCTGATGTCACGACAAGTGAGGCGTGACTCAGCGCTGGGGTCCCTACGGTGGCTGCTGGGTTGTGGGCAGGGTTACACCTCCTCCCCATGCGTCACACCCAGCATCCACCGCGCTTTCCCAATGAATGGGGCGAGGCAGAGCATGCGGTGGATGCCGGGTGTGATGTGGGGGGGGTAACCCCGGCCACAGTCTGGCATCCACCTGGAACGCGGAAGACAGAGACCCCCGGCTGCTGCCAGCGACATCGGCGGATGTCAAAGCCGGCTGCAGCCGGGGGTCACGTGATGCCTGTGAGCGGCCAGTGATAGCGCCACTCACAGGCATTATCTGCAACGGAAGGTAATTACAAAAATCCTTAGGGGCCCCGGGGAGACACATTGGGGGGGGTAATATAAAGTACTGGACAACCCCTTTAATCTCGGACAGCACCATGATGCCATCCGTGGGCTGTCTATGTTTTTCATGGACCCATAGACTTGTATAGGTCTTTTTCATCTGTGATATTGGAAGAAAAAACAGACATGTCTCGGTGAGTTTTGCACAGACACATAGTCCATGAAAATACACAGGCATGTGAATAGCATTAGCATTAACACGTACATGTGGATACGGATGTCTGAATGAGGCCTCAATGAGAGCTTGATATTTTAAGAATATCTCTTTAAAGCCATGATCCTCTAGTTACAAGGATGTATCTCATGTCCTTGGCTACTGACGTGCAGGTTAGGAAATTTTGTGACTGGGAAAGAAGATCTACAAGATTTCAACATTACTCAGGACAGAGAATATCTTCAAGAAGTATCTTCTAGTGGACCATTGGTTACATCAGGAACTGTGCAATTCTTAAATCCATGTACCCATCTTATTTTATTATTGGCATTTTGATTTCACCATTCTTATGTTTCTCTGTACAGTGGCACTGCCAGCGATGCCAGCGACCCAGATGGGCAGGAAAAAACTGAAATGGTTTAGGTTCACATACCCATTCAGTCTCCGGATATGTGGGAGTCCCTAAGGTCTGACACCCCACCAATCCTGAAGTGATGGCATATCTTACCAATATGCCATCACTTTATACATTTTTCTCCTGCACAGTTATTGAAAATTTTTTGCCAAGGTTCAACCTTCACAGTTTATAAGTGATTGCTGTTATCCAGACTGTGGGGCACCGTGTGATCAGATCAGCATCAGGGACACGTCAACCATCCATATTCTATTTCTGTTACAAGCCTATAGTGACCATACACAGAGCACATATTCTCTCACATCCATAGGCGGATTATAATGAGGGCAATCCGGGCGACCGCCCGGGGCCCCGAGCCTGCAGGGGGCCCGCGGCTCCGGGCGGGTTGTCTAATGCCGGATTGCCCTCATTATATGTGCGGGCCGCCGCGGCACATACCAGTAGCAGTGGCGGGAGGGGGGGCCCCGGACCGCTCCCCCAGCAGCGGGCGCCGCTACTTCTATATCGGCCGGGCCAGCACTGCAGCAGTTAACTTCCCTGTGCTGGCCCGGCCGCGTCACTGCTAGGAGACACGGCCCTGTGAGCTGGCGTGTCTCCTAGCTGTGACGTCACGCAGTGCGCGCCCGGCCTGTACTGCTACTTACCACCGGAGAGGAGAGAGAGCAGGCAGGAGGAATGGAGCCGGGGGATGGTGAGTGTGTGTGTGTGGGCAGATGTGTGTGTGGGCAGATGTGTGTCTGTGTGGGCAGATGTGTGTGTGTGTGGGCTGGTGTGTGTGTGGGCAGGTGTGTGTGTGTGTGGGCAGGTGTGTGTGTGTGTGTGGGCAGGTGTGTGTGTGGGCAGGTGTGTGTGTGTGGGCAGATGTGTGTGTGGGCAGGTGTGTGTGTGTGTGGGCAGGTGTGTGTGTGTGGGCAGGTGTGTGTGTGTGGGCAGGTGTGTGTGTGGGGGCAGGTGTGTGTGTGTGGGCAGGTGTGTGTGTGTGTGTGTGTGGGCAGGTGTGTGTGTGTGTGTGGGCAGGTTGTGTGTGTGTGTGTGTGTCGGCAGGTGTGTGTGTGTGGGCAGGTGTGTGTGTGTGGGCAGGTGTGTGTGTGGGCAGATGTGTGTGTGTGTGTGTGGGCAGGTGTGTGGGCAGGTGTGTGTGTGGGCAGGTGTGTGTGTGTGGGCAGGTGTGTGTGTGTGGGCAGGTGTGTGTGTGTGGGCAGGTGTGTGTGTGGGCAGGTGTGTGTGTGTGTGTGGGCAGGTGTGTGTGTGGGCAGGTGTGTGTGTGGGCAGGTGTATGTGTTTGTGTGTGTGTGGGCAGGTGTGTGTGTCGGCAGGTGTGTGTGTGGGCAGGTGTGTGTGACGCGCCCCTGGGCCTGTGTCGCACTGCGTTGCGCACGCGGGAGCTTACCCGGAGCCGGATCTCTTGAGGGTTGTAGTCTCGTGGCGGTGACCCGGTCCGTGCCCAGGGAGTTAAACTGAGCGGCGATGTAACAGCGGTAGATGCAGGACGACTACGCCGCCCGTTGAATGCAGCTATGGAGCTGCTGCTGCAGGACAGTCCGCTGAGGCCGGTGGATGGATGGTGCAGCGTAGATGGTATAACCCCCAACGGGAGGGGTATGGCCTCAGGGCAGCAGATGTGGATGATGGGGGTAGCAGGAACCACTCAGAGACGGTGCGGTGTAATTCAGGGTCTTTACTGGTAACAACGATAGACCCTCCCGGAGTACTTGCTAGTGAACGGGGCCTGGTCAGTCCTTGAGCAGATGGGATCTCCCCTGGCCAGGCGGAGTTGTAGGCCTCCCAAACTGACTGTACTCTTCTGGCTACCTTGCTAGAAGCGGATATAAGTAGCCCACGTCCCTGAGTGTACCGTGTGGTGCTCACCCGTATGGCCGGTGACTCGGGGCCTTCTAATGGCTTCCGCTCCACGATGGCGGTGCTGGTCCCACGCGTGTGACCGTGCCTTCGGGTTTCTGGGCCTGAGGACCTGAAATCCCCTGCCGGTCGGCTTCTGCTGCTGGGTAAGAGTTAGTCCCCACAGCCTCGGACGCCGGGTCCGGTAAGAAAGCTTCTCAGTCAGGGCGAGCTCTGCAGCTGCCAGCCCCTGACTCGTAGTAGTATTGCTTCTGCTGTTTCTTGTCTCTACTCTCCTTGACTGCTCACCCTGCTTCAGCCCCGGGTTTATATAGGGGAAGTTCTTCCCCTCCCAAGACTGGGCAGGAGGTGTGGCATGCACAGGATCCCTGACCAAAGGACCTCCCACCTGCTCTCAGACGTAATATCTCTATCACTGTGGCAACCAGACCCCTGGGGTGTCACATTCCCCCCTAGTGAAATTTAGTACTCCGGGACTAAACATATTTTTTTTTTTTGGAAAAACATAACAAGGTATAACAATAACAATACAACAAGAAAACACATAAAGATGGTTACGGCGTGTCCGCAACCGGGTGCAGTTTTTGAAGAAAGCAAGGTGTCCATTTCACCAAAACAGGGAGACGTAACCAGGTAGGGGTCTGTCCTACCCCGAGTCCTTAACAGTCTCTAGTCCATCCTGGGTTACGCTCCAACTAATTGTACAAGGATTCCCGGTAGATCCACCAAGGATTCCTAAAAATAACTGGAAACACAAAATTATACACAAGCAACAATACACAGATAAACATAAATAAAACAATTTATACACTTCAAATCCTCCAGCGTGCGGGTAACTGGCCTCTAGTGGCCCTAGTGGACCTACGGAGCTGACTGTCTGGCCCTGAACTACAGGGTGTAGGAGCTGTCAAGGGTAAACTGGGCAGCTGTCTACCGGCTTTTTGTCTCACTAGGGGTACGGCAGGCTCACTATAAGCAGAGGGTTGATCCTCCTGTTCTGCTTGTGTGGAGTCTTCTGCCTCCTGGACCGGCTGTTCTTCCAGCTCTACCTGTTGCTCCGTAGGTGCTTGGGATGCTGGTTGGAGGAAGGTGAGTACGGGTACCACAACTGCACCATTGACTTGAGTCCAAGACCGAGGGAAGTCCCCGAGCACAGTACTAACCATATCTTCCCTTTCCTCTACGGGTCGATGGTCTTCTTGTTCCTCTTCAGGGTTCCTCAGTTGTTCGGGACACTTCTTCAGGTGGTCCCGGGATACAATGGCTGTGGTTTCCCCTCCGTCTTTACTGATGGTACAAACCTTCGGGTTCTCGTGGCTTGAGGGCAGTACGGTGTACGGGTCCTTCTCCCACTGGTCGTCCAACTTGTGGAGCCGTCTCTTCCTCTTCAAGACCTGCTCTCCGGGTACCAGGGGAACAGTGGGAGCATACTGGTTGTAAATTTTCTCTTGTCTTTCCCTAGCCTGACAGAGACTTCGCTCCACGCTCTCCTGTACTCTCCGGTACTGCTGCTGCCTCTCTGTGTCCCAGTCTGTTTCTGGTGAAGTGTCCTCGGGTGTCAGGACTCCCATTTCCAGGTCAACAGGTAACTTACCAGGTCTTGCCCTCATTAGGTAAGCCGGGGTACAGTTGGTGGAACCTACCGGGATGTGGTTGTATAGGTCCACCAGATCGGGCAACTTCTCAGGCCACAGACTGCGTTCTTCCAGGGGCAACGTTTTTAGAAGATCCATTACCACCTGGTTCATTTTCTCACAAAGTCCATTAGTTTGCGGATGGTAGGGTGTCGTCCTTATCTTCCGGCAGCCATACAGATTGCAGAATTCCTGGAAGACCTCCGCTTCAAAGGCAGGTCCCTGGTCCGTCAGCACTTGGTCCGGGTACCCGTGTGGACGGCAAAAGTGCTGCTGGAAGGCTCTAGCTGCTGTTTGAGCCGTTAAGTCCTTGACGGGGACGACAACCAGAAACCGGGAGTAATGATCCACGATGGTTAACGCGTTGATGTAGCCACTTCTGCTTGGGGTCAGTTTTACATGATCCAAGGCTACCAGTTCCAACGGTTGCCGGGTGACGATGGACTGCAGGGGAGTCTTCTGGCTTGCACGGTCCTTCCTTCTCAGGTTGCACGGGCCACAGTCTCTGCACCACTTCTCGATGGTTCCCCTCATGCCTACCCAGTGGAACCGCTCGCGCAGCAGAAACTCCAGCTTCTTCCACCCGAAGTGTCCAGCTCCGTCGTGGTATGCCTCCATCACCATGGCTGCGTCTCTTCGTGGCACCACTACTTGCCAGAGTAATTCATGCGTCCGGGAGTTAACCATTCTGCGGCACAACTTCCCTTTGTAAAGGAACAGTCGACTCTTCTCTGCCCATAGTTGTTTGGCTTCCTCCGGAGCGTCTGGTTCAAGGCGAGCCTCCGGCCGAGTCAGCATCTCCTTCACCAGTCGGACGGCAGGGTCGCTGTCTTGCGTTTCCGCCCAGTTGTAGTGGGGTAAGGGGTTCAACGTAGCAGCCTGCTTACTCCTTACCCGGTGGGAATACTGGATAGTCCCATGACGGTGGAACGCAGGGAGTTCAACTTCTTCCAGTCCCTCCGGATCTTCTCCTCCGTCCGGCAGGTTGGGCATCCTGGACAGGGCGTCCGCGTTGGTATTGGAGCGTCCTGCCCGGTATTTGATTGTGAACTCGTAGTTGGACAGACGGGCCATCCACCTCTGCTCCAGGGCACCGAGTCTTGCCGTGTCCAGGTGTGTCAACGGGTTGTTATCCGTGTACACGGTGAACCGGGAAGAAGCGAGGTAATGCTTAAAGCGCTCGGTGACTGCCCATACTACGGCCAGGAACTCTAGCTTAAATGAGCTGTAATTCTCGGGGTTCCTTTCGGTGGGTCGCAGTTTTCGGCTGGCGTAGGCGATTACTCGTTCCTTCCCCTGCTGGATCTGGGACAGTACGGCTCCTAGCCCGATGTTACTGGCGTCGGTGTAGAGGATAAAGGGCTGGCTATAATCCGGGTACGCCAGGATTTCGTCCCCCGTGAGGGCCATCTTCAGCTGGCGGAAGGACTCTTCTTCCAGCTCCTCCCATTTGAAGGGCGGCTTCTGGTTCTTGGCCTTCCGGGACTGGCCTATCAGGAGGTCCTGCATAGGTGCTGCCTTTTTGGTGAAACCGGGAATAAACCTTCGGTAGTAGCCTACCAACCCGAGGAACTGCCGCACTTCTTTTACGCTGGAGGGGCTTGGCCATTCCTTAATTGCGGTGATCTTATCAGGGTCGGGAGCCACTCCGTCAGCGCTCACCACATGTCCCAGGTACTGCACCTTTGGTTTCAGGAGGTGACACTTGGAGGGTTTCACCTTTAGGCCGTAACTTGCCAGAGCTTCGAACACTTCCGCCAGGTGTTTCAGGTGGTCCTCATACGTCTTGGAATATACGATGACATCGTCCAGGTACAACAGGACCGTCTCGAAGTTTCTGTGGCCCAGACAACACTCCATTAGTCGTTGGAAGGTTCCCGGTGCGTTGCAGAGTCCGAACGGCATGCAGGTGAACTCGCTAAGTCCCATCGGGGTGGTGAATGCGGTCTTCTCCCGGTCCGCCTCTGCTACAGGAACCTGCCAGTACCCGCTAGTGAGATCCAAGGTAGAGAAGAAGTTAGCAGATCTTAAAGCAGCCAATGACTCCTCTATCCTTGGTAAGGGGTACGCATCCTTGTGTGTGATACGATTGATTTTCCGGTAATCTACACACATCCTCATGGTGTTGTCTTTCTTTCGGACTAAGACTAGTGGAGCTGCCCAGGGGCTACAGCTATCCCTGATCACCCCAGCCTCCTTCATGTCTCTAAGCATCCCCTTGGCGTGTTGGTAGTGGGCAGGGGGTACGGGTCGATACCTCTCTTTTATAGGAGGATGGTCTCCCGTGGGGATGTGGTGTTCTACCCCCTTGACTCGCCCGAAGTCTAACGGGTGTTTACTGAACACTCTCTCGTACTCCTGAACCACCCGATAGACTCCTTGTTTCTGGTGTGCGGGAGTGGAGTCAGTACCCAGATGTAGTTGCTGACACCAGTCCTCCATGTTTTTCTTAGAGCCGTTACCTTCCTCCGGGTGAGATGGAGGCAAGGGTTCCACAGATTGTATAGACTTTTGGTTAATGGTATATAATTTGGCTAGCGTGGCATACCGGGGCAGGTACACTTCCCTCTCCCCGATATTTATTATGCGAACGGGCACCCTCCCATAGCGTACATCAACCACCCCCCGTGCTGTCAAAATGGTGGGCCTACTGTCCGAGTAAACTGGTTCTACCATTGCCTGGTAATCTCTACCTCTCAGACCAATAGCTGCCCGGCACCAAATCATCATTTCACTTTTTGGGGGCATGGCAATAGGAAAAGGGTCACACATTCTTACGCTACCAATCTCACCGCCGGAGAGTTCCACCTGTTGCCGTCGCATCAGTGCCCGGATCTCTTTCTGGAGCACCCGCTGCTCGCCGGAGCTGGCGTTCTTGGCAACCTGCTGTAAAAGGAAAATCACCTCTGCAAGACAATTTTCAATTACATTAGTTCCTAGAGTTATTTTTGGGTGACTCTCATGTTTGTCAATATCTACAATGATCAGTCCCTGTGCTGCCAGTTCGACTCTACCGATTTTGATGGTCACCTCTTTAAATCCGATCTGTGGCACGGGCTGGCCATTGCTGGCGATGATACTCAAGTCGTCGTCAGGGTAGCGGGTAATATCCGAGTCATTCCAGTACTGCTTAAAGAGCACGTACGGGATGATGGTGACCTGTGACCCGGTGTCCAGTAGGGCACTCATGTGAATGCCATCCAGTACCACAGGCAAGACTGGACGTCCTCCCACATATCTGTCGCGCCAGTTCGATGGGCCTGGTGATCTTTTTCCTGGGGTTTGGCCCTCTACCCCAGGTTGTGCCCGTTTAAAGAACAGTACCTTGCCATATGTCCAGGTTGATTGCAGCGGCGGCAGATGGGTCGTCCGTCCTCGCTGTATCGGTCACTGGGTCTTCCTCTGGCCGGTGGGGTCCTCCTTGGTCGACGCCACGGGATGTCCTCCGGTCCGGATGCCAGCTGGATCTTCCCTGGGGTGGAAGCCTGTAAAGACTGCACAGTTCGGGTTAGCGCAGCAACGCTCTTAGCTGGCTCTTGGACCTGATGGTGTAGGTCTGGAGCCGGGTCATTGTCCAAAGCCTGCGCATCAGCTCCCACAGGCCCTGCCGACAAGGGCGCCGCCTCCTGGTGGTAAGTGATAGCAGGGCGCTTGTGGGTCACAACGCCACCCGGTGCCGGTTCTCGGAGCACCCGGATGGCTCTGTCCTTGAACTGTGCAAAGCCCAGATGGGGATCCTGTAAGGCCATTGCCCGCAACTGGGTTCGGTGGGTATTACAATACAGTACCTCTATAAACTGTTCGGTCAACAGCCTGTCCTCGTTTCCCACTCCATCAGGGTCGGTCTGCTTAATGGCCCTCAGGGCCTCTTGTAGGTTTAGTGCATAGTCCCTTATACTCTCATGCGCTCGCTGCTTGCACCCGTAGAATCTAAGCTTAATCTCGGCTGAGGTGCGGGTATCAAAGGTGTCCTTCAGCCGGGTTAGTATCCCTGCGACAGTCTTCCTCCCAGGTGGCCAGGATTTTACTTCCCTTTTGGCTGCCCCGGTTAGTTGGGCCACCAGGATGCTCACTTTTTGCTCTTCTGTGAGGGGGTACACCTGGAAGAGGCTATCCAGCTTTTCTCTAAAGTCATGCAGGGTATGTGACTCCCCTGAGTACTGGGGTAGCCAAGCTGCTCCCGGGATATAGGGCATGGTGAAGGGCATAACTGCAGCAGCGGTAGCGCTGGCGGGGGTTGAGGCAGTGAAGCTCTCCTCCGTATCCGACATCTTCCTCCCCCCTAGTGGACCGTGGCCTACCTTGCGATGATCCTCTTCCGTAGGCCGCGGCTCCGCAGTGGATCGTCAGGGTTGAGGACCTTCCGTCGCGCTCCTGTGACGTCGGCGTCTGCTGGGCTCCTTCCAGGACCTTACGCAACGTCCGGACGTGAGGCGGGGCTTCAGTTCTCGCGCGCTTTCGGAGTCCACGCCCCTCTTCTTCCCGCGCGGCGTCCTCAAGATGGCGTCCAATGGCGGGAAAACTCCACGGATGGCGGGAAGAAGGCAGAAGATGGCGCCGGATGGCGGGAAACTTCACCGATGGCGGGAAGAAGGCTGAAGATGGCGCCGGATGGCGGGAATCTTCACCACAGGTAAGTTTGAAAAGTCTCTTTTTCAGGCACGCAGTACCCGGTGGTTGCGGGCACGAAATCCTGCCGACTACGCCAAAGTTGACGCGCCCCTGGGCCTGTGTCGCACTGCGTTGCGCACGCGGGAGCTTACCCGGAGCCGGATCTCTTGAGGGTTGTAGTCTCGTGGCGGTGACCCGGTCCGTGCCCAGGGAGTCAAACTGAGCGGCGATGTAACAGCGGTAGATGCAGGACGACTACGCCGCCCGTTGAATGCAGCTATGGAGCTGCTGCTGCAGGACAGTCCGCTGAGGCCGGTGGATGGATGGTGCAGCGTAGATGGTATAACCCCCAACGGGAGGGGTATGGCCTCAGGGCAGCAGATGTGGATGATGGGGGTAGCAGGAACCACTCAGAGACGGTGCGGTGTAATTCAGGGTCTTTACTGGTAACAACGATAGACCCTCCCGGAGTACTTGCTAGTGAACGGGGCCTGGTCAGTCCTTGAGCAGATGGGATCTCCCCTGGCCAGGCGGAGTTGTAGGCCTCCCAAACTGACTGTACTCTTCTGGCTACCTTGCTAGAAGCGGATATAAGTAGCCCACGTCCCTGAGTGTACCGTGTGGTGCTCACCCGTATGGCCGGTGACTCGGGGCCTTCTAATGGCTTCCGCTCCACGATGGCGGTGCTGGTCCCACGCGTGTGACCGTGCCTTCGGCTTTCTGGGCCTGAGGACCTGAAATCCCCTGCCGGTCGGCTTCTGCTGCTGGGTAAGAGTTAGTCCCCACAGCCTCGGACGCCGGGTCCGGTAAGAAAGCTTCTCAGTCAGGGCGAGCTCTGCAGCTGCCAGCCCCTGACTCGTAGTAGTATTGCTTCTGCTGTTTCTTGTCTCTACTTTCCTTGACTGCTCACCCTGCTTCAGCCCCGGGTTTATATAGGGGAAGTTCTTCCCCTCCCAAGACTGGGCAGGAGGTGTGGCATGCACAGGATCCCTGACCAAAGGACCTCCCACCTGCTCTCAGACGTAATATCTCTATCACTGTGGCAACCAGACCCCTGGGGTGTCACATTTGTGTCTGTGTGGGCAGGTGTGTGTGTGTGTCTGTGTGGGCAGGTGTGTGTGTTTGTGTGGGCAGGTGTGTGTGTGTGTGTGGGCAGGTTAGAAAGTCTTGCCCTGTTGAACACTACACCTGACTTGAGGCCACCACCTCTTGGTTGTCCAATGTTCTTGCTTCTCTAGGGCTCTTCTCAGATATTCATTATACCAGCTCCCCAGAATACCAAAGCTAGGGTGGGTGACCGCGAGCCCTGGTGGTGGTCATAACTGCGGCCACCCAGGGACAATACTCCATAACAACAATACCCTGAGGTGGTGTAGGATGTAAGGACCTATTCACACTACATCCAGCGCTGCATTCAGGTCTTCACACAAGGCTTACAACTGAATCCCTGAAATTCAGGATTGTGCTGTCTGAAATTAGACATCTGAAAGCAGAGCAAATGGAGCCTAAAGATTCAGACTTTAGCCTCGGTTTGCCTTTGTTCAAATCAATGGCTATGTCAAGGCCCATCTGAATGCCATTTTTCAGGGATTTAGATAGAAGCCTGGAAAGAGGAGATGAATGCATTGCAAAATTCAGTGTGAATAGGCCCTTATATCTGGAGTCTTGATATTGATGCCACATGCATTTTACTTGTTTTTAACATAAAAAAAAATACACACACACAAATTATACACACACACACACTATACATACACACATACATACACACACACACTATACATACACACACACACAGATGTGTGTGTGTGTGTAATGTCTGTATGTGTGTGTGTTTGTGTGTGTGTGTGGGCAGATGTCATTGTGTGATGTCTGTATTTTTGTGTTTCAAATGTGTTTATGCGTGTCTGTATATGTTTGTGTGTGTGCATGACTGCATGCGGCCTTCTGCTGTGTATAGTTGGCGCCGTGCGGCCTCCTGATGTCTCTGGGGGGGCGCCGTGCGCCCCCCCGCTGTGTATAGATGGCTACGTGCGGCCCCCCGCTGTGTATAGATGGCTACGTGCGGCCCCCGCTGTGTATAGACGGTGCCGTGCGGCCCCCCGCTGTGTATAGATGGCTACGTGCGCCCCCCGCTGTGTATAGATGGCTACGTGCGGCCCCCCGCTGAGTATAGATGTCGCCGTGCGGCCTCCTGCTGTGTATAGATGGCTACGTGCGGCCTCCCGCTGAGTATAGATGGCGCTGTGCAGCCTCCTGCTGTCTCTGGAGGGAGCGCCGTGCGGCATCTATACTCAGCAGGAGGCCGCACGTAGCCATCTATACACGAATACTCAGCAGGAGGCCGCACATAGCCATCTATACACGTATACTCAGCAGGAGGCCGCACATAGCCATCTATACGGTGCCATCTATACACAGCGGGAGGCCACACGGCACCATCTATACACAGCGGGAGGCCGCACCGTGCCATCTATACACAGCGGGAGTCTCAGTGCTTTGCAAGAGCAGTCAATAAATTCTGCTTGACTAATTCTGAGCACCATAAAGTCTGGTTCGCTTCTAACCTGCTGTCTTCATTTTCAGCTTGCTGAATTCTAGCTCATTTACTGTCATTCGAGACGATGCCTTTGCTGGTCTCTTTCACCTTGAATACCTGTAAGTGCTCCACTTAATGTCATATTTTTGATTCTGTTCTTCTTCATCTTTTGGCATGTGCAATTGTATGAGCAAGTATAAATATGAATTTATGACCTACTTAAACCTTTGAGGACCTTAAATTTTATTCAATCAAATTTTTTTCCAGTTTAAAACGATGGGACATATATGTGCCTTGGTCCTCAAAGGGTTTTTAAAGGGGCTGCAAACATAAATACGAAAAAAATAATTCAATTAGTGCTTTTTGTGTTCATTTAATTTTTATTTGAAGTCCATTTTTTTATATACCTTGAAATTAAGCCCTACCCCATGGAATGAAGCCCTACCTACATGACATCTGAGAGCTACATGAATCCCGCTTGTGAGGTGCCTGTCCATCACTACTATTCAGTTTTAGGGTCCACTCACTAAGCCATATATTCTCTCATGCAAGAGAATAGGGCCAATTATGCTAATGACACTGGGCTCAAACTCTATCAGAGCTTCAACTGAGTGTGATCCGATTCTCTCGCAGCACAGATATGGAGAAGATGGAGAACTTAATTTCTCCATCTTCTCCATAGTCTCTGTGAGTGTTCATCGGACTGCACTTGGATGACATCCGAGTGCAGTCCAATGTTTTACGTGCACCCATAGACTTGTATGGGTGCACATGGTCCGAATATCGAATGAGATTATTTTCTCATGCCAATAATCGCACTGTCCCATAGTATAACATAGGGCCGAGTCCTATCCGATAAAACATCACATAGCATTCGGCCGTGTTATACGACAGTGTGAGCGAGCCCTTAGAGTCAAGGAATATTTACATGCAGATGATGATATTACTCTCCAAGTGTATATTTTTTTAAGCGAGTTCATAGTAAATGCTTTGCCTTTTTGACATGTGATAAACTAAAGAACAAGAAAGATTTAGGACCTCCCCTATAGAGAAACGGAAAATAGTTTGGAGGACTTGCATGTCCTTTTTTATTTATTATGAGAAAATCATAAAAGATCCCGTTTTTTAACCATGCTGTGACTTTCTGCTGAGGGAGAGGGAGAGAGCTGCCCTATTCAGAGTCTGTAATAAGACCTGCTGACAAAAGTGTTGAAGATACAGTCTAATGTGAATTAACAATGAAAAAAAGTTAATTTCACAAATGGCTTGTATTTTTTTTAATACAAACTTTTTTGTCTTTACAGCTCCTTTAAAGAGAATCTGTCATCAGGTTTTTGCCACCTAATCTGAGAGCAGCATAATGTAGGGTTAGAGGCACTGATTCCAGTAATGTGTCACTTACTGGGCTGCTTAGTGTTGCTTTGATAAAATCATTGATTTGTCAGAAGGTAATTATCACTAGATGACTAGTAAGTTCTGTAGGACCCCACCCCCATCACTGATCAGTAGATTTCTGTGTACACTGAGCATGGGCAGAAAGCTGCCAATCAGTGGTGTGGGTGGGGCTATATAGAGCGCAGCATTCAGAGAGCTGCTAGATCTGCAGCAGATAAAACGGTGATTTTCTCAAAATGACAACAAGCAGCTGAAAAAGTGACACATCGCTGGAATCAGGGTATCTGCCCCAATATTGTGCTGCTCTCAGATGAGGCAGCACAATTAATATTGTGCCAAATTAATTTCCCGTGAACTATCACATGATCTATCACAGGGGATCATGTGACATGTCACGTGATAAATCAGGTGTGTGGGGGGGGGGCCGCGCCTTCTAAACTGCCCGGGGCCCTTACTACTCTTAATCCACCCCTGGCCCCAGCACTGCCCTCTGCACACTCATTGGCTGTCAGTATCTGCCCCAGCACTGCCCTCTGCACACTCATTGGCTGTCAGTATCTGCCCCAGCACCGACCTCTGCACACTCATTGACTGTCAGTATCTGCCCCAGCACTGACCTCTGCACACTCATTGACTGTCAGTATCTGCCTCTGCACCGCCCTCTGCACACTCATTGGCTGTCAGTATCTACCCCAGCACCGCCCTCTGCACACTCATTGGCTGTCAGTATCTGCCCCAGCACCGACCTCTGCACACTCATTGGCTGTCAGTATCTGCCCCTGCACTGACCTCTGCACACTCATTGGCTGTCAGTATCTGCCCCAGCACCGCCCTCTGCACACTCATTGGCTGTCAGTATCTGCCCCTGCACCGCCCTCTGCACACTCATTGGCTGTCAGTATCTACCCCAGCACCGCCCTCTGCACACTCATTGGCTGTCAGTATCTGCCCCAGCACCGCCCTCTGCACACTCATTGGCTGTCAGTATCTGCCCCAGCACCGCCCTCTGCACACTCATTGGCTGTCAGTATCTGCCCCAGCACCGCCCTCTGCACACTCATTGGCTGTCAGTATCTGCCCCAGCACCGCCCTCTGCACACTCATTGGCTGTATCTGCCCCAGCACCGCCCTCTGCACACTCATTGGCTGTCAGTATCTGCCCCAGCACCGCCCTCTGCACACTCATTGGCTGTCAGTATCTGCCCCTGCACTGACCTCTGTACACTCATTGGCTGTCAGTATCTGCCCCAGCACTGACCTCTGCACACTCATTGGCTGTCAGTATCTGCCCCAGCACTGACCTCTGCACACTCATTGACTGTCAGTATCTGCCCCTGCACTGCCCTCTGCACACTCATTGGCTGTCAGTATCTGCCCCTGCACCGCCCTCTGCACACTCATTGGCTGTCAGTATCTGCCCCTGCACCGCCCTCTGCACACTCATTGACTGTCAGTATCTGCCCCAGCACTGCCCTCTGCACACTCATTGGCTGTCAGTATCTGCCCCAGCACCGCCCTCTGCACACTCATTGGCTGTCAGTATCTGTCCCAGCACTGACCTCTGCACACTCATTGGCTGTCAGTATCTGCCCCAGCACCGCCCTCTGCACACTCATTGGCTGTCAGTATCTGTCCCAGCACCGCCCTCTGCACACTCATTGGCTGTCAGTATCTGCCCCAGCACCGCCCTCTGCACACTCATTGGCTGTCAGTATCTGCCCCTGCACTGACCTCTTTACACTCATTGGCTGTCAGTATCTGCCCCAGCACTGACTTCTGCTCTACCCCAGCACTGACCTCTGTACACTCATTGGCTGTCAGTATCTGCCCCAGCACTGCCCTCTGCACACTCATTGGCTGTCAGTATCTGCCCCAGCACCGCCCTCTGCACTTATTGGCTGTCAGTATCTGCCCCAGCACCGCCCTCTGCACTCATTGGCTGTCAGTATCTGCCCCAGCACTGACCTCTGTCATTCATCTCAGCATTGGGAATAACAGAGCAATGTCCGGTCATCTGAGGAAAGCAGCACAATCACTGCCCTCCACATCTACAGCGGTGACAGAGCCCCCCGTCTGCACATCACCCCCGACATAGGAACACTGGAAGTGAAAAGCCTATAGAGATGTGTAATGCCATAAACCATTCTCTCTCACTCTCATTATTCTGGCATTTGGCAAATATTATAAATGATGGTAATCTTAATTCACCTAAAACGGGAAAGGTTTATTCTGATTTCATGTCAGATATTGAGAAAATCATGCAGATGTGTCTTATTATATAGTGTATGGAGACTTCTGATTTCTACTGTAGGTGATATCCAGAAGTCTATTGATCCTATTCTGAACATTATTGGATAGTTTGGTGAATGGTCAGGACTGTCCATTAATCGGGATAAGTCGGTTATTCTACCATGTGATGATATCCCTAATTCCAGCATATTAGAACCTACACGAATACAAACGGTTGAGAAATTCTAATACCGGGTATAAATATAACGATAAGATCTCCGGATTACATTGTACTGATTCTATATCTTCTTCTGGAAAAGTATAAAAAGAAAATCGATGCGTGGTGGAGATTACCAATATCAGCTGTAGGAGGAGGGAACTTATTAAACATGATATTGATCCCCCAACTCTTATACATTCTGCATAATGCCCCTATTTGGATCCATAATTCCCATTTTCAGAAAATTCATAGCAAGTTTCATTCTCTTATATGGAAAAAGAAATCATCTAGGATAAAATGTGAATATCCTCAAAGTGACAAGGAATCTGGTGGATTGGCGATTCCTAATGCACTAATATATTATACTGTAACATTTGGGTGGGTGGCAAAGTGCTGCAAACCCAAATAGTATTAAGGGGTTAATTACCTCAGGAACATCGTGGAATATTCCTATTCATATAGTGGAACTGAATGACCTCGCACACAAGAAATCACTATACCCTACACTTGCTCTACTCTACAAGGTCTGGGATAGGGGTAAAGATATAATGGAAATAGGAGACTGCAATGAATATACACTTATATGGTTTAATAATAAATATGCAGAGGTCTATAAATTAGAGGGATTCCGGAGTTGGGAGGATAAAGGAATATATACGATATAAAACATATATACGATATAAAACATATTGTGTGAAGGGAAACTTAAGTGCTTTGATCAATTAAAGGAGGAGTTTGGGTGACAAATAAACAATTGTATAAATCTCTACAGTTTCGGCATTCATTTAATGCACAATCAAGATGGACGCTCTTTTGGGTAGAAAATAATACTTTTGTTAAGTTGGTATTAGAGAAGGGAAATCCTAAGGGTCGTATTTCTGATATTTACTGAATCCTTCTTGATAATTATTTAAAAAAATTTCCTTCTCCAGCTAGACAAAAATGGATGGAGATATAGGTCCAATTTCTGAGGATCATTGGGGAGCGGTATTAGACCTGGTTCCCCAATTATCTTTACATGAGGCGCAGAGATTTTCCCAGATCATATTAATACATAGGAAATATAAGACGCCTAGATTCCTATGTAACATAGGATACCGGACTGAATGTCCAAGATGTAACATGGATGCTGCGGGCCTATTACATCCGCTATGGGAATGCCGGGAGTCAGGTAAATACTGGAAAGGAGTTCTGTCTATTATAAAGAGGGTATATAAAATAGATATTCAACCAGACCCAAAAAATGCCTATTAGGTATATTAGAGGATGATATGGAATTTAACCCAATTTCAATAGGGATTTCACATACAGTTATATGAAAAAGTTTCGGCACCCCAATTAATCTTAAGCTTAATGTTTTATAAAAATTGGTGTTTTTGCAACAGCTATTTCAGTTTGATATATGTAATAACTGTTGGACACAGTAATGTTTCTGCCTTGAAATGAGGTTTATTGTACTAACAGATAATGTGCAATCTGCATTCAAACAAAATTTGACAGGTGCATAAGTATGGGCACCCTTATCATTTTCTTGTTTTAAATACTCCTACCTACTTTTTACTGACTTACTAAAGCACTTTTTTTGGTTTTGTAACCTCATTGAGCTTTGAACTTCATAGCCAGGTGTATGCAATCATGAGAAAAGCTACTTAAAGTGGCCACTTGCAAGTTGTTCTCCTGTTTGAATCTCCTCTGAAGAGTGGCATCATGGGCTCCTCAAAACAACTGTCAAATGATCTGAAAACAAAGATTATTCAACATAGTTGTTCAGGGGAAGGATACAAAAAGCTGTCTCAGAAATTTAACCTGTCAGTTTCCACTGTGAGGAACATAGTAAGGAAATGGAAGAACACAGGGACAGTTCTTGTTAAGACCAGAAGTGGCAGGCCAAGAAAAACATCAGAAAGGCAGAGAAGAAGAATGGTGAGATCAGTCAAGGACAATCCTCAGACCACCTCCAGAGAGCTGCAGCATCAACTTGCTGCAGATGGTGTCACTGTGCATCAGTCAACTATACAATGCACTTTGCACAAGGAGAAGCTGTATGGGAGAGTGATGCGAAAGAAGCCGTTTCTGCAAGCAGGCCACAAACAGAGTCGGCTGAGGTATGCAAAAGCACATTTGGAGAAGCCAATTTCTTTTTGGAAGAAGGTCCTGTGGACTGATGAAACCAAGATTGAGTTGTTTGGTCATACAAAAAGGCGTTATGCATGGCGGCAAAAAAACACAGCATTCCAAGAAAAACACTTGCTACCCACAGTAAAATTTGGTGGAGGTTCCATCATGCTTTGGGGCTGTGTGGCCAATGCCGGCACCGGGAATCTTGTTAAAGTTGAGGGACGCATGGATTCCACTCAGTATCAGCAGATTCTTGACAATAATGTTCAAGAATCAGTGACAAAGTTGAAGTTATGCAGGGGATGGATCTTTCAGCAAGACAATGATCCAAAACACCGCTTCAAATCTACTCAGGCATTCATGCAGAGGAACAATTACAATGTTCTGGAATGGCCATCCCAGTCCCCAGACCAGAATATCATTGAACATCTGTGGAATCATTTGAAGAGGGCTGTCCAAGCTCAGCGACCATCAAACTTAACTGAACTGGAATTGTTTTGTAAAGAGGAATGGTCAAAAATACCTTCATCCAGGATACAGGAAGCGACTAGAGGCTGTTATTTTTGCAAAAGGAGGATCTACTAAATATTAATGTCACTTTTCTGGTGAGGTGCCCATACTTATGCACCTGTCAAATTTTGTTTGAATGCAGATTGCACATTTTCTGTTAGTACAATAAACCTCATTTCAAGGCAGAAACATTACTGTGTCCAACAGTTATTACATATATCAAACTGAAATAGCTGTTGCAAAAACACCAATTTTTATAAAACATTAAGTTTAAGATTAATAGGGGTGCCCAAACTTTTTCATATAACTGTATTTTATTTCAAGCAAGGAAACATATTGCATCCAAATGGATTAACCCCTCACCTCCAGAAATTAGTGAACTTAAAAGTAGGATAAATAATATTATCAGATTAGAAAAAGGGGTATGTAAAAAACAAAACTGAATGAATAAATTTGAGAAAATATAGGGCTTATGGTTGGATAAACCTGGAATGCCATCAAGGGGGTTATTGTTGGAGAGACAATGACTTATGGGAGAAGGGGGGTATTGGCGAGGTCTAATATTTCATTGTAATGTGTATTGGAATTCCTTAACATGTGGTATGGGTAATATAGCACACCTATATGTGTATAGGATTATAATGTTTATTACAATATTATGGTTATATAAGAGATTTCAAGAATGTGGAATGTTAATTGTAAGATATAGTAATTGCAAGTTATCAGACGGTAATGGGCAAGCTGAAAGGATATATAGGAGAGATGCATGTATGTCATCCCTATGGTATGTTATTTTATTTCATTATTGTATGTACTGGTTTCTTGTTTTGTCCAAAAAAAAAACTAATGAAAAAATCTCAAAAATGTATTGGATTAAAAAGAAAAAAGATTACAAAAAAGGCTTCTCCCCTGTGTGAGTTCTTTGGTGACTAACAAGATTCCATTTCAGGCTAAAACTTTTTCCACATTCGGAACAGGCAAAAGGCTTCTCCCCTGTGTGGCTTCTCTGGTGGATAACCAAATCTGATTTCTGGCTAAAACATTTCCCACATTCTGAACAGGAAAAAGGCTTCTCCCCTGTGTGAATTCTGTTGTGCTTAACCAAATTTGATTTATAGTTAAAACATTTCCCACATTCTGAACATGAAAAAGGCTTCTCCCCTGTGTGGGTTCTCTTGTGGCAATCAAGAATCGTTTTACGATCAAAACATTTCCCACATTCGGAACATGAAAAAGGCTTCTCCCCTGTGTGAGTTCTCTGATGCCTAATCAAAACTGATTTAACGTTAAAACATTTCCCACATTCTGGACATGAAAAAGGCTTCTCCCCTGTGTGACTTCTCTGGTGTTTAACCAAAGCTGATTTCAGGTTAAAACATTTCCCACATTCTGGACATGAAAAAGGCTTCTCCCCTGTGTGAGTTCTCTGATGCCTAATCAAAACTGATTTTTGGTTAAAACATTTCCCACATTCTGAACAAGAAAAAGGCTTCTCCCCTGTGTGAGTTCTCTTGTGGCAATCAAGAATCATTTTACGATTAAAACATTTCCCACATTCTGAACATGAAAAAGGCTTCTCTCCTGTGTGAGTTCTTTGGTGTTTATTAAGATGTTCCTTCTGGTTAAAACATTTCCCACATTCTGAACATGAATAGGGCTTCTCCCCTGTGTGGGTTTTCTGGTGGTTATCAAGATGCGCTTTCTGGTTAAAACATTTCCCACATTCTGAACATGAAAAAGGCTTCTCCCCTGTGTGAGTTCTTTGGTGACGAACAAGATCTGATTTCCGGTTACAACATTTCCCACATTCTGAACATGAAAATGAATTCTCACCTGTGTGAGTAGTCTGGTGATTAACAAAAAATGATTTCTGGTTAAAACATTTTCCACATTTGGAATAAAAAAATCTATTGTCCGCTCTGTGTATTTTTTGATGTTTAACAATAGACTTTTCGAGGGTAAAACTATTTCCATTTTCTGAACGTGAAAATGATTTCTTTGCTATAGGAGCAGTTCGTTTTTTAATGCTTATTTTATTTTGATTTTCCTTAGTAGTCGGTAATGAATCAGAAGACAGGACCTGTTTCATAGAATTAGATGATAGATCTTTGCTTTGAAGGGATGATGGTATATCTGGAGTAATGGCATTCACTTCAATTGTATCCTGTGGGATCTCAAGATCGTCAGATTTAAAAACCCCTTGTCCCTCTGATCTCCTGGTACAGTCATCTGCCAAGAAAAAAAAACATTATTAATTTTGAATAAAATATCCTTGAAATTTATATTTTTGAACATTTCTTCTTAAAATGTCTAAACAAACACATCCCTGGGCTACATGCTAATCCAGGAAAATGAAGAGATATATGCTCAAGTTTAAAAATCTATTTTATTAGACACAAATCTAAAAAATAGAGGAATATTTTAAATATTCCTCTATTTTTTAGATTTGTGTCTCATAAAATTGATTTTTAAACTTGAGCATATATCTCTTAATTTAGATTGATTTAGAAGTGGTATGCAATCTTTATTTATTTTTCTATGGGATTCTTGTGTTAATTGTACTTAAAATGTCTGTAGAAATGGGAAGTTATTGACAGAATGACCGTTCACAGTCTAATAGAAAACCTCATAGAATGAACCAGTGGATCGTGGTGTTCAACTGTTTGTTCATTCTGCCTCAAAAATTGAGTATTTGTTTCCTGTTGTGACCTCGGCCCATTTACTGACTACTCTTGTGTCTTCTGATTTTGTATTTTCTCTGCCCTCCTGGTTCTGACCCAACTACCTGACTATTGTTCTTCCCATCTCACACCACAGAACAGCAGGTAACACCGTGGCCCAAGCCTAGGGGTCTCTGTGTAAGTCCAGATCCATGTCGAGGGGTTAAATAAGTGATGAGCAAGGCAATCCCAGGGATCTGGAAAATGGAGTAGATAGTGACAAGCCTGTTCGTCGTGGTAGCCATCTTTTGAGCTGCCAATTGACCATGAACAGCTCCCCCAATACATTGTGTCTGCACACTATCCCAGCAAGATCTGCATTCAAATAGCTAAATGTCGCTCCTTCCCTTCTTAACCTGCCATGTGCCAGACAGTAGTGTACAATCGTATGTAGGGGATTGTAGGATTCAAGGAAAATAATTTGTAAGGTCCATTTGTTTCCTATTATCCTTTGTGAAGAATCTCAAAGTTATCACCACATAAAATGACATGTTAGATTAGAAAAATGGGCCTGATTAACAACACAAAACTGGCTGCAGGAAGGGGTTAAATCAGAGTATTTTGGGCACTAACTACTATAGTCAAAAACTATGACTATAGACAATAACATCTACTGAAATGATCAAACTCAACAGTCTCCATCAGTAAGTAGTGAGTAACTAGCGGTGAAACCTCTCTGAGGTAATTAGAGTATGGAGCTCGGTGGCTCTTGGCAATCTAAACTATCGTAAGGGCCAATATTTTCTATCAGATGAGTTTCAAGAAGAAATATTAGACATTCAAAGAGAACTTTATATAATACTGCAGAGATGAGGTGTCTTAAATTTAGATCTCGGACATTTGGAAAAAGCAATGGAGATCTTTTTTCAAAGACTACCAGGGAGTTAGAGTCTCACCTGTAAAAAAACATTTTTTTTCTATGTTAGATCCCCAACAACAAAATATGTTTGGGGGGAGACCTCCAACACTAAACTGGAGTTCAGAGAAAGTATTATCGCCCCCATTTTAGGAGAGATTGTGCAATAATCTGAATTCCTTAGGATGAAAATGACGCGCCCCCTGGGCCAGTGCTGTTTGGGGATTACCCGGAGCCGGATCAGATGGGGGTTGTAGTCTCCGAGTGGCGGTGACCCGGTCCGTGCCCAGGGTGTCAAGCTCAGTGTGTGGCAGTCCTTATAGATGTTACTAGATGTTCTTTTATGTCGACTACGCCACCCGTTGAATTGCGGTCAATACGGCCGCCGCTGCAGCAGGGTCCGCTGAGGCTGGTGATGTGTGTGCAGCTCAGATAGTATAACCCCCAACGGGAGGGGTATAGCCTCAGGGGGTCAGGTGTAGAGGATGGTGGTTGTGAAGGTGCAGGGAGGATGGTAATGAGACTCAGAGTCGGGCTGTGCAGTTCAGGGTCTTTACTTACTGCTGTTGTTCTGGTCACTCCGGCCTTGAGTGACCGCCCGAGCCGTGCTGCGTCCACCAGGTCCTGGACTCGGCCAACTCCCAAGTAATTCTGGAGCGTGATCCTGAGCTCCCTTTCTGACGTTCCTTCTCTCTGGCCTTCCCCACCAGGGATCCACCTAAGTCCGGCTCCCTCGGGCCTCTTGTTGGTAAACCCTTGTCTCTGGGTTCCCTGACCCTATTCTTGGTCTGCCTTCCGGGTGGATTTAGTGGGTGGTCGTGGCAGATCCTGCCCACGACCTCCGGTCTCTGGCTGAGGATTAGTGCCCTCCACCAGCTTGGGATCCGGTACCCTTGTGCCAACTCTTCACCCGCTGATCTAATCTTGGGTTCTTGGAGTTCTCTCTTCTCCCCCTCTGGGTCCTTCTTTCTCCTCTCTCTCTCTCTTGGCCTTGGAGCTGCTCTTCTCCTCTGCTCTCTTCCTCTGACTCTGCACAAAGACCCTGATCTAAGATGGTTCCCACCTTATATACTCCCTCTATGTGTGAGCTCAGGTGACCAGCACCCAATGAGCTCCTAGCTTTACCCAGACTGCTCCCCCTATCTGCCCCTACACTACTGGGATGTTCCACCCCCCTCCCACTCCAGCCAAGGACAGACACTGTCGTACCTGCACATTTCTCTAGTGGGAGTACCATTGGTCTGTCCCCCGGAAATGGGATGTGTGTAGTGCATGCAGCCTACTGAGCTCAGTTCCACACTCCATCCTTACCCAGGAGTGGAATACCACACCTCTGGCTTGAGGTGTAATACCCCTGTAGCAGCCGAATCCTCAGGGTGCTACAAAAACATAATGGAATTCATGACGTGGAGTGAAACCATGAAACCAGGGCTCGAGCCATGCCAACACATCTCCTGCAGGCGTGAATAAATGTATATTACAGCCATCAGCCACGCACAGCTTAGAGATATATCATGGCACAGGAGTAGTTTTTCTGTATAGTTTATCACAATCCTTATAATATAGTTAATAATTATAGGCCGTGTGTATTTAGTCCTGTCTATTACCTGGTGATATGATGGGCTGGGGAACCTCCATCATGACGTCCTTGTATAGATCTTTGTGTCCTTCTAAATACTCCCACTCCTCCATGGAGAAATAGACAGCGACATCCTGACACCTTATAGGAACCTGACACATATAATGATACCGTCATCCCCCCGATCCCTCCATAACGTTATTGTATAATGTCCCAGCATTCCCAGCAGTGTCACCTCTCCAGTCAGCAGCTCAATCATCTTGTAGGTGAGTTCTAGGATCTTCTGGTCATTGATGTCCTCATGTATCAGGAGGTGAGGTGGAGGCCCAGTGATTGGGCTCAGGGGTCTTCTCCATCCCTCAGACACAGGGTCCTGACAGCGCTCACTAGAAGTCTTCTTCACTACTGTGTAATCCTGGTTATGGAGATAAACATTAATAATTCTCACTACAGACATTTCCAGAGTCCTCACCTCTCCAGTTCTGTCCATCTGTTATTCCCATAGATAAGAATGATGTAATGTGACGTCAGAATCTCTCACCTCTCCAGTAAGCCGGAAGAGGATCTCTAGGGTGAGGTGTAATATCCTCTCCGTCATCTTGTCTCTGTCCATATCCATCTTTGATGGGTAATTCTGAAAAATTCTCTTATATAGAAGATCTTCACTGAGAGGATCCGATATTGTAGAGACCTGAATGAGAAGATGATGAGCAGATGTAACATCATAAAAATCCTGTGTAATAATACGATTACTGGAGATAATAAGGGAAACATATGAGGAGATTTATTATTTTACAGTAGTTTTCTTCTTTACATCTAGTAATAAAACCTATATATTTTAGACCACAGACAACAAGCAATTTCTTCCTTGGAATCTGCAGCTGAATACGTTTCTCATAGACTCATCTTCCTTATTTGTTAATTCTCGTCTCATTTACCGACACTGGAATCGGCATTAGCAATACTGCAGGAGATATTCATTACACGTGACATAAGAAATAACTACTTCATGAGGAGGACGAAATCTTCATCTTCTACTACGGCTCTAGAAACGTATTTGGCCAGAGTCCGTCGCTGACTACATCACCACCGGTCGTCTATATGAATGTTTCCCGTCTTTCCTGGAGTGTAATCTTCTATCATGTTAGATCTCATGTCTCATTCACACATAGAAGTTTGAGGCATTTAGAAAACCTTTTTTGTTTTCACAAACACCTCGAACAGAAATTATTAGATACCAAAGTCTCCATGTATAGTGTATTATGGGGTTTATTTCTGGCCTTAGGCTTTCCTATATTGCAAGAAAAACACCGGAAAAAAGCAGATATTAAAATGTTTCAAAAGAAAATTGGTATCAACAATTCTTGTAAAAAGAAAAAAACATGCAAAAAGAAATGTTCTTATTTTTAATACGTTAAACATTTAAGAAAAACAAAAAACCTCTTTTGGGCATCAGAACATAGATGTACACCGCAGGGATGGCACAGGTGCGGCTGCAACAAAAACCCTGGCAGTTTACCCACTTGCTGCTGACAGAAACAAACATGGCATCTAAGAAGGTTTGGTAGAGTTTTGCTGAATGTCCCTCCTCCCCCAAGCTCTTGATAATATGGGGCCTCCTAGTTACAACGATACATAAATGCCTAATAATGGTGCCTGGGCCTGCAACTTACAAAAGTCTATTAGACCGGGCCAGAGGCAGCATTCAATAATCTTTTAACGACCCCATACACATCAGACTAAAGGTGCATGAAAGCACTGATTTTTTGGGGGGATTGGTCGACTATATAATGTATTTGGGGACCTCCCAACAGATGAACTCAGGCCAGAGAAGGATCTGGCATCCTGAATCTCAGAAGCTAATCTGTTTGTTCTTCCTGTAGATAATCCTCCCCTAGAGGAGTCTGGAGGTGACTCTCTCATACAGACCACAGGAAAGCTGTAATATTTGTGTGTATGGGGGAGTCGGGAGAGATAACCGTCTGCCAAATGACCGTTCAGCCAACACTTATCTCATGTTTATGGGGCAGTTACTATTGCACTGACAGGCAGTGATAATACACGGCACTACAGTAGTACTGTGCATCACCGGAGCCTTCAGAGACTTGTATGTTGTATGATCGCACTATTGTGAGTTGTTTAAAAAAGTTTAAAAAAAAAGTTTAACATGAAAAAATATCACAGTTTTAGCAACAAGAAACATCCGTCACTATAGGTACAATAGAGTCACTGCACAATACTGGTTAAGTCACGTCCATAACAACTTTACTATACTCTATTATCCTATAGACATCCTATACACAGTGGAGTAGACTTAAATCACAGATCACAATGGTCTCCCCACTCACCGGTGGCTGTCCCTCAGAAGCCCTAGATAACCCTGATATATATATATATATATATATATATATATATATATATATATATATATATATATATATATATAATAGTGTTGAGCGAGCATGCTCGACACTGCTCGGTACTCGCCCGAGCATCTCACTACTCGGGATGTTCGGCGAGCACCAAGCATTTCCGGGTTACTCGGGCGGGAGCTCGGGTCTCCGCCCAGCATGTTTGGTGCTCTTTACAGAGCCAATGAACATGCAGGGATTGCCAGACAGTCACTGCAATGCCGCAGCCATGTTGTTTGTGGGCATTACAGTGATTGGCTGGCCGCACAGCGTCACCTCGAGTATTTAAAACCGGGCGCCGCCATCTTGGACACAGTCGCCCGGGATCAGACAGTGTAGGGTCAATGCTGCTGAGTTAGGGAGAGATATATAGTGCAAAATAGGTAGTGTAGGGTCTCTAAAGCCTGCCAAATCAAACAAACAGTCCTTCTCAGGACTAATATCCATCCCAGATATCAGGCAGGCAGGCTGTATAGGAGACGCACTGGTTATACCAACAAACGCTGCATTACAGTCCTGTGTGCTCCTGCTGGTCAAATTGCTAGACTTATCCCCAGGTCTAAGGGGCCAGGAAAAATCCTTTTTTTTTCATCTAAATCCTTTTTTTTTTTCCTCAGTCAAACTGTACAAATACCCATCTTATTAACCTTTTAGTATCCCCCCCCCCAAAAAAAACAGATAAAATTGAGTGTGTCTGTGACTGTTCAGACACAAATATATCTGTTTAAAAGAGTCTGGTGTAGGCCAGATAACTAGAACTGTGTTTTTCGTCTTCCACGGTTCAAATCTGGGTGTAATCCACCTTTTTGCATAAAAAAAACATTTTGAGTGTCTCGCTGACTGTTCAGACACAAATATAATTGTACGATAATATACGATTAGCATATAATTTAATGGGTAACTAAGTGTTTAAGTGTCTATAACTAGAAAACCTACATGTATGACATAAACTAGATATGTTTAAAAATAACATTTATTATTGAATAAATATACTAAAAAACCACATAATATGGGTAAAGCAGGGAAAGGAAACACATGGGGAGAAAAAAAAAAGTTTTTCCATCTTATGGTAAAGATGACCCAGAGTTCTCCTCACAATGGGAGGAGATCTGCAATGCCTGCTCAAATAAGTTTCTTGGTGGTCTTATTAAGAAAAATGGCACCACACTAGCTGAGACCGACCAAGAAATTAATTCATTACAGGATAAACTCAAATCCCTCATCTTAAAATATGATTGGGATAAATTTTATAGTGATATGGAAGAAAATTTCTCCTCCTGGGAAAAACAGATTAAAATTACTAAATCATCCAAATACCAACGAGACTGTCAAGACAAGGAAAACAATAGAATCTATAAATGGAAATACCCACAGCCCACTCGGGGTGAACGGAGAACCTCTGCATCTTCTTCCTTATCCACTGATAGTGAATCAACTGGTATATCTACTATAAGAACAAACTATAACACCAGGTTGGGCCAAAAAACCATGGGCTCTAAGAAAACTAAAATCAGCGATTTTCATCAGGATGACTCTGACATCGCATCTTCCTCATTGAAGATAATTAACCTTTCTTAGCATGTACTAACTAAAGCACAGAATAATGTTCTCTGCAAAGGACTCTCTTTTTCACCAACAACAGGCTTTGACTATTTTACAGCACTAAAAGACCTTCACTTATTTGCCCGAAAATAAATTTTTAAAAAAGTGTTTCATAGATCTGCTGACACGGTTTTGTTTCCTACTTTAGAGGAACAAGAAGCGGTGAACATACTTCAGAGTCTTCTTGATGAACAAGAATCTATTCACACCAGTAAGTTGCCTGCATCTATTATTCCCAAATCCCAACGTTTCCCACCCCTGTCTATGTATCCTAATATAGAAGTATTTGTTCGTCTTGTGGATGAGGAATTTAAAAAGATCTCCTCCTCTTTACCATACGATAATAGCAACAGATAAGAAAGGAAAGCCATTGATGACCTCAAAAAACTACAGGACGTCATCATAAAACCTTCAGACAAGGGTGGGAACGTTGTGTTATGGCCTACTCCCATGTATATACGGGAAGCTAAAAAACAACTTAACGATGGTAAAACATATAAAAAACTTACTTTTAATCCCTTATCCAAATACCAGGTTGAATTACGATCTATTTTGGATGAAGCAGAAACTAATGGTATACTGACAAAGAAGGAATGTGACTATCTATTCTACAAAGACCCTCGTATTTCTACGTTCTACCTAATCCCCAAAATTCACAAGGATACGACCAATCCTCCAGGTAGGCCCATTGTCTCAGGGATGGGAAACTTCTGTGAACCCACATGTAGATTTATTGACCATTTGCTACGTCCACTGGTTCAAATACTCCCCTCTTTTATTCAGGATACAACCGACTTTTTAAAAAAGATGGAAGGTATTAATGTGGACAATGATGTCTTGATGGTGACATGTGATGTTGAGTCACTTTACACCTCAATAGACCATGAAGACGGTCTTAGGGCAGTGGAGGTCTTTCTGGCGATGTCTGATTATGATAAAAATTTGAGAACATTAATCATGCAACTACTTCGTTTTGTATTGAGTCACAACTTCTTTCTTTTCCAAGACTCTTTCTTCCTGCAGCTCCGGTGTACCGCTATGGGGGCGGCATGCGCCCCATCCTATGCTAATTTATTCCTGGGCCTGTGGGAAAGAGAGATATTGATGACCAACCCATCACCATTGTCCAATAATATTTTATATTGGGGTAGATATATTGATGACATATTCTTTCTATGGCAGGATTCCATGGAAGATGTTACATCGTTCATCAATCTACTCAATGTAAATGATCGCAATATAAAACTCACATTTAAAACAGGAAGAGAGAAAATTGTATATCTGGACGTTACATTAGAAATCGATTCTAACGGTTTCATCCAAACAGATGTCCATCGAAAACCCACCGCTGCCAACACTCTACTTCACGCACAATCATCACATCCTAAAAATCTTATCAAAAGTATCCTCACTGGACAGTTTTTAAGAATGCACTGCATCTGCTCCAATGATTCAAAATTTGAAAAACAAGGATCCCGGTCACAGGGGTTAGCACATACTCAGCTACTTTGCACAAGCTTTAATATTGCACACCATGTTCATTTATTTTTACTGCAGTATTTTATATTTATTGTTACGAGTTTGCACAATTGGTACTATGCACTTTATTGCTGCACTCCTTTTTCAATATATGCAGTATATTTCTGTGGAGTATGGTTCTCATGATTTGCACTTTATGCATGTAATTCAATGATAGCCGTAATCTACCCTTGTGACTTTTTTTTTCTCCCCATGTGTTTCCTTTCCCTGCTTTACCCATATTATGTGGTTTTTAGTATATTTATTCAATAATAAATGTTATTTTTAAACACAAATATAATTGTTTAAAAGATTCTGGTGTAGGCCAGATAACTAGAACTGTGTTTTTCCTGTTCCACGGTTCAAATCTGGGTGTAATCCACCTTTTTTGCATACAAAAAAAAACATTTTGAGTGTCTCGCTGACTGTTCAGACATAAATATATGTTAAAAAAGATTCTGGTGTAGGCCAGAGAACTAGAACTGTGGTTTTCCTCTTCCACTGTTCTAATCTACTTTTTATTACCCTTTTGCATTGATAGTGCGAGTGTAAGTTATTTTACTTCATTTACAATGGTCAAGGAGCGTGGCAAGGGACGTGGAACTGGACGTTCTTGTGATGGTGCGTGCAGAGGACGGGGCCGTGGCCAAGGTGAAAATGTGCCACAACCAACAGCCACATCTTCTCGCTCCCAGTTCTTGACTGAATTACTAGGGAAGCACAGAACAACACCAGTATTGAGAACTGATCAGTGTGAACAGGTTATTAATTGGATAGCAGATAATACTTCCAGTCACCTGGGCACCACCACCTCCGGTCTGTCTTCCACATGGTCAAGTCTTAGTAGCCGTGAGTCTCGACCGCAAACTCCTCCTCACCCTGATGCTCCTTCCTCCCACCATGCCAAGTGTCGTCAGACAGCAACTGATCCCACACTTGGACACTCTGAAGAGCTGTTCACTGGTCCATTTCCATATTTGGGCCCCTCGCCTGCTCTGCTTGAAGTGGTGGAAGAGGAGATCCCATGTAGCGATGGCCAAATATTTGAACAGCCACGGCCACAGGAAGGCGACGCTGGCAATTTGTCACAAGAGGTGGACGATGACTAGACACAATTGCCACAAAGTGAGGAGGAGGACCGTGGTGCGGAAGTGGAAGAGGTGGTGGATGATCTAGTAACTGACCCAATGTGGCAGGAGGACACGCAGAGCGAGGCCAGCAGCACACAGGGGTAGGGAGGCAGAGTACCCCAACAGGCAGAAAGAAGCAGTGTGGTGGCCGCAGACAGAAGGCGGGCAACAGTTCCCCGTAACACCAACACGTGGGACGTTGCCAGTACAACCGATAGGTCTTCCAGAGTCTGGAATTTTTTTAAAGACTCTGCTGATAGCCCCAAAAAGGCCATTTGTACCACCTACCATGCCACCATCAGCAGGGGTGACTAAACTACCAGCCTGACCACCACCAGCATGATCAGGCACATGTCAGCAAAGCACCCGACTTTGTGGGGCGAACCCCAGGGTCCACGACCAGTGTCAGCGGGTTTCACCATTGCTTCTTCCGCTGTTGTGAATGTAAGAGAACCCCCTGCTGTGCGTGCAAGGCAATCCCCTGTCCATACTGCATGCAAAGATGCCCCCTCCTCTCAGTCTTCACTTGTTATGGCTGCTTCTCAAGAAACAGCATCAAAATCCACGTCCCACCGCAGTATTCAATTGTCCATATCCCAGACCTTTGAACGAAAGCGCAAATTCGCAGCCAACGCCCCACAGGCCACAGTCCTAAATTTGCACATTTCATGACTGCTTGCATTGGAAATGCTGCCTTTTAGGCTGGTGGAGACGGAATCCTTCCGCAACCTTATGGCGGTGGCCGTCCCTCGGTACTCGGTCCCCAGCCGACACTATTTTGCCAAGTGTGCCATCCCCGCACTACACAAGCACGTGTCCCAAAACATCTGCCGTGCCCTCAACAACGCAGTTACTGGGAGAGTCCACCTGACAATGGACACGTGGACAAGTGCTTGTGGCCAGGGACGGTACATCTCCCTGACGGCACACTGGGTAAACATAGTGGAAGCCGGGACCCAGTCGGACCTTGGGACGGAATACATCCTCCCTACACCTATGTCAGTCAGAGTTGCCCCCACAGTGTACAGCTCCTGCGCATCATCCTCCTCCTCCTCCTCATGTTCAGCCTCCATCTCAGATATCACCACATCAGTTACAAGCTGGAAGCACTGCAGTACTGCCTCACCCAAGTGGCAACAGGCTGTGCTGAAACTCATAAGCTTAGGTGATAAACCTCACACTGCTTGTGAGTTGTGTACAGCTGTGAAAGAGCAGGCAGATCTGTGGCTGAGACCACTGAACCTACATCCAGGCATGGTCGTGTGTGACAATGGCGGCTCTGAGGTGAGGCAAGATCACACACGTACCATGCCTGGCTCATGTGCTTAACATCGTGGTTCAGCGATTTCTTAAATCGTAACCAGAGTTGCCAGATCTGCTGGTCAAAGTACGCCGCCTGTCAGCTCATTTTTGCAAGTCGGCTACAGCTTCCGCTACCCTTGCTGCGCTGCTGCAGCGTTTGCAGCTTCCAGCACACCGACTGGTGTGTGATGTCCCCACACGTTGGAACTCTACCCTCCACATGTTGCAAAGAATTTGTGAGCAGAAGAGAGCAGTTGTGGAGTACCAGCTGCAACAAGGCCGTCGATATACAGGTCAGACTCCACACATAAAACCTCAGGAGTGGACCTGGATGTCTGACATATGTACCATCCTGACAAACTTTGAGGAGTCCACCAAGATGGTGAGTGGCGATGACGCCATCATTAGCGTCAGCATTCCACTTGTCTGTCTTTTGCAACGCTCTTTGCAGAGAATTAAAGAGGAGGCATTGCAGCCAGACTATGATGAGATGGATCAAGAAGCCGTAGCGGGCGATTACACACAGCCCAGCCTCATCTCATCCCAAATTGCACTGGGGGACAATGAGGGAGAGGAGGAAGAACAGGAGCTGGTATCATGCGCTGTAGACGGTAGTACCTGTACAACTGTCATACCGTCGGTTCAGCGTGGGTGGCCTGTGGACAGGGGAGAGGAGGAGGAGGAGAGCATGGTCAGTCATCATCTTGGTGAGGACACAGAAGTCTTGCCCGTTACCAGTCTGGCACACATGGCTGACTTTATTTTACGCTGCCTTAACCATCACCCTCGCGTTGTCAAAATGTTGGGTGACAGTTATTACTGGTTGGTGACACTTTTAGACCCCCGCTGCAAGGAGAACATTCACTCTCTTATTCCTGAGGTGGAGAGGTCTACAAAAATGGGGCAGTACCAGAAAGCCCTTGCTGCAGAACTGTTAAAAAAATTCCCATCTGAACACGCTAGCGGCAGAGGTCACCGTTCATTGCCCAACCAAGGCGTACAGGCGAGAGAGATGCAACTCCAATCCAGCAGAGGCAGGGGAACACTGTCAACGTACTGGGACAGCTTTCTGAGACCCGCCCAGCTTACAGGCCCCGAAGCACGGGGTACTCTCACAAGGAGTGGAAAGCTTCAAAAGATAGTGAGGGAGTACCTTGCCGACCGTACCAGCGTCGTCCGTGATTCCTCTGTGCCTTTTAATTAGTGGGCATACAAGCTGGACACTTGGAATGAACTCGCTCTGTACGTCTTGGAGGTCCTGGCCTGCCCTGCCACTAGTGTGTTATCGGAGCGTGTTTTTAGTGTCGCTGGGGGAATTATAACTGATAAGCGCACTCGCCTGTCAACTGACAATGCTGACAAGCTGACCCTTATCAAAATGAACAAGGGCTGGATTGGGCCAGATTTCTCATCATCAGCATGTTACAGCAGAGTAACAAAGTCAAATCCACTGTGTTATTTCGGGAGGTGTATTCCCGTACACCGCTTCACACCCAAATATGGGTATACGCTTACTCATTTCAGCTGTATTTTGCTCTTCTCCTTATCCTCAGCCTCCACCACCACTATACCACCAGGGTGACTGTGGTCCGTGTTGCCAGCATTGCAAGTTCCTCCGTTCTAATTTTTGGCAGCTTTTGCTTGGAAGGCATAGGCAAAGACTATGGGAGACCCACTCCCCCATAATGGGAATAATGTTTTTAATATGCTATACTGCATGGCTCTTGTACGGGGCATTGCAAGATCCTCCGTCCTAATTTTTGGCAGCTTTTGCTTGAAATACATAGGATAAGACTATGGGAGACCCACTCCCCCATAATGGGAATAATGTTTTTAACATGCTGTACTGCATGGCTCTTGTAAGGGGCATTGCAAGTTCCTTCATCCTAATTTTTGGCAGCTTTTGCTTGAAAGGCATAGGCAATGACTATGGGAGACCCACTCCCCCATAATGGGAATATTGTTTTTAATATGCTGTACTGCATGGCTCTTGCAAGGGGCATTAAAACCGTCTTGTTAAGCTAATGTGACCTCCATGTCTCTTCCACGGGGCATTGATACTGTCTTTTTATTCCACTGTAACCTCCACGTCTCTTCCAAGGGGCATTAAAACTGTCTTATTAAACCACTCTGAACTCCACGTCTCTTCCAAGGGGCATTAAAACCGTCTTGTTAAACCACTCTGAACGCCACATCTCTTCCAAGGGGCATTAAAACCGTCTTGTTAAGCTACTGTGACCTCCACATCTCTTCCAAGGGGCATTAAAACCATCTTGTTAAACCACTCTGAACCTTACGTCTCTTCCAAGGGGCATTAAAACCGTCTTGTTAAACCACTCTGAATTCCACAGGTCTTCCAAGGGGCATTAAAACCGTCTTGTTAAGCTACTGTGACATCCACATCTCTTCCAAGGGGCATTAAAACTGTCTTGTTAAACCACTCTGAACTCCACGTCTCTTCCAAGGGGCATTAAAACAGTCATGTTAAGCTACTGTGACCTCCACGTCTCTTCCAAGGGGCATTAAAACCGTCTTGTTAAACCACTCTGAACTACATAGCTCTTCAAAGGGGCATTGAAATGTTGTTTTTAATTACCTCTAACCTCCACGACTCTTCCAAAGGGCATTGCATTTCCTCCTAATTTTAGTCAGCTTTTGCTTTTCAATGCATAGGCAAACACTAACAGAGACCCACTCCCCTATAATGGGTAGAAGGTTTTTAGTACGCTGTAATCCACGTCAGTTTCAAGGGGCATTGCAGTTCCTCATAAAGCCTTCCATTCACTGCTTAGGCCAACAGTGTACAGGAGACCCAGTTGCTATAAATGGAAAAAAAGGTTTAGTTAAGGCCCTCTGACTTCCATGTCACTTCCAAGGGGCATTGGACTGCCTCGAAATATTTGGTAGGCATTGCACTCACTGTATGCCCTATAACTGTGTAGCCGAACCGCTCCTTTTGGTACAGAAACATATACTACAAGACATGTGTGGTTGACTGGCCTGATATTGATGTGAATGGTCCCTGTTCCTCCTGCTCTTTCTCCTTTGCCACCACCTCATCCATCATTCATCACCTGAAGCTTTGTTTTAAAGGGAGTCATAGAACTGGGAGAGTAGCAGGAAAACATCCAGCAATCCTTGGAGGAGGTAGGATATGCGCCAAAACGCTGACCACCTCAGCCCTAGCCGCTACTACATACATGCGCTTGCATTCCAAGGAGCAGAAAGCTAAGGAGATGGATGGCCTCATGATCATGAATAATTTACTCATTGTGTAGGAGGCCGACCACTGCTGCTGTCTACCTTCTGAACTTTGTGTTGAAGCCTGATTGACCCAGGACCCGCAATCCTCTATGTCTGGAGGACGTGTTGCATCCCAGTCTCCAACTGTGTCCCGGCTTCCACAATATTAACCCAGTGTGAAGGTGTCAGTGAGATGGACCATCCCTGGCCACATTCACTTGTCCACGTGTTTGTGGTTAGGCTGTCCTTCCCACTAAATGCACTGGGGAGGGCACAGGTAATGCTTTGGTATGTGCACTTGTGTATAAGGCGCACCGGGACAAATAGGGGCGGCTGGGGACCGTTTATGGACACCCGACCGCCCCCAGGCGGCTGCGGACCGTGTGTGGGCACCAGGTCGCGGGGCGGCTGGGGACCGAGTATGGACACCCGCCCACCCCATGGCGGCTGGGGACCAAGCGTGGGCACCCGGCTGCCGGGGACTGAGTATGGATACCAGGCCGCCGACGCAGCCATGACGTGGTGGCCAGATTCCGCCTCCACATGCCTAAAAGGCCCAATTTCAAGTGCAAGCAAGCAGTATGGTATTGCAGTCTGGGGGTGGGTGGGTGGCAGTCTGCATACTTGCGCTTGCATTGCAGGGAATGGGGGAGGTACAATTGAACACTGCCCTGGGACAAGGACTTGCACGGGAAAAGTTGCAAGTCTGCGTCTTCTGATGCGGCAAGGATCACTTCTGATGGGCACACTTTTAGGCAGTGACCTGGGTGTCAGAGATGCTATCAGGGGTCTTCCCCATGCTGTTCCCATGTCTTTTCAGCACTGTATGCATCTGTCACACAGCACATGGCCAGATAAGATTGTAAAATGTTAAAATGACATTTCCCGGTGAATGCATTTGTCACGGTTGAAAGCAATACAAAAGTGCAAAAACGCATAAAAAATGCTACTTGTGAACATAGCCCAAGGTGTGCAGGAGTATTTTTGTTTTTGGTTATTTATTTTACCTTATACACAAGTCTTTACCGTGGAAAGGATGTTCCTTAACATATTTCACAGGAAAACCGTTTCAGTTTCGTTTTTGAACGTTTTATTCTGAGCCCATAAAAGTGGCTTAATACCTCTGACCACATTGTTGACAGCATTGACCTGGGGGTCAGAAATGCTTCCTGGGGCGATCCCCATGCTGTCCCCATGTCATTTGAGCACTGTCACTATCGTTTTGGGCACTTTTTAGGCTTTCTACAGACTGCCGGGGGTGCCGCCGCAAAAATGCTCGGGTCTCCCATAGACTAACATTGGGCTCATTTCTCGGGTCAAGCACCCGAGTATCACGGTGAGCTCGGCCCGAGCTTCGAGCACCCGAGCATTTTAGTGCTCGCTCAACACTAATAATAAATACACTGATACAATAAGTAGGACCACGTATATCTCAAGGTATATATAAAGGAAAGGGTATGATACTCATCAGAGAATGTTTCAATAATCCGCCTCAACGCATTTCCCCAACACGTTCATCAGGAGACTTGATTCAGGGATGTTAATTCATGATGTTCAGCATAGTGTGCCTAATAGCCATATGTCCATGTATAAATATCCCACATCATCCAAAAACCCCTCCCCAGACTAGGAGACCCATTCCCATTCCTAGAGGTGAATTGTCATAGGATATATAGAATGGAGTCTGTCTACAATAATGTATTGCGCTTGTGCTATTTTTCATGTGCGAGAGGTCCGATAATGTCCATCCCCTAGTGTCCTTGTCCGGAAGTGACTTGCTATAAACTTTAACGGCAGATAAACTGATTGCTGCCACGCTACTCGTATCCTTCCCTGCGCATGACCGTAGTTATGCATTCCACGCCGGAGAACATCAAGGGTCATTATTTACGATTGTGCAGGTCCGGACGTGTGCGTTCCACACCTGAAAGCATACTGAATTTGGATTGCATTCCTCCAATATACAGGGTGGGCCATTTATATGGATATACCTAAATTAAATGGGAATGGTTGGTGATATCAACTTCCTGTTTGTGGCACATTAGTATATGGGAGGGGGAAAACTTTTCCAGATGGTTGGTGACCATGGTGGCCATTTTGAAGTCGGCCATTTTGGATCCAACTTTATTTTTTTCAATGGGAAGAGGGTCATGTGAAACATCAAACTTATTGAGAATTTCATAAGAAAAACAATGGTGTGCTTAGTTTTAACGTAACTTTATTCTTTCATGAGTTATTTACAAGTTTATGACCACTTATAAAATGTGTTCAAAGTGCTGCCCATTGTGTTGGATTGTCAATGCAACCCTCTTCTCCCACTCCTCACACACTGATAGCAGCACCGCAGTAGAAATGCTAGCACAGGCTTCCAGTATCCGTTGTTTCAAATGCTGCACATCTCGTATCTTCACAGCATAGACAATTGCCTTCAGATGACCCCAAAGATAAAAGTCTAAGGGGGTCAGATCGGGAGACTTTGGTGGCCATTCAACTGGCCCACGAACACCAATCCACTTTCCAGGAAACTGTTCATGTAGGAATGCTCGGACCTGACACCCATAATGTGATGGTGACCATCTTGTTGGAAAAACTCAGGGAAGGTGCCATCTTCAATGCATAAAGAGGGCAGCACATCATCATGTAGCAATTTCAGATATCCAGTGGCATAGAGGTTTCCATTGATGAAGAATGGCCCCACTATCTTTGTACCCCATATACCATACCATCAAGATACGAGATGTACAGCATCTGAAACAACGGATACTGGAAGCCTGTGCTAGCATTTCTTCTGCGGTGTTGCTATTCGTGTGTCAAGAGAGGGAGAAGAGGGTTGCATTGACAATCCAACACAATGGGCAGCACTTTGAACACATTTTATAAGATGTCATAAACTTGTAAAAAACTCATGAAAGAATAAAGTTACGCTAAAACTAAGCAAACCATTGTTTTTCTTACGAAATTCTCAATAAGTTTGATGTGTCACATGACCCTCTTCCCATTGAAAAAAATAAAGTTTGATCCAAAATGGCCGACTTTAAAATGGCCGTCATGGTCACCACCCATCTGGAAAAGTTTCCCCCCTCCCATATACTAATGTGCCACAAACAGGAAGTTGATATCACCAACCATTCCCATATAATTTAGGTGTATCCATATAAATGGCCCACCCTGTAGAAAAGTCCTGTCTCTGAGATTAGCATCATGGGAGACTAAAAACAAGTATTGCACATCCTCCCATCAGGCAATTAGCATGTAGATCTACTTTATCACTACATAAAATATGGGATGGTGGCCCACAGTATATTCCTAAATGGTAAAATTTTACCTCTTACATAATTGGAGATATACAAGGAACACCCCACTTGTTAATTACTAAACAGTATATGTGTGTGATATAACTAATAAGAACTAATTCTGATATAGAAGCTCAGATATCTTGATGAAGTACAACAATATGTGATCCCCATTCACAGAGAACTGAGTAGAAATGGGTAGAGTATAAAATCCAAAAATGTAATCTGGAATGGGAATGTATTCACACAAAACAGGCAAAGGAAATTTGCTCATCGAGTCCCTTAGGGCCTAGTGAATCCAGTCTGGAAATTCACTCACTTTCCTTTTTGAGGACCCATCTATTGTGATCACCTCCTCTCACATTGGGTTTAACCACCGCAACGAAACAAAAGGAGATGTCTCTGGTTTTACCTCGATGTGCACTGTTCATGTGTCTCACTAATGGGGTGTCCTGACCATGGTGTATTTCGCCCAAATGCTCCCCACCCTCCTCCTAGACTCTCTCTTGGTCTTGCCTACATATTCTAGGGGGCAGGTGTATGTGACCATATATACAAGTTCTGAGGTTTTACAGTTGGAATAATCCCTCTGGAAAAAGGCTTTACTTGCAAAGGAACTCAAGAAAGATTTACATGGCCCCATCCTATTATATGTACAACATTCTCCAGATCTAAAGAAACCACAGATTCTTCTATCCAGCCAAGTTCCCTTAGGTGCAGTTTTTTTTATAGAAACTATGCATTAAACGGTCTCTAAGGCTATGTGCCCACGATGCAGAAATGAAGCAGAAAATTTCTGCAGCATTTCTGCATCTCCCTGGCAGAAAAAACGCATGCAGATTGTGCATGCGTTTTTTCCTGCAGAATACATGCGGATTCACATGCGTTTCCGCATGCAGATTGACAAGCGCTTTCCAGGTGATAGCATCACTTGGAAAGTGCTTGACAACTAGGTCACACTGTATAAATCCATGCAAACAGCATGGATTTATATAGTGTGACCGTAAAAATTAAAACAAATCAAGCTATACTCACCCCCGATGCCCGGCGTGGCTGCAGCGCTCGTTCCTCTCCGGTTCCCGGCTGCCGGCATATCACGAGACAGAGCGGTGAAGGGCCTGCGGTCACATGACTGTGACGTCACCACAGGTCCTTCAGCGCTGCCGGCATTCAGAGAGAAGCCTTCGGAAAGGTGAGTATAAACTTTATTTGTTATTTTATTCTTTTTTTACAGGTACAATGGTACCCAGGTCTGGATGAGAGTCTCCTCTCCTCCAGAACTGGGTACCATCCGCACATAGAGACGCATAGAAGCCGCTTGTAAAAATGTACAGTCGCGGTTTCTATGCGTCTCAATGCAAGTCAATGGCGGGAGTTCTGCTGCGCTTCCGCAAAATTAAATGACATGCTGCGGATTTTTGTACGCAGCATAAACGCTGCGGAAAAATCCGCAGCATCTGCATAGAACATGTGGAATCCCCTTGGGGACCATGGGGTGCGGATTACCTAGCGTTTCACAAGTGTTTATGCTGTGGAAATTCCGCAGCATAAACGCTTGAAAAACGCTACGTGGGCACCCAGCCTAATTGACCAACCCTTTCTGAAAGTTATTGTGGGAATAGATCCCACAGCACCCTCAGGTCCGGGTCAACCACAGGTATATCCCAGTGTTTTCTGAGGATATTTAAAATATGGTCACTCTGATAGATGTAAGTTCTTATTACCCGTGTTATCCCATCTTTTTCTTGGTCTCTTGGTTAGGTATGGAGGAGTGTCTGTCTCTCCTGCTTTTCTGCAAACGATCGTGCAGAATCCAAACTGTACTGTGGATACCTTTTTCCCTGAATCTGGTGTTCATGTCTATTACCTGTATATTAAAATCTGTGACATTAGAACAGTTCCTTCTCAGCCATAAAAATTGGCCCTTGGGTACTCCCTTTTTCAGTGGGATGGGGTGGTGGCTATCCCACTTCAATAGTTTATTAGTGCTTGTAGGTTTATGGTAGATGAGTGTTCCTGGGGTCCCATCCTGTTCTTTCTTGATTGGTACATCCAGGAAAGGCAACTGGTTATAACCCCTGATGAAGCCACGTGTAGTGGCGACACGCGTTGGGCACGGAATGCCCGCCTGCTTCATCCCAGCATAGGATTTTGTGCTCAGGGAGGTGATTGATCGTAGCGCTATTATGTGCAGGAGGGATACTTACAGCATGAAAGGGTTTTGTATTTATTTATACCCTGAATAGTACTTTTTGTGGTATGTGAGTATATAGTATTTGTCAGCTCAGATATTCTATATGGGCTTCATTTATGTTTGGGACTCTTTGTATTTTTCAATATATACTCTGCTGTAGTAGGCATATATTTCCCTCTTCATCTTTCTGGACTATAGTACACCTCCTTGAATACTAATGTCAGGCAGTCATAACTAATTTGCATGTGTACGATATTGATCACCAGGGATAATACTGGCACTTGTTGTATTATGGTACTGCTTGTTCTGTTGTAACTAGGGATGTCTTTTTGGAGCAGGTGGGCTTCAAATTAGTGGGTAACCCCACTATATTGATTTTACTTGTGTTTTAGCTATTTGGGTTTTTTGACGTTGTTTGTATGTATTTATATTTGTAATGAATAAAATTTATTGTCACTTATTATAACGTTTGATAATTTATTGAAGTATTGCTGGGTGATCACTGCTTCATAGCACACCTCTTTTCCCTTTTTTCACGTGTATTTATGTGGTGTGCAGCATGTTGATCCCCTTTTTGATTTGGATGGTGCCCTCCATAGTTTAGTGTTTATTGGTTATAACCAAACTCTGATGTAAATCTAGGGCCCACTCTATTGATGTTGAGTCCCCTGACAAACTCAAGAAATTGTTCACTCGTCCCTGACCAGATGACAAAAATGTCAGCAATATATTTGTACCATACCCCAATATATGGATGCCACCACTTATGACCATCCCTGAATATTGTGGTTTCCTCCCACCAGCCCAGGAGTAGGTTAGAATACAAGGGGGCACAGGCAGGGCCGGTGTCAGCACCCGGCGTACCCGGGCAAGTGCCGGGGCCCTGGAAAATCAGAGGGGCCCAGCCGCCCACTCACTGTCGGGGCCCGGCCCAAACACCCGCCCGCCTGCCCACTCACTCACTGTCGGGGCCGGGCCCACACACCCACCCGCCCACTCACTGTCGGGGCCGGGCTCACACACCCGCCCGTCCACTCACTGTCGCGGCCGGGCCCACACACCCACCCGCCCACTCACTGTCGGGGCCGGGCTCACACACCCGCCCGCCCACTCACTGTCGGGGCCGGGCCCACACACCCGCCCGCCCACTCACTGTCGGGGCCGGGCCCACCCGCCCACTCACTGTCGGGGCCATGGCCGCATCTTCGGCACCTGTTCAGCGACGCAGGCGCTGCTTGATTGCCGGCACTCCCCCAGTCCCAGAAATGGCCGCGCGCTATCAGGCTGTGTCTGCTAGTAATGACACGGCAGGGTCGACAGCACTGCACCTTTAATTTTGCTTGTGTGTCGCCCCTGCCGCGTCATTACTAGCAGACACAGTCGCACAGCGCGCAGCCATGTCTGGGGGAGTGCCATCAAACACCGTCGGAGCGGAGGTCCTGCACAGATGGGGGGGGGGGGGAGCGGCCCGGACCCGACCGCAAGTGGGCCCCTCTGATGGTCCAGGGCCATGAAGTCTGTGACATGCCGGGGGCCCTGCACTGCCCCATACCTGAGGAGCTGCTGGACAGGACACTGGACCGGGGACAGGTGAGTGGGGCTTCCCCAATCCCCATATTAAAAATACTTGTAATGGGTCTGTGTGAGTGCATGTATGTGAATGTCAGTGTGTATGACTGTGTATATATATTTGTCTGTTTTATATATGTCTTTAAGAATTTGTGTAAAAATATGTGTTTGTCTGTATGTGTACATATCTGTGTACCGTGTGTGCGTGCGTGTGTCTGCGTACCGTGTGTGCGTGTGTCTGCGTATCGTGTGTGTGCGTGTGTCTGCGTACCGTGTGTGTGCGCGTGTCTGCGTACCGTGTGTGTGCGTGTGTCTGCGTACCGTGTGTGTGCGTGTGTGCGTACCGTGTGTGCGTGCGCATGTCTGCATATGTGAAGGATGAGGTGGCAGGCTGGGCCCTGTGTACTATATATATATATTTCTCCGCCGTATCTGTGCATCATGAATCGTGTATGTGTTAAAAGGGTCCACTGAGACTCTTTCGCCCGGGGCCCAGAAAAACCTGGAGCCGGCCCTGGGCACAGGGGCTCCCTATCGCAGTACCCCTGAGCTGGTGGAAGTACTTCCTGTCAGAAAGAAAGAAGTTATGAGTAAGAGTGAATTTTAGAAGACCCTCCATGAAGTCATTATGTCTGCTACACTCTATTGATCTCCATTTGAAAAAATGTCTTACTCCTCTGATACCATCCTCATGCAGTATATTACTGTACAAAGCCTCAATATCTAGTAAGGCCTGGTCCCTACATGCATGTATACATGCTCGAGGGTCTACATGTAGGGGAGCAGCCAAAGGGAAACAAATTCCAGAGGGATTATTCCAACTACAGGACCTCAGGCGATACTGTGGGAACATTATACTGTGTTGCGGCGTCATACATCCTGCATAAGAGGCATAATGGGGGCATCATACATACTGCATAAGGGGCATAATGGGTGCATTACACTGTGTGGCGGCACCAGACATACTACACTAGGGGCATAATGGGGGCATTACACTGTGGGGGGCACCATACAAACTACACTAGGGGCATAATGGGGGCATTACACTGTGGGGGGCACCATACATACCACACTAGGGGCATTACACTGTGTGGCGGCATCAAACATCCTGCATAAGGGGCATAATGGGGCATTACACTGTGTGGGGGCATCATACATCCTGCATAAGGGGCATAATGGGTGCATAACACTGTGGGGCATCATACATACTGCATAAGGGGCATAATGGGGGCATTACACTGTGGGGCATCATACATCCTGTATAAGGGGCATAATGAGGGCATTACACTGTGGGGCATTATACATCCTGCATAAGGGGCATAATGGGGGCATTACACTGTGTGGGGCATCATACATCCTGCATAAGGGGCATAATGGGGGCATTACACTGTGGGGCATTATACATCCTGTATAAGGGGCATAATGAGGGCATTACACTGTGGGGCATTATACATCCTGCATAAGGGGCATAATGGGGGCATTACACTGTGTGGGGCATCATACATCCTGCATAAGGGGCATAATGGGGGCATTACACTGTGGGGCATCATACATCCTGTATAAGGGGCATAATGAGGGCATTACACTGTGGGGCATCATACATCCTATATAAGGGGCATAATGAGGGCATTACACTGTGGGGCATTATACATCCTGCATAAGGGGCATAATGGGGGCATTACACTGTGTGGGGTCATCATACATACTGCATAAGGGGCATAATGGGGGCATTACACTGTGGGGCATCATACATCCCGCATAAGGGGCATAATGGGGGCATTACACTGTGTGGGGGGCATCATACATCCTGCATAAGGGGCATAATGGGGGCATTACACTGTGGGGCATTATACATCCTGCATAAGGGGCATAATGGGAACATTACACTGTGGGGCAGTAAAGGGGTCCTGTACTATGAGAACAATACGTTTCCTCCCTTCCTGTCTCCACAGTTGGGTCGTATGTATCTATTACAGGAAACAGAACAAAAACCTTATGATTCTTATAAAGGGGCAACACAAGACCCCAAAAGAGTCTCCGTGCTGAAGGGGTTAATGCCCCCTGTGCCCAGTAATGGGGTCTCCACATACCTCCACCACATATATGGCTGCTCTGTGCGCACAGGAGCTGTGATGAGGTCACAGGAGGGGAGGAGTCAGGGGTCACATGATCAGGGGCCTCAGTGGATGCAGGACTCTGCTGTGCTGGTTGTCATGGTGCTGGATGAGCTGAAGTTTATGTGTGGGGTCAGGAGGGGTTTACAGTGTGGATGTAGCAGAGCCGTGTGTGTACAAGGTGTACGGAGCGGAGCCGCGTGTGTACGAGGTGTACGGAGCAGAGCCGCGTGTGTGCGAGGCGTACGGAGCAGAGCCGCATGTGTGCGAGGAGTACGGAGCGGAGCCGCGTGTGTACGAGGTGTACGGAGCGGAGCCGCGTGTGTACGAGGCCTACGGAGCGCAGCCACGTGTGTGCAAGGCGTACGGAGTGGAGCCATGTGTGTACGAGGTGTACGGAGCGGAGCCGCGTGTGTACGAGGTGTACGGAGCGAAGCCGCGTGTGTACGAGGTGTACGGAGCAGAGCCGCGAGTGTACGAGGTGTACGGAGCGAAGCCGCGTGTGTACGAGGTGTACGGAGCAGAGCCGCGAGTGTACGAGGTGTACGGAGCGGAGCCGCGTGTGTACGAGGGGTACGGAGCGGAGCCGCGCGTGTACGAGGTGTACAGAGCCACCTTTCCTGCAGTGACTTCAGTTGTTGTTTGTTTGTGGGTCTTTCTCCCTTATGTTTTGTCTTCAGTCTGTGAAATGCAGCTCGATGGGGATGAGATCTGCTGACTGACGCGGCCATTGCAGAATATTCCACTTCTTTGCCTTAAAAAAAACTCCTGGGTTGCTTTTGAGCGAGTATGTTCTATTAACCCTTTCACCGAGTATGCTCGGGCCAAGCTCCGAGTATTTATAGCTGCTCGGTGATATGGTTGAATCGCTCCCGTGTGCATGATTTGCGACTGTTTGACAGCTTTATTACATGTGAGGAATGTCTATTTCTTAATCATTCCTCACATGTAATAAAGCTGTCAAACAGTTGCAAATCATGCACACTGGAGCGATTCAACCATATCACCGAGCAGCTGTAAATACTCGGAGCTCGGCCCGAGCATACTCGGACAGAACATACTCGCTCAACACTAGTCATTGTCCATCTGTACTGAGAAACGCTATCTAATCAACCTTACTGTATTTGGTTGAACCTGAGGAGAAAGTATCACCTTGTACACTTCAGAATTGGTCCATCTTTTACCAAGATGGGGTCTTGACCATTGACCGGGTGCAGTATAATAGGTATATTGATGACATATTTTTTATTTAGCAGGGAACCAAATCAGAGTTGGCATCTTTCATGGAACTGAACAAAATCCCTATAATATAAGATTGACATACAAGGCAGGAGAAAGATTGAATTTTTGGACATCCTATTGGAAGTAGATAATGATGGTATGATTCAGGCGGATGTATTTAGGCAGGAAACTTCCATTAATGCCTTATTACATGCATTGTCAGCTCATACTCATCATACCATCAAGGTCGTCCCAGTTGGACAATTTCTCAGGATGAAGCAGATCTGCTCTACCAATTGGAGATTCGAACAACAAACCAAGGATCTTAAAGATAGATTTAGGTCTAGAGGATACAGCAATCGCACTCATCATCCATCAAAAATGAATAAATATAAGCCAACAAAACCCCACGACAAACATTATTGTTTAAGTCTGAAAGTCCTTCCGATTTTCAATCCAAGGTGAGATTCATTTCAACATATAATAGCCAATGGAATAAAGTTCACAATAGTATTCAAAAACATTGGTTTATATTGATAACGAATCCCTCCTTGGCTGTAAAATTACCAAATTCGCTCTTATTTATGGCCGAAAAGGGCAAGAATCTGAGGGACATTTTAGTGGCTAGTCACCATGTAGTGAAAATAAAAAATCCTTTATATCGAGACAACAAAAATGGGGATGCTATCCATGTGGCGATTGTTTGGCATGCAAAAATAAAAACATTGTTAGAAGTACATCTTTCAATTCAGCAGATGGGAAGAGAAAATTTGCCATCATACATTACATGTCATGCAGCAGTACTCATGTTGTATACTATGCTACATGTCCTTGCTCAAGGATTTACGTTGGACTAACTACCAGACAGCTTCTTGCGCGTGTTCGCGAACACATCCGAGATATATTAAATGCTCAGAACGTGGAAGATATTTCCACATTAAAAATGTTGCCGAAATATTTTTGGGTCTTTCATGGCTGTGATCCAAGATTATTACAGATTAGAGGCATCGACCATCCTCACTGTGGCATCAGAGGAAATTGAAAACGTTCATTAGCACAGATGGATTGTGACTAGTGTAGAGCAAGCAGTAAAATGCTCGGGTGCTTGAAGCTCGGACCGAGCTCACCGTGATACTCGGGTGCTCGACCCGAGCAACGAGCCCAATGTTAGTCTATGGGAGACCCGAGCATTTTGCGGCGGCACCCCCGGCAGTCTGTAGAAAGCCTAAAACGTGCCCAAAACGATAGTGACAGTGCTCAAATGACATGGGGACAGCATAGGGATCGCCCCAGGAAGCACTTCTAACCCCCAGGTCACTGCTGGCAACAATGCGGTCAGAGGTATTAAGCCACTTTCACGGGCTCACAATAAAATGTTCAAAAACGAAACTGAAACGGTTTTCCTGTGAAATATGTTAAGGAACATCCTTTCCACGGTAAAGACTTGTGTATAAGGTAAAATAAATAACCAAAAACAAAAATACTCCTCCACAACTAGCATTTTTTATGAGTTTTTGCACTTTTGTATTGCTTTCAACCATGACATATGCATTCACCGGGAAATGTCATTTTAACATTTTACAATCTTATCTGGCCATGTGCTGTGTGACAGATGCATACAGTGCTGAAAAGACATGGGAACAGCATGGGGAAGACCCCTGGAAGCATCTCTGACACGCAGCTCACTAAAAGTGTGCCCATCAGAAGTGATTCTTGCCGCATCAGAAGATGCAGACTTGCAACTATCCCCGTGCAAGTCCTTGTCCCACGGCAGTGTTCAATTGTACCTCCCCCATTCCTTGCAATGCAAGCGCAAGTATGCAGCCTGCCACCGACCCACCCCCAGGCTGCAATACCATACTGCTAGCTTGCACTTGAAATGGGGCCTTTTAGTTTGGAGGAGGCCGAAGCTGGCCACTACCTCATTGCTGCTTTGGCAGCGAGGTATCCATACTCAGTCCCCAGCCGCCCGGCGGCCGGGTGTCCACGCTAGGTCCCCAGCCGCCAGGGGCGGCCGGGTGTCCATACTCTGTCCCAAGCCGCCCCGCGGCCGGGTGTCCACACACAGTCCCCAGCTACCTGGGGGCGGCCAGGTGTCCATAAACTGTCTCCAGCCGCCCCTATTTCTCCTTGGAACTTCCCCCCACACTTTTCTTAGCCCGGCCTGCTTTAGGGCAGCATTGGACGAGCCCACCAGAGAACCAGACTCCTCCGGTGGCCCTGGCTTCTCCATCAGGGGAGTTGAGAGTGCCAAGGTGAGGAGCATGATGATGATGATGATAGAAGTTAGCATCTGCTTTGTTTTCTTAGAATGCAAGCGTAAGTGTGCAACCTGCAACCCACCCACCCCCAGGCTGCAATACCATACTGCTAGCTTGCACTTCAAATGGGGCCTTTTAGTTTGTCGGAGGCCGAAGCTGGCCACCACCTCATGGCTGCTTTGGCAGCGAGGTATCCATCTGCTTTGTTTTCTTGGAATGCAAGCGCATGTATGTAGTAGCGGCTAGGTCTGAGGTGGTCAGCGTTTTGGCGCATATCCTACCTCCTCTGAGGATTGCTGGAGGTTTTCCTGCTACTATCCCAATTCTATGACTCCCGTTAAAACAAAGCTTCAGGTGATGAATGATGGATGAGGTGGTGGAAAAGGACAAAGAGCAGGAGGAACAGGGACCATTCACATCAATATAAGGCCAGTCAACCACACATGTCTTGTAGGATATGTTTCTGTACCAAAAGGAGCGGTTTGGCTACATAGTTATAGGGCATGCAGTGAGTGCAATGCCTACCAAAAATTTCGAAGCACTCCAATGCCCCTTGGAAGTGACATGGAGGTCAGAGGGCCTTAACTAAACCGTTTTTTCCATTTATAGCAACTGGGTCTCCAGTGCACTGTTGGCCTAAGCAGTGAATGGAAGGCTTTCCAAAAATTATGAGGAACTGCAATGCCCCTTGAAACAGACGTGGATTACAGCATACTAAAAACCTTATACCCATTATTGGGGAGTGGGTCTCCCTTAGTGTTCGCCTATGCATTGAAAAGGAAAAGCTGACTAAAATTAGGAGTAAATGCAATGCCCGTTGGAAGAATGGTGGAGTTCGCAGTGGAATAAAAAGACAATATCAATGCCCCTTGAAAAGTGGTGGAGGTTGCAGTAGCTTAACAAGACGGTTTTAATGCCCCTTGGAAGAGATGTGGAGGTCGCAGTGGAATAAAAAGACAATTTCAATGCTCCTGGGAAAAGTGGTGGAGGTCACAGTAGCTTAACAAGACAGTTTTAATGCCCCTTGGAAGAGATGTGTAGGTCGCAGTAGCTTAACAAGACGGTTTTAATGCCCCTGGGAAAAGTGGTGGAGGTCGCAGTAGCTTAACAAGACGGTTGTAATGCCCCTGGGAAAAGTGGTGAAGGTCGCAGTAGCTTAACAAGACAGTTTTCATGCCCCTTACAAGAGCCATGCAGTACAGCATATTAAAAACATTATTCCCATTATTGGGGAGTGGGTCTCCCATAGTCTATGCCTATGCCTTCCAAGCAAAAGCTGCCAAAAATTAGGACGGAGGAACTTGCAGTGCTGGCAACACAAACCACAATCACCCTGGTGGTATAGTGGTGGTGGAGGCTCAGGATAAGGAGAAGAGCAAAATACAGCCGAAATGAGGAAGCGTATACCCATGTGTGGGTGTGAAGCGGTGCATGGGAATATACCTCACGAAAAAACACAGTGGATTTGACTTTATGTTACTCTGCTGTCATTTGGTGGTGATGAGAAGTCTGGCCCAATCCAGCCCTTGTTCATTTTGATAAGGGTCAGCTTGTCAGCATTGTCAGTTGACAGGTGAGTGCGCTTATCCGTTATAATTCCCCCAGCGGCACTAAAAACACGCTCCGATAACACGCTAGCGGCAGGGCAGGCCAGGACCTCCAAGACATACAGAGCGAGTTCATTCCAAGTGTCCAGCTTGGATACCCAATAATTAAAAGGCACAGAGGAATCACAGAGGACGCTGGTAAGGTCGGCAAGGTACTCCCTCACCATCTTTTGAAACTTTCCACTCCTTGTGAGACTACTCGCGCCTCAGGGCCTGTAAGCTGGGCGGGTCTCAGAAAACTGTCCCAGAATTTTGACAGTGTTCCCCTGCCTCTGCTGGATTGGAGTTGCGTCTCTCTCGCCTGTACGAGATCTCCTCTTCCACCACTTCAAGAGTAGCGGGGCACAAATATGGAAATAGACCAGTGAACAGCTCTTCAGAGTGTCCAAGTGTGGGATCAGTTGCGGTCTGATGACACTCGGCATGGTGGGAGGAAGGAGCATCAGGGTGAGGAGGAGTATGCGGTCGAGACTCACGGCGGCTACTAAAACTTGACCGTGTGGCTACTTGACTACTTTTTGAAGCTCATCAAGAGAATGCCAATAGTGTACAAAGCAGTCAACAAAGCTAAAGGTGGCTACTTTGAAGAACCTAGAATATAAGACATATTTTCAGTTGTTTCACACTTTTTTTGTTAAGTATATAATTCCACATGTGTTAATTCATAGTTTTGATGCCTTCAGTGTGAATGTACAATTTTCATAGTCATGAAAATACAGAAAAATCTTTAAATGAGAAGGTGTGTTCAAACTTTTGGTCTGTACTGTATATTGGTGTCTGAACAGTCAGTGAGACACTATTACAGGTTTTTTTTACGGCAAAAAATGCCAAAAACAGGATAATACAGAGATTTGAACTGTGGAACTGCAAAACCACAGTTATATTTCTCTGGCCTACACCAGACTGTTTGAAACAGATATATTGGTGTCTGACCAGTCAGGGAGACACTATTACAGTTTTTTTTTTTATGGCAAAAAATGCCAAAAACAGGATAATACAGAGATTTGAACCGTGGAACTGCAAAACCACAGTTCTATTTCTCTGGCCTACACCAGAATCTTTTAAACAGATATATTGGTGCCTGAACAGTCACAGACACACTAAATTTTTAATTATTTTTTTTGGGGGGGGGGGGGGGGATACCAAAAGGTTAATAAGACGCATATTTGTACAGTCTGACTGAGGAAAAAAAAAAAAGGATTTAGATGAAAAAAAAAAAAAGGATTTTTCCTGGACCCTGAGACCTGGGGATAAGTCTAGCAATTTGACCAGCAGGAGCACACAGGACTGTAATGCAGTGTTTGTTGGTATAACCACTGCGTCTCCTATACAGCCTGCCTGCCTGATATCTGGGATGGATATTAGTCCTGAGAAGGACTGTTAGTTTGATTTGGCAGGCTTTAGAGACCATACACTACCTATTTCACACTATATATCTCTCCCTAACTCAGCAGCACCCTCTCTACACTGTCTGATCCGGAGCGACTGTGTCCAAGATAGTGGCGCCCGGTTTTAAATACTAAAGGGGACGCTGTGCGGCCAGCCAATCACTGTAATGCCCACAAACAACATGGCTGCGGCATTCCAGTGACTGGCTGGCAATCCCTGCATGTTCATTGGCTCTGTAAAGAGTGCCAAACGTGCAGGGCGGAGACCTGAGCTCCCGCCCGAGTAACCCGGAAATGCTTGGTGCTCCCCGAACATCCCGAGTAGTGAGATGCTCGGGCGAGTACCGAGCAGTGTTGAGCATGCTCGCTCAACACTAATTGTGACCCTACATAACATGTCTCCCACTGGACTCAATGAAAAATTAAGTTTCGCTCCATTTTTATGAATCTTTTGAATATGCTAAACGTCTGATTATCCCATAATTACTTTTTATTTACATATGTCTCTTTTTGATTTTATTTCAGTTATATGTGGAGATGATCTAGTTACAGCTCAACTGAAAAGGTTGTTAGAATTTCCACCACACAATATGCTCTTGGAGTAACATCTGGCGTGAGATGAATGTTTTTGAAATATTAATATCTTTATGTTACTGCTGTAATTAATCGTAATTATGTCTGAGATTATGAAATTACGATTACTGGATGAGCATGTTTTTTCAGTATTACTAATCATGTTCACATTCCTTCACAATCTCACTAACCATGTACATACCGTTAATCATTAACTATTTTGAACTTATATTGTGGGCAACAACCTCACTGTTTTTCTCTTTTCCCACTGCATCCCTAACATTCATGTGTCACGTTTCAACTCACTCCTTTCCAGTTTATAAAGGTATAAAAAATATATACATAATAATCACATATAGTTTATTTATAATATTCACTCCCTTCTAGTATATGAAGGCATACATATGTTCAATTCTTCATCACTTTTTATGAATTATTGGAGGATTTCTTTAAGAGATACAGTGCCTACAAGTAGTATTCAACCCCCTGCAGATTTAGCTGGTTTGATAAGATGCAAATAAGTTAGAGCCTTCAATCTGCAAACGAGAGTAGGTTTTATGAACAGAAGCATAAATCTTACAAACCAAAAAGTTATGTTGCTCAGTTGAATTTTATTAAATTTTAAACATAAAAGTGTGGGTCAATTATTATACAACCCCTATGTTTAATATTTTGTGGAATAACCCTTGTTTGCAATTACAACTAATAATCGTCTTTTATAAGACCTGACCAGGCCGGCACAGGTCTGTGGAGTTATCTTGGCCCACTCCTCCATGCAGATCTTCTCCAAGTTATCTAGGTTCTTTGGGTGTCTCATGTGGACTTTATTCTTGAGCTCCTTCCACAAGTTTTCAATTGGGTTAAGGTCAGGAGACTGACTAGGCCACTCCAACACCTTGACTTTTTCCCTACTGAACCAGGCCTTGGTTTTCTTGGCTGTGTGCTTTGGGTCGCTGTCTTGTTGGAAGATGAAATTACGACCCATCTTAAGATCCTTGATGGAGGAGCGGAGGTTCTTGGCCAAAATCTCCAGGTAGGCCGTGCTATCCATCTTCCCATGGATGCGGACCAGATGGCCAGGCCCCTTGGCAGAGAAACAGCCCCACAGCATGATGCTGCCACCACCCTGCTTGACTGTAGGGATGGTATTCTTGGGGTCGTATGCAGTGCCATCCAGTCTCCAAACGTCACGTGTGTGGTTGGCACCAAAGATCTCGATCTTGGTCTCATCAGACCATAGAACCTTGAACCAGTCTGTCTCAGAGTCCTCCAAGTGATCATGAGCAAACTGTAGACGAGCCTTGACATGACGCTTTGAAAGTAAAGGTACCTTACGGGCTCGTCTGGAACGGAGACCATTGCGGTGGAGTACGTTACTTATGTTATTGACTGAAACCAATGTCCCCACTGCCATGAGATCTTCCCGAAGCTCCTTCCTTGTTGTCCTTGGGTTAGCCTTGACTCTTCGGACAAGCCTGGCCTCGGCACGGGAGGACACTTTCAAAGGCTGTCCTGGCCGTGGAAGGCTAACAGTAGTTCCATAAGCCTTCCACTTATGGATGATGCTCCCAACAGTGGAGACAGGTAGGCCCAACTCCTTGGAAAGGGTTTTGTACCCCTTGCCAGCCTTGTGACCCTCCACGATCTTGTCTCTGATGGCCTTGGAATGCTCCTTTGTCTTTCCCATGTTGACCATGTCTGAGTGCTGTTCACAAGTTTGGGGAGGGTCTTAAATAGTCAGAAAAGGCTGGCAAAAGAGATCTTTAATCCACACATGAGAAGCTCATTATTCTTGGTGCCTGAACTACTTCTTAATACTTTAGGGGGACCAAACAGAATTATTGTGGTTTGAGGGGTTGAATAATAAATGACACTCTGAATTAACTTTTTACGTTTTAAAAAAAAAAACAAACAAAAAAAAAACAAAATTTGCTGCAGTGCATTTCCCACTTCCAGGCTGATCTACAGTACAAATGTCACAATGCCAAGTTAATTCCGCATGTGTCAACCAGCTAAATCTGCAGGGGGTTGAATACTACTTGTAGGCACTGTATATGGAAAAAACCCTCTTCTTTCCTCTTTGACACTTTTTAACCTATTTAATAAATTTTATCACATTCTTAACTTTACTCTAGATATGGCTATGACCCAGAGAGATATAATTATTGCCCATATAAGAAATATATTATTCCATGTAATTATTAACATTTGGAAGCATTAGAATGTAATCAGAAATATACAGTCATTCCGCAACAGGGGTACAGAAATATGGCCGCTGAACAGCGCACGCACGTCACAGTCCTTAGGAGTAATCTTCCTCGATGGCTTCAATGTGTGTGTGCGCATCTCCGTGACGTCAAATGGAGATTTCTCCACGACTTGAGCACCATATGAATGCCGGGAATGAACTTTACACCACACGTCATATGGTGATGCGCATGCACATAATACCCGGCGGTCTCCAATTAGAAGAGTATATAATGGTGGACTCAGCTTTCTGGTGGAACCTTGTTTTTTGATAAAACATACATGAAACGCGCATCAAACAAGGCTGATACCCTTCTCTCTCCCAGGTCCCTGCAGTGTACCGCATCACGGGTAAGCTTTAGATAGTTAAAAAACTAATATGTATCTTCTGTGTATACAAACTTAATTTGAACAGGTCAGTTAGCATGATAAGTGGCAGACTTTAATGTGGATCAGCTATAGCGATCCCAATAGAAATATGGACAGAGGTTATGCTATTTTTTTGACCCTTTATGCACAACTGACTTTATTTCCTGCTGACCACAACACTGTGTGATTTACCCTGATCATCACATGCGTATACATATACAGTACAGACCAAAAGTTTGGACACACCTTCTCATTTAAAGATTTTTCTGTATTTTCATGACTTTGAAAATTGTACATTCACACTGAAGGCATCAAAACTATGAATTAACACATGTGGAATTATATACTTAACAAAAAAGTGTGAAACAACTGAAAATATGTCTTATATTCTAGGTTCTTCAAAGTAGCCACCTTTTGCTTTTATGACTGCTTTGCACACTCTTGGCATTCTCTTGATGAGCTTCAAGAGGTAGTCACCGGAAATGGTCTTCCAACAATCTTGAAGGAGTTCCCAGAGATGTTTAGCACTTGTTGGCCTTTTTGCCTTCACTCTGCGGTCCAGCTCACCCCAAACCATCTCGATTGGGTTCAGGTCTGGTGACTGTGGAGGCCAGGTCATCTGGCGTAGCACCCCATCACGCTCTTTCTTGGTCAAATAGCCCTTACACAGTCTGGAGGTATGTTTGGGGTCATTGTCTTGTTGAAAAATAAATGATGGTCCAACTAAACGCAAACCGGATGGAATTGCATGCCGCTGCAAGATGCTGCGGTAGCCATGCTGGTTCAGTATGCCTTCAATTTTGAATAAATCCCCAACAGTGTCATCAGCAAAGCACCCCCACACCATCACACCTCCTCCTCCATGCTTCACGGTGGGAACCAGGCATGTAGAGTCCATTCGTTCACCTTTTCTGCTTCGCACAAAGACACGGTGGTTGGAACCAAAGATCTCAAATTTGGACTCATCAGACCAAAGCACAGATTTCCACTGGTCTAATGTCCATTCCTTGTGTTCTTTAGCCAAACAAGTCTCTTCTGCTTGTTGCCTGTCCTTAGCAGTGGTTTCCTAACAGCTATTTTACCATGAAGGCCTGCTGCACAAAGTCTCCTCTTAACAGTGGTTGAATAGATGTGTCTGCTGCTAGAACTCTGTGTGGCATTGACCTGGTCTCTAATCTGAGCTGCTGTTAACCTGCGATTTCTGAGGCTGGTGACTCGGATAAACTTATCCTCAGAAGCAGAGGGGACTCTTGGTCTTCCTTTCCTGGGGCGGTCCTCATATGAGCCAGTTTCTTTGTAGCGTTTGATGGTTTTTGCAACTGCACTTGGGGACACATTCAAAGTTTTCCCAATTTTTCGGACTGACTGACCTTCATTTCTTAAAGTAATGATGGCCACTCATTTTTTCTTTACTTAGCTGATTTTTCTAGCCATAATACAAATTCTAACAGTCTATTCAGTAGGACTATCAGCTGTGTATCCACCAGACTTCTGCACAACACAACTGATGGTCCCAACCCCATTTATAAGGCAAGAAATCCCACTGATGAAACCTGACAGGGCACACCTGTGAAGTGAAAACCATTTCCGGTGACTACCTCTTGAAGCTCATCAAGAGAATGCAAAGAGTGTGCAAAGCAGTCATCAAAGCAAAAGGTGGCTACTTTGAAGAACCTAGAATATAAGACATATTTTCAGTTGTTTCACACTTTTTTGTTAAGTATATAATTCCACATGTTTTGATGCCTTCGGTGTGAATGTACAATTTTCATAGTCAAGAAAATACAGAAAAATCTTTAAATAAGAAGGCGTGTCCAAACTTTTGGTATGTACTTGTGTGTGCACCCGCACGACCTCTTCTCAGGATGTACAGAAGCGTCTCCTGTGTGTAAAGCCATGGCCAAGGCTACAGCAAAGAGACTAATCTCAGAAGTCGTCTGCAGATTAGGGGTACCCGAGACCATGAAGAGTGACAGAGGCACCCACTTTACCGAAGAAACAAAGCAGGAAATAATGCCCGCCCTGCGAGTCAAAAAGGCCTTCATACTATGTACCATTCACAAAGTAGCGGTAGAGTAGAGATTGAATGGGACTCTGAAACTGAAAATCCAGTAAGCAATGGCCGAAACTGGCAGACCATGGACAGAATGCTTGTCCCTTGCACTCTTCTCAGTCAGGTATACTCCCAAAAAGACAGGCCTCAGCCCATATGAGGTGTTATTTGGGTCAGCCCCTAGGCTAGGGTTGTATTTTCCACAATAGCTCCAGATGCAACATGTTCTTCTTATGTTATTGAACTTACAAAATGCTTGTTTAACATATATTCTCAAGTTTTCCAGATCCAGACTCTGTGGAAGAAAGCCATCCCTTGCAGCCTGGAAACTGAGTGGTGGTCAAGACAGGTCAGGAGAGCTCTTAAGCCTCGATTTGATGGACCCTTTCAAGTCCTGATGACAAATGAGATGGCCATAAAGTTCGAGAGAAAGCCCAACTGGATCTACGCCTTACACTGTAGGAGAACAGCTGAGCCCAAGAAAGCCACCGAGTGATGTGGACGCACACGTTGTGCCTTATCCTTGATAAATGGGGGCTCATCGAGGACTATGTCCCAAGAGAGAGAATGGGGAGCTAGTTACCACTTTCTGACTTGATACCTCAGACCCTGTAGTCCGTTATAAATTTAACTTGTGAAACATGGTCTCCTGCCTTAGGGAGGAGTGGCAGCGTGGGCACACCTAAAGACTCACCCAAAAGTATATATGTGTCACCACCACCAATACTGGCTATTGGTCTGATTGTAAGACCTGGAGTATGGTGGGGTGGAACACTGGGGAAGACTGGGCCTACAACCCTTCTGTAGCCCAAGAAAAGACAGACAGCACAGGTAGAAGCCTCCTTACTAGATTGTCTGTTACAACCAGAATATATATCCAAACGTTGAACAGTGGGAGAGCTCTTGTGCTATTGTTAAATTCCTGATACCACTACAGATTGTGACTCTAAATACAGACAAGCTCCACAAATATGCAACAGAAAATCGGAGACACAAGTGTGACATCAGCATTCCTACTACTTTCGACCCTCAAGTGTACATTGACTCTACTGAGGTTCCAAGAGGAGTACCAGACAAGTTCAAAGGCAGAGATCAAGCAGCAGCGGGGCTTGGAATAGTTATTCCCCATTGTTACCATTACAGCGAATAAAAATGTGACCCGGATAAATGCTATCTACAATGACAACTTTGACGAGCACATGAATGTGGCACCCGTATAGTTTCCTTGCTTGTTGTGGCTTGAGTGTGTGTGTATGTGTGTCCATCCGATGGTGTGAAAGACAGACCGATCTGGAGAATCCGGTGAAGCAGTGTAGGAAGACCGGCTTCTTCTATTAGGGAAGGAGAATATATCTGGGGGGAGTCTGTAGACAGGCCTTGCTGCTGGAACAGCCACCCACTGCCACAAGAGAAGGGAATTGTGAGAGCAGGAGTTATACTTTATCTATCCTGACTCCATTTTGATTTTTGTACGTGCATCTTCTGCTTACCAGAATGGAGTTTGAGTCAGTATGTGTGTGTGAGATAAGGGGTCCCTAACGAATGTCTTTGTCTAGAGACTCAGAGAAAACATAAGGAAGAAAAGAAAGTCAGAAAGTTGTGTGTCAGTAGTGTTTACCTAGCCAATTAGATGTATGTATGCTAATGCCAGCACATATTTAGAGATAAGCTGAGCCAATTATATTGTTTTAAAGTATGAATACTAATAACCTATATAAACGTGGACCAGAGCATATAATAAAGTAGATCTAGTCTGATGTTCAAATGTATCAGTCGTAGTTCTTCAATGCACGTATTTGAATTTACAATGTAATTTGGAGCAGATACGTCTCACATTATGTGGCGACGACAGGGGGCATCATACATACTGTATAAGGGGCATAATGGGGGCACTACCCTGTGTGGGGGCATCATACATACAGCATAAGGGGCATAATGGGGGCATTATACTGTGTGGGGGCATCATACATCCTGCATAAGGGGCATAATGGGGGCATTACACTGTGTGGGGCATCATACATCCTGCATAAGGGGCATAATGGGGGCATTACACTGTGGGGGCATCATACATCCTGCATAAGGGGCATAATGGGGGCATTACACTGTGGGGGCATCATACATCCTGCATAAGGGGCACAAAGGGGGGCATTACACTGTGTGGGCATCATACATCCTGCATAAGGGGCATAATGGGGGCATTACACTGTGTGGGGGCATCATACATCCTGCATAAGAGGCATAATGGGGGCATTACACTGTGTGGGGGCATCATACATCCTGCATAAGGGGCATAATGGGGGCGAAACCCTGTGTGGGGGCATCATACACCCTGTATAAGGGGCATAATGGGAACATTACACTGTGGGGGCATCATACATCCTGCATAAGGGGCATTACACTGTGTGGGGGCATCATACATCCTGCATAAGGGGCATAATGGGGGCATTACACTGTGTGGGGGCATCATAAATACTGCATAAGGGGCATAATGGGGGCATCATACATACTGCATAAGGGGCATAATGGGGACATTACACTGTGTGGGGGCATCATACATACTGTATAAGGGGCATAATGGGGGCATTACACTGTGTGGGGCATCATACATCCTGCATAAGGGGCATAATGGGGGCATTACACTGTGTGGGGGCATCATACATCCTGTATAAGGGGCATAATGGGGGCATTACACTGTGTGTGGCATCATACATCCTGCATAAGGGGCATAATGGGGGCATTACACTGTGTGGGGACATCATACATACTGCATAAGGGGCATAATGGGGGCATTATACTGTGGAGGCATCATACATCCTGCATAAGGGGCATAATGGGGGCATTACACTGTGTGGGGCATCATACATCCTGCATAAGGGGCATAATGGGGGCATTACACTGTGTGGGGCATCATACATCCTGCATAAGGGGCATAATGGGGGCATTACACTGTGGGGGCATCATACATCCTGCATAAAGGGCATAATGGGGGCATTACACTGTGGGGGCATCATACATCCTGCATAAGGGGCATAATGGGGGCATTACACTGTGGGGGCATCATACATCCAGCATAAGGGGCATAATGGGGGCATTACACTGTGTGGGGGCATCATACATCCTGCATAAGGGGCATAATGGGGGCATTACACTGTGTGGGGGCATCATACATCCTGCATAAGGGGCATAATGGGGGCATTACACTGTGTGGGGGCATCATACATCCAGCATAAGGGGCATAATGGGGGCATTACACTGTGTGGGGGCATCATACATCCTGCATAAGGGGCATAATGGGGGCATTACACTGTGTGGGGGGCATCATACATCCTGCATAAGGGGAATAATGGGGGCATTACACTGTGTGGGGGCATCATACATACTGCATAAGGGGCATAATGGGGGCATTACACTGTGTGGGGCATCATACATCCTGCATAAGGGGCATAATGGGGACATTACACTGTGTGGGGGCATCATACATCCTGCATAAGGGGCATAATGGGGGCATTACACTGTGTGGGGCATCATACATCCTGCATAAGGGGCATAATGGGGACATTACACTGTGTGGGGGCATCATACATCCTGCATAAGGGGCATAATGGGGCATTACACTGTGTGGGGGGCATCATACATACTGCATAAGGGGCATAATGGGGGCATTACACTGTGGGGGCATCATACATCCTGCATAAGGGGCATAATGGGGGCATTACACTGTGGGGGCATCATACATACTGCATAAGGGGCATAATGGGGGCATTACACTGTGTGGGGGCATCATACATCCTGCATAAGGGGCATAATGGGGGCATTACACTGTGTGGGGCATCATACATCCTGCATAAGGGGCATAATGGGGGCATTACACTGTGTGGGGGCATCATACATCCTGTATAAGGGGCATAATGGGGGCATTACACTGTGTGTGGCATCATACATCCTGCATAAGGGGCATAATGGGGGCATTACACTGTGTGGGGACATCATACATACTGCATAAGGGGCATAATGGGGGCATTATACTGTGGAGGCATCATACATCCTGCATAAGGGGCATAATGGGGGCATTACACTGTGTGGGGCATCATACATCCTGCATAAGGGGCATAATGGGGGCATTACACTGTGTGGGGCATCATACATCCTGCATAAGGGGCATAATGGGGGCATTACACTGTGGGGGCATCATACATCCTGCATAGAGGGCATAATGGGGGCATTACACTGTGGGGGCATCATACATCCTGCATAAGGGGCATAATGGGGGCATTACACTGTGGGGGCATCATACATCCAGCATAAGGGGCACAATGGGGGCATTACACTGTGTGGGGGCATCATACATCCTGCATAAGGGGCATAATGGGGGCATTACACTGTGTGGGGGCATCATACATCCTGCATAAGGGGCATAATGGGGGCATTACACTGTGTGGGGGCATCATACATCCAGCATAAGGGGCATAATGGGGGCATTACACTGTGTGGGGGCATCATACATCCTGCATAAGGGGCATAATGGGGGCATTACACTGTGTGGGGGGCATCATACATCCTGCATAAGGGGAATAATGGGGGCATTACACTGTGTGGGGGCATCATACATACTGCATAAGGGGCATAATGGGGGCATTACACTGTGTGGGGCATCATACATCCTGCATAAGGGGCATAATGGGGACATTACACTGTGTGGGGGCATCATACATCCTGCATAAGGGGCATAATGGGGGCATTACACTGTGTGGGGCATCATACATCCTGCATAAGGGGCATAATGGGGACATTACACTGTGTGGGGGCATCATACATCCTGCATAAGGGGCATAATGGGGCATTACACTGTGTGGGGGGCATCATACATACTGCATAAGGGGCATAATGGGGGCATTACACTGTGGGGGCATCATACATCCTGCATAAGGGGCATAATGGGGGCATTACACTGTGGGGGCATCATACATACTGCATAAGGGGCATAATGGGGGCATTACACTGTGTGGGGGCATCATACATCCTGCATAAGGGGCATAATGGGGGCATTACACTGTGGGGGCATCATACATCCTGCATAAGGGGCATAATGGGGGCATTACACTGTGTGGGGGCATCATACATCCTGCATAAGGGGCATAATGGGGGCATTACACTGTGGGGCAGTAAAGGGGTCCTGTACTATGAGAACAATACGTTTCCTCCCTTCCTGTCTCCATAGTTGGGTCGTATGTATCTATTACAGGAAACAGAACAAAAACCTTATGATTCTTATAAAGGGGCAACACAAGACCCCAAAAGAGTCTCCGTGCTGAAGGGGTTAATGCCCCCTGCGCCCAGTAATGGGGGGTCTCCACATACCTCCACCTGCAGAGCCGCCACCACATATATGGCTGCTCTGTGCGCACAGGAGCTGTGATGACGTCACAGGAGGGGAGGAGTCAGGGGTCACATGATCAGGGGCCTCAGTGGATGCAGGACTCTGCTGTGCTGGTTGTCATGGTGCTGGATGAGCTGAAGTTTATGTGTGGGGTCAGGAGGGGTTTACAGTGTAGATGTAGCAGAGCCGCGTGTGTACGAGGTGTACGGAGCAGAGCCGTGTGTGTACGAGGTGTACGGAGCAGAGCCGCGTGTGTACGAGGTGTACGGAGCAGAGCCGCGTGTGTACGAGGTGTACGGAGCAGAGCCGCGTGTGTACGAGGTGTACGGAGCAGAGCCGCGTGTGTACGAGGTGTACGGAGCAGAGCCGCGTGTGTACGAGGTGTACGGAGCAGAGCCGTGTGTGTACGAGGTGTACGGAGCAGAGCCGCGTGTGTACGAGGTGTACGGAGCGGAGCCGCGTGTGCACGAGGTGTACGGAGCGGAGCCACGTGTGTACGGAGCGGAGCCGCGTGTGTACGAGGTGTACGGAGCGGAGCCGCGTGTGTACGAGGTGTACGGAGCGGAGCCGCGTGTTTTAGAGGAGTACGGAGCAGAGCCGCGTGTGTACGAGGTGTACGGAGCAGAGCCGCGTGTGTACGAGGTGTACGGAGCAGAGCCGCGCGTGTACGAGGTGTACGGAGCGGATCCGTGTGTACGAGGTGTACGGAGCAGAGCCGTGTCTACGAGGTGTACGGAACAGAGCCGCGTGTGTACGAGGTGTACGGAGCGGAGCCGCGTGTGTACGAGGTGTACGGAGCGGAGCCGCGCGTGTACGAGGTGTACGGAGCGGAGCCGCGCGTGTACGAGGTGTACGGAGCGGAGCCGCGCGTGTACGAGGTGTACGGAGCGGAGCCGTGTGTACGAGGTGTACGGAGCGGAGCCGTGTGTACGAGGTGTACGGAGCGGAGCCGTGTGTACGAGGTGTACGGAGCAGAGCCGTGTGTACGAGGTGTACGGAGCAGAGCCGTGTCTATGAGGTGTACGGAGCAGAGATGCGTGTGTACGAGGTGTACGGAGCGGAGCCGCGTGTGTACGAGGTGTACAGAGCGGAGCTGTGTGTATGAGGTGTGCGGAGTGGAACCGCGCATGTACGAGGTGTGCGTAGTGGAGTCACACGTGTGTACAGAGTGGAGACGTGTGTGTACGAGGTGTACGGAGCGGAGCAGAGTGTGAACGAGGTGTGCGGAGCAGAGTGTGTACGAAGTGTGCGGAGCGGAGCCGAATGTGTGCGAGGTGTACGGAGCGGAGCAGAGCATGTGCGAGGTGTACGGAGCGGAGCCGAATGTGTGCGAGGTGTACGGAGCGGAGCAGAGCGTGTGCGAGGTGTACGGAGCGGAGCCGAATGTGTGCGAGGTGTACGGAGCGGAGCAGAGCGTGTGCGAGGTGTACGGAACGGAGCCGTGCGTGTACGAGATGAACGGAGCGGAGGCGCGCGTGTGTATGAGGTGTACGGAGTGGAGCTGTGTGTGTACGAGGTGTGCGGAGCCGCACGTGTACGAGGTGTACAGAGTGGAGCCGAGTGTGTACGAGGTGTACAGAGTGGAGCCGAGTGTGTACGAGGTGTACGGAGTGGAACCGAGTGTGTACGGAGTGGAGCCGAGTGTGTACGAGGTGTACGGAGAGGAGCCGTGTGTGTACGAAGTGGAGCCGAGTGTGTGCGAGGTCTACGGAGCGGAGCTGAATGTGTACGAGGTGTACGAAGTGGAGCCGTGTGTGTACGAGGTGTACGGAGTGGAGTCGCGCGTGTACGGAGCAGAGCCAAATGTGTACGAGGTGTACGAAGTGGAGCCGTGTGTGTACGAGGTGTACGGAGTGGAGCCGAGTGTGTACGAGGTGTACCAAGTGGAGCCGAGTGTGTACGAAGTGGAGCCGTGTGTGTACGAGGTGTACGGAGTGGAGTCGCGCGTGTACAAGGTGTACGGAGCGGAGCCAAATGTGTACGAAGTGGAGCCGTGTGTGTACGAGGTGTGTGGAGAGGAGCCGTGTGTGTATGAGGTGTACGGACTGGAGTCGCGCGTGTACAAGGTGTACGGAGCGGAGCCAAATGTGTACGAAGTAGAGCCGTGTGTGTACGAGGTGTGTGGAGAGGAGCCGTAGGTGTACGGAGTGGAGGCGCACGTGTGTATGAAGTGTACGGAGTGGAGCCGTGTGTGTACGAGGTGTACCGAGCGGAGGCGCTCGTGTGTATGAGGTGTACGGAGCGGAGCCGCGTGTACGAGGTGTACGGAGCGGAGCCGCGTGTACGAGGTGTACGGAGCGGAGCCGCGCGTGTACGAGGTGTACAGAGCGGAGCCGCGCGTGTACAAGGTGTACGGAGCGGAGCCAAATGTGTATGAAGTGGAGCCGTGTGTGTAAGAGGTGTGTGGAGAGGAGCCGTGTGTGTACAAGGTGTACGGAGTGGAGGCGCACGTGTGTATGAAGTGTACGGAGTGGAGCCGTGTGTGTACGAGGTGTACGGAGCGGAGGCGCGCGTGTGTATGAGGTGTACGGAGAGGAGCCGTGTGTGTACGAGGTGTACGGAGTGGAGCCGAGTGTGTGCGAGGTGTACGGAGCGGAGCCGAATGTGTACGAGGTGTACGAAGTGGAGCCGTGTGTGTACGATGTGTACGGAGTGGAGCCGTGTGTGTACGATGTGTACGGAGTGGAGTCGCGCGTGTACGGAGCGGAGCCAAATGTGTACGAGGTGTACGAAGTGGAGCCGTGTGTGTACGAGGTGTACGGAGTGGAGCAGAGTGTGTACGAGGTGTACGAAGTGGAGCCGTGTGTGTACGAGGTGTACGGAGTGGAGCCGAGTGTGTACGAGGTGTACGAAGTGGAGCCGTGTGTGTACGAGGTGTATGGAGCAGAGCCGCGTGTGTGTACGAGGTGTACGGAGCAGAGCCGCGTGTGTGTACGAGGTGTACGGAGCAGAGCCGTGTGTGTACGAGGTGTACGGAGTGGAGTCGCGCGTGTACAAGGTGTACGGAGCGGAGCCAAATGTGTACGAAGTGGAGCCGTGCGTGTACGAGGTGTGTGGAGAGGAGCCGTGTGTGTACGAGGTGTACAGAGTGGAGGCGCACGTGTGTATGAAGTGTACGGAGTGGAGCCGTGTGTGTACGAGGTGTACGGAGAGGAGCCGTGTGTGTACGAGGTGTACGGAGAGGAGCCGTGTGTGTATGGAGTGGAGCCGAGTGTGTACGAAGTGGAGCCGTGTGTGTACGAAGTGGAGCCGAGTGTGTGCGAGGTGTACGGAGCGGAGCCGAATGTGTACGAGGTGTACGAAGTGGAGCCGTGTGTGTACGAGGTGTACGGAGTGGAGTCGCGCGTGTACGGAGCGGAGCCAAATGTGTACGAGGTGTAAGGAGTGGAGCCGAGTGTGTAAGAGGTGTACGGAGTGGAGCCGAGTGTGTACGAGGTGTAAGAAGTGGAGCCGTGTGTGTACAAGGTGTACAGAGCAGAGCCAAATGTGTACGAAGTGGAGCCGTGTGTGGAGAGGAGCCGTGTGTGTACAAGGTGTACGGAGTGGAGGCGCACGTGGGTATGAAGTGTACGGAGTGGAGCCGTGTGTGTACGAGGTGTACGGAGAGGAGCCGTGTGTGTGCGAGATGTACGGAGTGGAGCCGTGTGTGTACGAGGTGTGCAGAGCGGAGCTGTGTGTGGAGTGAAGCCGCGCATATACGAGGTGTGCGTAGTGAAGTCACACGTGTGTACAGAGCGGAGCCGTGTGTATACGAGGTGTACGGAGCAGAGCCGTGTGTACGAGGTGTACGGAGCGGAGCCGTGTGTGTACGAGGTGTACAGAGCGGAGCTGCGCATGTGTACGAGGCATGTGGAGCTGCGCGTGTGCGAGGCGTGTGGACTCCGGCGATGACTCCGCTCCTTTCCAGGGACAGATCAGCTGTCATGTGCCGCTAAAAGCCACATGTGGAGTCGCGATCCACCCATGGCTGTTAACATGTTAAAGGGAATCTGTCACCCCCTGGGATCTATCAGACCTCTAATATGGGGATACAGGTGATAGAAGTATGAATCTATACTCACCTGTATGTCCCATATTAGAGGTCTACTTGCTGGGTAATAGCTTTTTATTAAATTAGTTTTGGCAAGCTTCACGGCTGGGGGATGCGAAGTAATCCCTGCCTATTAGCTTCCTTCCCATATCCCACCCCTCCCCGGCACGTCACAGGGGCCTGTGACGTGCAGTTCCCATCCGGATCCCGCGCCTGCGCAATTTACCCTGTATGGACGGCGCTGTTCTTCCTGCCGTCTGTGTAGCCTTGTGGAGCAGGAAAATTGTGCGAAGGTGCCGGTGAGTCACAATTGTGAAATTCCACTTTTTTTGCTATTTCACAGCACTTTGAATTTTTGTCCTGTTTTCCAGTACACAATATGGTAAAACCAATGGTGTTGTTCAAAAGTACAACTCGTCTCACAAAAAACAAGCCCTCACATGGCCATATTGACGGAAAAATAAAACAGTTATGGCTCTGGGAAGAAGGGGAGCAAAAAACGAAAACGCAAAAATGGAGAAACCCAAGGTGGTAAAGGGGTTAATATCAAATAATTATAAAAAAAAATAGAAAAGTGTTAGAAAATATTTGTTTTTATTTCTTTCATATAGGCATCGAAGAAAACCAGCGTATGGATCTTTTCCAGCCTGGGTGCCGGGTTATCTGGGCTTATTCCATCCGGTGTTGTTCATATGGTGCGAAATCCCTTCCCAGATCCTCTGAATTCCTACATGGGATGTAAATTCCCTCAGGACCGACCCGCTGAATTCACGGCTTATCAATGAACATTTATATTTTGTTCATATTTATCCGGAACTTTGGAAAACCGTCTAAATGGTTAACATTTCTGATGAATTGTATCATTTATTTCAGTTAAATGTACAATATAGATTTTTGGCAATGTTCACACTCTGCATCTGAGGCTGAATGGTCCACAATGTACATTATATAATCATTGTCATATAGCATTTTATAGAGAAATTCATAAACATTTTGAAATATAATAAATATATAGATAGCTTGGAGACACGAGGGTCAGTGGGTGCTGGCCCGGCGGTGTTTAGAAAACCATATGGACCAGGGCTCACCCCACTGAACGCCCTCTCTCCTTTTCCGTGGACAGGACACTACTCAGACCAGACAGGGCGAGGGTAACCCAGTGCGGCAATAATTTATTGCACCAACACCAGCCGGTCACATACAGTACAGCCCCAGCAAGTACATAAGATGGTGCAGATGACATAGTCTCACCTTCCCGCTGGCTCTGAGCAGCTGTGACTTCGGAGCATCCAGGGCCGACTACCCCAACTTTATGCCGGCAACCAGAGAGGACGTAGCGGCAAGCTTAGGAAGCTGAGCGAGTGCAGTGAGGTACGTGGCCAGGTGACCTGATTGTCCCAACCTGGATTCTCCAGCGCCTTTGAGGGTTCAGTGATGGTCAGTGGAGCAGATCTGTGTCCTCCAGCTGGTCGGTGGCTTGCTGTAGGGTGTGTGGGAAAAGAGGCAGATCCTACTTTTTTAGGTCACTGCTCGTATTCAGGCATTTTTCCACAGGATTGGGAGAAAGTCGTCTCTCATTGTTCAAGAGTTCATTGTTTGTCCTTCAATATTTGCATGAGAACAAGGTTGAATGCACTAATACAATAGGTAGACAGCAAAACTAACAATGATCAATGGGTCAGTTAGCCGGTGCCTTTGTTCCACAAGGACAGCAGGACAATAAGCTGTAGGGGGCGATATAATCCGTACACAGCAGCCATTCAAGATTCCAACAATTAATTACATCTACAACTAGAGTCACCGACAATAGTTCCTGTCCCTGTGCCCACTGACTTAAGGCCCCATCACACTTAGCGATGCTGCAGCGATCCCGACAACGATACGACCTGTCAGGGATCGCTGGTGAGCTGTCAAACAGGCAGGCTCACCAACGATCAGGGGAGCAGCGACATCGTGGAAAGAATCTTTCCACGATGTCCTGCTCCTGGTTACCAGCCTGCTGAAGCAGGAGCAGGCTGGTAACCATGGTAAACATCGGGTTACTAGGGGCACACGCGCACCAAGTAACCCGCTGTTTATCATGGTTACCACTCTGTTACGGTGAGAGGGAGGTTACTGCTCACTTTAGCAGGCTCGTAACCATGATAAACATCGGGTTACTAGGTGCGCGTGTGCCCCTAGTAAGCCGAAGTTTATCATGGTTACCAGCCTGATCGCTGCTCCCGCTGGTCACACACAGCGATGTGTGCTGACCAGCGGGAGAGCAACGACCAAAAAAAGGTCCAGGACAATCTGCAGCGATCAGCGACCTCACAGCAGGGGCCTGATCGCTGCAAAGTGTCACACATAGCGACATCGCTGGTGAGGTCGCTGTTGCGTCACCAAAACCGTGACTCAGCAGCGATGTCGCTAGCGATCTCGCTATGTGAGACGGGGGCTTAAAGGCCCCGTCACAATAAGCGACGCTACAGCGATCCCGACAACGATACGACCTGTCAGGGATCGTTGCTGCGTCGCTATGTGGTCGCTGGTGAGATGTCAAACAGTCAGATCTTCCCAACGACGCAGCACCGATGCGGCGATCCGTAACGATCTGTATAACGATGCACGCCTATGTGTTTCTGTGTCTGAGTCGTTAACAAGGTCGTTGGTAAGGTGTCAAACACACCGATGCATGCTACCCAGCGGGGCCTCAACGATCAAAGAAATGTCCAGACCATTCCGACACCACCAGCGATCTCACAGCAGGGGCCTGGTCGCTGCTAAGTGTCAAACATAGCGAGATCGCTGCTGAGGTCGCTGTTGCGTCACAAAACTTGTGACTCAGCAGCGATCTCGGTAGCGGTCTTGCTTAGTGTGACGGGGGCTTAAGAATGCGTTTGGCAGAATTAAGAAGAAATGCTGTGTCCTCACATAGAGATATGTAAATATACAACTATCTATATATATATATACATATACAGTACATCTATATATGGATATAGACATAAGGTTCAAAGGAAAACACAGTTTGAGGTATAAATTTCCGCAATAACACAAGTGTTGTGTGTATAAAGTCTTATTGAGAAGGATGTGTTCTTGTTAATCTCTGAGACTATAGGAGCAGAACAGAAGCTTCAGGCCGGAGTCACACTACCAGTAGACAAAATCATTCCGATTCTCACTGATGAGAGTCGCACGAGTTCTCCGTGTGTAATGCGATGATGCGATATTTTCTCGCCCGTGTATCCGTATGACATCCGTATGCAACGCGTTTATTTTCTCTGCAACCGTTATTCTCCAATCATTTACAGGACCATTTACAGTGTTCTGTGCTACAGAATGATAATGTAACCATGAAAATTTGACGGCATACGGATGGTCCGTGTGGCGACCGATGTCTTCTTCACACCCATAGGCTTGCATTGGCGAGTCTCGCACGATATATGCGTACAATCACAACATGCTGCGATTTTGCTCGCACGCCGAATACGAGAAAAAAAGGGTGATCTGAGCTGCCCCATAGAATAACACTGGGCCGAGTGCTGTGCGATGTTTTATGTGTTATACGGCAGTCGGACTCCGACCTTACCTGACATATCTGCTTCTAGAAGGATGTGACATGGAAGGAGGAAGAGCAGCACAATCCTGTAGTTGTGGCTGAAGGACTTGTACATGCAACCATCTAAACACTGATAAAGAGAACAAGTAATGGGAGCAGCACTCCAGGGAAAGTACTGACAATGTCTGACTGCATTCACACAGATACAGAGGACTTTATTCACACAGATACAGAGGACTTTATTCACACAGATACAGAGGACTTTATTCACACAGATACAGAGGACTTTATTCACACAGATACAGAGGACTTTATTCACAAAGATACAGAGGACTTTATTCACACAGATACAGAGGACTTTATTCACACAGACACAGAGGACTTTATTCACACAGACACAGAGGACTTTATTCACACAGACACAGAGGACTTTATTCACACAGATACAGAGGACTTTATTCACACAGACACAGAGGACTTTATTCACACAGACACAGAGGACTTTATTCACACAGATACAGAGGACTTTATTCACACAGATACAGAGGACTTTATTCACACAGACACAGAGGACTTCACACAGACACAGAGGACTTTATTCACACAGATACAGAGGACTTTATTCACACAGATACAGAGGACTTTATTCACACAGATACAGAGGACTTTATTCACACAGACACAGATGACTTTATACACACAGATACAGAGGACTTTATTCACACAGATACAGAGGACTTTATTCACACAGATACAGAGGACTTTATTCACACAGACACAGAGGACTTTATTCACACAGACACAGAGGACTTTATTCACACAGACACAGAGGACTTTATTCACACAGATACAGAGGACTTTATTCACACAGATACAGAGGACTTTATTCACACAGACACAGATGACTTTATACACACAGATACAGAGGACTTTATTCACACAGATACAGAGGACTTTATTCACACAGACACAGAGGACTTTATTCACACAGACACAGAGGACTTTATTCACACAGACACAGAGGACTTTATTCACACAGACACAGAGGACTTTATTCACACAGATACAGAGGACTTTATTCACACAGATACAGAGGACTTTATTCACACAGACACAAATGACTTTATTCACACAGACACAGATGACTTTATACACACAGATACAAAGGACTTTATTCACACAGATACAGAGGACTTTATTCACACAGATACAGAGGACTTTATTCACACAGACACAGAGGACTTTATTCACACAGATACAGAGGACTTTATTCACACAGATACAGAGGACTTTATTCACAAAGATACATAGGACTTTATTCACACAGATACAGAGGACTTTATTCACACAGATACAGAGGACTTTATTCACACAGATACAGAGGACTTTATTCACACAGACACAGAGGACTTTATTCACACATACAGAGGACTTTCTTCACACAGATACAGAGGACTTTCTTCACACAGATACAGAGGACTTTCTTCACACAGATACAGAGGACTTTATTCACACAGATACAAAGGACTTTATACACGCAGATACAGAGGACTTTATTCACGCAGATACAGAGGACTTTATTCACGCAGATACAGAGGACTTTATTCACGCAGATACAGAGGACTTTATTCACGCAGACACAGAGGACTTTATTCACACAGACACAGCGGACTTTATTCACACAGATACAGAGGACTTTATTCACACAGACACAGAGGACTTTATTCACACAGATACAGAGGACTTTATTCACATAGACACAGAGGACTTTATTCACACAGAGACAGGGACTTTATTCACGCAGATACAGAGGACTTTATTCACGCAGATACAGAGGACTTTATTCACACAGATAAAGAGGACTTTATTCACACAGATAAAGAGGACTTTATTCACACAGATACAGAGGACTTTACTCACACAGATACAGAGGACTTTACTCACACAGATACAGAGGACTTTATTCACACAGATACAGAGGACTTTATTCACACAGATACACAGGACTTTACTCACACAGATACAGAGGACTTTATTCACACAGATACAGAGGACTTTATTCACACAGATACAGAGGACTTTACTCACACAGATACATAGGACATTATTCACACAGATACAGAGGACTTTATTCACACAGATACAGAGGACTTTACTCACACAGATACAGAGGACATTATTCACACAGAATATCATCAAAAAGTTAATTTATTTCAGTTCTTCAAAACAAAAAGTGAAACTCATATATCTTATAGAGTCATTACACACAGAGTGATTTATTGCAAGTGTTTCTGATAATGTTGATGAATATGGCTTACAGCCAATGAAAACACAAAAGTCATTATCTGAGAAAATTAAAATAATTAACAAAAAACACCTGCAAAGGCTCCTAAGCATTTAAAAAGGTCCCTTAGTCTGTTTCAGTAAGCTCCACAATCATGGGGAAGACTGCTGACTTGACAGATGTCCAGAAGGCAGTCACTTACACACTCCACAATTTTCCTTTGGAAATCAAGGTCCCAGAGTCTGGAGGAAGAGTGGAGAGGCCACAATCCAAGCTGCTGGAGGTCTAGTGTGAAGTTTCCACAATCAGTGATGGTTTGGGGAGCCATGTCATCTGCTGGTGTAGGTCCACTGTGTTTTATCAAAACCAAAGTCAGCTCAGCCGTCTACCAGGAAATTTTAGACACTTCATGCTTCCCTCTGATGACAAGCTTTTTGGAGATGGAAATGTCATTCTCCAGCAGGACATGGCCCCTGTCCACACTGCCAAAAGTAATAATACCAGGTTTACAGACAACAGTATCACTGTGCTTGATCGGCAGCAACTCGCCTGACCTTAACCCCATAGAGAATCTATTATAGAGAATCTATGGGGTATTGTCAAGAGGAAGATAAGAGACACCAAACCCAACAAAGCAGACAAGCTGAAGGCTGCTAACAAAGCCACCTGGGCTTCCATAACACCTCAGCAGTGCCACAGGCTGATCCCTCCATGCCACATTGCCGCATTGATGCAGTAATTGATGCAAAAGGAGCCCGAACAAGTATTGAGTGCATTTACTGAACATACATTTCAGTAGGACAACAGTTCGGATTTTAAAATAATTTTTCAAGCTGTTGTTATAAAGTATTCTAATTTAATGAGATAATGACTTTTGTGTTTTCATTGGCTGTAAGCCGTAATCATCAACATTAACAGAAATAAACACTTGAAATAGATCACTCTGTGTGTAATGACTCTATATAATAGATCCCTCTGTGTAATGACTCTATATAATAGATTCCTCTGTGTGTAATGACTCTATATAATATACAGTACAGACCAAAAGTTTGGACACACATTCTCATTTAAAGATTTTTCTGTATTTTCATGACTATGAAAATTGTACATTCACACTGAAGGCATCAAAACTATGAATTAACACATGTGGAATTACCTCTTGAAGCTCATCAAGAGAATGCCAAGAGTGTGCAAAGCAGTCATCAAAGCAAAAGGTGGCTACTTTGAAGAACCTAGAATATAAGACATATTTTCAGTTGTTTCACACTTTTTTGTTAAGTATATAATTCCACATGTGTTAATTCATAGTTTTGATGCCTTCAGTGTGAATGTACAATTTTCATAGTCAAGAAAATACAGAAAAATCTTTAAATGAGAAGGTGTGTCCAAACTTTTGGTCTGTACTGTATGTATAACCATTTGTCTATGAATCTACCACTTGGGTACTTCACACCACCATGGAAGCGGTAAGTGGTTCCCTACAGAAAACAATCATCATATAGAAAATGTACTCATGAACCAAGATGCATGAAATATAATAATGCTTTATTATTATATTATTAAATAAGAAAGACAGTGGGAAACCAAAAGATGGCGCCACAAACCCACAGTATAATAAGAATAATCTTTATTTATATAACGCCAACATATTCCGCAGCGTTTTACAATTCACAGGTTCATATACAACAGTCATAAGTAACATAGCTAAAGATAATACAATAATTAAAGCAAAGACAATGACGATCCTGCTCGCAAGAGCTTACGATCTATAAGTATTTTAAGCATCTTGGTTCATGAGTACATTTTCTATATGATGAGTGTTTTCTGTAGGGAACCACTTACCGCTTCCATGGTGGTGTGAAGTACCCAAGTGGTAGATTCATGGACAAATGGTTATACATATATTTCTTCTATGTTCTAACATTGAGTTATTAGGGGCTGGCAAAACCACCCACAAGAAGGTGATGTACAGTTATATGGTGAGGTGCCCATACTTATGCACCTGTCAAATTTTGTTTGAATGCAGATTGCACATTTTCTGTTAGTACAATAAACCTCATTTCAAGGCAGAAACATTACTGTGTCCAACAGTTATTACATATATCAAACTGAAATAGCTGTTGCAAAAACACCAATTTTTATAAAACATTAAGCTTAAGATTAATAGGGGTGCCCAAACTTTTTCATATAACTATATAATGCACCCCCCGTAATCTTCCATATAGTATAATGAACTTCCCATGGTCCTCGATAGAATATAATGCACTCCCCATAGTCCTCCATACAGAATATTTCACACCCCAAAGGGTAAAATGCAGCCCCCATATAGTATAATGCACCACACAGTCCTGCAGTATTATGGACACCACGTACTCACTGATTTTAAAATACCATGTTTTAAATATGACGACCCGAGTATAAGCCGAGGCCCCTAATTTTACCACAAAAAAACTGGGAAAACGTATTGAGTTGAGTATAAGCCTAGGGTAGGAAATGCAGCAGCTACTGGAAAATTTCACCATTCTGGTATGTATGGTTCCCTCATCACCAATCCTGGTATGTATGGCACCCCTCATCCCCCAATCCTGGTACATATGGCAACCCTCATCCCCCAATCCTGGTATGCGTGGCCCCCTCATCCCCCGATCCTGGTATGTGTGGCCTCCTCATCCCCCAATCCTGGTATGTATAGCCTCCTCACCCCCCAATCCTGGTATGTGTGGCCCCATCACTGCACACACAAAAAATAAACACTTATACTCACCTTCCTTCCTCACCTCTGCCCCAGAGCTGCTGTGTTCTGTCTGCCAGCAGCTCATGTTGGTATCTGAGCAGCGCGCGCTCTCAGTTGTCGAGGTGAGCTGCTGCTGCTGCCGGCATATTCACTCCTCTCCACGCCGGGACTATGAGCATTGACAAGCGTGAATATGCATTCTCTTTAGTAGCGGGCACTGTAAGCAGGAGCCACGACTCAGCGCTCCTCCGTGCCTGCTACTAAAGAGAATGAATATTCCCTCTTCTCCACGCCCATGGAAGTGGAGAAGAGGGAATATTCATGCTCCTTTAGCAGCGGGCACACGTGGTAGCTACAGCAGCCGCTACTGCGTGTGCCCGCTCCTCCGTCGCCGCAACCTCCCACCCCCCCAATACTCACCTATCCTCCTCGCTCCCCCGAGGCTCACGGGCCCCATAGCAGTGGTGTGGCCTGCCACCATTGGCGGTACGCCACTGATTATGGCTTACAGCCAATGAAATCACAAAAGTCATTATCTCAGTAAATTAAAATACTTTATAACATCAGCTTGAAAAATGTTTTTAAAATCTGAAATGTTGGCCTACTGAAATGTATGTTCAGTAAATGCCCTCAATATTTGGTCAGGGCTCCTTTTGCATCAATTACTGCATCAATGCGTCAATGTGGCATGGAGGCGATCAGCCTGTGGCACTGCTGAGGTGTTATGGAAGCCCAGGTTGCTTTGATAGCAGCCTTCAGCTCGTCTGCTTTGTTGGGTTTGGTGTCTCTTATCTTCCTCTTGACAATACCCCATAGATTCTCTATAATAGATTCTCTATGGGGTTAAGGTCATGTGAGTTTGCTGACCAATCAAGCACAGTGATACTGTTGTTTTTAAACCAGGTATTGGTACTTTTGGCAGTGTGGACAGGAGCCAAGTCCTGCTGGAGAATGAAATTTCCATCTCCAAAGAGCTTTTCGGCAGACGGAAGCATGAAGTGCTGTAAAATGTCCTGGTAGACGGCTGCGCTGACTTTGGTGTTGATAAAACACAGTGGACCTACACCAGCAGATGACATGGCTCCCCAAACCATCACTGATTGTGGAGACTTCACACTAGACCTCAAGCAGCTTGGATTGTGGCCTTTTCACTCTTCCTCCAGACTCTGGGACCTTGATTTCCAAAGGAAAATTGGAACTCTGGGACCTTGTGGATGGTGTCAATGACTGCCTTCTTGGCATTTGTCAAGTCAGCAGTCTTCCCCATGATTGTGGAGCCTACTGAAACAGACTATGGGACATTTTTAAACACTTAGGAAGCCGTTGCAGGTGTTTTTTGTTAATTATTCTAATTTAATGAGATAATGACTTTAGTGTTTTCATTGGCTGTAAGCCATAATCGTCAACATTAACAGAAATAAACACTTGAAATAGATCTCTCGGTCTGTAATGACTCTATATAATATATGAGTTTCTCTTTTTGTATTGAAGAACTCAAATAAATAATCTTTTTGATGATATTCTAATTTAGTGAGATGCACCTGCATATGATGACTGTTGCCCCCAGTGGAATATATGCGGTGTCTATTTTGGGATATTTTAGTATACCCATGATGATACTATAGACAGCCATTATACCTGGAATGGCCCCTTCCTTGCGTGCCTTGCTTTTTTTGCTTACATGTCTAACAATCACATATGTGTTGTGTCCCTTCCCCCATCATCCTATTTTTCTATTGCTGAATAGATATGATAGATTTTATACTCCCTGGACTCCTTTGATGGTCTTTTACCCTGCGGGGTTTTCTTTCATATATGGACTCGCTGTGTGGTGGTGATGGTAGAGGACATTGTGTAGCAGGATCATTTTGGCCTTGTATAGTAGTAATTTTGGGAATATTGGTCTTTGTATAGTGTATTTTAGATTAGTAACAGTGGTATACTGTAATTATATATGTATAAATCCTCTTTTAAGTGGCAGGGAGGTTATATGGGGAAACATATACTTTGGGGCTGGGGTCCCTGATCTCTTAGGACCCCAGCAATGCTCCTGCACTGGGGAAAAGCAGGGTCTGGAGGCCACTTTAATATCATCATTTTATGGATATGACGCCAAAGAAACTAATAAGTGCTTTGCAAAGTGCCATAATTAAAAAAATAAAATGGCGCCATTTTACAAGACCCGTAGCGTCTCCATTTTTCGGGATCTGGGGCCGAGTTTATTTTTTGCACGCCGAGCTGAAGTTTTTATTGATACCATTTTGGGGTAGATCCGATGCTTTGATCGCCCGTTATTGCATTTTATGGCAATGTTGCGGCGACCAGAAAACGTAATTCTGGCGTTTAGAATTTTTTTCTCGTTACGCCGTTTACCGATCGGATTAATTCTTTTTTTATATTGATAGATCGGGCGATTCTGAAGACGGCAATACCAAATATGTGTATCTGGGTGGTATGTTTAGAAGTTTATTTGGAATGGGGCGAAAGGGGGGTGATTTAAACTTTTATATATTTTTAAATTTTTTTATATTTTTAAAAACACTTTTTTTTTTACACTTTTTGCTTGCTTCTATAGTCTCATTAGGAGGCTAGAAGCAGCAACTGTCCAATCACCTCTGCTACATACAGGGGATGAGCAGATCAGCTCTATGTAGCAGAAATGCTCCTGTGCTATGAGCGCCGACCACTAGGTGGCGCTCATAGAGTCAGTACATGACAATCACTGGGGTTGTCATGCCCACCCATCAGTGACCCGCGATTACGTGACCGGGTCACCGATGGGCGGGGTAAGTTACGCGCTTCCGACGTGGCGCTGTTAAATGCCGCTGTCAGAGATTGACAGCGGCATTTAACATGTTAACAGCCGCGGGTGGATCGCAATTCCACCCGCGGCTGTTGGGGGCACATGTCAGCTGTATAAATCAGCTGATATGTGCCCGGTTCAGTGAGGGTGATAGTACGCACTAGGCTATTACGCCCCATGCTTTAAAGGGGTTAAATGGAGTATAATATTTGACAACTCCCAAAAATTTCAGGATTTTTACGGCAGTGATATGGGATCACGTCTGATGACCACGGTTTTAGGCACTGGCCTTGTAGTGTGGTATTGGTCTGCGACCAAGTGTGAATAGGTTCAACAAAACACAGCTGGCAGACTTTAAATGGAGGGTAATATTTGGCACGCTCCACAAAATGTCACGATTATTAGGTAAGGTGTGTATAGGAAAATGTTATTTAAGGAAATAAAATGTACATTTTATTGGGGATTCCACCGCAGTCAGTGATTTTAGTCCAGTGTTTTCCTTTAACTCACATAGCAGTAGAAGACAAAGACAGAAACACAATACACAAATAACGGTAAAGTTTTAAATATTAGAGTTAGGACTGTCCCATAAGGGTCGCCGTGACGAGGCGGGATGGCTTTCGCATTATTTAGATCAAAATTCTGTTAACCAAGTACGCTTTATTATTTTCATGCACTATTGCGATTTATTTATTTACTGCAGGGTGTTTGTGTATTGTATTTCTGTCTTAGTTTTTTTTCTGGTTAGTGGCCATGTGTGAACATGCTCTTACATGCTGTATGCACGACAATTTAAATTCCAGTTCAGGTCTCGAGGTTTTTTTTCATATAGCAGTAGATTATATGGATTAAAATAAAGGTTCATTTAAATAGCTGTCATGAATTATAACATGGGGCTGTGGGATATTGGCTGTCTGTGACTTTTTTGTTTAGTAATTTACTTCCTGAAGTGTAAACTTGATACATAAAACAGCAGTGTCCGTTATGATGACATCACAAAGCACATGACAGCACCGAGAACATGACATCATAGACCTCACATGACATCATAACAGCTACAGAATGTACAAAGTTCTATTCCTGAGCCATCTTGTGTCACAGCTTGAAGAGGATCAGTCCAGGTAAGTAGCTCATCACTGAACGCTGGGGATCGGGTTACACCGGAAAGGGAGGAGGACTGGCTGCACAGCATTGTGTCACAGCACAAACAGCAGAGTAGGATCAGGAAGAGATCTGCAGTGTGTGCTGTATGGACTGTGTCCTCATCCCCATGATATTTCCAGATGATTATTAGCTGCATTGTTTTCTTTCTTCCTGACCTTCCTCAAGGCTGTTCTGAGATCTGTGGAGTAACTATCATACGTCCGGCAATTATCAACTGAGAAGACTTATTGGGATTCAGCAAGTAGGTAGGTGTGCGTGCATGTGACTGTGTGTGTAGGCACAGCATTGAAGGTTTGTGTGACCCCAGATCTAAAGGGAAGTGTGTCTGTGACCCTAGCACTAAAAGGATGTGTGTCTGTGACCCCACCAATAAAGGGATGTATGTCTGTGACCCCACCAATAAAGGGATGTGTGCCTGTGACCCCACCAATAAAGGGGTGGCTGTGTGATGGTTTGTGTGTCCCTGCACTAATGGGGTGTGTGTTTGTGTCCTCAACACTGCAGCACTGAAGGGGTGTGTGCACGTGTGTTTGGCACATGTACATGTCTCCAGAAATGCAGCACTGAAGGGCTGTGTGTGTGGCCCCAGCACTGAAGGTGTGTGTCTGTGTCTGTTTGTGTGACCTCAGCACCAAAGGGATGTGTGTCTGTGATCCCAGAAATGAAGGGGTGTCTCTGTGACCCCATCAATAAAGAGGTGGATGTGTGTTGGTTTGTGTGTCCCTGCACTAATGGGGTGTGTGTTTATGTCCTCAACACTGCAGCACTGAAGGGGTGTGTGCACGTGTGTTTGGCACATGTGTACATGTCCCCTGAAATGCAGCACTGAAGGGCTGTGTGTGTGGCCCCAGCACTGAAGGTGTGTGTCTGTGTCTGTTTGTGTGACCTCAGCACCAAAGGGATGTGTGTCTGTGACCCCAGCAATAAAGATGTGTGTCTCTATGGCCCCATCAATAAAGGGGTGGCTGTGTGATGGTTTGTGTGTCCCTGCACTAATGTGGTGTGTGCTTGTGTCCTCAACACTGCAGCACTGAAGGGGTGTGTGCACTTGTTTTTGGCACACGTGTACATGTCCCCTGAAATGCAGCACTGAAGGGCTGTGTGGGTGGCCCCAACACTGTAGGTGTGTGTCTGTTTGTGTGACCTCAGCACCAAAGGGATGTGGTCTGTGACCCCAGCAATGAAGGGGTTGTGTCTCTATGGCCCCATCAATAAAGGGGTGGCAGTGTGATGGTTTGCGTGTCCCTGCACTAATGGGGTATGTGCTTGTGTCCTCAACACTGCAGCACTGTAGGGGTGTGTGCACGTGTGTTTGGCACATGTGTACACGTCCCCTGAAATGCAGCACTGAAGGACTGTGTGTGTGGCTCCAGCACTGAAGGTGTGTGTCTGTGTCTGTTTGTGTGACCTCAGCACCAAAGGGATGTGTGTCTGTGACCCCAGAAATGAAGGGGTGTTTCTGTGACCCCATCAATAAAGGGGTGGATGTGTGATGGTTTGCGTGTCCCTACACTAATGGGGTGTGTGCTTGTTTCCTCAACACTGCAGCACAGAAGGGGTGTGTGCACGTGTGTTTGGCACACGTGTACATGTCCCCTGAAATGCAGCACTGAAGGGCTGTGTGTGTGGCCCCAGCACTGAAGGTGTGTGTCTGTGTCTGTTTGTGTGACCTCAGCACCAAAGGGATGTGTGTCTGTGACCCCAGCAATGAAGGGGTGTGTCTCTATGGCCCCATCAATAAAGGGGTGGTTGTGTGATGGTTTGTGTGTCCCTGCACTAATGGGGTGTGTGTTTGTGTCCTCAACACTGCAGCACAGAAGGGGTGTGTGCACATGTGTTTGGCACACATGTACATGTCTCCAGAAATGCAGCACTGAAGGGCTGTGTGTGTGGCCCCAGCACTGAAAGTGTGTGTCTGTGTCTGTTTGTGTGACCTCAGCACCAAAGGGATGTGTGTATGTGATCGCAGAAATGAAGGGGTGTCTCTGTGACCCCATCAATAAAGGGGTGGATGTGTGATGGTTTGTGTGTCCCTGCACTAATGGGGTGTGTGTTTGTGTCCTCAACACTGCAGCACTGCAGGAGTGTGTGCACGTGTGTTTGGCACATGTGTACATGTCCCCTTAAATGCAGCACTGAAGGGCTGTGTGTGTGGCCCCAGCACTGAAGGTGTGTGTCTGTGTCTGTTTGTGTGACCTCAGCACCAAAGGGATGTGTGTCTGTGACCCCGGCAATAAAGATATGTGTCTCTATGGCCCCATCAATAACTGGGAGGCTGTGTGATGGTTTGCGTGTCCCTGCACTAATGGGGTGTGTGCTTGTTTCCTCAACACTGCAACACTGAAGGGGAGTGTGCACGTGTGTTTGGCACACGTGTACATTTCCCCTGAAATGCAGCACTGAAGGGCTGTGTGTGTGGCTCCAGCACTGAAGGTGTGTGTCTGTGTCTGTTTGTGTGACCTCAGCACCAAAGGGATGTGTGTCTGTGACCCCAGCAATGAAGGGCTGTGTCTCTATGGCCCCATCAATAAAGGGGTGGACGTGTGATGGTTTGCGTGTCCCTGCACTAATGGGGTGTGTGCTTGTTTCCTCAACACTGCAACACTGAAGGGGAGTGTGCACGTGTGTTTGGCACACATATACATTTCTCCAGAGATGCAGCACTGAAGGGCTGTGTGTGTGGCTCCATCACTGAAGGTGTGTGTCTGTGTGAACTCAGCACCAAAGGGATGTGTGTCTGTGACTCCAGCAATGAAGTGGTGTGTCTCTATGGCCCCATCAATAAAGGGGTGGTTGTGTGATGGTTTGTGTGTCCCTGCACTAATGGGGTGGGTGTTTGTGTCCTCAACACTGCGGCACTGAAGGGGTGTGTGCACGTGTGTTTGGCACAAGTGTACATGTCCCCAGAAATGCAGCACTGAAGGGCTGTGTGTGTGGCCCCAGCACTGAAGGTGTGTGTCTGTGTCTGTTTGTGTGACCTCAGCACCAAAGGGATGTGTGTCTGTGACCCCAGCAATAAAGATGTGTGTCTCTATGGCCCCATCAATAACGGGGTGGCTGTGTGATGGTTTGCGTGTCCCTGCACTAATGGGGTGTGTGCTTGTTTCCTCAACACTGCAGCACTGAAGGGGTTTGTGCTCGCGTGGTTGGCACACGTGTACATGTCTCCAGAAATGCAGCACTGAAGGGCTGTGTGTGTGGCCCCAGCACTGAAAGTGAGTGTCTGTGTCTGTTTGTGTGACCTCAGCACCAAAGGGATGTGTGTATGTGATCCCAGAAATGTAGGTGTGTCTCTGTGACCCCATCAATAAAGGGGTGGATGTGTGATGGTTTGTGTGTCCCTGCACTAATGGGGTGTGTGTTTGTGTCCTCAACACTGAAGCACTGAAGGGGTGTGTGCACGTGTGTTTGGCACATTTGTACATGTCCCCTGAAATGCCGCACTGCAGGGCTGTGTATGTGGCCCCAGCACTGAAGGTGTGTGTCTGTGTCTGTTTGTGTGACCTCAGAACCAAAGGGATGTGTGTCTGTGACCCCAGCAATAAAGATATGTGTCTCTATGGCCCCATCAATAACGGGGAGGCTGTGTGATGGTTTGCGTGTCCCTGCACTAATGGGGTGTGTGCTTGTTTCCTCAACACTGCAACACTGAAGGGGAGTGTGCACACGTGTACATTTCCCCTGAAATGCAGCACTGAAGGGCTGTGTGTGTGGCTCCAGCACTGAAGGTGTGTGTCTGTGTCTGTTTGTGTGATCTCAGCACCAAAGGGATGTGTGTGTGTGACCCCAGCAAAGAAGGGCTGTGTCTCTATGGCCCCATCAATAACGGGGAGGCTGTGTGATGGTTTGTGTGTCCCTGCACTAATGGGGTGTGAGTTTGTGTCCTCAACACTGCAGCACTGAAGGGGTGTGTGCACGTATGTTTGGCACACATGTACATTTCTCCAGAAATGAAGCACTGAAGGGCTGTGTGTGTGGCTCCATCACTGAAGGTGTGTGTCTGTGTCTGTTTGTGTGACCCCAGCACCAAAGGGATGTGTGTCTGTGACCCCAGAAATGAAGGGATGTCTATGTGACCCCATCAATAAAAGGGTGGATGTGTGATGGTTTGCGTGTCCCTGCACGAATGGGGTGTGTGCTTGTGTCCTCAACACTGCAGCACTGAAGGGGTGTGTGCACGTGTGTTTGGCACACGTGTAAATGTCCCCTGAAATGCAGCACTGAAGGGCTGTGTGTGTGGCCCCAGCACTGAAGGTGTATGTCTGTGTCTGTTTGTGTGACCTCAGCACCAAAGGGATGTGTGTCTGTGACTCCAGCAATGAAGGGGTGTGTCTCTATGGCCCCATCAATAAAGGGGTGGTTGTGTGATGTTTTGTGTGTCCCTGCACTAATGGGGTGGGTGTTTGTGTCCTCAACACTGCAGCACTGAAGGGGTGTGTGCACGTGTGTTTGGCACAAGTGTACATGTCCCATGAAATGCAGCACTGAAGGGCTGTGTGTGTGGCCCCAGCACTGAAGGTGTGTGTCTGTGTCTATTTGTGTGACCTCAGCACCAAAGGGATGTGTGTCTGTGACCCCAGCAATAAAGATGTGTGTCTCTATGGCCCCATCAATAACGGGGAGGCTGTGTGATGGTTTGCGTGTCCCTGCACTAATGGGGTGTGTGCTTGTTTCCTCATGACTGCAACACTGAAGGGGTGTGTGCACGTGTGTTTGGCACACGTGTACATGTCCCCTGAAATGCAGCACTGAAGGGCTGTGTGTGTGGCTCCAGCACTGAAGGTGTGTGTCTGTGTCTGTTTCTGTGACCTCAGCACCAAAGGGATGTGTGTCTGTGACCCCAGCATTGAAGGGCTGTGTCTCTATGGCCCTATAAATAACGGGGTGGCTGTGTGATGGTTTGCGTGTCCCTGCACTAATGGGGTGTGTGCTTGTTTCCTCAACACTGCAGCACTGAAGGGGTTTGTGCTCGCGTGCTTAGCACACGTGTACATGTCCACTGAAATGCAGCACTGAAGGGCTGTGTGTGTGGACCCAGCACTGAAGGTGTGTGTCTGTGTCTGTTTGTGTGACCTCAGCACCAAAGGGATGTGTGTCTGTGACCCCAGCAATAAAGATGTGTGTCTCTATGGCCCCATCAATAACGGGGAAGCTGTGTGATGTTTGTGTGTCCCTGCACTAATGGGGTGTGTGCTTGTTTCCTCAACACTGCAACACTGAAGGGGTGTGTGCACTTGTGTTTGGCACACGTGTACATGTCCCCTGAAATGCAGCACTGAAGGGCTGTGTGTGTGGCTCTAGCACTGAAGGTGTGTGTCTCTGTCTGTTTGTGTGACCTCAGCACCAAAGGAATTTGTGCCTGTGACCCCAGCACTGAAGATGTGTGTGTCTGTGACCCCATCAATAACGGAGTGGCTGTGTGATGGCTGGGCGTGTCCCTGCACTAATGGGATGTGTGCTTGTTTCCTCAACACTGCAGCACTGAAGGGGTGTGTGCACGTGTGTTTGGCACACGTGTACATGTCCCCTGAAATGCAGCACTGAAGGGCTGTGTGTGTGGCCTCAGCACTGAGGTGTGTGTCTGTGTCTGTTTGTATGACCTCAGCACCAAAGGGATGTGTGTCTGTGACCCCAGCACTGAAGATGTGTGTGTCTGTGACCCCATCAATAACGGGGTGGCTGTGTGATGGTTTGCGTGTCCCTGCACTAATGAGGTGTGTGCTTGTTTCCTCAACACTGCAGCACTGAAGGGGTGTGTGCACGTGTGTGTGGCACATGTGTACATGTTCCCTGAAATGCAGCACTGAAGGGCTGTGTGTGTGGCCCCAGCATTGAAGGTGTGTGTCTGTGTCTGTTTGTATGACCTCAGCACCAAAGGGTTGTGTGTCTGTGACCCCAGCAATTTAGGGGTTGCATTTCTATGGCCCCATCAATAATGGGGTTGCTGTGTGATGGTTTGCGTGTCCCTGCATTAATGGGGTGTGTTTTTGTGTCTTCAACACTGTAGCACTGAAGGGGTGTGTGCACGTGTGTTTGGCACACGTGTACATGTCCCCTGAAATGCAGCACTGAAGGGCTGTGTCTGTGGCCCCAGCACTGAAGGTGTGTGTCTGTTTGTTTGACCTCAGCACCAAAGGGACGTGTGTCTGTGACCCCAGCAATGAAGGGGTGTCTCTGTGACCCCTTCAATAAAGGGGTGGCTGTGTGATGGTTTGCGTGTCCCTGCACTAATTGTGTGTGTGCTTGCTTCCTCAACACTGCAGCACTGAAGGGGTGTGTGCACGTGTGTTTGGCACACGTGTACATGTCCCCTGAAATGCAGCACTGAAGGGCTGTGTGTGTGGCTCCAGCACTGAAGGTGTGTGTCTGTGTCTGTTTCTGTGACCTCAGCACCAAAGGGATGTGTGTCTGTGACCCCAGCATTGAAGGGCTGTGTCTCTATGGCCCCATAAATAACGGGGTGGCTGTGTGATGGTTTGCGTGTCCCTGCACTAATGGGGTGTGTGCTTGTTTCCTCAACACTGCAGCACTGAAGGGGTTTGTGCTCGCGTGCTTAGCACACGTGTACATGTCCACTGAAATGCAGCACTGAAGGGCTGTGTGTGTGGACCCAGCACTGAAGGTGTGTGTCTGTGTCTGTTTGTGTGACCTCAGCACCAAAGGGATGTGTGTCTGTGACCCCAGCAATAAAGATGTGTGTCTCTATGGCCCCATCAATAACGGGGAAGCTGTGTGATGTTTGCGTGCCCCTGCACTAATGGTGTGTGTGCTTGCTTCCTCAACACTGCAGCACTGAAGGGGTGTGTGCACGTGTGTTTGGCACACGTGTACATGTCCCCTGAAATGCAGCACTGAAGGGCTCTGTGTGTGGCCCCAGCACTGAAGGTGTGTGTCTGTGTCTGTTTGTGTGACCCCAGCACCAAAGGGATGTGTGTCTATGACCCCAGCAATGAAGGGGTGTGTCTCTATGGCCTCATCAATAAAGGGGTGGCTGTGTGATGGTTTGTGTGTCCCTGCACTAATGGGGTGTGTGTTTGTGTCTTCAACACTGTAGCACTGAAGGGGTGTGTGCACGTGTGTTTGGCACACGTGTAAATGTCCCCTGAAATGCAGCATTGAAGGGCTGTGTGTGTGTGGCCCCAGCACTGAAGGTGTGTGTCTGTTTGTATGACCTCAGCACCAAAGGGATGTGTGTCTGTGACCCCAGAAATGAAGGGGTATCTCTGTGACCCCATCAATAAAGGGGTGGCTGTGTGATGGTTTGTGTGTCCCTGGACTAACGTTCTGTGTGTTTGTGTACCGAGCACTGCAGCACTGAAGGGGTGTGTGCACGTGTGTTGATTATATGTGTATAGAGGTGAGTGTGTATTTGTGTCTGTGTGTGTATATATGTGTGTGTTGAGGTGAGTGTGTATGTGTGTGAATGTTCATGTATGTATTAAAGGTAACCCATCACTTCATTTCAGGCCCCTAAACTACCATCATTGTGAAATACCACTGCGTAATGAGTTTATAAAGATGCCCCTGTATAAATCATTCATTTCTGCATTGTGTAGAAAATGAGCTTATAATGAACCAACAGTTTATACAAGGACATATTTATTATTCTGTTGGTGTCTTGGTGGTGATTTCATTCCCAGTCCCCTTAAAGGGTTATTTGGGACTTAAGAATTGATGACCTATCTGTAAGATAGCTGATCAGTATGAGATCGGAGGGTCTGACACCTGGCACCCCCACGATCAGCTGAAATCTGCTCCGGCAGGTACCAGACACATGATAAGCATACTTGATAGGACGCTGCTTCTGGTCTATAGGACGCACACAATACTGAGCAAGATTTTTTGTTGTTAAAAAGTGCGTCATATAGTCTAGAAAATACAGTTAATGACGGTCACTCTTTAACTAAGAAATGCATCTTAACTTATGAAGGACTATATCCGTCATAATTCTGCTCCCCGCATTTCTTGCAGGCTCACACGCCGAGTCTGCATCTTTCTCGGCAGATGATGGCTGTGTTATTCAGCAATCATATGCCTCTAACAGTCGCAGGTTGAGCGGAGCTCTGCCCACGACAGTTAGCCTATTAAATCTTGCTATCAGTCTGTGACAGCGGCATTTAATGTGCGCCAGCAGGGGGTGCACCATTCCATCTCTTCATTGGTGCACCCGTGACTTGATCACTGTAGATCCCTGTGTCTGTCATCACTGGATTCCTGTGACAGCCAGCCTGTTGCTAGTGTTCATAGGAGACCGTGATTTCTGCTATATATAGCAATGCTGTATATAGCACAAGCAATCAGATGATTGCAGGTTCAAGCCCCCTAAGAGACGAACAAATACAGTGAAAAGTAAAAAAAAATGAAAAAAGTATAAAAGTTCAAATCATCCCAGTTTTCCCCCCATTAAAAATTAAGAAATATAAAACATTTAAAAAATACACATATTTGGTATCGCTGCGTTTGTAAAAGTCAGATCCATCAAAATATAAAATAAATTAATCCATTTAGTAAACGGCGTAACTAGAACATTACATAAAATGCCAGAATTACAGATTTTCAGTCGTTGCAACAAGAAAAAAATATATAATAACAGACAATGAAAACATTGTATATACCCCAAAATGATATCAATATAACCATCAGTTTGTGGTGCAAAAAACTAGCCCTCACGCAGCGCCATTCCCGAAACATGAAAACGCCGCGGCTTTCAGATCTCGGAAAGTGGCGACACAAGCAAATTATTTTTATTATTATTTTTACAAATTTCTGAATTTTTTTTCATCACTTAAATATAAATCCTATAAATCGTCACTTAAGTAGAAGAGATGAAGCTTTACTACCTCCTGCTCCAGCTCCAGCACTTCACCGCTGCCGCTGATCTTTAGTCACTGGCTTCAAGGGTGACATCATGACTGCAGCTCTGCAGCCAATCACTTGGCTCAGTGGGCCACGCTGACAGAGCATCTAAGCTCAGTGATTGGCTGCAGCAATGATGTGTGCTGAAGCTGAGCCATCACCCCTGCAGCCAGTCACAATAGAGCACAGGCAGCGCTGAAGATCCAGAGCTGGAGCAGCAGGAGAAAGTAAAGCTCTGTGTGTTTTCTCTACCACTGGGAACCTCCTATATATTACATAAAAACATTCCTGAAAACCCCTTTAATCTGACTTTATAGAAAAAGTCTATATCCGGCTACTGTCCTCCCCTCATGAATCACAAAATATGCCAAGTGTGAACAACTCCTGTCCCCAAATGAGGACTTGCAGGCGATCAGTTGATAGTCGGGGGTCTGGCAGTGAACCCCCTCAGCAATCAGCTGTGTTTTGCTGGACGTAGCGGCCTCTCCAGGACACATGTGGTATTACATGGTGCTCTTTCAGAATAATATGTAATATGTAATACATGATATCTTGAAGTCTTCCAGAAGAAGATATTGGCAGACAGGTAATGACTTATTACCTACCAGCCATTGTCTCCTTTATCACTCGCTAGTTCTTATACACATTTGGATGATTTCACATCTTCATTGGAAGCCGTATTAGGAACCTCCATCGCAGATTTTATCATACAGGACGAGTTCTCAGCCAACAGCTATTTGGCCATTGTTCACATGACGTAAGCCTATGTTATATACAGCAATATGCAGCAGGATACACGAGATCCAGGGAAACATCCGATCGCCAGAAATGGGGTCAGGAAGGAATTTTTTTCCCCCCTGAATCAGAATTCTTTTGGGGGGGTTTCTTTGCCTTCTTCTGGATCTTTGGGTCCCAATGACCCTCAGGTGGTCCCCAATGACCGCAGCTCGTTTTGTGGTCTCCACCGGGGCCAATCTGAGAGTGACTGTGACCACAGTTTAATTTCTTAAAGGACCAGTAATATTTTCATTACAATGTTGCTTATTGCTATTTCAATAAAAAAATTAATTATATATATATATTGTTTTGTGTGTTTTTTTTTCCTGGATTTCACCTTACACAGTGAGAATGATAAGAGTAATCACAGAATATGGGGGCTCCATACACAGAGAGAACTCTGGTACCAAATTCCATGACAATTGTTCTGGGGTTCAGTCTGTGATGGAGCAGTAACATTGTATCCAGGACGTCGTACACACCATGCTACAGAAAGAAGACTGAAGAACGGGACGCAGCCGCAGAATACAGGAGACACAGGGTCTTGTGTAACAGTAAAAAACAGAAAAGATGTTCAACAAGTGGCCGGGGGGCTCCAGGACCAAACCAGGAGGGAGGCCTCAGTCATCAGTGGCCAATATTCCCATGAAGTGGCCACATTTACCAACCGTTCTGCAGCCACTCGTTTACCTTTCTCCAACACCTCCGTCGCTCCTTGCAGTTATTAGGCCACCACTGAAATGCTTTTCTGACTACACACAGACACGTACATAGACACCGTGCATGCCGCCATCACCGTCCACAACCAGAGTCCTGGTCCAGACCAGTGGCCTTTCCAATTCAAGTCTACTTGGGTTTAAACAAGGGTCCTGTCTCTAAGAGAACCATGTGCTTGCCACTTGGAACAGCAGTAATACAGTAACACCAGGTTAATATTCTTCGGGCACAGAGATGCACAGACAGTGAACCCTCTTAAAAAGAAGAATTGGACTGGCATTCCCTAATCAATAAGTACCCACACAATTGGAGGGACAGATTGCTAGCCCTTGCTGCACCATGGTGTATGCCCAGTGGTGGCCACTCTTAGTCTAAGTTGGCTCTTCAGATTGCATGGTGATAAAGAACCTGAGGGCCATATACCTTCAAGAAAAAGATCTCATAAGGACACGTCGCCTTGAATTGTGAAGAACACAATAATGTTTTCCATACAATTCTATTGTGTTCTATTCAGGATATATTAAAAAAAAGTCTGGTCCTTAGAAGTTATAAAATGAGGTCAATACAACCTCAGGTGAAGAACAACACATCACAAATTACACCAGGTCATCGAATATTTACCAAAAAATAGACTTAAATGCAGAAACAGGGTGTGAAAAATTACAGGGGTTGTCCAATGAAAACAAGCTCCAATCTACAGGAACCCTCATCCCCTTTAGATTGGAACGGTGGTCCGCATGCTAAAATGCTGCTCCATTCATTCTATATGAGGCGGCCATGAAGTGCACCCGACTTTTTTGGACCGATGAGACAGAGTGGCCTTACAGAGAAGGGTCCTTGGATTGGACGCCGAGTTACGGACCCCAAAGCAGCACTGAATATGATGTACTAGTGGGAGTCACGAGTGCAAGGGTTCATGGGCGCCAGTAGTGGAAGACATAGTGCGCGAAACCGAAGAACAAGTAAGCAGACCTGCTGATCAGCACTGCAGTGCTGAGGCCGAGTTATGGCGCAATAGGGAGCGACAGTGCGCCTCACCAGTCCTGGAGTATATTACAGAGGAAGGATACTGTGTGGAAAATGCTTCATACTGTAAAGGAAACGTCCAGAACACTTTGTGCCCCCCGATATCCCTTGTATGCCGGGACGTTGCTAGGGTCCTAAAAGATCAGGGGCCAAAGCCCCAAAGTAGGTGTTTCCCCATACAACCTCCCCGCCACTTAAAAGAGAACCTATACATATGTAATTACAGTACACCATTGTTACTAACCTAAAATACACAACTGAAAGACCAATGTTCCCAAAATTACTTCTATACAAGGCAATAATAATCCCGCTACACAATGCCCTCTACCATCAACACTACACAGCGAGTACATAGTATTATGATATGACCATTGCGTCTACATAAAAAACACACTGTACAAAGACCATCTGACTTCTCACATTTCCAGCACCGTCCCCATCTATTCCCACCCTGCACAACCTCCCCATGCTGCCTGCTCCTCCGACGTGGAATAGGAACCTCAATACTTCAAAAATTATGTCATTACTATGATTACCCTCCACCAATTAATGCTACAAAGACTGTGTGCCAGATAGAGGGGACCTATCAAAATAATAGCGTCCCATAGAAAGTAGTAAAGACCCCACTGTGCTACCTAGCAAGTAATAATGCCAGATATGCTCTTATGAAAGTTTCAATATCTGAAGTGTTCTCTCCAAGCAACAAATACCGTTGAGTATCCCCTTTAAGTAATAATGCCCCCTTAAAGCCACAATCAAACTACACCCAACTACAAAGTTCTTCTTCAAGTCTATGGACGATGATTTCGGGGTGGTGAAAGAAGAAATTTCTGATGATGCACCCATTTAAAAGAAATAATGTCCTGAGTGCCCCCATAGCACCCTGTATATTGTATGATAGTCTCACAGCTCACTACACACTGTATGATGGTCCCCACAGCTCCCTATGCAATGTTTGATGGTCCCCACAGATCCCTATACACTACATGATGGTCCCCACAGCTCCCTACTTACTGTATGATGTTCCCCACAGCTCCGTATGCACTGTATGATGGTCCCCACAGCTCCTTACGCACTATATGATGGTCCCCACAGATCCCTATACACTGTATGATAATCCCCATAGCTCCCTATACCCTGTATGATGGTCCCCACAGCTCCGTATGCACTGCATAATGGTCCCCACAGCTCCCTAGGCCCTGTATGATGGTACCCACAGTTCCATATGCACTGTATCATGGTCCCCACAGCTACCTATGCACTGTATGATGGTCACCACACCTATCTACGCTCTGCATGATGGAACCCACAGCTCCCTATGCACTGTATGATGGTCCCCACAGCTATCTACGCTCTGTATAATGGTCCCCACAGCTCACTATGCACTGTATGATGGTCCCCACAGCTCCTTAGATACTGTATGATGGTCCTCATACTTCCCTATACACTGTATGATGGTCCCCACAGCTCCCTATACACTGTATGATGGTCCCCACAGCTCCTTAGATACTGTATGAGGTCCCCACAGCTCCCTAGACACTGTATGATGGTCCCCACAGCTCCCTAGACACTGTATGATGGTCCCCACAGCTCCCTATGCTCTGTATGATGGTCCCCACTGCTCCATACGCTCTGTATGATGGTCCCCACAGTGCCCTATGCACTGTATGATGGTCTTCACAGCTCCCTAGGCATTGTATGATGGTCTCCACAGCTCCCTATGCATTGTATGATGGTCCTCATAGCTCTCTACGCACTGTATGATGGTCCCCGCAGCTCCTTAAGCACTGTATGATGGTACCCATGGCTCCTTATACACTGTATGATGGTCCCCACGGCTCTTTATGTACTGTATGATGGTCCCTGCAGCTCCCTACGCTCGGTATGATGGTCCCCACAGCTCCCTATGCACTGCATAATGGTCCCCACACCTCCCTATGCCCTGTATGATGGTCCCCACATCTCCCTATGCACTGTATGATGGTCCCCACAGCTCCCTATGCACTGTATGATGGTCCCCACAGCTCCCTATGCACTGTATGATGGTCCCCACAGCTCCCTATGCACTGTATGATGGTCCCCACAGCTCCCTATGCATTGTCTGATGGTCCCCACAGCTCCCTATGCACTGTATGATGGTCTCTACAACTCCTTATAACTGGCATGATGGTCCCTACAACTTCCTATATCCTGTATAATGGCCCTCACAGCCCCAAATATACAGTACTGTATGATGGCCCCCGCAGCTCAATATATATTGTATGATGGCCCCCACACCCACTTGTACACTATATTATGGCCCCTACAGCTCCCTTTATACTGTATGATGGCCCCCACAGCCCCTTATAAACTGTATTCTGGCACCCACTCCCCATTTTATATAATATGATGGTCCCACTGCCCCTTATATATAGCATGATGACTCCCATAGCCCCTTATAGTATGATGGCACCCACACCCCTTATATATACAGGTGCATCTCACTAAATTAGAATATCATCAAAAAGTTTATTTATTTTAGTTCTTCAATGCTGAAAATGAAACTCATATATTATATAAAGTCATTACAATCAAAGTGATCTATTTCAAGTGTTTATTTCTATTAATGTTGATGATTATGGCCAGGGGCGCACATAGAAATCATGAGGCCCCATAGCAGAAGCTCTAATTGGACCCCCCCCCCCACCAAAAAAATAAAGAAATATTTGTCTGTGTCACAGAAGAGCCGATCTCACAACTTTCCAGCCTTTACTTCGTTTTTCTAATGTTCCTCCTACTGAAGTCCTAGATCCCTCTTTCATTGCCCCCATGAAGTATGATGCCAATAAAAGTGCCCCCCAAACACAGTATGATACCCCCATGGTGCATTCCTCCACATTAGCCTCTACATGAACAGTATAATGACCTTATTGTACCCCACTTCAACTCCCAAGGCAAAGTATGGTGACCCTAACACTGTATGATTCCCCAACTGTGACTCCCACACAGCTCTCCATACAGTATAATGGGCCTACATACAGTATAATGGCCCACACTAGCCCTCCAAACAGTATAATGGCCCCACACAGCCCTCCATACAGTATAATGGGCCTACATACAGTATAATGGCCCACACAGCCCTCCATACAGTATAATGGACCTACATACAGTATAATGGCCCACACTAGCCCTCCAAACAGTATAATGGCCCCACACAGCCCTCCATACAGTATAATGGGCCTACATACAGTATAATGGCCCACACAGCCCTCCATACAGTATAATGGGCCTACATACAGTATAATGGCCCACACTAGCCCTCCAAACAGTATAATGGCCCCACACAGCCCTCCATACAGTATAATGGGCCTACATACAGTATAATGGCCCACACAGCCCTCCATACAGTATAATAGGCCTACATACAGTATAATGGCCCACACTAGCCCTCCAAACAGTATAATGGCCCCACACAGCCCTCCAAACAGTATAATGGGCCTACATACAGTATAATGGCCCACACTAGCCCTCCAAACAGTATGATGGACCCCACACAAACCTTCACACCGTATAATTGCTTTCATACAGTATAACGGCCCCCCACATAGCCCTCAAAATATCATAATGGCCCCACATAGACTTCCATATAGTATAATATGCCACCCATAATCCTCCATATAGTATAATGCACCCTCCAAAATCCTCCATATAGTATAATGCACCCCCCATAATCCTCCATATAGTATAATGAACTTCCCATGGTCCTCGATAGAATATAATGCACTCCCCATAGTCCTCCATACAGTATATTTCACACCCCAAAGGGTAAAATGCAGCACCCATATAGTATAATGCACCACACAGTCCTGCAGTATTATGGGCACCACGTACTCACTGATTTTAAAATACTGTATGTTTTAAATAAGACGACCCGAGTATAAGCCGAGGCCCCTAATTTTACCACAAAAAAACTGGGAAAAAGTATTGAGTTGAGTATAAGCCTAGGGTAGGAAAGGCAGCAGCTTCTGGAAAATTTCACCATCCTGGTATGTATGGTACCCCTCATCACCAATCCTGGTATGTATGGCACCCCTCATCCCCCAATCCTGGTACATATGGCACCCCTCATCCCCCAATCCTGGTATGCGTGCCCCCCTCATCCCCCAATCCTGGTATGTGTGGCCTCCTCATCCCCCAATCCTGGTATGTGGGGCCTCCTCATCCCCCAATCTTGGTATGTGTGGCCTCCTCATCCCCCAATCCCGGTATGTGTGGCCTCCTCATCCCCCAATCCTGGAATGTGTGGCCTCCTCATCCCCCAATCCTGGTAAGTGTGGCCTTCTCATCCCCCAATCCCCTGGTGTGTGTGGACCCCTCAACCCCCAATCCTGGTATGCATGGCCCCCTCATCCCCCAATCCTGGTATGTGGGGCCTCCTCACCCCCCCAATCCTGGTATGTGTGGCCCCATCACTGCACACTGTCTGTCATCACTGGATTCCTGTGACAGCCAGCCTGTTGCTAGTGTTCATAGGAGACCGTGATTTCTGCTATATATAGCAATGCTGTATATAGCACAAGCAATGAGATGATTGCAGGTTCAAGCCCCCTAAAGAGACGAACAAATACAGTGAAAAGTAAAAAAAAAAAATCAAAAAAGTATAAAAGTTCAAATCATTCCAGTTTTCCCCCCATTAAAAATTAAGAATTATAAAACATTTTAAAAAATACACATATTTGGTATCGCTGCGTTTGTAAAAGTCAGATCCATCAAAATATAAAATAAATTAATCCATTTAGTAAACGGCGTAACTAGAACATTACATAAAATGCCAGAATTACAGATTTACATTTGTTGCAACAAGAAAAAATATATAATAACAGACAATCAAAACATTGTATATACCCCAAAATGATATCAATATAACCATCAGTTTGTGGTGCAAAAAACCAGAACTCATGCAGCCCCATTCCCGAAACATGAAAACGCCGCGGCTTTCAGATCTCGGAAAGTGGCGACACAAGCAAATTATTTTTACAAATTTCTGAATTTTTTTTCATCACTTAAATATAAATCCTATAAATCGTCACTTAAGTAGAACAGATGAAGCTTTACTACCTCCTGCTCCAGCTCCAGCACTTCACCGCTGCCGCTGATCTTTAGTCACTGGCTTCAAGGGTGACATCATGACTGCAGCTCTGCAGCCAATCACTTGGCTCAGTGGGCCATGCCGACAGAGCTTCTAAGCTCAGTGATTGGCTGCAGCAATGATGTGTGCTGAAGTTGAGCCATCACCCCTGCAGCCTGTCACAATAGAGCACAGGAAGCGCTGAAGATCCAGAGCTGGAGCAGCAGGAGAAAGTAAAGCTCTGTGTGTTTTCTCTACCACTGGGAACCTCCTATATATTACATAAAAACATTCCTGAAAACCCCTTTAATCTGACTTTATAGAAAAAGTCTATATCCGGCTACTGTCCTCCCCTCATGAATCACAAAATATGCCAAGTGTGAACAGCTCCTGTCCCCAAATGAGGACTTGCAGGCGATCAGTTGATAGTCGGGGGTCCGGCAGTGAACCCCCTCAGCAATCAGCTGTGTTTTGCTGGACGTAGTGGCCTCTCCAGGACACATGTGGTATTACATGGTGCTCTTTCAGAATAATATGTAATATGTAATACATGATATCTTGAAGTCTTCCAGAAGAAGATATTGGCAGACAGGTAATGACTTATTACCTACCAGCCATTGTCTCCTTTATCACTCGCTAGTTCTTATACACATTTGGATGATTTCACATCTTCGTTGGAAGCCGTATTAGGAACCTCCATCGCAGATTTTATCATATAGGACGAGTTCTCAACCAACAGCTATTTGGCCATTGTTCACATAAAGTAAACCTATGTTATATACAGCAATATGCAGCAGGATACACGAGATCCAGGGAAATATCCAATCGCCAGAAATGGGGTCAGGAATGGTATGTGTGGCCTTCTCATCCCCCAATCCTGGTATGTGTGGCCCCCTCATCCCCCAATCCTGGTATGCATAGCCCCCTCATCCCCCAATCTTGGTATGTATGGCCCCCTCATTCCCCAATCCTGGTATGTATGGCCTCCTCACCCCCCAATCCTGGTATGTGTGGCCCCATCACTGCACACACAAAAAATAAACACTTATACTCACCTTCCTTCCTCACCTCTGCTCCAGAGCTGCTGTGCTCTGTCTGCCAGCAGCTCATGTTGGTATCTGAGCAGCGCGCGCTCTCAGTTGCCGAGGTGAGCTGCTGCTGCCGGCATATTCACTCCTCTCCGCGCCGGGACTATGAGCTTTGACAAGCGAAAATATACATTCTCTTTGGTAGCGGGCACTGTAAGCAGGAGCCACGGCTCAGCGCTCCTCCGTGCCCGCTACTAAAGAGAATGAATATTCCCTCTTCTCCACGCCCATGGAAGTGGAGAAGAGGGAATATTCATGTCCCTTTAGCAGCAGGCACAAGTGGTAGCTACAGCAGCCGCTACTGCGTGTGCCCGCTCCTCCGCCGCCGCAACCTCCCACCCCCCCAATACTCACCTATCCTCCTCGCTCCCCCGAGGCTCACGGGCCCCATAGCAGTGGTGTGGCCTGCCACCATTGGCGGTACGCCACTGATTATGGCTTACAGCCAATGAAATCACAAAAGTCATTATCTCTGTAAATTAAAATACTTTATAACATCAGCTTGAAAAATGTTTTTAAAATCCGAAATGTTGTCCTACTGAAATGTATGTTCAGTAAATGCCCTCAATACTTGATCGGGGCTCCTTTTGCATCAATTACTGCATAGTGCGCCGTGGCATGGAGGCGATCAGCCTGTGGCACTGCTGAGGTGTTATGGAAGCCCAGGTGGCTTTGATAGCAGCCTTCAGCTCGACAGCATTGTTGGGTCTGGTGTCTCATCTTCCTCTTGACAATACCCCATAGTTTCTCTATGGGGTTAAGTTCAGGTGAATTTGCTGGCCAATTAAGCAGAGTGATGCTGTTGTCTTTAAACCAGGTATTGGTACTTTTAGCAGTGTGGACAGGGGCCAAGTCCTGCTGGAGAATGAAATTTCCATCTCCAAAAAGCTTGCCGGCAGAGGGAAGCATGAAGTGCTGTAAAATGTCCTGGTAGACGGCTGCGCTGACTTTGGTCTTGATAAAACACAGTGGACCTACACCAGCAGATGACATGGCCCCCCAAACCATCACTGATAGTGGAAACTTCACACTAGACCTCAAGCAGCTTGGACTGTGGCCTCTCCACTCTTCCTCCAGACTCTGGGACCTTGATTTCCAAAGGAAAATTGGAACTCTGGGACCTTGTGGATGGTGTCAATGACTGCCTTCTTGGCATTTGTAAAGTCAGCAGTCTTCCCCATGATTGTGGAGCCTACTGAAACAGACTATGGGACATTTTTAAAAACTTAGGAAGCCGTTGCAGGTGCTTTTTGTTAATTATTCTAATTTACTGAGATATTGACTTTAGTGTTTTCATTGGCTGTAAGCCATAATCGTCAACATTAACAGAAATAAACACTTGAAATAGATCTCTCTGTCTGTAATGACTCTATATAATATAGGAGTTTCACTTTTTGTATTGAAGAACTCAAATAAATTAACTTTTTGATGATATTCTAATTTAGTGAGATGCACCTGCATATGATGACTGTTGCCCCCAGTGGAATATATGCGGCGTCTATTTTGGGATATTTTAGTATACCCATGATGATACTATAGACAGCCATTATACCTGGAATGGCCCCTTCCTTGCGTGCCTTGCTTTTTTTCGCTTACATGTCTAACAATCACATATGTGTTGTGTCCCTGCCCCCATCATCCTATTTTTCTATTGCTGAATAAATATGATAGATTTTATACTCCCTGGACTCCTTTGATGGTCTTTTACCCTGCGGGGTTTTCTTTCATATATGGACTCACTGTGTGGTGGTGATGGCAGAGGACATTGTGTAGCAGGATCATTTTGGCCTTGTATAGTAGTAATTTTGGGAATATTGGTCTTTGTATAGTGTATTTTAGATTAGTAACAGTGGTATACTGTAATTATATATGTATAAATCCTCTTTTAAGTGGCAGGGAGGTTATATGGGGAAACATGTACTTTGGGGCTGGGGTCCCTGATCTCTTAGGACCCCAGCAACGCTCCTGCACTGGGGAAAAGCAGGGTCTGGAGACCACTTTAATATGATCATTTTACGGATATGACGCCAAAGAAACTAATGAAGTGCTTTGTAAAGTGCCATAATTAAAAAATAAAATGGAACCATTTTACAAGACCCGTAGCGTCTCCATTTTTCGGGATCTGGGGCCGGGTTTATTTTTTGCATGCCGAGCTGAAGTTTTTATTGATACCATTTTGGGGTAGATCCGATGTTTTGATCGCCCGTTATTGCATTTTATTGCAATGTTGCGGCGACCAAAAAACGTAATTCTGGCGTTTAGAATTTTTTTCTTGTTACGCCGTTTACCGATTGGATTAATTCTTTTTTTATATTGATAGATCGGGCGATTCTGAGCACGGCAATACCAAATATGTGTATGTGGGTGGTATTTTTAGAATTTTATTTGGAATGGGGCAAAAGGGCGGTGATTTAAACTTTTATATATTTAATTTTTTTTTATATTTTTAAAAACATTTTTTTTTTTTACACTTTTTGCTTGCTTCTATAGTCTCATTAGGAGGCTAGAAGCAGCAACTGTCCAATCACCTCTGCTACATACAGGGGATGAGCAGATCAGCTCTATGTAGCAGAAATGCTCCTGTGCTATGAGCGCCGACCACTAGGTGGCGCTCATAGAGTCAGTACATGACAATCACTGGGGTCTGCTGCAGACCCAGGGTTGTCATGCCCACCCATCAGTGACCCGCGATTACGTAAAGGGGTCACCGATGGGCGGGGTAAGTGACGCGCTTCCGGCGTGGCGCTGTTAAATGCCGCTGTCAGAGATTGACAGTGTAACGGGTCTGGGAGGTGGAACCTCAGAGCAACTATACAAAGGGGCAGTCCTTGTAAGGAAGCGGGTGGCTCCCAGGGAAGGCGGGCAGGTAGTCACGGCAAGTGACAGGGACAGTCTCTGGGTAGAAGGGCAGGAGGTCACGGCAAGTGACGGGGACAGTCTCTTGACAGGCAGATGGTCACGGCAAGTGACAGCAGAGCCTCCAGATAGGCTAGCAGGCAGGTAGTAGGTGAGCGCTCCCAGGTGAGCGGGCAAGAGTCTCTGGACAGGCAGGTGGTCACGGCAAGTGACGGCAGAGCCTCCAGATAGGCTAGCAGGCAGGTAGCAGGTGAGCGCTCCCAGGTGAGCGGGCAAGAGTCTCTGGACAGGCAGGTGGTCACGGCAAGTGACGGCAGAGCCTCCAGATAGGCTAGCAGGCAGGTAGCAGGTGAGCGCTCCCAGGTGAGCGGGCAAGAGTCTCTGGACAGGCAGGTGGTCACGGCAAGTGACGGCAGAGCCTCCAGATAGGCTAGCAGGCAGGTAGCAGGTGAGCGCTCCCAGGTGAGCGGGCAACAGTCTCTGGACAGGCAGGTGGTCACGGCAAGTGACGGTAGAGCCTCCAGATAGGCTAGCAGGCAGGTAGCAGGTGAGCGCTCCCAGGTGAGCGGGCAAGAGTCTCTGGACAGGCAGGTGGTCACGGCAAGTGACGGCAGAGCCTCCAGGTACGCTAGCAGGCAGGTAGCAGGTGAGCGCTCCCAGGTGAGCGGGCAGGAGTCTCTGGACAGGCAGGTGGTCACGGCAAGTGACGGCAGAGCCTCCAGATAGGCTAGCAGGCAGGTAGCAGGTGAGCGCTACCAGGTGAGCGGGCAAGAGTCTCTGGACAGGCAGGTGGTCACGGCAAGTGACGGCAGAGCCTCCAGGTAGGCTAGCAGGCAGGTAGCAGGTGAGCGTTCCCAGGTGAGCGGGCAGGAGTCTCTGGACAGGCAGGTGGTCACGGCAAGTGACGGCAGAGCCTCCAGGTAGGCTAGCAGGCAGGTAGCAGGTGAGCGCTCCCAGGTGAGCGGGCAGGAGTCTCTGGACAGGCAGGTGGTCACGGCAAGTGACGGTAGAGCCTCCAGGTAGGCTAGCAGGCAGGTAGCAGGTGAGCGCTCCCAGGTGAGCGGGCGGGCAGATCCATAGACAGACTGACAGGTGTTGGAAGGCAGACTGTCGGACCTCAGGAATGCAAGCAGATAGACAGGAATCAGGTAGGTATCAAGCAGATACTGGCAGGTAACTGGCAGGTATCTGGTAACGGGACCTGAGGGCTGAAGCAGAGTTGAAAGGCTTTGCAACAACATTGCTCGGGCACCTCCATTTTGGAGGAGGTGCCTTATATATGGTGAGGTCCTCCGGCCATTGGCCGGGGACTCCTTAGGACGGTGCGCGCGGCCCCTTTAAGAGAGGGAGAGCGCGCGCGCGCGTGCCCTAAGCGCAGAGGCCGGGAAGCAGCGCGCGCTGCCAGCAGAGCGGGAGGAAGCTGCCGGGCACGGACCGGAGAGATGAGGGGAACGGCGTCCCAGCCTAGCAGGAGGCAGGGACGCCGACGCTACAGACAGCAGCATTTAACATGTTAACAGCCGCAAGTGGATCGCGATTCCACCCGCGGCTGTTGGGGGCACATGTCAGCTGTATAAATCACGGTTTTAGGCACTGGTCTTGTAGTGTGGTATTGGTCTGCGACCAAGTGTGAATAGGTTCAACAAAACACAGCTGGCAGACTTTAAATGGGGGGTAATATTTGGCACGCTCCACAAAATGTCACGATTATTAGGTAAGGTGTGTATAGGAAAATGTTATTTAAGGAAATAAAATGTACATTTTATTGGGGATTCCACCGCAGTCAGTGATTTTAGTCCAGTGTTTTCCTGTAACTCACATAGCAGTAGAAGACAAAGACAGAAACACAATACACAAATAACGGTAAAGTTTTAAATATTAGAGTTAGGACTGTCCCATAAGGGTCACCGTTACGAGGCGGGATGGCTTTCGCATTATTTCGATCAAAATTATGTTAACTAAGTACGCTTTATTATTTTCATGCACTATTGCGATTTATTTATTTACTGCAGGGTGTTTGAGTATTGTATTTCTGTCTTAGTTTTTTTCTGGTTAGTGCCCATGTGTGAACATGCTCTTACATGCTGCATGCACGACAATTTAAATTCCAGTTCATGTCTCGAGGTTTTTTTTCATATAGCAGTAGGTTATATGGATTAAAATAAAGGTTCATTTAAATAGCTGTCATGAATTATAACATGGGGCTGTGGGATATTTGCAGTCTGTGACTTTTTTGTTTAGTAATTTATTTCCTGAAGTGTAAACTTGATACATAAAACAGCAGTGTCCGTTATGATGACATCACAAAGCACATGACAGCACCGAGAACATGACATCATAGACCTCACATGACATCATAACTGCTACAGAATGTACAAAGTTCTATTCCTGAGCCATCTTGTGTCACAGCTTGAAGAGGACCAGTCCAGGTAAGTAGCTCATCACTGAACGCTGGGGATCGGGTCACTTCGGAAAGGGAGGAGGACTGGCTGCACAGCATTGTGTCACAGCACAAACAGCAGAGTAGGATCAGGAAGAGATCTGCAGTGTGTGCTGTATGGACTGTGTCCTCATCCCCATGATATTTCCAGATGATTATTAGCTGCATTGTTTTCTTTCTTCCTGACCTTCCTCAAGGCTGTTTTGAGATCTGTGGAGTAACTATCATACGTCCGGCAATTATCAACTGAGAAGACTTTTTGGGATTCAGCAAGAAGGTAGGTGTGCGTGCATGTCAGTGTGTGTGTAGGCACAGCATTGAAGGTTTGTGTGACCCCAGATCTAAAGGGAAGTGTGTCTGTGACCCCAGCACTACAGGGATGTGTGTCTGTGACCCCACCAATAAAGGGATGTGTGTCTGTGACCCCACCAATAAAGGGATGTGTGTCTGTGACCCCACCAATAAAGGGATGTGTGCCTGTGACCCCACCAATAAAGGGGTGGCTGTGTGATGGTTTGTGTGTCCCTGCACTAATGGGGTGTGTGTTTGTGTCCTCAACACTGCAGCACTGAAGGGGTGTGTGCACGTGTGTTTGGCACACATGTACATGTCTCCAGAAATGTAGCACTGAAGGGCTGTGTGTGTGGCCCCAGCACTGAAAGTGTGTGTCTGTGTCTATTTGTGTGACCTCAGCACCAAAGGGATGTCTGTCTGTGATCCCAGAAATGAAGGGGTGTCTCTGTGACCCCATCAATAACGGGGTGGCTGTGTAATGGTTTGCGTGTCCCTGCACTAATGGGGTGTGTGCTTGTTTCCTAAACACTGCAGCACTGAAGGGGTGTGTGCACGCGTGTTTGGCACACGTGTACATATCCTCTGAAATGCAGCACTGAAGGGCTGTGTGTGTGGCTCCAGCACTGAAGGTGTGTGTCTGTGTCTGTTTGTGTGACCTCAGCACAAAAGAGATGTGTGTCTGTGACCCCAGCAATAAAGATGTGTGTCTATATGGCCCCATCAATAACGGGGAAGCTGTGTGATGGTTTGCGTGTCCCTGCACTAATGGGGTGTGTGCTTGTTTCCTCATCACTGCAACACTGAAGGGGTGTGTGCACGTGTGTTTGGCACACGTGTACTTGTTCCCTGAAATGAGGCACTGAAGGGCTGTGTGTGTGGGTCCAGCACTGAAGGTGTGTGTCTGTGTCTGTTTGTGTGACCTCAGCACCAAAGGGATGTGTGTCTGTGACCCCAGCAATGAAGGGGTGTGTCTCTATGGCCCCATCAATAAAAGGGGTGGTTGTGTGATGGTTTGTGTGTCCCTGCACTAATGGGGTGTGTGTTTGTGTCCTCATCACTGCAACACTGAAGGGGTGTGTGCACGTGTGTTTGGCACACGTCTACATGTCCCCTGAAATGCATCACTGAAGGGCTGTGTGTGTGGCTCCAGCACTGAAGGTGTGTGTCTGTGTCTGTTTGTGTGACCTCAGCACCAAAGGGATGTGTGTCTGTGACCCCAGCAATGAAGGGGTGTGTCTCTATGGCCCCATCAATAAAAGGGATGGTTGTGTGATGGTTTGTGTGTCCCTGCACTAATGGGGTGGGTGTTTGTGTCCTCAACACTGCAGCACTGAAGGGGTGTGTGCACGTGTGTTTGGCACAAGTGTACATGTCCCATGAAATGCAGCACTGAAGGGCTGTGTGTGTGGCCCCAGCACTGAAGGTGTGTGTCTGTGTCTGTTTGTGTGACCTCAGCACCAAAGGGATGTGTGTCTGTGACCCCAGCAATGAAGGGGTGTGTCTCTATGGCCCCATTAATAAAAGGGATGGTTGTGTGATGGTTTGTGTGTCCCTGCACTAATGGGGTGGGTGTTTGTGTCCTCAACACTGCAGCACTGAAGGGGTGTGTGCACGTGTGTTTGGCACAAGTGTACATGTCTCATGAAATGCAGCGCTGAAGGGCTGTGTGTGTGGCCCCAGCACTGAAGGTGTGTGTCTGTGTCTGTTTGTGTGACCTCAGCACCAAAGGGATGTGTGTCTGTGACCCCAGCAATAAAGATGTGTGTCTCTATGGCCCCATCAATTACGGGGAGGCTGTGTGATGGTTTGAGTGTCCCTGCACTAATGGGGTGTGTGCTTGTTTCCTCATCACTGCAACACTGAAGGGGTGTGTGCAAGTGTGTTTGGCACACGTGTACATATCCCCTGAAATGCAGCACTGAAGGGCTGTGTGTGTGGCCCCAGCACTGAAGGTGTGTGTCTGTGTCTGTTTGTGTGACCTCAGCACCAAAGGGATGTGTGTCTGTGACCCCAGCAATGAAGGGGTGTGTCTCTATGGCCCCATCAATAAAAGGGATGGTTGTGTGATGGTTTGTGTGTCCCTGCACTAATGGGGTGGGTGTTTGTGTCCTCAACACTGCAGCACTGAAGGGGTGTGTGCACGTGTGTTTGGCACAAGTGTACATGTCTCATGAAATGCAGCGCTGATGGGCTGTGTGTGTGGCCCCAGCACTGAAGGTGTGTGTCTGTCTCTGTTTGTGTGACCTCAGCACCAAAGGGATGTGTGTCTGTGATCCCAGAAATGAAGGGGTGTCTCTGTGACCCCATCAATCAAGGGGTGGATGTGTGATGGTTTGCGTGTCCCTGCACTAATGGGGTGTGTGCTTGTTTCCTCAACACTGCACCACAGAAGGGGTGTGTGAACGTGTGTTTGGCACACGTGTACATGTCCCATGAAATGCAGCACTGAAGGGCTGTGTGTGTGGCCCCAGCACTGAAGGTGTGTGTCTGTGTCTGTTTGTGTGACCTCAGCACCAAAGGGATGTGTGTCTGTGACCCCAGCAATGAAGGGGTGTGTCTCTATGGCCCCATCAATAAAAGGTATGGTTGTGTGATGGTTTATGTGTCCCTGCACTAATGGGGTGGGTGTTTGTGTCCTCAACACTGCAGCACTGAAGGGGTGTGTGCACGTGTGTTTGGCACAAGTGTACATGTCTCATGAAATGCAGCGCTGAAGGGCTGTGTGTGTGGCCCCAGCACTGAAGGTGTGTGTCTGTGTCTGTTTGTGTGACCTCAGCACCAAAGGGATGTGTGTCTGTGACCCCAGCAATAAAGATGTGTGTCTCTATGGCCCCATCAATTACGGGGAGGCTGTGTGATGGTTTGCGTGTCCCTGCACTAATGGGGTGTGTGCTTGTTTCCTCATCACTGCAACACTGAAGGGGTGTGTGCAAGTGTGTTTGGCACACGTGTACATATCCCCTGAAATGCAGCACTGAAGGGCTGTGTGTGTGGCCCCAGCACTGAAGGTGTGTGTCTGTGTCTGTTTGTGTGACCTCAGCACCAAAGGGATGTGTGTCTGTGACCCCAGCAATGAAGGGGTGTGTCTCTATGGCCCCATCAATAAAAGGGATGGTTGTGTGATGGTTTGTGTGTCCCTGCACTAATGGGGTGGGTGTTTGTGTCCTCAACACTGCAGCACTGAAGGGGTGTGTGCACGTGTGTTTGGCACAAGTGTACATGTCTCATGAAATGCAGCGCTGACGGGCTGTGTGTGTGGCCCCAGCACTGAAGGTGTGTGTCTGTCTCTGTTTGTGTGACCTCAGCACCAAAGGGATGTGTGTCTGTGATCCCAGAAATGAAGGGGTGTCTCTGTGACCATACCAATCAAGGGGTGGATGTGTGATGGTTTGCGTGTCCCTGCACTAATGGGGTGTGTGCTTGTTTCCTCAACACTGCACCACAGAAGGGGTGTGTGAACGTGTGTTTGGCTCACGTGTACATGTCCCATGAAATGCAGCACTGAAGGGCTGTGTGTGTGGCCCCAGCACTGAAGGTGTGTGTCTGTGTCTGTTTGTGTGACCTCAGCACCAAAGGGATGTGTGTCTGTGACCCCAGCAATGAAGGGGTGTGTCTCTATGGCCCCATCAATAAAAGGGATGGTTGTGTGATGGTTTGTGTGTCCCTGCACTAATGGGGTGGGTGTTTGTGTCCTCAACACTGCAGCACTGAAGGGGTGTGTGCACGTGTGTTTGGCACAAGTGTACATGTCTCATGAAATGCAGCGCTGAAGGGCTGTGTGTGTGGCCCCAGCACTGAAGGTGTGTGTCTGTGTCTGTTTGTGTGACCTCAGCACCAAAGGGATGTGTGTCTGTGACCCCAGCAATAAAGATGTGTGTCTCTATGGCCCCATCAATTACGGGGAGGCTGTGTGATGGTTTGCGTGTCCCTGCACTAATGGGGTGTGTGCTTGTTTCCTCATCACTGCAACACTGAAGGGGTGTGTGCACGTGTGTTTGGCACACGTCTACATGTCCCCTGAAATGCAGCACTGAAGGGCTGTTTGTGTGGCTCCAGCACTGAAGGTGTGTGTCTGTGTCTGTTTGTGTGACCTCAGCACCAAAGGGATGTGTGTCTGTGACCCCAGCAATGAAGGGGTGTGTCTCTATGGCCCCATCAATAAAAGGGATGGTTGTGTGATGGTTTGTGTGTCCCTGCACTAATGGGGTGGGTGTTTGTGTCCTCAACACTGCAGCACTGAAGGGGTGTGTGCACGTGTGTTTGGCACAAGTGTACATGTCTCATGAAATGCAGCGCTGAAGGGCTGTGTGTGTGGCCCCAGCACTGAAGGTGTGTGTCTGTGTCTGTTTGTGTGACCTCAGCACCAAAGGGATGTGTGTCTGTGATCCCAGAAATGAAGGGGTGTCTCTGTGACCCCATCAATAAAGGGGTGGATGTGTGATGGTTTGCGTGTCCCTGCACTAATGGGGTGTGTGCTTGTTTCCTCAACACTGCAGCACAGAAGGGGTGTGTGAACGTGAGTTTGGCACACGTGTACATGTCCCATGAAATGCAGCACTGAAGGGCTGTGTGTGTGGCCCCAGCACTGAAGGTGTGTGTCTGTTTCTGTTTGTGTGACCTCAGCACCAAAGGGATGTGTGTCTGTGACCCCAGGAATGAAGGGGTGTGTCTCTATGGCCCCATCAATAAAAGGGATGGTTGTGTGATGGTTTGTGTGTCCCTGCACTAATGGGGTGGGTGTTTGTGTCCTCAACACTGCAGCACTGAAGGGGTGTGTGCACGTGTGTTTGGCACAAGTGTACATGTCTCATGAAATGCAGCGCTGAAGGGCTGTGTGTGTGGCCCCAGCACTGAAGGTGTGTGTCTGTGTCTGTTTGTGTGACCTCAGCACCAAAGGGATGTGTGTCTGTGACCCCAGCAATAAAGATGTGTGTCTCTATGGCCCCATCAATTACGGGGAGGCTGTGTGATGGTTTGCGTGTCCCTGCACTAATGGGGTGTGTGCTTGTTTCCTCATCACTGCAACACTGAAGGGGTGTGTGCACGTGTGTTTGGCACACGTCTACATGTCCCCTGAAATGCAGCACTGAAGGGCTGTTTGTGTGGCTCCAGCACTGAAGGTGTGTGTCTGTGTCTGTTTGTGTGACCTCAGCACCAAAGGGATGTGTGTCTGTGACCTCAGCAATGAAGGGGTGTGTCTCTATGGCCCCATCAATAAAAGGGATGGTTGTGTGATGGTTTGTGTGTCCCTGCACTAATGGGGTGGGTGTTTGTGTCCTCAACACTGCAGCACTGAAGGGGTGTGTGCACGTGTGTTTGGCACAAGTGTACATGTCTCATGAAATGCAGCGCTGAAGGGCTGTGTGTGTGGACCCAGCACTGAAGGTGTGTGTCTGTGTCTGTTTGTGTGACCTCAGCACCAAAGGGATGTGTGTCTGTGACCCCAGCAATAAAGATGTGTGTCTCTATGGCCCCATCAATTACGGGGAGGCTGTGTGATGGTTTGCGTGTCCCTGCACTAATGGGGTGTGTGCTTGTTTGCTCATCACTGCAACACTGAAGGGGTGTGTGCACGTGTGTTTGGCACACGTATACATGTCCCCTGAAATGCAGCACTGAAGGGCTGTTTGTGTGGCTCCAGCACTGAAGGTGTGTGTCTGTGTCTGTTTGTGTGACCTCAGCACCAAAGGGATGTGTGTCTGTGACCCCAGCAATGATGGGGTGTGTCTCTATGGCCCCATCAATAAAAGGGGTGGTTGTGTGATGGTTTGTGTGTCCCTGCACTAATGGGGTGTGTGTTTGTGTCCTCACCACTGCAGCACTGAAGGGCTGTGTGTGTGGCCCCAGCACTGAAGGTGTGTGTCTGTGTCTGTTCGTGTGACCTCAGCACCAAAGGGATGTGTGTCTGTGACCCCAACAGTAAAGATGTGTGTCTCTATAGCCCCATCAATATCGGGGAGGCTGTGTGATGGTTTGCGTGTCCCTGCACTAATGGGGTGTGTGTTTGTGTCCTCAACACTGCAGCACTGAAGGGGTTTGTGCTCTCGTGTTTGGCACACGTGTACATGTCCCCTGAAATGCAGCACTGAAGGGCTGTGTGTGTGGCTCCAGCACTGAAGGTGAGTGTCTGTGTCTGTTTGTGTGACCTCAGCACCAAAGGGATGTGTGTCTGTGACCCCAGCAATGAAGGGCTGTGTCTCTATGGCCCCATCAATAAAGGGGTGGTTGTGTGATGGTTTGTGTGTCCCTGCACTAATGGGGTGTGTGTTTGTGTCCTCAACACTGGAGCACTGAAGGGGTGTGTGCACGTGTGTTTGGCACACGTGTATAAGTCCCCTGAAATGCAGCACTGAAGGGCTGTGTGTGTGGCCCCAGCACTGAAAGTGTGTGTCTGTGTCAGTTTGTGTGACCTCAGCACCAAAGGGATGTGTGTCTGTGACCCCAGCAATAAAGATGTGTGTCTCTATGGCCCCATCAATAACGGGGAGGCTGTGTGATGGTTTGCGTGTCCCTGCACTAATGGGGTGTGTGCTTGTTTCCTCATCACTGCAACACTGAAGGGGTGTGTGCACGTGTGTTTGGCACACGTGTACTTGTTCCCTGAAATGCAGCAATGAAGGGCTGTGTGTGTGGCTCCAGCACTGAAGGTGTGTGTCTGTGTCTGTTTGTGTGACCTCAGCACCAAAGGGATGTGTGTCTGTGACCCCAGCAATAAAGATGTGTGTCTCTATGGCCCCATCAATAACGGGGAGGCTGTGTGATGGTTTGCGTGTCCCTGCACTAATGGGGTGTGTGCTTGTTTCCTCATCACTGCAACACTGAAGGGGTGTGTGCACGTGTGTTTGGCACACGTGTACATGTCCCCTGAAATGCAGCACTGAAGGGCTGTGTGTGTGGCCCCAGCACTGAAGGTGTGTGTCTGTGTCTGTTTGTGTGACCTCAGCACCAAAGGGATGTGTGTCTGTGACCCCAGCACTGAAGATGTGTGTGTCTGTGACCCCATCAATAACGGGGTGGCTGTGTGATGGTTTGTGTGTCCCTGGTCTGTGTGTTTGTCTAACGAGCACTGCAGCATTGAAGGGGTGTGTGCACGTGTGTTTATTGTATGTGTATAGAGGTGAGTGTGTATTTGTGTCTGTGTGTGTATGTATGTGTGTGTTGAGGTGAGTGTGTATGTGTGTGAATGTTCATGGATGTATTAAAGGTAACCCATCACTTCATTTCAGGCCCCTAAACCACCACCATTGTGAAATACCACTGTGTAATGAGTTTATAAAGATGCCCCTGTATAAATCATTCATTTCTGCATTGTGTAGACAATGAGCTTATAATGAACCAACAGTTTATACAAGGACATATTTATTATTCTGTTGGTGCCTTGGTGGTGATTTCATTTCTAGTCCCCTTAAAGGGTTATTTGGGACTTAAGAATTGATGACCTATCTGTAAGATAGCTGATCAGTATGAGATCGGAGGGTGTGACACCTGGCACCCCCACGATCAGCTGAAATCTGCTCCGGCAGGTGCCAGACACATGATAAGCATACTTGATAGGACGCTGCTTCTGGTCTATAGGACGCACACAATACTGAGCAAGATTTTTTGTTGTTAAAAAGTGCGTCATATAGTCTAGAAAATACAGTTAATGACGGTCACTCTTTAACTAAGAAATGCATCTTAACTTATGAAGGACTATATCCGCCATAATTCTGCTCCCCGCATTTCTTGCAGGCTCACACGCCGAGTCTGCATCTTTCTCGGCAGATGATGGCTGTGTTATTCAGCAATCATATGCCTCTAACAGTCGCAGGTTGAGCGCAGCTCTGCCCACGACAGTTAGCCTATTAAATCTTGCTATCAGTCTGTGACAGCGGCATTTAATGTGCGCCAGCAGGGGGTGCACCATTCCATCTCTTCATTGGCGCACCCGTGACTTGATCACTGAAAATCCCTGTGTCTGTCATCACTGGATTCCTGTGACAGCAGCCTGTTGCTAGTGTTCATAGGAGACCGTGATTTCTGCTATATATAGCAATGCTGTATATAGCACAAGCAATCAGATGATCGCAGGTTCAATCCCCCTAAAGAGACGAACAAATACAGTGAAAAGTAAAAAAAAATGAAAAAAGTATAAAAGTTCAAATCATCCCAGTTTTCCCCCCATTAAAAATTAAGAAATATAAAACATTTAAAAAATACACATATTTGGTATCGCTGCGTTTGTAAAAGTCAGATCCATCAAAATATAAAATAAATGAATCCATTTAGTAAACGGCGTAACTAGAACATTACATAAAATGCCAGAATTACAGATTTACATTTGTTGCAACAAGAAAAAATATTATAACAGACAATCAAAACATTGTATATACCCCAAAATGATATCAATATAACCATCAGTTTGTGGTGCAAAAAACTAGTCCTCACGCAGCCCCATTCCCGAAACATGAAAACGCCGCGGCTTTCAGATCTCGGAAAGTGGCGACACAAGCAAATTATTTTTCATCACTTAAATATAAATCCTATAAATCGTCACTTAAGTAGAACAGATGAAGCTTTACTACCTCCTGCTCCAGCACTTCACCGCTGCCGCTGATCTTTAGTCACTGGCTTCAAGGGTGACATCATGACTGCAGCTCTGCAGCCAATCACTTGGCTCAGTGGGCCATGCTGACAGAGCTTCTAAGCTCAGTGATTGGCTGCAGCAATGATGTGTGCTGAAGTTGAGCCATCACCCCTGCAGCCAGTCACAATAGGGCACAGGAAGCGCTGAAGATCCAGAGCTGGAGCAGCAGGAGAAAGTAAAGCTCTGTGTGTTTTCTCTACCACTGGGAACCTCCTATATATTACATAAAAACATTCCTGAAAACCCCTTTAATCTGACTTTATAGAAAAAGTCTATATCCGGCTACTGTCCTCCCCTCATGAATCACAAAATATGCCAAGTGTGAACAACTCCTGTCCCCAAATGAGGACTTGCAGGCGATCAGTTGATAGTCGGGGGTCTGGCAGTGAACACCCTCAGCAATCAGCTGTGTTTTGCTGGACGTAGTGGCCTCTCCAGGACACATGTGGTATTACATGGTGCTCTTTCAGAATAATATGTAATATGTAATACATGATATCTTGAAGTCTTCCAGAAGAAGATATTGGCAGACAGGTAATGACTTATTACCTACCAGCCATTGTCTCTTTATCACTCGCTAGTTCTTATACACATTTGGATGATTTCACATCTTCGTTGGAAGCCGTATTAGGAACCTCCATCGCAGATTTTATCATACAGGACGAGTTCTCAGCCAACAGCTATTTGGCCATTGTTCACATGACGTAAGCCTATGTTATACACAGCAATATGCAGCAGGATACACGAGATCCAGGGAAATATCCGATCGCCAGAAAAGGGGTCAGGAAGGAATTTTTTTCCCCCCTGAATCAGAATTCTTTTGGGGGGGTTTCTTTGCCTTCTTCTGGATCTTTGGGTCCCAATGACTCTCAGGTGGTCCCCAATGACCGCAGCTCGTTTTGTGGTCTCCACCGGGGCCAATCTGAGAGTGACTGTGACCATAGTTTAATTTCTTAAAGGACCAGTAATATTTTCATTACAATGTTGCTTATTGCTATTTCAATAAAAAAATTTATTTTATATATATATACATATATTGTTTTGTGTCTTTTTTTTCCTGGATTTCACCTTACACAGTGAGAATGATAAGAGTAATCACAAAATATGGGGGCTCCATACACAGAGAGAACTCTGGTACCAAATTCCATGACAATTGTTCTGGGGTTCAGTCTGTGATGGAGCAGTAACATTGTATCCAGGACGTCGTACACACCATGCTACAGAAAGAAGACTGAAGAACGGGACGCAGCCGCAGAATACAGGAGACACAGGGTCTTGTGTAACAGTAAAAAACAGGAAAGATGCTCAACAAGTGGCCGGGGGGCTCCAGGACCAAACCAGGAGGGAGGCCTCAGTCATCAGTGGCCAATATTCCCATGATGTGGCCACATTTACCAACCGTTCTGCAGAGACTCGTTACCTTTGTCCAACACCTCCGTCGCTCCTTGCAGTTATTAGGCCACCACTGAAATGCTTTTCTGACTACACACAGACTCGTACATAGAAACCGTGCATGCCGCCATCACCGGACACAACCAGAGTCCAGGTCCAGACCAGTGGCCTTTCCAATTCAAGTCTACTTGGGTTTAAACAAGGGTCCTGTCTCTAAGAGAACCATGTGCTTGCCACTTGGAACAGCAGTAATACAGTAACACCAGCTTAATATTCTTCGGGCACAGAGATGCACAGACAGTGAACCCTCTTAAAAAGAAGAATTGGACTGACATTCCCTAAGCAATAAGTACCCACACAATTGGAGGGACAGATTGCTAGCCCTTGCTGCACCATGGTGTATGCCCAGTGGTGGCCACTCTTAGTCTAAGTTGGCTCTTCAGATTGCATGGTGATAAAGAACCTGAGGGCCATATACCTTCAAGAAAAAGATCTCATAAGGACACGTCGCCTTGAATTGTGAAGAACACAATAATGTTTTCCATACAATTCTATTGTGTTCTATTCAGGATATATTAAAAAAAGTCTGGTCCTTAGAAGTTATAAAATGAGGTCAATACAACCTCAGTTGAACAACAACACAACACAAATTACACCAGGTCATCGAATACTTACCAAATAATAGACTTAAATGCAGAAACAGTGTGTGACAAATTAAAGGGGTTGTCCAATGAAAACAAGCTCCAATCTACAGGAACCTTCATCCCCTTTAGATTGGAACGGTGGTCCGCATGCTAAAATGCTGCTCCATTCATTCTATATGAGGCGGCCATGAAGTGCGCCCGACTTTTTTGGACCGATGAGACAGAGTGGCCTTACAGAGAAGGGTCCTTGGATTGGACGCCGAGTTACGGACCCCAAAGCAGCACTGAATATGATGTACTAGTGGGAGTCACGAGTGCAACGGTTCAAGGGCGCCAGTAATGGAAGACATAGTGCGCGAAACCGAAGAACAAGTAAGCAGACCTGCTGATCAGCACTGCAGTGCCGAGGCCGAGTTATGGCGAAATAGGGAGCGACAGTGCGCCTCACCAGTCCTGGAGTATATTACAGAGGAAGGATACTGTGTGGAAAATGCTTCATACTGTAAAGGAAACGTACAGAACACTTTGTGCCCCCCGATATCCCTTGTATGCCGGGACGTTGCTAGGGTCCTAAAAGATCAGGGGCCAAAGCCCCAAAGTAGGTGTTTCCCCATACAACCTCCCCGCCACTTAAAAGAGGACCTATACATATATAATTACAGTACACCATTGATGCTAACCTAAAATACACAACTGAAAGACCAATATTCCCAAAATTACTTCTATACAAGGCAATAATAATCCCGCTACACAATGCCCTCTACCATCAACACTATACAGTGAGTACATAGTATTATGATATGACCATTGCCTCTACATAAAAAAGCACCCTGTACAAAGACCATCTGACTTCTCACATTTCCAGCACCGTCCCCATCTATTCCCACCCCGCACAACCTCCCCATGCTGCCTGCTCTTCCGACGTGGAATAGGAACCTCAATACTTCAAAAATTATGTCATTACTATGATTACCCTCCACCAATTAATGCTACAAAGACTGTGTGCCAGATAGAGGGGACCTATCAAAATAATAGCGTCCCATAGAAAGTAGTAAAGACCCCACTGTGCTACCTAGCAAGTAATAATGCCAGATATGCTCTTATGAAAGTTTCAATATCTGAAGTGTTCCCTCCAAGCAACAAATACCGTTGAGTATCCCCTTTAAGTAATAATGCCCCCTTAAAGCCACAATCAAACTACACCCAACTACAAAGTTCTTCTTCAAGTCTATGGACGATGATTTCGGGGTGGTGAAAGAAGAAATTTCTGATGATGCACCCATTTAAGAGAAATAATGTCCTGAGTGCCCCCATAGCACCCTGTATATTGTATGATAGTCCCACAGCTCACTACACACTGTATGATGGTCCCCACAGCTCCGTATGCACTGTATGATGGTCCCCACAGATCCCTATACACTACATGATGGTCCCCACAGCTCCCTAGACACTGTATGATGGTCCCCACAGCTCCCTATGCACTGTATGATGGTCCCCACAGCTATCTATGCTCTGCATGATGGAACCCACAGCTCCCTATGCACTGTATGATGGTCCCCACAGCTATCTACGCTCTGTTTGATAGTCCCCACAGCTCACTATGAACTGTATGATGGTCCCCACAGCTCCTTAGATACTGTATGATGGTCCTCATACTTCCCTATACACTGTATGATGGTCCCCACAGCTCCCTACACACTGTATGATGGTCCTCACAGCTCCTTAGATACTGTATGAGGGTCCCCACAGCTCCCTAGACACTGTATGATGGTCCCCACAGCTCCCTATGCTCTGTATGATGGTCCCCACAGCTCCCTATGCTCTGTATGATGGTCCCCACAGCTCCCTACGCTCTGCATGATGGTCCCCACAGTGCCCTATGCACTGTATGATGGTCTTCACAGCTCCCTATGCATTGTATGATGGTCTCCACAGCTCCCTATGCATTGTATGATGGTCCTCATAGCTCTCTACGCACTGTATGATGGTCCCTGCAGCTCCTTATGCACTGAATGATGGTCCCCACGGCTCCTTATACACTGTATGATGGTCCCCATGACTCCTTATGCACTGTATGATGGTCCAAGCAGCTCCCTACACTCGGTATGATGGTCCCCACAGCTCCCTATGCACTGCATAATGGTCCCCACAGCTCACTATGCCCTGTATGATGGTCCCCACATCTCCCTATGCACTGTATGATGGTCCCCACAGCTCCTTAGGCACTGTATGATGGTCTCCACAGCTCCCTATGCATTGTCTGATGGTCCCTACAGCTCCCTATGTCCTGTATGATGGTCCCCACATCTCCCTATGCACTGTATGATGGTCCCCACAGCTCCTTAGGCACTGTATGATGGTCTCCACAGCTCCCTATGTATTGTCGGATGGTCCCCACAGCTCTCTACGCACTGTATGATGGTCCCTGCAGCAGCTTATGCACTGTATGATGGTCCCCACGGCTCCTTATACACTGTATGATGGTCCCCACGGCTCCTTTTACACTGTATGATGGTCCCCACAGCTCCTTATGTACTGTATGATAGTCCCCACAGCTCCCTACGCTCTGTATGATGGTCCCCACAGCTCCCTATGCACTGCATAATGGTCCCCACAGCTTCCTATGCACTGCATAATGGTCCCCACAGCTCCCTATGCACTGCATAATGGTCCCCACAGCTCCCTATGCACTGCATAATGGTCCCCACAGCTCCCTATGCACTGCATAATGGTCCCCACAGCTCCCTATGCATTGTCTGATGGTCTCCGCAGCTCCCTATGCACTGTATGATGGTCTCTACAACTCCTTATAACTGGCATGATGGTCCCTACAACTCCCTATATCCTGTATAATGGCCCTCACAGCACCATATATACAGTACTATATGATGGCCCCCGCAGCCCAATATATACTGTATGATGGCCCCCACACCCACTTGTACACTATATTATGGCCCCTACAGCTTCCTTTATACTGTATGATGGCCCCCACAGCCCCTTATAAACTGTATTCTGGCACCCACTCCCCATTTTATATAATATGATGGTCCCACTGCCCCTTATATATAGCATGATGACTCCCATAGCCCCTTATAGTATGATGCACCCACACCCCTTATATATACAGGTGCATCTCACTAAATTAGAATATCATCAAAAAGTTTATTTATTTTAGTTCTTCAATGCTGAAAATGAAACTCATATATTATATAAAGTCATTACAATCAAAGTGATCTATTTCAAGTGTTTATTTCTATTAATGTTGATGATGATGGCCAGGGGCGCACATAGAAATCATGAGACCCCATAGCAGAAGCTCTAATTGGACCCCCCCCCACCAAAAAAATAAAGAAATATTTGTCTGTGTCACAGAAGAGCCGATCTCACAACTTTCCAGCCTTTACTTCGCTTTTCTAATTTTCCTCCTACTGAAGTCCTAGATCCCTCTTTCATTGCCCCCATGAAGTATGATGGCAATAAAAGTGCCCCCCAAACACAGTATGATACCCCCATGGTGCATTCCTCCACATTAGCCTCTACATGAACAGTATAATGACCTTATTGTACCCCACTTCAACTCCCAAGGCAAAGTATGGTGACCCTAACACTGTATGATTTCCCCAACTGTGACTCCCACACAGCCCTCCATACAGTATAATGGGCCTACATACAGTATAATGGCCCACACTAGCCCTCCAAACAGTATGATGGACCCCACACAAACCTTCACACCGTATAATTGCTTTCATACAGTATAACGGCCCCCCACATAGCCCTCAAAGTATCATAATGGCCCCACATAGACTTCCATATAGTATAATATGCCACCCATAATCCTCCATATAGTATAATGCACCCTCCAAAATCCTCCATATAGTATAATGCACCCCCCATAATCCTCCACATAGTATAATGAACTTCCCATGGTCCTCGATAGAATATAATGCACTCCCCATAGTCCTCCATACAGTATATTTCACACCTCAAAGGGTAAAATGCAGCCCCCATATAGCATAATGCACCACACAGTCCTGCAGTATTATGGGCACCACGTACTCACTGATTTTAAAACACCGTATGTTTTAAATAAGACGACCCGAGTATAAGCCGAGGCCCCTAATTTTACCACAAAAAAACTGGGAAAATGTGTTGAGTTGAGTATAAGCCTAGGGTGGGAAATGCAGCAGCTACTGGAAAATTTCACCATCCTGGTATGTATGGCTCCCTCATCACCAATCCTGGTATGCATAGCCCCCCCCTCATCCTCCAATCCTGGTATGTATGGCACTCCTCATCCCCCAATCCTGGTACATATGGCACCCCTCATCCCCCAATCCTGGTATGTGTGGCCCCCTCACTCCCCAATCCTGGTATGTGTGGCCCCATCGCTGCACACACAAAAAATAAACACTTATACTCGCCTTCCTTCCTCACCTCTGCTCCAGAGCTGCTGTGTTCTGTCTGCCAGCAGCTCATGCTGGTATCTGAGCAGCGCGCGCTCTCAGTTGCCGAGGTGAGCTGCTGCTGCTGCCGGCATATTCACTCCTCTCCACACCGGGACTATGAGCGTTGACAAGCGTGAATATGCGTTCTCTTTAGTAGCGGGAACTGTAAGCAGGAGCCACAGCTCAGCGCTCCTCCGTGCCCGCTACTAAAGAGAATGAATATTCCCTCTTCTCCACGCCCATGGAAGTGGAGAAGAGGGAATATTCATGTCCCTTTAGCAGCGGGCACACGTGGTAGCTACAGCAGCCGCTACTGCGTGTGCCCGCTCCTCCGCCGCCGCAACCTCCCACCCCCCAATACTCACCTATCCTCCTCGCTCCCCCGAGGCTCACGGGCCCCATAGCAGTGGTGTGGCCTGCCACCATTGGTGGTACGCCACTGATTATGGCTTACAGCCAATAAAATCACAAAAGTCATTATCTCAGTAAATTAAAATACTTTATAACATCAGCTTGAAAAATGTTTTTAAAATCCGAAATGTTGTCCTACTGAAATGTATGTTCAGTAAATGCCCTCAATACTTGGTCAGGGCTCCTTTTGCATCAATTACTGCATCAATGCGGCAATGTGGCATGGAGGCGATCAGCCTGTGGCACTGCTGAGGTGTTATGGAAGCCCAGGATGCTTTGATAGCAGCCTTCAGCTCGTCTGCTTTGTTGGGTTTGGTGTCTCTCATCTTCCTCTTGACAATACCCCATAGATTCTCTATAATAGATGCTCTATGGGGTTAAGGTCAGGTAAGTTTGCTGACCAATTAAGCAGAGTGATACTGTTGTTTTTAAACCAGGTATTGGTACTTTTGGCAGTGTGGACAGGTGTCAGCAGAAGGAAGCATGAAGTGCTGTAAAATGTCCTGGTAGACGACTGCGCTGACTTTCGTGTTGATAAAACACAGTGGACCTACACCAGCAGATGACAATCACTGATTGTGGAAACTTCACACTAAACCTCCAACAGCTTGGATTGTGGCCTCTTCACTCTTCCTCCAGACTCTGGGACCTTGATTTCCAAAGGAAAATTGGAACTCTGGGACCTTGTGGATGCTGTCAATGACTGCCTTCTTGGCATTTGTCAAGTCAGCAGTCTTCCCCATGATTGTGGAGCCTACTGAAACAGACTATGGAACATTTTTAAACACTTAGGAAGCCGTTGCAGTTGTTTTTTGTTAATTATTCTAATTTACTGAGAAAATGACTTTTGTGTTTTCATTGGCTGTAAGCCATAATTGTCAACATTAACAGAAATAAACACTTGAAATAGATCTCTCTGTCTGTAATGACTCTATATAATATAGGAGTTTCACTTTTCGTATTGAAGAACTGAAATCAATTAACTTTTTGATGATATTCTAATTTAGTGAGATGCACCTGCATATGATTACTGTTGCCCCCAGTGGAATATATGCGGTGTCTATTTTGGGATATTTTAGTACACCCATGATGATCCTATAGACAGCCATTATACCTGGAATGGCCCCTTCCTTGCGTGCCTTGGTTTTTTTGCTTACATGTCTAACAATCACATATGTGTTGTGTCCCTTCCCCCATCATCCTATTTTTCTATTGCTGAATAAATATGATAGATTTTATACTCCCTGGACTCCTTTGATGGTCTTTTACCCTGCGGGGTTTTCTTTCATATATGGACTCGCTGTGTGGTGGTGATGGTAGAGGACATTGTGTAGCAGGATCATTTTGGCCTTGTATAGTAGTAATTTTGGGAATATTGGTCTTTGTATAGTGTATTTCAGATTAGTAGCAGTGGTATACTGTAATTATATATGTATAAATCCTCTTTTAAGTGGCAGGGAGGTTATATGGGGAAACATGTACTTTGGGGCTGGGGTCCCTGATCTCTTAGGACCCCAGCAACGCTCCTGCACTGGGGAAAAGCAGGGTCTGGAGGCCACTTTAATATGATCATTTTATGGATATGACGTCAAAGAAACTAATGAAGTGCTTTGCAAAGTGCCATAATTTTCACAATTCTGAAAATAAATTGTAAGTTTAGTTCCACTATAAGTGATGTTAATTCTGTTATGAGAGCTAACCTTCTGAGACAGTTTATCAATGCGCTGTGTGAATTGTCACATTAAGCTTTGCTACATCTATACATAGTGAAGTTCAGGATGAAAATGCTGCAGGTCCCATCTCTTCTACAGAACAATCCCATGGAAATAAAGCTGATCATTTTATCAGATGGGATCATTAGAACTTACCTGGTTGGATCCTTTGTTTCTGGTGGTTTCTTTCCCAGGTCGTCATTAAGGCCCTTTACCATAAGCTCCAAAAACTCATCGGACTTTCTGAATCTTTCAAGCGTTTTCTCCATCACAGAAAGGACAGAAAGGAGGCGCTTATCCTGGCAGAAGAGAATCACAGATATATTGTTCTACATGTTCCAGATGTTTGGATTTATTTACAGACTAATGATTAATCTCGCATGAAGAATGATAATATTATAACAGATCACAATTTTGGGGTAAAATTATTCAATTTTTTAAAAATATATATATAGCAATTACATTATTCTGACAAGAGCAATTTTTTGTTTTTTTCCTCCCCTTTTTCCCAAAAAAATATAACTTTGTTTTTTCATTAACATAGATGGAGGGCTTGTGTTTTGTGGGACTAGTTGTTCTTTGGAATGACAACATTCAATTTAGCACATAAAGTATTGAAAAATGGGGGAAAAATCAAAGTAAGGTTATTTTTTTTGTTTGTTTTTTTTTTTAAGAACATTTAAAAAAAAATGTGGTTTGTGAGACCATTTTCATCTTGCGAAGACCTAATTTTATAAAATGATCCCATTGATGACTTTGTCGGCTTTTTCTTGTGGAGAGATCAGTAGTTACAAGTTTCTGATTGCATTTTTGGGAGGGAAGTAGAGTGACCCCAAAAACCACAACCACAACCCTGGCACTTTAATGTCCTTTACAGCATTGACCCGACGTGTAATATAGTTATATATAATGAAAGATTGTACTTATGTCACTGCAGCAGCAACAAATATTGTTATACGCTTTTTCTTTTTTATAGTTGGCCAGAAAACAGCAGAACCTTAAGCAGAAAATGACATGAATGAGACCATCTGCCCGGCTTGTACCGGATCCGGGGGTGTTACGTACAAGGCGAAGGTCCCAGAATAAGGATTTGCTTCATTTTGGTGCAGAGTTTCTAGTAGTTTCTGGTTACTACTGTTACAGGCAGATGCCGTCTGCATAATACAGCCAGCACCGCCTCAAGCCCTCCATGCATGTGGACCCCGGCACAAACACTCAGGTACATCTGTAGCACCCTGAGGATTCGGCTGCTACAGGGGTATTGCACCTCAACCCAGAGGTGTGATATTCCACTCCCGGGCAAGGATGGAGAGTGGAACTGAGCTCGGTAGGCTGCATGCACTACATACATCCCATTTCCGAGGAGCAGACCGACGGTACTCCCACTTAGAAATGTGCAGGTACAACCGAGTCTGTTCCTGGCTGGAGTGGGAGGGGGGTGGTACATCCCAAGTAGTGTAGGGGCAGATAGGGGGAGCAGCCTGGGTAAAGATAGGAGCTCATTGGGTGCTGGTCACCTGAGCTCACACATAGAGGGTGTATATAAGGTGGGCACCAACTAAGAACAGGGTCAGATGCAGAGAACAAGTCAGTTGGAGACAGCAAGACAGCTGCAGAGGAGCAGACAGCAAGCAGAGAGGAAGTCAGCCTGCAGCAAGAGAGAGACCCTGAGTGAGAGAGGAGCAGAGAAGGAGTACCCAGAGGGGAAAACAGAGAGGACCCAAGAACCCAAATTAAAGCACCGGGTGAGGAGTCGGCACAGGGTACCGGATCCCAAGCTGGTGGGGGCAGAAAACACACCCTAGCCAGAGACCGGAGATCGTGGGCAGCGTTTGCCACGGTCACCCATCACATCCACCCCGAAGGCACACCACATGAAGGGTCAGGGAACCCAAGGCCAAGGGTGTCCCAACAGAAGGCCCGAGGGAGCTGGACCTAGGTGGATCACTGGTGGGGACGGCCAGAGAACGGGACAGAAGGAGAGCTCAGGGCCACGCTCCGGACTTGTTTGGGGGTTGGCTGGATCCAGGACCTGGTGGACGCAGCACGGCTCGGGTGGTCACTCGCAGCTGGAGTGACCAGTACAACATCTGCAGTAAGTAAACACCCTTAACTGCACAACCCGACTCTGTCTTCATTGCCGTCTGCACTGCACCACCACAACCCCCATCCTCTGCACCTGTCCCCCCTGAGGCTATACCCCTCCCGTTGGGGGTTATCTCACCAAGCTGCGCACCCACCATCAGCCTCAGCGGACCCTGCTGCAGCGGCGGCCACAGTGACCGCATCACAACGGGTGGCGTAGTCGACACAAAAGAACTCTTAATAACATCTGTAGGACTGCCACATAACACTGAGCTTGACGCCCTGGGCACGGGCCGGGTCACAGCCGCTCGGAGACTACAACCCCCCCCCATCTGATCCGGTGCCGGGTATTCCCCTCAAAAAGGAATATGTCCCAGGGGGCGCGTCACATCCTTATATGCTAAGACAGGGCTCGACAAACCCAGGCGCCTGGTCGCCAGTGGCGCCTAGAAAATGTTGTCTGGCGCCTAGAAAATGTTGCCTGGTGCTTGAGGAGTTGAGAAGAAAAAAAAAATTACTCTCAATCCAATCCCACCTCCTGCACGGAGTCATCCAATCGGATGAAGCAGGGACAGTATCGCTCAGGCCGCCTTCTCCACTTTTCTCCGCCCCCCTTATGCTCCGGGACTGGACAGGGAGAGTTGGGTTACGGGGGAAGGATCGCTGTGGCCGGGGGCCCGTTCTCATCTCCCGCTACCTGTGTAAGTACATACAAAGGCCGTGCTCCCCGGGGAGACGCCGTGTGTGAGGGGGTCTATATGTACATACAGTGTGTGCCCCACCATCCCCCCTCCCCGGCCGCGTACAATGAGGCCGCAGTCGTGCAGCCGCGGCGCTGCACATTCGCTGCCCGTGGTATTGTGTGAGGAAATTCTCGTCTGCTGTGAGTGCGGCGATTGGAACCTGATGGCCGGGAGGGGGTAGCGCTGCACGGCTGCACAACCGCCTGCGGCCGCCAGGTGGCGCTCCGCCGAGTGCTGCGCACAAAGCAGCGCGAGGGGCAGCAAGACAAACATCAGCCTCTGTCCATGGTGATCGCCCACCGCTGACCCCTCCTCTGTGGCCGCTGAAGCTCTGCCCGGTGTGTAATGCTGCAGTGTCCCCAAAATCACATGGCCACACACTACATACGTTACCCAGCAACCCCCTCCAATGTGTGTGTTATTAAAAGGTCTTCATTTTACTTGCAATCATCAGCTGCAGTATATACTGGTGTATATACAGCACTGTATATACTGCAGTATATATGTATGTACATTGGTGTACATATGTATATCCACCAGTATATATGTATATCGTGCTGTATATACAGCAGTGTCTCTATGTATATACATCATTGTATATATGTATATACACCTGTGTATATATGTATATACCCCAGTCGCTATATCTATATACTATAAAAAATTCTGGCTCCTAAATTTTTTGGCTGGCTCCTAGATTCTGAACAACTTTGTCGACCCCTGTGCTAAGACATTAAAAATTCTACAATTATCACACACAACTTATATACAGAAACCCCCCAACCGTCCCCGATCCAATGGGACTGTCCGGCTGTCGCTGGAGGTCGGGGCTGTGTCCTGACGAGCTGTGTTCTGTCAGGACAGTCTGTGTAGTACAAGAATGTCTCATGCCGTGCTGCTGTGATCGCTCCTGGAGAGGGGCAGCATCCGCTCCGCACGCCACGTACACGCCCGGCTCTGCTCCGTACACCTCGTACACACGCGGCTCCACTCCGTACACCTCGTACACACGCGGCTCCACTCCGTACACCTCGTACACGCCCGACTCTGCTCCGCACGCCTCGTACACGCCCGGCTCGGCTCCGCACGCCTCGCACGCGCGCGGCTCCGCTCCGTACACCTCGCACGCGCGCGGCTCCGCTCCGTACACCTCGCACGCGCGCAGCTCCGCTCCGTACACCTCGCACGCGCGCGGCTCCGCTCCGTACACCTCGCACGCGCGCGGCTCCGCTCCGTACACCTCGCACGCGCGCGGCTCCGCTCCGTACACCTCGTACGCGCGCGGCTCCGTACACCTCGTACACGCGCGGCTCCGCTCCGTACGCCTCGTACACGCGCGGCTCCGCTCCGTACGCCTCGTACACGCGCGGCTCCGCTCCGTACGCCTCGTACACGCGCGGCTCCGCTCCGTACGCCTCGTACACGCGCGGCTCCGCTCCGTACGCCTCGTACACGCCCGGCTCCGCTCCGTACGCCTCGTACACGCGCGGCTCCGCTCCGTACACCTCGTACACACGCGGCTCCGCTCCGTACACCTCGTACACACGCGGCTCCGCTCCGTACACCTCGTACACACGCGGCTCTGCTCCGTACACCTCGTACACACGCGGCTCCGCTCAGTACACCTCGTACACACGCGGCTCCGCTCCGTACACCTCGTACACGCGCGGCTCCACTCAGTACACCTCGTACACACGCGGCTCCGCTCCGTACACCTCGTACACACGCGGCTCTGCTCCGTACACCTCGTACACACACGGCTCTGCTCCGTACACCTCGTACACACACGGCTCCGCTCCGTACAACTCGTACACACGCGGCTCCGCTCCCTACACCTCGTACACACGCGGCTCCGCTCCGTACTCCTCGTACACACGCGGCTCTGCTCCGTACACTTCGTACACACGCGGCTCTGCTACATCCACACTGTAAACCCCTCCTGACCCCACACATAAACTTCAGCTCATCCAGCACCATGACAACCAGCACAGCAGAGTCCTGCATCCACTGAGGCCCCTGATCATGTGACCCCTGACTCCTCCCCTCCTGTGACCTCATCACAGCTCCTGTGCGCACAGAGCAGCCATATATGTGGTGGCGGCTCTGCAGGTGGAGGTATGTGGAGACCCCATTACTGGGCACAGGGGGCATTAACCCCTTCAGCACGGAGACTCTTTGGGGGTCTTGTGTTGCCCCTTTATAAGAATCATAAGGTTTCTGTTCTGTTTCCTGTAATAGATACATACGACCCAACTATGGAGACAGGAAGGGAGGAAACGTATTGTTCTCATAGTACAGGACCCCTTTACTGGCCCCACAGTGTAATGCCCCCATTATGCCCCTTATGCAGGATGTATGATGCCCCCACACAGTGTAATGCCCCCATTATGCCCCTTATGCAGGATGTATGATGCCCCCACACAGTGTAATGCCCCCATTATGCCCCTTATACAGGATGTATGATGCCCCCACACAGTGTAATGCCCCCATTATGCCCCTTATACAGTATATATGATGCCCCCCACAGTGTAATGCCCCCATTTTGCCCCTTATGCAGGATGTATGATGCCCCCACACAGTGTAATGCCCCCATTATGCCCCTTATGCAGGATGTATGATGCCCCCACACAGTATAATGCCCCCCATTTTGCCCCTTATGCAGGATGTATGATGCCCCCACACAGTGTAATGCCCCCATTATGCCCCTTATACAGTATGTATGATGCCCCTCACAGTGTAATGCCCCCATTATTCCCCTTATGCAGTATGTGTGATGCCCCCACACAGTGTAATGCCCCCATTATGCCCCTTATGCAGTATGTGTGATGCCCCCACACAGTGTAATGCCCCCATTATGCCCCTTATACAGTATGTATGATGCCCCACACAGTGTAATGCCCCCATTATGCCCCTTATGCAGGATGTATGATGCCCCCACACAGTTTAATGCCCCCATTATGCCCCTTATGCAGGATGTATGATGCCCCCACACAGTATAATGCCCCCATTATGCCCCTTATGCAGTGTGTATGATGCTCCACACAGTGTAATTCCCCCAATATGCCCCTTATGCATTGTGTATGATGCCTCCACACAGTGTAATGCCACCATTATGCCCCTTATGCAGGATGTATGGTGCCCCCACACAGTGTAATGCCCCTTATGCAGGATGTACGATGCCCTCACACAGTGTAATGTACCCACAGTACCGCCTGAGGTCATACAGTTAGAATAAGTCCTGAGGTTTTACAGTTGGAATAATCCCTCTAGAATTGGTTTTACCTTTGCCTGCTCCCCTATATGTATACCCTCGAGCATGTATATGACGCGCCCCCTGGGTCGTGGGGTACTCGGTGCCCGGCCGGTCGTTGCTAGGGGAGATGTCACAGTGGCGGTGACCCGGTCCATGACCCAGGGCGGTCAATAAAAAGGTGATAATTTACAGGGGATTTATAGTTTTTATATAAATGTTCATGACGCCACCTGTGGTATGCGGCTAAAGGGAGCCGCCGCTGCGGAGCAGGTCCTCTGGAGCTGTTGTTAATGCAGCAGAGTTGGTTTAGCTCTCCACAGGTAGACCTTAGCTCCAGGGCTGTGCTGAGATGTTATAGATGTTGCAATTGTGGTGCGGTGTAGTGCAGGGGGTGATGGCGCAGCAATTATTTCTCAGAGACAGCGGGGTGCAGTCTTCAGGGTTTACTCACAGTTGTTAAGTTCCTCAGGTTACACTTTCCGGATTACAACCACCCACGTCGTGCTGATTTCACCGGACAGGGGTTCAGCAATCCCTCAGGTATTTCAAGAGTGCCTGACAGGACCCCGTTCTATATGTCCTTCTCAGCCGTCTTCCTGCGCTGGTGTGTGACCCACTACTCGGTAGCGTCAGCCCTCCCTGGGAAAAGGTGTACTCGGACAGCGGGCCAGTGTTTGTAGGGGTGGATGCAGTCGCGGCCTTGGCCCTGTCCGTGCCCAGGGCGCACACATTAAAAATATGGGCTTTAGTGGAAGAGTGGTTATTTGTCGACTACGCCACCTGTGGTTTCTGGTGAGGACCACCAGCGCTGCAGCAGTCCTCTAAGGCCGGTGTTTTGGCTGCCAGGATGTTATAGCTCCCCGCAGGTGGAGCTAGGCCTCAGGGCAGGGTAGAAGAAGTGCAGTGCAGAGGAATGGTGGTCGCGGTGCCGCGCAGAAATGATAGAGAAGAGGCGGTGTATGAAGTCATCCAAGTTTTTACTCACGGTAGACTTGTTTTCAGCCACAAAGCTTCTCTTTGTTTCTCACGGCATACTGCGGCCACCAGGATGGGGTTCAGCACACTCCGGGTAGCTCGGCTGCACCAGACAAAACCCCTGCACCGGAATGTTCCTCTCTCCTACCGTACTAGAACCGCCTCGTGCCCCATTAAAGTCCCGTACAGGTACTGCAATGTCCGTTGAAGGTGACTTCTAGCACCCGGACCGCCTAAGTCCTTTATTGGTGACTGGAGTGTAAACATGGCTCAAGGCTGGGGTCCCTCTGGATAGACGCAGATTAAAGGAATACAGGTGGTGACTCCCCTCCGTCCGTATTCCCCCTGGGATCCACTTCAGCCTCCGGACTTTTCTGACAGAGACATGGAGTACAAAGTCAGATAATCGGGGACTGGTACCCCCTTTTGCGGCGGGAGTCTCTCTGACCCAGTCAGAACAAGGGTAGCCGGTGGCGACTCCGCTCCGTCAGCACCCGTTGAGATCCTTTCGCCTGTGGAGCTCTTCTCCTCTGCTCCCCTCCTAGGCCCTCTTACTTGGACAGAGCTTGCTGTGACTCAATTCTGCCCAAGTCCCCTATCTCAAGGCCTGAGACCGGGCATCGCAGCCTCCTGAGGCATCTGCAGCTTGTACTGTCTGGCTCCTCCAGGGAACTGCGACCAAAGACCCTGTATTAAAGATGGGCTCCATATTTATATGGATCCATTGGTGTAACCGTAAAGTGCTTCCTCCATCCTCACTCACTAAGATTCCCCCTACTTTTGGTTCCCCCCATACTCCTCCATTCAGGACCGGGGCAGCACATTGTGCTCTAAACCCCCTTCAGAATGGGAGTGTGTAGTGTGGATGTGTGGTGGGGTCCGGTGTGGTGCTCCATCCTTACCTCGGAGAGGAAGTACCACACCTCTTTCCATGAGGTGCAGTACACCTGTGGTGACTGAACCCTCAGGGGTGCCACACTGGCGCTCACCCTCCTTGCCCTGAGCCTCGCCAAACAATGTCCCAAGCCGGTATCCTCGGATCTTTCTGGGCAACCTGGAGTTCCCTGGATCCTATGTGGTTACCTTTTTGGCGACTTGAGTGCGGATGTGGCAACTGCACCCTGAAAGTACAGAAGCCTCCGGTTTCTAGTTGAACTTTGTAATTGTCACTAGTTAGGGGCCGGTCCCCTCTGCGGCTCGATCCCTCCACCGCCTGGCAGATTCGGGCGTACGGGTGGCCTCCAGCACTGCCCGTACCCCTGGGATCCCTTCCTCGTTCCTGGAGCCTACCTCCTGCTCCTCTCCTCCTCAGTCTGTCCTGGGCCTCTCTCTAGGCCCTCCTCCTGAGCCGAGCACCTGCAGAGCTCCTGCTCCCAACTCTTCCTCTCAGACTGCTCTGACTGACTGACCTGTCCTTTCAAGATGGCTTCACTCTATATACTGTCCTAACAAGTGCTCATCTGAACTTCTTCCTCCACCCACACCCACTACATGGTTCCCCCTATTTTGGTCCCCCCCACTCCAGCCAGGGACAGGGCTCAGCAGGAAGCGCGACGCATCTTGCCCCTCCTGCTGGTCTGGAGTAGTGTAGTGTTGGATGCAAGTGTTTGGGTCCTGGGCAGCACTCTATCCTTACCTGAGAGTGAGATACCACACCTCTGGGTGAGATGCAGTACCTCTGTGGCGACTGAACTCGCAGGGACGCCACATATACATGCATGTAGGGGAGCAGGGCTTTCTAGATATCGAGGCTTTGTACACTAATATACCGCATGAGGATGGTATCAGAGGAGTAAGACATTTATTGAAATCGAGATCAATGGAGTGTAGCAGACATAATGACTTCATGGAGAATCTTCTAAAATTCACTCTTACTCATTACTTATTGCTTTTTGACAGGAAGTACTTCCACCAGCTCAGGGGTACTGCTAACCTATTCCTGGGCTGGTGGGAGGAATCCACAATATTCAAGGATGATCATAAGTGATGACATCCATATATTGGGGTATGATACAAATATATTGACTACATTTTTATCATCTGGTCAGGGACGAGTGAACAATGTTTTGAATTTGTCAGGGAACTCAATATCCATAGAGTGGGCCTGAGATTTATATCAGAGTTTAATTATTACCAGTTGCCGTTCTTGGATGTACTAATCAAGAAAGATTGGGATGGGACCCTAAGAACACACATCTACCATAAACCTTCAAGCACTAATAAACTATTGAAGTGGGATAACCACCAACCCATCTCCATAAAAAGAGGAATACCCAAGGGCCAATTTTTATGGTTGAGAGGGTACTGCTCTAATGTCACAGATTTTAATATACAGGCAATAGACCTGAACATCAGATTCAGGGAAAAAGGGTACTCATGGAACATTTTGGATTTCACATCGTTTGCAGAAAAATGGGAGAGCCAAACGCTCCTCCATACCAATCCATGAGACTAAGAAAAATATTGGACTACACGAGTAAGAAAAACTTATGACAGAGTGACTGTATCTTTCATATCCTCAGAAAACACTTTGATATACTTGTGACTATCCCGGACCTGAGGGTGCTGTGGGATCTATTCCTACAATAACTTTCAGAAAGGGTCGGTCCATTAGGGACCATTTAGTGCATAATTTCTATAAAAAACCTGCACCCAAGGGGACTTGGCTAGATAGAGGAATCTGCGGTTTCTTTAGATTTGAAGGACATTGTACATGTAATTGGATGAGACCATGTAAATGTTTCTTGAGCTCCTCCATGGTTGAAATCTTTTTTCCAGTGGGATTATTCGAACTGTAAAACCTCAGGACTAGTATATATGGTCACATGCACCTGCCCCCTAGATTATGTAGGCAAGATCAAGAGGGAGTCTAGGAGGAGGGTGGGGGGCATTTGGGTGATATATGCCATGGCTGGGAAACCCCATTAGCGAGAGACATGAACAGTGTACATTGCGGTGAAACCGGAGACATCTCCTTTTGTATCATTGTGGTTGTTAAACCCAATGTGAGAGGAGGAGATCACAATAGATGTATCCTCAAAAAAGAAAGTGAGTGGATTGTTAGGAGCCAGTGAATCCAGTCTAAGGGACTCAATGAGCAAATTTCCTATGCCTGTTTTGTGTGAATACAGACCCATTCTGGATTATATTTTTGGATTGTATACTCTACCCATTGCTACTTGGTTCCCTGTGAATGGGGTTTACATATTGTTGTACTTCATCAAGATATCTGAGCTTCTATATCTGAATTATTACTTATCAATTATATTCCACTTATACTATTTCATAATTAACAAGTGTGGTGATCCTTGTGTATCTCTAATTGTGCAATAGAGGGGAAATTTGACCATTTAGGAGTATACTGTGGGCCATCATCCCATATTTTTTGTAGTGATAAAGTAGACCTACATGCTTATTGCATGATGGGAGAATGTGCAATACTTGTTTTTAGTCTCCCATGACGCTGATCTCAGAGATAGAAAAATCCTATGTTGGCGGAATGCAATCCAAGACCATTATGCGCTCTGGTGTGGAACGCATGCTTCCGGACATGCGCATTCGCAGATAGGAGACCATGATGCACTCCGGCATGGAACGCACATGTCCGGGCACCTTTGTGCTTTCTGCCCGCCCCTCTCCGTTGTTTTGTGCTGAATTGTGGGGAGTACTTGAGAATTTATTTTTGTTCCATCTGTCTTTAGTTGATCCCACTGATGCATCAGATAAGTCCTCAGAGAATTTTAATTAGAGGAACCCATGGACACATTAGGATTTGTGAAGCTGACCTCCGCTCTCCTCTATTTCCTTTGAATTTATTGTGTGACCTGTATTTCAGAACAGTAGCTCTTGGTTTGTTTCATTTCCATGTGTAAATTGAATTTGACTCTTAGTCTTTGATATCTCTTTCAAACTTAGTTTTTTTGATGTCTGAGATCCATCCTCCAGACTTTGTAAATTCTTTTGCATATTTTGAGTTTTGTATCCAATAAGGCTTCTACACTTGGCGGAATACTTTCAACTAGTTATTTTCAAGAAACAAATATCAAACGCAATGTGACTTGGTTATCCTATAAGTTTTTTTTTTAAATGTGGACATTCATCCTGTAAAGCGTGCAACTATGTTTATAAAACCGACACATTTGAAGAAAACCTAATGGGACAGCAATTTGCAATACACAGTTTCATCAATTGTAACACTATAGGGGTCATCTATTTAATAGAGTGTATAGAGAGTTAACTACAATATGTGGGATGCACGTCAGGTCCGCAAAAAACTATATTAGCAGACAATTATCCGACACCATCAATCCCACAACATTAAACGTGTCTGTGGTTTCAAGACACTTTTCACAAAAACATAACGCGGGTGCTCGGGTTCAACATATTGCGGATCGGATAGACAGATTGCTGGGTGGAGCTGGGGAAAACCCACCGTTCATGGTACACATTGGTACTAATGACAAAGTTAGAGGGAGGTAGAAGGTCCTTAAAAATGAGTACAGGGAAGCTGAAGACCAGGACCTCAAAGGTGGTGTTTTCACAAATACTGCCGGTGCCACCTGCGTCTTTCTCCACCTGCGTCACTAGAAAGACGTCGGGAGCTTAGGGAGATAAATCAGTGGCTTAGAAATTAGTGCAGGATGGAAGGGTTTGGGCTCATGGAGAACTGCCGATTTCGCGGTTGGCTACAGGCTCTACGGTAGGGATGGGTTGCATCTCAATAGGGGAAGGTGCAGCTTTGCTGAGGGAAAAAAGGGTCAGACGGATGGGGGAGCTTTTAAACTAAGATCTGGGGGGAGGGTAGTCATGCTTATAAGGGGTTAGATAGACTAGACAGAGTGGGAGAGTAGGGGGGGGCTGGGATAAGCAAGGAAAGTAAGGAGTTGAGTAGGAGTAGGAAATTTGCTAATTGTATTAAATGTCTGCTAGCAAATGCAAGAAGTCTTGCAAACAAAATGGCTGAACTGGAGACTCTTATGTTGGTCAGAGAATACGATGTGGTGGGTATTACAGAAACCTGGCTGGATGAAAGCCATGACTGGGTGACAAATATAGAGGGATACACTACAGTCATGGCCAAAAGTTTTGAGAATGACGCCAAAATTATATTTTCACATGATCTGCTGGCCTCTGGTTTTTATTAGTGTTTGTCTGATGTTTATATCACATACAGAAATATAATTGCAATCATATTATGAGTACCAATAGGTTATATTGACAGTTAGAATGAGTTAATGCAGCAAGTCAATATTTGCTGTGTTGCCCCTTCTTCTTCAAGACCTCTGTAATTCTCCCTGGCATGCTCTCAATCAACTTTTGGACCAAATCCTGACTGATAGCAGTCCATTCTTGCATAATTAATGCTTGCATTTTGCCAGAATTTGTTGGTTTTTGTTTGTCCACCCATCTCTTGATGATTGACCACAAGTTCTCAAAGGGATTAAGATCTGGGGAGTTTCCAGGCCATGGACCCAAAATCTCTATGTTTTGTTCCATGAGCCATTTAGTTATCACCTTTGCTTTATGGCAAGGTGCTCCATCATGCTGGAAAAGGCATTGTTGGGCGCCAAACTGCTCTTGGACGGTTGGGAGAAGTTGCTCTTGGAGGACATTCTGGTACCATTCTTTATTTATGGCTGTGTTTTTAGGCAAGACTGTGAGTGATCCGATTCCCTTGGCTGAGAAGCAACCCCACACATGAATGGTTTCAGGATGCTTTACAGTTGGCATGAGACAAGACTGGTGGTAGCGCTCACCTCTTCTTCTCCGAATAAGCTGTTTTCCAGATGTCCCAAACAATCGAAAAGGGGATTCATCAGAGAAAATGACTTTGCCCCAGTCCTCAGCAGTCCACTCCCTGTACCTTTTGCAGAATATCAGTCGGTCCCTGGTGTTTTTTCTGGAGAGAAGTGGCTTCTTTGCTGCCCTCCTTGAAACCAGCCCTTGCTCAAAGAGTCTCCGCCTCACAGTGCGTGCAGAAGCACTCACACCAGCCTGCTGCCATTCCTGAGCAAGCTCAGCACTGCTGGTAGTCCGATCCCGCAGCTGAAACAGTTTTAAGATACGGTCCTGGCGCTTGCTTGTCTTTCTTGGGTGCCCTGGAGCCTTTTTGACAACAATGGAAGCTCTCTCCTTGAAGTTCTTGATGATGCGATAGATTGATGACTGAGGTGCAATCTTTGTAGCTGCGATACTCTTCCCTGTTAGGCCATTTTTGTGCAGTGCAATGATGGCTGCACGTGTTTCTTTAGAGATAACCATGGTTGACTGAAGAAAAACAATGATACCAAGAAGCAGCCTCCTTTTAAAGTGTCCAGTGATGTCATTCTTACTTAATCATGACTGATTGATCGCCAGCCCTGTCCTCATCAACACCCACACCTGTGTTAATGGATCAATCACTAAAACGATGTTAGCTGCTCCTTTTAAGGCAGGACTGCAATGATGTTGAAATGTGTTTTGGGGGTTAAAGTTCATTTTCTGGGCAAATATTGACTTTGCAAGTACAGTAATTGCTGTTAAGCTGATCACTCTTTGACATTCAGGAGTATATGCAAATTGCTATTACAAAAAATGAAGCAGTAAACTTTGGAAAAATTACTATTTGTCTCATTCTCAATACTTTTGGCTATGACTGTACATTTAGAAAGGACAGGAAAGAGAAAAAAGGTGGAGGGATGTGTATTTTCGTAAGATCCAACTTAAAATCTGTGCTCAATGACAACATTGGTGGGAGCTGCGACAATGTAGAGTCAATTTGTGTAAATGTACATGGGGATGGCAATAATGGAAAGCTGCTAAGAGGAGTTTGCTACAAGCCTCCTAATATAGCTGAACTTCTAGAGGACGAAATGTTGGAACAAATTAAAAATGCAGCAAATAATAATAGGGTCCTTATTATGGGGGATTTTAACTATCCAGATTTTCATTGGGACATAGAATCTTTTGTGCTAAAAGCTGCAAATTCTTATCCACAGTTCAGAACAATTACCTCTCTCAGTTGGTAGATGAACCAACCAGGAGAGGTAATCTGCTGGATCTGGTGCTGTCAAATAGACCAGATACAATTTCAGATCTAGAGGTCCGGGAGCATTTGGGAAACAGCGACCATAATATGATAAGTTTCAATGTAATATTTAATAAAACATTTCAAAACGAAAATGCTAAAACCTGGAACTTTAGGAAAGCTGATTTCAACAAATTAAGGGAAGAGCTTAATTGTGTAGACTGGGACCATATCATGGTAACTGGGAATACCAAATGTAAATGGGTCATGTTTAAGGAAATACTACTAGATTCCTGTAGAAAATTTATACCCTGGAATAAAAAGGAACCAGGAATAAAAAGAAACCATTATGGATAAATAAGACAAAAACAAAGGGCATTCAAAATCTTGAAGGCCGAGAATACTGAAATAGCATTTCAGTAGTATAAAGACCTAAATAAGAAATGTAAAAAAGAAATCAACCTAGCAAAATTATCTACAGAGAAATAAATTGACAGAGACATTAAATTCCCCAAAATGTTATGCATAAATCAATGCTAAAAAGAGTAAATCAGATGGTATTGGCCCCTTAAAAGACAATAATAACAAGATAATTATAGAGGACAAAGAAAAGGCTGAGATATTAAGCAGACACTTTTCATACGTGTTCACCAACAAACAGTCTGTTTCAGGGTTCTTTCAAGAGGGCAAAAATCAAAGTTCACCTCCTAATATAACTAGTTTAACACAAAAAGAAGTACGCCTGCATCTGAGCAAATTAAACATTGTCAAATCCCCTGGACCAGATGGTATTCATCCACGGATACTGAGGGAATTGAGCTCAGTAATTGACAAACCGCTGCATCTCGTATTCTTAGACACTCTTGTAACAGGGGTAGTGCCACAGGATTGGAGGATAGCAAATGTACCGATATTTAAGAAAGGTAAGAAGGTGGATCCAGGTAACTACCGTCCGGTAAGTCTGACATCAGTAGTGTGCATAGTTTTTGAGGGCATCATAAGAGATGACCTGCAGAGATATATTGCAGAGAATAATATAATAAATGATAATCAGCACGGATTCATGAAAAATAGGTTGTGTCTAACCAACATGTTGGGGTTCTATGAGGGGATAAGTGCAAATCTAGGTGTTGGTAATGTGGCTGATGTGATTTACCTGGACTTTGCAAAGGCATTTGATACTGTACCACATAGCAGCCTTATACTGAAGCTACAGAAGCAATGACTTGGGGGAACTATATGTAGATGGGTAAGGAATTGCCTAAATGATAGGAAACAAAGAGTCGTCATAAATGGTACATTCTCTAAATAGGACATAGTCAGCAGTGGGGGTGCTACAGGGATCTGTGCTAGGACCAATTCTTTTTCACCTCTTTATTAATGACCTTGGGAATGGAATTGTAAGTAAAGTGACAGTTTTTGCTGACGATACCAAACTATGTAGGATATTAAAATCTGATCTTGACATTACGATATTGCAGAACGATCTGGATAAGATGACTGAATGGGCAAACACTTGGCAGATTAAGTTTAATGTAGATAAATGTAGAGTAATGCACATAAGATGGAGTAATCCTATTGCTGCATATACATTAAGTGGGAGTATACTCAGGACTACAGAACAGGAGAAGGATTTTGGTATTCTAGTTACAAGTAAGCTGAGCAGCAGTACTCAATGTCAAGCAGCAGCCGCAAAAGCAAACAAGATTTTAGGGTGTATAAAAAGAGAAATAAAATCCTACAATCCCAACGTATTGTTACCCCTTTATAAATCACTGGTGAGGCCACATCTGGAATATGGGATCCAGTTTTGGGCTCCACATTTTAAAAAGGATATTCAGAAGTTAGAGTCAGTTCAAAGGCGGGCAACTAGATTATTATATAGAATGGTAGACCTCTCATATGATGAGCGGTTGAAAAAGTTGAGCTTGTTTAGCTTAGAAAAACGACGCCTCAGAGGGGATCTCATCTACATGTATAGATATATGTGTGGTCAATACAAAGGTCTAGCACATGACTTATTCCTTCCAAAGACTATACTAAGGACCAGGGGGCAATCATTATGGGTGAAAGAAAGGTGATTCCGGCACCTAAACAGGAAATGGTTCTTTGCAGTAAGAGCAGTTGGGCTGTGGAATGCCCTACTACAGTAGGTAGTAATGGCAGACACTATACCAGCTTTCAAAAAAGGGCTGAATGATTTCCTTGACACAGGTAACATTGTGGGTTACAGTTAAATTATACAAAATGTTACACCTATAGTAGTACATTTGATCCAGGGTTCTTGTACTGATCGCTTTTTCTCGGGGTCAAGAAGGATGCAAATTGTCTGAATGTGTCCTGGGGTTTTTGCCTTCTTCTGGATCAACAGATTTAAGTACAGGGATTTTAGTAATACCATATGAGTAATACAAAAAATAAAACTAATTAAAAAATTATAAACTGGTTCATTTGTAACTGTAATAGTGCAGTAATAATAAAAATGGTAATACATTTGTGAGGCCTGGTTCCAGTAAGTTAGTTTAGTGTTAGCGTAGGGAGTACAATTGGGGGAGAAAGGTTGAACTTGATGGACCTAGGTCTTTATTCAACCTACGTTACTATGTTACTATGTATAAAGGGGATATCATATCCTTCAGATTTTAGGAATAGAAAAGGCTTATAAACCATTAAAAGGCAGAGATATGAAAAGAAAAATGTTAAATAGAGAGTCACATTGGATTTTTAAATTACAAACTAGAGCCCCACAGGGAATGAACATCAGACAGGATTTAATATTACAGTGCAATTAATTGTATTTGTTTTTGATTTTCAGTGATTTTATTGAATATCTCATGCATGAGTTGTATTTGTGTATTATTGTGACGCTGAGTCACTTTTCACAGCCAAGCTGTGAGACGGAATAGCCGAGGAGTCCGGAGTTAAAAGCCAGTAGGGTACGTCATAAACAGAAGGAAGAGGCAAAGGCTTAGTCAGGTAACGTTACGTTGGTCAGAATACCAGGAGGATAGCGGATCAGAGCAGAAGGGGTTAAACAGACGGATGGTCAGAACAAGGTCCAAGGTCAGGCAACAGAATATCAATACACAGAACACTTAGGCACAGAGAAACAAACCTCACACTAGCTGAATGTACGTCTGGCAGAGGTCAGGGAGAAACAGCTAGTTATGTAGCCTGGCAGTCACCTGGAATGATGAACACCTGGAGATAGCGAGTGCCACCCAGTCTCAGATTGGACAGCCGAGCAGGCAATCATCACACTGACAGCTTCAGCACGCCCCTATACCAGATTGGACCACCGAGTTGTCAAAGTACCGACAGCTCCAGCATGCCCCTGTACAAGATTGGATGGCTGAGTTGTCAGTAACTGTATCCCAGACACAGTGAGGGGTGGAACCTTGATAGTACCCCCTCTTCTAAGGGAGGCCGCTGGACCCCAAGGCTTCCCAGTAAACTTTAGATGGAAGGCCCTGACTAACTGATCGGCCTTCACATCTCAAGCAGGGACCTAGGATCTCTCCTCTGGTCCTTATCCCCTCCAGTGGATGAGGTATTGGAGGGAATTTCGGACCCTACGAGAATCCACCACCCTCTGAACCTCATGCTCTAAGCCATCGTCGACTGACACTGGAGGAGGCGGGGATGAGAGAGATAATACCAAAGGGATAAACGCCTTTAATAGGGATTTATGGAAGACATCAGGGATGCGAAGGGATGGAGGAAGCTTTAATCTGAATGCCACTGGATTGACAACCTCAACGTTCTCATTTGGACCAATAAACTTTGGACCCAATTTTGCAGACGGCACTTGAAGTTTAAAGTTCCTGGATGACAACCAAACCTTATCCCCGATCTTAAAAACAGGACCCACTGAACGTCTTCTATCGGCCTTCTGTTTTTGGTGAGTCTAAGTGGTCCAATATTCTTCTGAACCTCCTTCCAGACATCTCCAAGTATTTGTACGGCGACTTCCACCCCAGGACATTTAGAACTAATCCTAGAAAATTCACCAAAATGGGGATTCAATCCATAATTACAGAAAAACGGAGAGGTTCCAGTAGACTGTACTCGACTGTTAAATGCAAATTCAGCAAGAGGTAAAAACGAAGACCAGTCCTCCTGCTGAGCTGCCACAAAGCACCTTAAAATTTGTTCCAAAGATTGATTTGTCCTCTGTCTGACCGTTGGTCTCAGGGTGGTAAGCAGATGAAAAGGACAAGTTAATCCTGACTTTATTACAAAAAGCTCTCCAGAACTTGAAGACAAATTGTACTCCCCTATCAGACAAAATGTTAAGAGGGATACCACGTAACTTACAATATGAGAAATAAACAACTTGGAGAGTGTCTCTGCATTAGGTAATCCTGACAAAGGAACAAAATGAGCTTGTTTGCTGAATCGGTCAACTACCACCCAGATAGCAATTTTCCCACCAGACAGAGGCAAATCCATGATGAAATCCATGGACAAATGAGTCCATGGCCTTTCTAGAATTGGCAGTGGAGCCAATTCCCCGGACAGCCGGATGTGACTGACTTTAGCGCGTGCGCAGGCATCACAAGCAGATACAAAATCTTTGATATCATGATGCATGGACAGCCACCAAAAAAGTCTGGTAATGACTTTCCATGTAGCAGTAACCCCAGGATGACCACTTAAGACGGAATCATGAAATTCTTGTAACACACACAATCTTAGGTACACAGGCACAAATGATTTAGATCCTGGAGTGTCGGGAGAAGCCAATGACTGGGCATTATGGATCTCCTTTTCCAATTCTGAGGTTACCATAGAAACCACAATACCCTGAGGAATAATGGAGGATGGAGATTCTGGAGGAGAAACTGAATCGAGACTACGAGATAATGCGTCAGCTTTCACATTCTTAGACCCCGGTCTGAATGTAATGCCTCTGTGGGAGTTTATCTTTTAGCTGATTCAATGTAAGCTAGATTCTTCTGATCAGTGACCACAGTAACTGGATGAACCGCTCCTCCAAAAAATGCCTCCATTCCTCAAAGGCTAATTTTACAGAAAGTAACTCACGATTCCCAACATCATAACTTCTTTCTGCCGAAAATTATTTAGACAAAAAAGCCCATGGACGCAAGTTAGTCAGAGTTTTGGACCCCTGCGACAAAACCGCCCCCACTCCGACCTCCGAAGCATCCACCTCTACAATGGATGGCTCTTTGAGATCTGGTTAGATCAGAATGGGAAGAGGCATGAAACACTCTTTTCATTTTTCAAAAGCCCTGATAGCACTCTGTGACCACACCTTGAGATTTGCCCCCTTACGTGTAAGGTCAGTAAGAGGTTATACAATCTGAGAAAACCTCTTGATAAATTTCCTATAATAGTTGGCGAATCCCACAAAATGCTCCAAAGGCTTGAGATCACTAAACTGAACCCAGTCAATTATGGCCTGTACCTTCCAAGGGTCCATCTTAAACCCTTCTGCTGACAAGATGAACCCCAAGATTGAAATTTCCTGAACAGAACAAACACATTTCTCTAATTTAGCACACAAAGAGTTCTCACTTAATCTTTGTAACACAACACGGACATGTGCATTTAATAACCCAAATGGCATGACAAGTAGTGTTGAGCGAATTTGTTTGGCATTTAAAATTCGTGTTTGCGTGCAGGGTTCCGACTTTTTCGCGCCAAAAAATCAGCTCCGAAATGCTGAACAAATTCGCTCAACGCTAATGACAAGGTTTTCAAACAGACCCTCAGACCTTAAAAACGCTGTTTTCCACTAATCACCCTCCCGGATGCGTATCAAATTGTAAGCCCCTCTAAGATCAAGTTTAGAGAACACCATGGCCCCCAGAAGCTGATTATATAGGTTGTGGATGAGTGAAAGTGGGTACGTATTTTTAACCATGATTTTGTCGAGTTCTCGGAAATCGAGGCAAGGATGGAGACCCCCATCTTTCTTTTTTTACGAAGAAAAAAACGGCAGCTACCGGAGAGGAGGAAGGACGGATATGACCCTTCTGTAAACTTTTGTTAGCATATTCTTGCCCATTCAGGCCCAGACAAATTGTAAAGGAGAGCTTTATGCAATTTGGCACAAGGAATAAGATCAATAGCACAATCATAAGGATGATGGGGAGGTAGTATCTCCGCCTCTTTCTCTGCGAACACATCTCCAAAGTCCTTCAGGTAGCCCGGCAGACCCTTCAGACTAGCGGAGCATATTTGTACAGTTTTTAGACATTTCTTGCAACAGTTAGGGCCCCATTTAACAATCTCCCTCTGACACCAATCAATAACAGGATTGTGAATCGGCAACCATGGAAGCCCTAGTACCAACCCAACAGGTAAATTATCCAACACAAAACATGAGAAGGATTCAAGGTGGAGTGCTCCCACTTGAAGCGTGAAATCCACTGTTACCTTCTTGATTAAATTCCTAGATAATGGTGTCTTGTCAAGGGCGAAGATTTGCATGGGTCTTTCTAAACGAACTGTCCCTAACCCTAACTTCAGAACCAGTCCCGAATCAATAAAGTTAGCAGCAGACCCACAGTCCATGAAAGCCAATGTTGATAACACCTGGTTCTCAAAGCATAACACTGTATTTATCAGTACTTTAGCAGAAAAAGGTACGTGGGAGTCTGAGTGACCTCCTTGGCCATCACCCAGACTCGGACGTTCTCCTGATGGTGTGCTAGCCTGAGGGCAAGTAGGGCAATTCTTGAGAAAATGTCCAGCGAGACCACAATACAGGCAGAGTCCGAGATCTTGTCTACGTCTACAACACGAAGACTGGCAACTTTAATCTCCAATGGCTCCACCTCTGGTAAATGGACCTGCTCCGGGAAAATATAATGGGCAGCTTGTTGTTCCTCACGTCTCTCATGGATTGTACAGTCCATTCATATGGCCTGGGTCATTGCCTCCGCCAGGGAACAAGGAGCTTCATGGAGGACCAGGGCATCCTTAAGGGTTTTGGAAAGGCCTTTGTAGAACTGGCACCTGAGAGCTGCATCGTTCCACAGAACTGCAGTGGACCACTGCCGGAACTCAGTACAGTAGTCCTCAGCTGTGCGATCCCCTTGAGCCAGGATCTTAGCCTCAGCGACCTGGATCCTGTTGGGTTCGTCATATATCAGTCCTAAACTGTCAAAGAAGGCGTCAACAGAAAACCGTTCTGGGGCTTGTGGGGACAAGGAAAATGCCAAGGTCTGAGGGCACCCTTGCCGAAGGGACATGATTATTCCCACCGGCTAGAACTCCTCCCCTGACGATCGGGGGCGCAGGGTAAAAAATAACCTACAGCTCTCCCTGAAGACCCTAAACTGGTCTTTCTCTCCAGAAAATTTATCATGGAGGTCTAATACAGATTCGGGAGAGACCAATTGTACATCAGAGGGTACTAACGTCACAGCCACTGCCGGCAGTGGAGGGTTATCCGAGATTTTCATTAGATTAGTTATCTGACCCTGCAACTGACATTGTGATGACTCCAGACTCTGGCATTTCTTAGCCAGATCCTGAGTCATCAGCTTCAAATTCGCCATATGGTAACAGAGCGTGTGAACAGTCTCCATACAGATGAAAAAGAAAAACGTATTGGCCAGACGTAATGTGACGCTGAGTCACTTTTCACTGCCAAGCTGTGAGACAGAATAGTCGAGGGGTCCAGAGTAAAAACACAGGAGGGTACCTCATAAACAGAGGGAAGAGGCAACGGCATAGTCGGGTAACTTTACGTTGGTCAGAATACCAGGATAGCGGATCAGAGCAGAAGGGGTTAAACAGATGGATGGGCAGAGCAAGGTCCAAGGTCAGGCAACAGCAGATCAATACACAGTACACTTAGGCACAGAGAAACAAACCTCACACTAGCTGAATGTACGTCTGGCAGAGGTCAGGGAGAAACAGCTGTTATGTAGCCTGGCAGTCACCTGGAATGATGAACACCTGGAAATAGCCAGTGCCTCCCAGTCTCAGATTGGACCACCGAGCTGTCAATCAAAGTACCGACAGCTCCAGCATGCCCCTGTACAAGATTGGACGGTTGAGCTATCAGTAACTGTATCCCAGACACAGTGAGGGGTGGAACTGTGACAATTATCTTTTCCTTCCATACAATACAGGGTCAAATTGTCTGAGAAGTGCTCAGTAATCAACGGACACCCAGGTGTTTGAAAGGGAAGGATATAAAAGTATCAGAGACTCGCATGTTGCAAACCATGAATAAGCATTGGTTTGGTATGTGGGCACTTGGTGGTATGACATCTCAACAGTTTTTATGAATTTACAATAAATGTGAGGTTTTAACAATATAGACAATGCTGGAGAATTAATCCCTCCTCCTTTCTCTACTTGAACCTTGAAATGTCCCTGACCAGGGCGGCTCCAGTGATCTTTAGACAAAGTGCATTGAATAAACAGTGAGCTGACCTCCCTCTCCATTTTCCCATTACATGCATGTTTTCCCTATAGTGACAAATATTTATTTTTGCTAAAACTGTGATATTTTCACTTAAACTTTTTTTTAAACCTTTTTTATAAACTTTTTTAAACAACTTTCATTAGTGCAATCATACAACATACAAACCTTTGATTGCTCAGATAATGCACTGTACTACTGTAGTGCCGTGTATTATCACTGCCTGTCAGTGCAATAGTAACGACCCCATACACAGGAGATAAGTATTGGTTGAATGGTCATTTGGAAGATGGCTATCTCTCCCGACTCCCCCATACACACAAATATTCCAGCTTTCCTGTGGTCTGTATGACTGACTGCATCTGTAGGGAGGCCCCCAAATACATTATATAGTTGACCAAAACCCCCAAAATCAGTGCTTTCATGCAACTTTAGTCTAATATTTAAGGGTGGCGTTAAAAGGTAACTTATTGGACCCTGCCTCTGGCCCGGCCTAATAGACTTTTGTACATTGCAGGCCCAGACACCATTATTAGGCATTTAAGTATTGTAGGAACTATACCATTGAGCATTTGGGGAAGAAGGGGCATTGGGCCAAACTCTGTCACACCTTCTTAGATACCATGTTTGCTTTTTGCAGGAGCAAGTGGTTAAGCTGCCAGGGATATTGTTGCAGCCGCACCTGTGTCATCCTTGCTGTGTACATCTATGTTCTGGTGCCCAAAAGAGTTCATATAAAAACAAAAACAAATGTTTAACATGTTAAAAAATAATATGTGTCTTCTGCTTTTTGCATGTTTTTTCTTTTTACAAGAATTGTTGGTGACCATTTTCTTTTGAAACATTTTAATATCTGCTTTTTTTCTGGGGTTTTTCTTGTAATATAGGAAAGCCTAAGGCCAGAAATAAAACCCATAATACACTATCCATGTAGACTTTAGTATCAAATAATTGCTGTCCGCGATGTTTGTGCAATCAAAACAGCTTTTATAAAAGCCTCAAACTTCTGTGTGTGAATCAGACATGAGCTGTAACTTGATAGAAGATTACAGTCCGGGGAAGACGGGGAACATTCATACAGACAGCCGGTGTTGATGTGTTTAGTGACGGTTTGTGGCTAAATATGTTTTTAGAGCCGTAGTAGAAGATGTTGCCTCATCATGTAGTTATTTCTCATGTCACGTGAAATTAATATCTCCTGCAGTACTGCTAATGCCAGTGTCGGAAAATGAGACGAGAATTAGCGGTATGGAAGATGAGTCTATGAGAAACGTATTCAGCTGCAGACTCCAAGGAAGAAATTGCTTGTTGTCTGTGGCCTAAAATATAAAGGTTTTATTACTAGATGTAAAGAAAATACTAAATACTGTAAAATCATAAATCTTATGTTTCCCCTCATTATGTCCAATAGTTGTATTATACCAACAGGATTTTTATGATGTTCCATCGGCTCATCATCTCCTCATTCAGGTCTCTACAACACCGGATCCTCTCAGTGGAGATCTTCTATATAAGAAAATTTTCCTGATTTATCCATCAAAGATGAATATGGACAGGGACATGATGGCGGAGAGGATATTACACCTCACCCTAGAGATCCTCTTCCGGCTTACTGGAGAGGTGAGAGATTCTGATGACATCACATTTAATCATTCTTATCTATGGGAATAACAGATGAACAGAACTGGAGAGGTGAGGACTCTGGAAATGTCTGTTGTGAGATTTATTAATGTGTCTTTCCATAACCAGGATTACACAGTAGTGAAGAAGACCTCTAGTGAGTGCTGTCAGGACCCTGTGTCTGAGGGATGGGGAAAACCCCTGAGACTAATCACGGGGCCTCCACCTCACCCCTTGATACATGAGGACATCAATGACCAGAAGATCCTAGAACTCACCTACAAGATGATTGAGCTTCTGATTGGAGAGGTGACATTACTGGGAATGCTGGGACATTATACAGTAACGCTATGAAGGGATTGTGGAGATGACGGTATCAATGTATGTGTCAGGTTCCTATACGGTGTCAGGATGTCGCCGTCTATTTCTCCATGGAGGAGTGGGAGTATTTAGAAGGACACAAAGATCTGTACAGGGACGTCATGATGAAGATTCCCCAGCCCCTCACATCACCAGGTAATAGACAGGACTAAATACACGCAGCTTACAATTATCTGTATGAAAATAATTAATTCAGTCCCTATATGTGTTTCCTCCAGATCGATCCAGTAAGAGGACAACACCAGAGAGATGTCCCCGTCCTCTTCTTCCACATGCCTGTAAACAAGAAGATCCCAATGTTCCTCAGGATCATCAGGTAGATGGAGAGAAGGTGTCCTGAGATCTCCCCTACAATGTGTAGACGGCTGTAAAGGTCTTGTGTTCAGTCTTGTTTTATCCACAAATATTTATATTTGTGTAATGAGAACGGTGGAGATGACAGGATTAGAGCTGATCATAGATGTGACTTCTCCATCTTACTTCTATAATATTTGTTCCAGAGTGAAGATCTGACCCATATTAATACTACAGAGACATATGTGATGGGTGATGAGCGGTGTAAAGAGGAGATTCCTACATATGACTACCCAGGTGAGTCGTAACCACTAAATGCAGTGAACTCACAGATTCTTCTCAGTCACCGGCTGTGGCTGCTTTATCGGTGGTGTAGTCCGGCCGTATCACAATCGTGGATCACCATTTTGCCGCTCGACCACAACATTCTCCTCTGTCCGAAAATGTTCAAATTACTTTGTGAAATTGTGAAAGACCTTTTCTATAGAACTTACAACCTGGTGGATCCACCTACTCCCTAGGATTAGAAGACACTGTCCGTTACCTGCCCAGATCTGTAAACTACAAAGCCAAATGACAGTGTACATAGAATGTGCTGACAAGTTAGAAAATCAGTTGAAGAAAAATATTATGATGGGCCTGTAAGAGAAAGTGGAGGGTAATGATGCTGTTGGCTTCCTAGATCCCTGATATCTTATTGGAAGAATCCACCTTCTCGCCCTTCTGTGCTGGTGTTTGTGCTCATATGGTCCTTACAAGACACTGTACAACAACAGCAGAGTTTCCCTTTATCTTGACTTCAATTTCTTTTCAACCAACTAACTTCAAACAGGATTGCGATAAACTACACTAAAAACATTACACCTGTGCCATGATATATCTCTAAGCTGTGCATGGCTGATGGCTGTAATATACATTTATTCACGCCTGCAGGAGATGTGGTGGCTCCAGCCCTGGTTTCATGGATTCACTCCACGTCATAAATTCCATTATGTTTTCAATCCTAAGGAATTCAGATTACTGCACAATCTCTCCTGAAATGGGGGCACTAATACTTTCTATACTCTGCTGGTCAGAATTCATAGTAGCTCCAATGGTCCACCATAAATGAGTGCAACTCCGGTTTTGTGTTGGATTTCTCCCCTCATACATACGTTGTTGTTGGGGATGTTACAAGTTTTTATATTCTTTTTTTTTTTTTTTTTTTTTACCAGTTCATTCAGTATGATAGCTTCATTGTAGTTGGATCGGCCTTCCTCACTTATCTGAATCTGTAACTCCCTAGTAGCCTTTCAAAAAGATCTCCATTGCCTCTTCCAAATGCCCAAGCTCTAAATGTAAGACACCTCATCTCTGCACTATTATAAAAAGTTCTCTTTGAATGTCTAATATTTCTTCTTGAAACTAATCTGCCAGAAAATATTGTCCCTTAAGATAGTTTAGATTGTCAAGAGCCACCGAGCCCCATACTCTAATTACTCCCATTACCAGCGCCGCCTGCAGAATGAGTAAGGCATCTCCTGGTGACAGAAGCCGATTCACAGGATCAGATCCCAGAGGAGATGGGACACACCATTTGCAGAAGCCCTAATATGACAAAATGTCAGAAAACCAGGGCAGTAGAATTCCCCATAAAGTGACTTCATTTTGGAAATTACAACTCTCAGTGAATTAATCTATAGGAGTATTGATTATTTTGACTACACAGGCATTTTCCGAAAATTAGCCCTGGATGTTGGAGAGTAAAATTTGCATATTGGCCATTTTATTACCCAACACATAGTGCTCAGATTGTGCTCCAGGAGACACAAACACCTTAAATTAAGTGGGTTCTTCTCATTATAGTAATGCCAAATACATGGATGCTAAATGTGGTTTGGGCACACTGCAAGGCTCAGAAGTGAGGGGGAGATCTGACTTCGGGAAAGAAGATATTGCTGGATTGGCTTATGGAAGCCATGTTGATTCTCAAGAGCCTTTGAGCCACTAATAAAGTGGAAACCTCTGTTTTTCCACTGACAGATGATGGACCTGAGTGGGGACTTGTTTTTTGTGGGATGAGTAGAAGTTTTTATTGGTATAATTTTTGCCTACATAACATTTTTTGATGGCTTCTTATTCCATATTTTGGAGGCAGAATGAACAGTTGGACACCACGCTCTACTGGTTCATCCTATGAGGTTTTCTATTAGACTGTGAACTGTCATTCTGTCAATAACTTCCCATTTCTACAGACATTTTAAGCACAATTAACACAAGAATCCCATAGAAAAATAAATAAAGATTGCATACCACTTCTAAATCAATCACATCCCTGGGCTACATGCTAGTCCAGGAAAATGAAGAAATATATGCTCAAGTTTAAAAATCAATTTTATTAGACACAAATCTAAAAAATAGGAATATTTAAATATTTCTCTATTTTTTAGATTTGTGTCTAATAAAATTGATTTTTAAACTTGAGCATATATTTCTTCATTTTCCTGGACTAGCATGTAGCCCAGGGATGTGTTTGTTTAGACATTTTAAGTAGAAATGTTCAAAAACATAAATTCCAAGGACATTTTATTCAAAATTAATAATTGTTTTTTTTTCTTGGCAGATGACTGTACCAGAAGATCAGAGAGACAGGAGATTTTTAAATCTGACGATCTTGAGATCCCACAGGATACAATTGAAGTGAATGCCATTACTCCAGATATACCATCATCCCTTCACAGCAAACATCAATCATCTGATCCTATGAAACAGGTCCTATCTTCTGATTCATTACCAACTACTAAGGAAAATGAAAATAAAATGAGCATTAAAAAACGAACTGCTCCTAAAGCAAAGAAATCATTTTTATGTTCAGAAAATGGAAATCGTTTTACCCTCGAAAAGTCTATTCTTAAACCTCAAAAAATACAAACAGCGGACAATAGATTTTTTTGTTCCAAATGTGGAAAATATTTTAACCAGAAATCAGTTTTTGTTGATCACCAGAGAACCCACACAGAGGAGAAGCCTTTTTCATGTTCAGAATGTGGGAAATGTTTTAATCGTAAAAAGTTTCTTCATAGACACGAGAGAACTCACACAGGGGAGAAGCCCTTTTCCTGTTTAGAATGTGGGAAATATTTTAACCAGAAAGACCATCTTGATAACCACCAGAGAACCCACACAGGGGAGAAGCCCTTTTCCTGTTCAGAATGTGGGAAATGTTTTAACCGGAAAGAGCATCTTGATAACCACCAGAGAACCCACACAGGCGAGAAGCCCTTTTCCTGTTCAGAATGTGGGAAATGTTTTAATCGTAAAATGATTCTTGATAGACACAAGAGCACCCACATAGGGGAGAAGCCCTTTTCCTGTTCAGAATGTGGGAAATGTTTTAACAAGAAATCAGGTTTGATTAAGCACCAGAGAACCCACACAGGGGAGAAGCCTTTTTCTTGTTCAGAATGTGGGAAATATTTTAACCATAAATCAGTTTTGGTTACGCACCAGAGAACCCACACAGGGGAGAAGCCCTTTTCATGTTCAGAATGTGGGAAATGTTTTAACCAGAAATCAGCTTTGGGTAAGCACCAGAGAACTCACACAGGGGAGAAGCCCTTTTCATGTTCAGAATGTGGGAAATGTTTTACCCATAAATCGGATTTGGTTAATCACCAGAGAACTCACACAGGGGAGAAGCCTTTTTCATGTTCAGATTGTGAGAAATGTTTTAACCAGAAATCCAATTTGATTAGGTACCAGAGAACCCACACAGGGTAGAAGCCTTTTTTCTAATCTTTTTTTTTTTAATCCAATACATTTTTATTGAGATTTATTCATTAGTTGTTTTTTTTGTTTTTTTATAAAACAAGAAACTAGTACATACAATAATAAAATAACATACCATAGGGATGACATACATGCATCTCTCCTATATATCCTTTCAGCTTGCCCATTACCGTCTGATAACTTGCAATTACTATATCTTACAATTAACATTCCACATTCTTGAAATCTCTTATATAACCATAATATTGTAATAAACATTATAATCCTATACACATATAGGTGTGCTATATTACCCATACCACATGTTAAGGAATTCCAATACAAATTACAATGAAACATTAGACCTCACCAATACCCCCCTCCCCCATAAGTCATTGTCTCTCCAACAATAACCCCCTTGATGACATTCCAGGTGTATCCAACCATAAGCCCTATATTTTCTTAAATGTATTCATTCAGTTTTGTTTTTTATATACCCCTTTTTCTAATCTGATAATATTATTTATCCTATTTTTGAGTTCACTCATTTCTGGAGGTGAGGGGTTAATCCATTTGGATGCAATATGTTTCCTAGCTTGAAATAAAATACGTGAAATCCCTATTGAAATTGGGTTAAATTCCATATCATCCTCTAATATACCTAATAGGCATTTTTTGGGTCTGGTTGAATATCTATTTTATATACCCTCTTTATAATAGACAGAACTCCTTTCCAGTATTTACCTGACTCCCGGCATTCCCATAGCGTATGTAATAGGCCCGCAGCATCCATGTTACATCCTGGACATTCAGCAGCAGTCCGGTATCCTATGTTACATAGGAATCTAGGCGTCTTATATTTCCTGTGTATTAATATGATCTGGGGAAATCTCTGCGCCTCATGTAAAGATAATTGGGGTACCAGTTCTAATACCGCTCTCCATTGATCCTCAGAAATTGGACCTATATCTCCATCCATTTTTGTCTAGCTGGAGAAGGAAATATTTTTCAATAATTATCAAGAAGGACTCAGTAAATATCAGAAATACGACCCTTAGGATTTCCCTTCTCTAATACCAACTTAACAAAAGTATTATTTTCTACCCAGAAGGGAGTCCATCTTGATTGTGCATTAAATGAATGCCGAAACTATAGATATTTATAGAATTGTTTATTTGTCACCTAAACTCCCCCTTTAATTGATCAAATGACTTAAGTATCCCTTCAGACGATATGTTTTATATCGTATATATTCCTTTATCCACCCGACTCTGAAATCCCTCTAATTTATAGACCTCTGCATATTTATTATTAAACCATATAGGTGTAGATTCATTGCAGTCTCCTATTTCCATTATATCTTTACCCCTATCCCAGACCTTGTAGAGTAGAGCAAGTGTAGGGTATATTGATTTCTTGTGTGCGAGGTCTTTCAGTTCCACTATATGAATAGGAATATTCCACCGTGTTCCTGAGGTAATTAACCCCTTAATACTATTTGGGTTTGCAGCGCTATGCTTCCCACCCAAATGTTGCAATATAATATATTAGTGCATTAGGGATCGCCTATCCACCAGATTCCTTGTCACTTTGTAGATATTCACATTTTATCCTAGCCGATTTCTTTTTCCATATAAGAGAATGAAACTTGCTATGAATTTTCTGAAAATGGGAATTATGGATCCAAATAGGGGCATTATGCAGAATGTATAAGAGTTGGGGCATCAATATCATTTTTAATAAGTTCCCTCTTCCTACAGCTGATAATGGTAATCTCCACCACGCATCGATTTTCTTTTTAAACTTTTCCAGAAGAAGATATAGATTCAGTACAATGTAATCCAGAGATCTTATCATTATACTTATACTCGGTATTAGAATTTCTCAACCCTTTGTATTCGTGTATGTTCTAATATGCTGGAATTAGGGATATCATCAAATGGTAGAATAACCGACTTATCCCAATTAATGGACAGGCCTGACCATTCACCAAACTCTCCAATAATGTTCAGAATAGGATCAATAGACTTCTGGATATCACCTACAGTAGAAACCAGAACTTTACATACACTATATAAAAAGACACATCTGCATGTTTTTTTCAATATCTGACATGAAATCAGAATAAACCTTTCCCGTTTTAGGTCAATTAGGATTACCATCATTTATAATATTTGCCAAATGCCAGAATAATGAGAGAGAGAATATTTTAAGGAATTTTTATAACTTACTGCAAAGTCAAAAGTTTACATACATTTCAATAGTATTTGGTACCATTGCCCTTAAACTGAAAGACTTGGATCAAACGTTTGGGATATCCTTCCATAAGCTTCTCACAATAGTTGGTCGGAATTTGGGCCCATTCCTCCTGACAAAACTGGTGTGACTGATCCAGGTTTGTAGGTCGCCTTGCTCGTCTCTGCCTTTTCAGCTTTGCCCATAAATTTTCAATAAGATTGAGATCAGGGCTTTATGATGGTCACTCTAAAACATTGACTTTGTTATCCTTAAGCCACTTTGTTACCATTTTGGCAGTATACTTCATGTCATTGTCCATTTGGAAGACCCATTTCCGCCCAAGCTTTAACTTCCTGGCTGATGTCTTGAGATGTTGCTTTAGTATTGCCACATAATCTTCTTTTACCAGTACGTCCATCATAACGGCACGACAGGAGTTAAGTCCTCTGTTCCTCTAGGGACAGGAAACACATGAGAGGTTAAAAGCCCCACCCCCCCATCACACCCTCAGTGTTTTTCTTGTCCCTAGCAGGACAGGACGCTATGGGAGGTTTCCGAAGATAAAGCGTTACCTGAGAGCCAGGGGGATTGGGGGGTCTCAGAACTCTCCCCTTCCTTCAGTCCAGAGGCTCCATGCTGATACCCCTTTGCGGGGTCCCTCAGCCAGAAGACCGCCGCTTACCGCTGTATCCCCCGGGGGCTCTGAGCGTTGCGCTGTGCCGGCGTGCGCTCCACGGAGGAGCGCGGTGTATGGCTTCCGGCGGGAGGCGGAGTCATCCAGGAACATCCGCTTTGGGGCTGGCGTGCGCTCCAGGGTGGAACGCACGCTGTGCGAGACTTCCGGTGGGCGGAGTCAGAAGAGCGGACGTCCGCTTTGGCCTTCTTGCGTTCCAGGGTGGAACGCACGCCACTTCTTCTCCTATATGAGAGGGGCTTCAACGCAGGTGCCCGGAGGCAGTGATGAACCTCCAGGGCATTGAGAAAGCCACGCCCCAGCGATAAGCCATCACCTGGATCAGGTAAGACCCTATTAAAGGGTGCACCTCTGCCACACACACACTGACACCATGGAAGCTAATCCTTCACAGTCAGAAGCCCCCTCAGAGTCCCTGGGCAGTGTGAATACAAGCTTAAAACCCTTCTCTGGATAGATCAGAGTATTCTAGGACAGGGTTTTATAGTAAATCTCCGGTGTCCTTTTATATGTTTTTATGGATTAGGAGAGGGGAACCCAGAGGTCTGGATCTTCTTCCAAAAAGTCAAGACGATGTGTAGACTGCAACACAAAGCTTCAGGACTCGTATAAAAAGCGGCTGTGTAAAAAATGTATAGCCGAGGTCCTAAAGGAAGAAAAAACTTATTTTTTGACGGATATAAAATCTATGATAAGTGAGGAGGTCCAGAGTACAGTCTCAACCCTCATGTCTTCCCATACACAACCGTCACCCCAGATAGTACAGCCTTCTCCTCGTCAGAAAAGACCTAGGTGGGAGATGGAAGAGGTGTCTGAGGAAGGAGAATATTCAGACTCAGCATCAGAGCACAGTTTAGAAGAGGATGAGGATCGCTTCTCTCAGTTACCCTCACAAGAGAGAGAGAAATATATCTTCTCTACAGAACATACGGACGAACTATTAAAGTCCGTCAGGCATACTATGAACTTGGAGGACACTCAGGTCTCCCATTCCAGACAAGATGAAATGTTCGCAGGTCTGAGAACTCGGAGAAATAGAGTGTTCCCTGTAAATGAGCATTTAAAATCAATGATTATGGAGGAATGGGAAGAAGTGGAGAAAAGACTCATTGTGCCAAGAGACTTTAAATCCCGTCTTCCTTTCAATCCGGAGGATATCAAACTCTGGGAGGAGATCCCTAAAGTAGATGTTCCAATAGCGAAAGTGGCTAAAAAAACATCCATTCCCTTTGAAGACTCGTCTTGCCTCAAGGACTCAATGGATAGGAAGGCTGAGAGTATGCTCAAGAGGAGCTGGGAAGCTTCAGCAGCCATAATTAAATCAAATATCGCAGCCACTTCAGTAGCAAGATCCATGTGCCTTTGGTTGGACGAGCTGTCAGATCAAATTAGGTCAGACTCCCCTGTAGAGATGCCATCAGACTCTCTTCCCATGTTAAAGCTGGCAACGCAATTCATGGCTGATGCCTCGGCCGAATCGGTCAGATTCGCAGCTAGATGTAGCGTATTATCTAATACAGCTAGACGGGCATTATGGCTAAAGACGTGGTCGGGGGATAGCCACTCAAAGAATAAATTGTGCTCAATTCCCTTTTCGGGTGCTCGGGTCTTTGGTCCAGTGTTGGACGAGATCCTAGAAAGAGCATCCGACAAGAAAAAAGGATTTCCCGAAGATAGGGTTAAAAGATACCGGCCCTTTCGTGGACCCCGTCGATCCCCTAAACGTGATTACAAGGGTAAGGGTAAGATGGGGAGATGGTCTTACAGGAAAGGAGGAAAGGACAGAGCAGATCAGGAGTAGGGGGCAGGCTTCTTTTCTTTCAGGACAAGTGGGCATCCGTTACAAAAAATCAATGGATCCTACGTTCCTTAGGGGAAGGTTTCAAAATAGACTTCTCCCATACTCCCCCTCGTCGTTTCCAAATCACTCGTCCTCGCTCCCCCGTAGATCTCAAGAGTCTATGGCAGGATATATTAGTCCTTCAATCCCTACACGTGGTGAGACAGATTCCCCCTTCAGAGCAAGGTTTAGGCCATTACTCCTCCCTCTTCTCGGTGTTAAAACCCTCGGGCAAACGCCGTACGGTTATAAACCTCAAGCCCTTAAACCAGTGGGTGGAATACAAAAGATTCAAAATGGAAACTATAAAAACCAGCATTCCATTGATAGAGAAGGGATCGGTAATGTGCACCCTAGACCTCAAGGATACATATTACCATGTTCCAATTCACCCAAGTCACCAGCAATACCTAAGGTTCGCTCTAGAACAGGAGGGCACAGTACACCACTTTCAATTCACTTGCCTACCCTTCGGTCTATCCTCGGCCCCTCGAATATTCACAAAGGTTATGACAGAAGTAGCGGCCTTCTTAAGAACACAGGGGATTATAATCATCCCTTACCTGGACGATATATTGTTGGTGGCAGAGTCAGAGTCTCCTCTTCTTATTCAACAAGAGCATACGATCGAAACCCTGGAATACTTGGGATGGAAAATCAATTGGGAAAAATCAAACCTCCATCCAAGTACTACAAAAGTATTTCTAGGGGTACTCTTAGACTCCAGTCTTCAGAAGTCCTCCTTGCCCCAGGAGAAAAGACAAAAAATAAAACTGGAAATTTACAGCTTCAAGAAACGGAATACCACCTCAATCAGATACGCCATGTGGGTCTGAGAACTGATGACCTCATGCATTCCAAGCGTGAAATGGGCACAGGCCCGTTCAAGGCCATTACAGAAGTCGATCCTGTCAGTTTGGAACAGACGACCATCGGGGTTAGACAAGAAAATGAGGCTGTCAAGAGAGCTAAAAAACTCCCTTTCCTGGTGGACAGACCTTTCAAACTTGGAAAACGCGGTAGACTGGATCCTTCTTCCTTCAATCCAGATACATACGGATGCCAGCCAAAGAGGCTGGTGAGCAAGCATAGGAAACAGATATCTACAAGGGACGTGGCCCAAAGAGATGCAACACAGGTCGTCAAATTTCAGAGAGCTAAAGGCGGTCTGGGAGACTCTCTTCAAAGATGTCAGCATTTGCTCAGAGGAAATCATCTAAGAATTTTCTCAGACAACAGCACCACCATCGCTTTTCTTCGTCGACAAGGAGGTCCAACAGGAAAATGGTTACAATCCTTGGCGGCAAGAATTTTCTACTGGGCGGAGAGAAATGTCCTTTCAATATCGGCTATTCATCTAAGGGGGTCCGAAAATGTGGTACCAGACTTTCTCAGCAGGGCAAGAGTTGGTCCCTCAGATTGGGAGCTGAATCCGGAGGTGTTTCATCAAATCATTCAACGATGGGGCACGCCATTTATAGACCTGTTCGCAACAAGGAAAAACAGAAAGCTGCAGCGCTTTTTTTCCTTGGACCCAGCCGACAGTCCAGAAGGAATAGATGCCCTTTCTCAGTCGTGGGGGACAAAACTGGTGTACGCCTTTCCTCCAGTCCCTCTCATCTCAAGAGTACTAAGGAAAATCCAACAGGAGAGGGGAGCTCTTATTCTGATAGCGCCCTACTGGCCCAAAAAGAGCTGGTTCCCTCTGCTATACCGGATGGCGGTGGATCTCCCATTCAGACTCCCAGCCAGGAGAGATCTTCTATTGCAGGGTCCCTTGTTACATCCGAACATCCAATTCCTCCAATTGACGGCATGGAACCTGAGAGGCGGATCCTAGCCTCTAAGGGCCTTTCCCATCGGGTAATTACGACTCTACAGGCCTGTAGGAAACCAGTAACGTCAGCCATCTATGCTAGGATTTGGAAACCGTTCTGTAACTTTGCAGGTCAGTCTGTGGGAAATTCGACTCACCCCAATATCCCAGCGATATTGGATTTCCTCCAAGAGGGATTTGATAAGGGTCTGAGGCCAAATACGTTAAAAGTTCATATCTCGGCCCTGAGTGCTTTTTTGGACTACTCCTTAATAGACCACCCATGGATATCAAGGTTCATAAAAGCAACCTCTCGTTTAAAACCCACGATAAGGAGTCTAGTACCGCCGTGGGATCTGAACCTTGTGTTGAGGGCTTTATGTAAGTCTCCCTTTGAACCTCTAGAAGAAACATCAATAGACCTGCTTTTTATGAAATCAGCCTTTCTTGTTGCAGTTACTACAGTGAAACGGGTAGGCGAGATCCAGGCTCTCTCAGTTCTGGACCCATACCTTAAGATTCTGGAAGACAGATTGGTTCTTAAACTGGACCCCTCCTTTCTCCCTAAGGTGGTGTCCAGCTCAAACCTGAATCAGGAGAATACTGCCGTCTTTCTGCCAGTCCCCCAAAAATGAAAAGGAAAAATCCTTCCATACCTTGGACGTCAGGAGGGCAATTGTTCGTTATATAGAAGTCACAGCCCCCTGGAGGAGAGACTCAAACCTTTTTTTGCAATTTTCGGGTGTGAATAAGGGCAAGAAAGCTTCTAAGCCGACTCTAGCAAGGTGGTTGACAAAGACTATCGCCCTCACATATGAATCTGAGGGGAAGGATCCACCAATTTCTCTTAAAGCTCATTCTACTCGGGCAATCTCCGCTTCTTGGGCAGAGAGAGCTGGAACGTCAGTGGGCCAAATTTGCCAGGCAGCAACCTGGGCCAATATATCCACATTTAGTAAACATTATAAATTGGATGTGTTGTCCGGTCAACATTTAGCCTATGGCCGTAAAGTCCTTCAGGCAGTGGTCCCGCCCTAAATGTTCCATTTCTTTGATTTGGTATGCCTCCTGTCGTGCCGTTATGATGGACGTACTGGTAAAATAGGAATTATTCCTACCGTTAATTACGTTTCCAGGAGTCCATCATAACGGCACCATATTTCCCGCCCCGCTCTTGACACTAATGTGAATGTAACATTGGTATATGTATATAATAAAATAGAGTTGCATCCATCCTGGTTTGGTGATTAGTACTAACACTGAGGGTGTGATGGGGGGTGGGGCTTTTAACCTCTCATGTGTTTCCTGTCCCTAGAGGAACAGAGGACTTAACTCCTGTCGTGCCGTTATGATGGACTCCTGGAAACGTAATTAACGGTAGAAATAATTCCTATTTTCTCATGATGCAGCAAAACAACACCACAACATGATGCTCCCACCCCGTGTTTCACAGTTGGGATGGTGTTCTTAGGCTTTCAAGCTTCTTCCTTTTTCTTCCAAGCATAATGATGGTCATTGTCAGAGACGTCAGTGACGACACCAGGGAGATCACTGTCACTTTGTCAGGATTGAGCAGGGATTCGCTCACACATGATCCCGATTACTCACTATGTAGCTATCGGCAATCGAGCAGAAAGCGTATGGCGTACACACCTCTGGATTCCAACGCATGGAATATGTGTATACACCCCCGTACGGTTACTGACAGCTTCACAATAGCCCAATTATTATTATTCGCTGCCACGCCGACCCAATTTGAAATATAATACAGGCCGGGTCGGACGCCTGCATTCTGGTAGCGTATGGCTTCGGGGAGGGAACGATTGATTACAGGGCAAAAGAAACGGAACTATTAAATTTTATATTTTTAATCCAAAAGGGAGGCAGTGTTTATGAAAACTATACAAAGATTTTACAAATGGACATTTACAGTACAGAATATACAGTTACAATGAATAAACAGGATTAAAGAAGACTTGCGTACTAGACAGATCACAGAGACGATTCAGTATAGCTGGAGGGGGGATGCTCCACTTGATTTGACCGTTATAGAATCTATACCCCTGGCAATGAACACTGACCCCCCCTTCGGCTGTGTATTTTATGCGGAAGGGGGAGTCATGCCCACACACCCCCTGTGATGACCTCACGTGGGCTGGGCTCCAGCCTTCATTTTTTTTATTATCATCTCTATCTTCTGGGCTAGCTTATCGTTGGTTGATCACAGAAGCTTGTAAGCGACGCCATATTTTCCATTATGAATTTACTTTTCTGTAGAGGCCACACATGGTGTAGCTGCAGTCCTTTATTCTGGTACTTTTGCACTACAGCTCCCCGGAGGAGCATACAGCTATGGAAAAGATGTGTATTGGTCCTTGGCTGACCCTGCCACTAAAACTATGGGCCCCATTATTATCGGACATATGGAACTGCAGATATTCCATATTTCATGTCGGTGCTGAAAATCCTGGAGATTGCAGCTGGGAATTGTCCTGGTTATTGTGAGTAGTGTTTGAACTTAACAAGCTGTGTCTTCCTCTTCCAGGTGTGAATTTATCTCAGGTCTGTCTCACTGGAAAACACACTCTCATGTTAATTGGGTTTGCCACCTCTCTTTTTACTGTCATCTGCCTCTTAGCCACTTCTCATGTGTGTGCTAATTTGCATAGAAGCTACTGGCCAAAGTGTCATCTCTTCTCCTTTGACAAATACTATAGGGGAGGGGAGGATGAAGAGGGGTCTGGGAGTGCGAAATTATTAATATTTTCTTAATATTTTTATGACAGTCATTATGACCCAAAAGTTAAATTTTAGTTTTATCAGACTACAGGACATGTCTCCAAAAATAAAGGTCTTTGTTCCTGTGTGCATTTGCAAACATTAATCTTACTTTTTATGTTTCTTTTGGAGTAATAGCTTCTTCCTGGCAGAGTGGCCTTTCAGCCCATGTTGATACAGTACTCGTTTCACTGTGGATATTGACACAATCTTACCAGCTTCCGCCATCATCTTCACAAGGTCTTTTGCGTTTGTCCTTGGGTTGATATGCACATGTTGGACCAAAGCACGTTCATCTCTGGGACACAGAACCCGTCTCCTTCCTGAGATACCGCTGGACATTCCCATCTTGTTTGTACTTGTGTATAAGTGTTTGTACAGATGAACGAGGTACCTTCAGGTATCTTGTAATTGTACCCAAGGATAAGCCACACTTGTGCAAGTCCACAATTCTCTTCCTGATATCTTGGCTGATTTCTTTAGACTTTCCCATGATGCTACACAAAGAATCAGTGTGTTTCAGGTGTACATGAAAATACATTTATAGGTGTGTCTCTAATTAACTGAAATGTTGTCAGACAATCAGAAACTTCCAAACACATGACATCATATGGGCAGTCCAGAATTTTTTAAAGTCATAGTAATCGTAGTGTATGTAAACTTTTGACTTTGCAGTAAGTAATAAAAATGCCTTAAAACATTCTCTATCTCTCATTATTCTGGCATTTGGTAAATATTAAAAATTATGGTAATCCTAATTGACTTGAAGCGGGAAAAGTTTATTTTGATTTCATGTCAGATACTGATGAGCGAGCTAACAAACAGGCAATCCCTGCATGTGTCACAGCTGTGTAACAGCCACGACACATGCAGCCGTGGTGGCTGAAACGGAAACGCCGAGCACGCCAAAACTACTCAGCAAGTACCCAAGCGTGCTCATTTAAAGGGTTAAACGAGCCCCCTCGCTCATCATTAATGTCAGATATTGAGAAAAACATGCATATGTGTCTTTTTATATAGTGTACGTAAACTTCTTTTTTTAACTGTATATATATCAGTAAATCGTCAGCATAGAGTGAAACTCGTTCATCTAAGATACCATATTTAAAGCCTACACTATCCGGACTAGCACTCAACATACAGGCCAAAGGTTCAATGGCCATCGCGGAAAGGAGGGGAGACGGGGCATCCCTGCCGTTTGCCCCTCCCCAACGTGATTGAAGCAGATAAGAGACTGTTCTTATTTTAGCCTGAGGTCCCGAGTACAAAACCTGTATGTATAATAGGAATTTGGGACCCACCCCAAACCTTTTAAGAACCTCCCACAGGTATTTCCATTCTACGCCATCGAATGCTTTAGCCGCATAGAGAGAGAAAGAAAGAATAGCTTTATGTCCTATTATTACATCTGATTTCTGAATATTCAAAAAAAGCCTTATAATAAATTCATTGCTGTGGACAAGTTTGGAATAAAGCCTGATTGATCCTGATGAATAATCTCTGTAATAATGTGAAATAATCTATTTGCCAGGGCCTTTGCAATAATTTTAGTGTCTACCGATAGAAGAAAAATGGGACGATATGACAGCATAGATTTTGGTGTGTGACCTGATTCCAATGCTTCATTAAAAGTATCTAATAGTTTAGGGATTAGGAGATCCTTATATTTTTAAAAAACTTCACATAGCAGTCGATCAGAGCCGGTGCCTTTTCATTAGTAGTGGACTGTAATGCATCCTCAAGTTCAGACATTGTCAGTGGATTTCCTAGGAGCTACTTTCCTCTTTAAACTTTAGGTAATTTTATATCATCAAGAAACAATCCAAGTTCGTCCTCATTACCTCTAAATCTTAATTCATAAATATTAGAATAGTAAGTATGAAAGGCATTTAGCACATTATTGTTTTCCGTTATGGTGTCTCCATTTTCTGTAATCAGCTGAGTGACATCAGATGGACCCTCTTTTATTTATTTTTATTTATTATTTATTTCTTGTGATTTATCTACGGTAGAAAGAAGATGCCCCACATTTCCCCCTGTTCAAACTATTTTTGCTTTGTAAAGAACTGCTTGTTTTCCGCCTTAGAGATAAGATGATCATGAAATAATCTCTGAGCGGTCTCTAACTCCCGGCCATTACCAGCTGACGGGTTTAGGATGTATTGCACCTCAGCCTGTTGCACCCCATTTTGGAGATCTTGTGTGAATTCTTTAGTTTTAGCTTTGTATCTAATAATATCTCTTATAAGTGTTCCTCTTACATAGGCCTCCATGGCCTCCCATAGTTTTATTATTATTTTTTTTTTTGCTATTGTTTTATTGGTTTTATTGTAAAGATAATACAAAACACATCCAAACATAAACACAAGAAATAATCAATCCAGATGGGTCTTGCTGTTGATTCTTGAGCTTTCAGCCATACCTTGTGACATAGACCAATCCTTCCTTTCTAATTTGTTCTTATTCTCCTCCTCCTTCCTTTCCCTGATCTACATGCTATTGATTATTAATCTTTGTCTAACCATTTCACACCTTTATGCAAGTTGGTTTCTCATTATGTGTTCTAATTAGGGTTGAGCGAGTATGTTCTGTCCGAGTATGCTCGGGCCGAGCTCCGAGTATTTATAGCTGCTCGGTGATATGGTTGAATCGCTCTCGTGTGCATGATTTGCAACTGTTTGACAGTTTTATTACATGTGAGGAATGTGTAAGAAATAGACATTCCTCACATGTAATAAAACTGTCAAACAGTCACAAATCATGCACACGGGAGCGATTCAACCATATCACCAAGCAGCTATAAATACTCGGAGCTCGGCCCGAGCGTACTCGGCGAAAGGGTTAATAGAACATACTCACTCAACACTAGTTCTAATATCTATTACTTTTCCCAATAGATTCTTATGTATCAAACAATATTTGCAGAATCATCTGTTGGGTCTTGTAGGAGTTTTCTTAGGGACCCTCTCAATCTCTCAGCATGACACCAAACAGAGTTAACACACGACGTTACAATATGTGATTTCTCCTTGATTACAGTGTTTTCCATTTAACAAAGTATTTGCTCATGAGTTTATTTTTTTCTGCTTCTATTCTTTCTAGATATAATAGATTTTTTAATTGTAAGATGAAATCCTGTAAAGTCGGGATTGAAGTTTCCAACCAGCAGCCTAGTAACATACGCTTTGCCAATAGAACCAAAACATAGAATAATGGGGGGATCTTAAACGAGGAACTTCCTTCTTTCGTTTTATCTCTAGGCCAGTAGTGAAACAATATCATCATAAGAGGGAGTTGTGTTTTAAAGTTCCACATTTCTTTAATGCAATCTAGAATAGCCCCCAGAAGATGCGTAGTTTTGGACACAGCCAAAGTCCATATAATAAGTCCGTAGAAGGGGTTTTACATTTAGGACAATAACTAATTCTATCAGGTTTAAGGGGCATTTTGGGGAGATCAAAGGCGTATCTTGCTTTATGAATGATCTTAAATTGGGTTTCCCTCCACATCTCATTAGTTATTGCTTTACGGTTTTTCCCCAACCTTCTCTTATCTTAACTCCAATGTCTTGATCATTAAATTGTTTCTCCCAGTGTTTGAAAAAAAATTCAGTATTTACTCCCAACATCACATCCCTCATTGCAGAAAGATAGATGATGACGTCCTCGTGGCCCTCACTAAGCAATCAAAGTCATTAGTAGTAATTTCTAGGGAGGTGTCTTTCAGGTGACTCATTATATAGTGTCTAATTTGTTACAATTGTAATGTCTGATTAGGGCTTAGAGGAAATTTCTCAATCAACTCATCATCTTGATTTTTGATGTTGATCCCTCGTTTATTTAAAAAAGTTCTATGAGATCCTATTTTAAAGAATTACCCACCAACATTAGCCAGTATGGATTCAATCGTCACGGGTATTTCATTGCCCCTTCTATTCCCCCTGTTCTCAATTGCGCACATATCAGAGAATGGTCTGAGATTCCCCTGGGTAAATATTTCACTTCATGAAATAACGGATTCAGAGATTCTGTTCCAATTGCCAAGTCAGTCCTTGACAAGGAATGGTGTGACATTGAGTAGCATGGATATTGTCTAATTGATTTCTCTGTCTCCAAATATCCACATACCCACATACCCAATTTCTGAAAATAATCTAGCCATCCCCGTAGAGGAGGCCGGGTCAGGTATGTTACCCGTATGCAGCCTATCCCAATGTGGGTAGAAATAATTATTGAAATCTCCAACCAACAAAACTGGAGTCGTAGGAGATTCCAATGTAAAGTATAATACGTTTTTAATAATTTATCCTTATATGGAGGAGGTTTATATAAAGCTTCTAAAATGATTTTAATTCCGTATATATAGCCTATTGTACCAATATACCGTCCTTCAGTATCCATGACAGTTTTAAGGCATTTAAATGGGATTGATTTATGAATCAAAACAGATACCGCTCTGGCATGAGAAGAAAATACTGAATGAAAAGCATAGCCTATCCACGACCTATGAATTTGTTTTGTTTCATGGGTCAAGTGTGTTTCCAACAAACAGACAATAGCTGGTTGGTATTGATGTAACCAGTATATACAGCCACCTCTTGGTTGGGTCTCTCATGCCCCGCACCTTCCACACTATAATATTTACAAGCTTAGCCATATGTGCGCAGGGAAACAGAATAACCAGTAGACCGTTTTGAGTTATTCCTCCACCCTCCCTTCTTTTTTGCATGTACCCCTTTTTAACACATAACATAAATAACTTCTAACATTGCTATACAACCAATCAAATATTACTGACATTTCTTACCGGAGAGGAGATTGGGAGCCTTTATAAGTCCAAAACCTGACCTAAAAAGAAAAGCTCTTCTTCAAAACCTTTTCAGAGATTCCCGCGGTCCATATCAAATGGCATTAAGGCCAAAGCGAAAGTGTTGATGTTTATGGAGGTCCGGATTTTTCCACTTTCAATTTAGCTTCGTTGATGTCCAGCCATTGTGTAGTTTCCCGGGGAGATTCATGGATGAGCACCTTTCCTGAGACAACGATCCTCAGGTGTGCCGGATACATCACAGAATATGGGAGTAGTAAGTCTCGCAGTCTTTTCTTTACCGGTGTAAATTGTGCTCTGCGTTTCTGCACTTCAGCAGAGAAGTCAGGAAAGATGGCCACCTTGGTCTTTTCAATGGATAAGTTAGGACAGTCACGTGCTTTGCGAAGGATTGTGTCTCTATAGTGCAGTAACTTCAATACAAAGGGCCTTGGCGGAGCTCCTGGTGGAGGGGGTCTGAAAGGCGCCCTATGACCACGCTCTATTGCCAACATGGGAGACAGAACCTCTCTTCCAAACACATCCCTGAGCCAGGTCGCCATATATTCAACTGGGTTTTTGCCTTCAGCTCTTTCTGGGACTCCTTATAGGAGTAGATTTTTTCTACAGGGTCTCTTCTCCAATCATCTGTTTTATTAAGCAGGGTAATCAGATTTTGCTTGTATGTTTTCATATCCTTTGCATAGGAGACAATTGATTCTCAATATTACTAATTCTGCCCTCTGTTTCTTTAATTCTTTCAAACGCCCTTTGCAGGGACTTGTTGGACATATTGACCACAGTTAGCACATCTCTCATGGTGGGTTCCTGGTCTGTGGTATGCTCTATGTTTACTGCCGGCACCAAGTAAATTCCTTCACTTTATGCCCTGGACAGTTGCTGCTGAATATTTTTGCTGCATCATTTGCTCTTTATCAGGAGCACACGGTTCTCCCTGCTCCTCCTGTTCCTCCCCCGGCTGACCTTAGGCTATGTGTCCACGATGCAGAAATGAAGCAGAAAATTTCTGCAGCATTTCTGCATCTCCCTGGCAGAAAAAACGCATGCAGATTGTGCATGTGTTTTTCCTGCAGAATACATGCGGATTCACATGCGTACCCACATGCGTTAACGCATGTGTTTCCGCATGCGGACTGACAAGCACTTTCCAGGCGATAGCATCACTGGGAAAGTGCTTGACAACTAGGTCACACTGTATAAATCCATGCAAACGGCATGGATTTATACAGTGTGACCGTAAAAATAAAAAAAATAAAGCTATACTTACCTCCAATGCCCCGCCGCGTGAGCTGTCACGCTCCTTCCTGGTTCCTTCCTGGCTTGCCGGCATCTCGCGAGACAGCCTGCGGTCACATGACCGCGACGTCATCTCAGGTCCTGGAAGGAGAAGCGCTGCAGGGGCCGCCGGACAGGTGAATATAAACTTTATTTATTATTTTGTTCTTTTTTTTACAGGTACAATGGTACCCAGGTCTGGATGAGAGTCTTCTCTCCTCCAGAGCTGGGTACCATCCGCACATAGAAACGCATATTATCCGCTTGTACAAATGTACAGACACGGATTCTATGCGTCTCGATGCAAGTCAATGGCGGCGCTTCCGCAAAATTAATGAACATGCTGCGGATTTATGAGCGCTGCAGAAACGCTGCGGAAAAATCCGCAGCATGTGCATTGACATTGTGGAAACGCATGAAAAACGCATCGTGTGCACGCAGCCTAAAAGAGAATCCTCTACGGCTGCCTTTGTCACACGGGCAAAGCATCTCAGATGAGATGCGGCCTCCGACATCTTATCTCCCCTGTTGTGCTTCTTTGGCCGGCGCCATGTTGGACTGGCTGTCCTCCTTGCCAGTGCGGCTCTTTTGACGGGTCAGTCTCCTCGGGGACCCCCGATATCAACTCCTCACAGGTAGCGGAGTGTGTTAGGAGGTAGGATTAGCGGTATAAATCTTTTAGTCGGTACAGGCTGGGATTACAGGATTATGAGCGGGAGCTCACATAAAGCCTCAGGCCACAGCCAGTACCTTGGTTTTTTAGTATTTTTTTTACGATGCTCACTGAAGGACAGTTTTATAGGTCGGGTCGTTCTAGACACGACGATACCAAATGTGTGTACTTTTTCTATATTTTTTTCTCATAAAAAATATTTATTTATGGGTACAATATACAGTACAGACCAAAAGTTTGGACATACCTTCTCATTTTAAGATTTTTCTGTATTTTCATGACTATGAAAATAGTACATTCACACTGAAGGCATCAAAACTATGAATTAACACATGTGGAATTATATACTTAACAAAAAAGTGTGAAACAACTGAAAATATGTCTTATATTCTAGGTTATTCAAAGTAGCCACCTTTTGCTTTGATGACTGCTTTGCACACTCTTGGCATTCTCCGTGCTTTACTGTAGGAATGGTGTTCCTATTCATCATAGGCCTTGTTGACCTCTCTCCAAATGTAACGTTTATGGTTGTGGCCAAAAAGTTCAATTTTGGTCTCATCACTCCAAATTACCTTGTCCCAGAAGTTTTGAGGCTTGTTTCTGTGCAGTTTGGCGTATTGTAGACGAGATACTTTGTGGCATTTGTGCAGTAATGGCTTTCTTCTGGCGACTCGACCATGCAGCCCATTTTTCTTCAAGTGCTTCCTTATTGTGCATCTTGAAACAGCCACACTGCTAGTTTTCAGCGACTCCTGAATTTCAGCTGATGTTATTTGTTGGTTTTTCTTTGCATCCCGAACAGTTTTCCTGGCAATTGTGGCTGAAATTTTTGTTGGTCTACCTGACTGTGGTTTGGTTTTTACAGAGCCCCTGATTTTCCATTTGTTAATCACAGTTTGAACGCTGCTGACTGGCATTATTAATTCCTTGGATATTTTTTTTGTATCCCTTTCCTGTGTTATACAGTTCAACTACCTTTTCCCATAGGGCGTGATCGCACCCCCACAGCCTCTATTCGATCGTGATCGCCATGTCGTAATAATACGTAGTCACTCTGACTTCATGGCGCCTGCGCACAAGATCCCTGCAGTACAGTAAACATAGATGGCAGGAAGAAGTGCACCTTGGGTGAAAGAAGAAGTGCGCAGGCGCTGGATTTGGTCGCGGCAACTGCACGTCAGAGGGCACGGACGTGCAGGGGGGGACATTGTAATTCACGCAGGAGAAAGGATTTCCTGCGGGCCCCGGGACGGGAACGCATCAGAAACTTGCTGTGAAATGTTTTTTTATTACTACAACAAGACCTCTAATATGAGGCATACAGGTAGGTATAGATTTACATTTCTATCACCTTTACACCATTTTAGAGGTCAGATAAGTCCCAGCGGGTGACAGATTCCCTGTAACTTATCTACTACAGCCTTAACTGATGACTAACACAGACTCTCGTCATATGGTATGAACTGTGTACCCACTTACAATTTCGACCTTTTTTCCACAATTTGTGATGTCAACAAATTCATCAGGAATATCCCTGTTAGAAAGCATTCTGACAATGATCGAATTAATGTACATTGTGGTGAATTGAATCCAGAAAACGCCTTCAGGTCTTTACGCTTTACGGAGCAACTTTCACTGTTCTGCTTGGAAAAAAGAAAATACTCATAACAGTACTGCTGATAATCTCAACAAGATGTCATTAGTGTACCAAATCCAAATTTATATCCAGTACAAAAACGCAAACCAGCTGTGGATCAATTACAAAATAAGAGAATCAGAGCTGAAGACGCTTTCTGAAAAATTCCAAGATGGATGAATTTATACCAGCAATATCCAACCCAGTTTACAGTGCGCCTTACAACAACTCAGAACCAAGAACAACTTATCAAAACCTCAGAGAGGAGGATCAGTGGTTGTCACGGATAAAAGGATTATGTGAACTGGGTTGAAGATATGCTGTTTGACAATAATGTGTACAGGCGTTTATCAGGTAATCCAACTTAGTCTGTTAAAACTAAACTTTTTACTTTGTTGGAACAAGGTTTCAGTTTAGGGTTTTTTTTAAAGAAAGAAATGGAGTATCTCAAAATAGAAAATCCTGTCATGCCAATATTGTATGCTCTGCCCAAAACCCACAAAGAAATAAATCCTTCCCCCATGAGACCAATCGTGTCTGGCATTGGCTCTCTGGGGAAGTGGGTTGACCGGCTCTTCCAGCCCCTCGTCCAGAGGGCACCTGGTTTCCTTCAGGATAGTAATGACATGTTGCAGGCCATGAGTGGAATCACACGGCAAACAAATTTTTCTTGGATAGTCTCAGATGTGGTCTCACTGTATACATCGATCCCCCACAAAATAGCTCTTCATGCTCTAAATTTTCACTTTTCACATGAAAAAACACAGTAATTTCTCAGCAGATTTACAATTATTTGTTTTGGATGTTGTACATTTGCTCATAAAAAAAAATATTTTTTGTTTAATGAAACATATTTCATGTAAATCAATGGAGTTTCAATGGGGGCAAAATACTCCCCCTATTTAGCAAACTTAGTTATGAGCTGGTGGGAGGAGGCGTATGTGTACAGCGTGGACAATCCATATAGAGACTATATATGGTGGTGCGGCAGATACATCGATGATGTGATCATCATATGGAATTCTGATGTATCTGCTGTACAAAATTTGATTATTTCAATTGCAACCCATTTAACTTAAGGTTTACTTTCCATCAAGAATGGACACACACAGATTTTTTAGATTTAAATCTGGTTGGCATTAAGAAATCTCAAATCGTTTCATCTCACCCTATTTTCCAAGCAGCTTTGTTCGCCTGGGAAAAGCTTTCTAATCTTAAAAGAAATAAAAATAATTCTAACAACTCTATGAACTTCCCTCTTTCGCTTATCGCAGCAATATATAAACACCCGTTCCCCCCACATTGGTCATCCATCGGTATAAACAAAATTAAAGACATTTATGACGGTACTAACTTTATCCCCTTCATAGAACTTAAATCTAAATTTAAATTGGCATCAAGTGATTTCCTTTATTACTCAATGACAAAAGATCTGATTATGCTATTTCTCTCTAATAAAAGATCATTATCAGAAGCTTCAACGAATCTACTCTGCAACATAAACCACAACATTTTTTGGAGTTTGAAGTACATTTATAGTTACTTCAACAAGGATGACCTGTCAACTAAAACTACATTTATGAAAAGGTGGGAAGCAGACCTCAGCGTATCTTTTACACTAGAAATGTGGGAAAATGCCCTATGCTCATCATACGCCTCAAATATTTGCATGGCGCTGCATGAGAGATTTTATAAAATCTTATCACGTTGGTATTATACTCCCTCAAGACTCTCACATATTGACCCTAACAACTCTCCTCTATGCTGGAGGAACTGTGGACAGCATGGAGATCTGCTTCATATTTTCTGGGAATGCCCAAAAATCAGGAAAATCTGGGCACAAACGTCAAAATTAATTAACAGTCTACACCCCAAAAAGCCCTTCTATCTCTAGAATTGGAATCTTTGACTTCACAAACCAGATTTCTCATCATTCATATTTGTTTGGTAATTAAAAACTCCATTGCATTTAATAGGAAAAAAACAGAACCCCTCCGTTTCTTTGAAATATTAGGCAGGATTTCACTTCACAAATCATACGAGATAAGATACGCATCAAGCATTAATGGTTCAACAAGGAATTCAAAAAAACGGTCCTTATGGTCTAAAAAATTCCCTGACTAAGAGAAGTTCACAGAAATCATATATTTCTTCATACTTAAAACCTTCCTGCAGAGGTTTCTTCTGTCTTTTTCAGAGTTTATGCTTTGTTATTGTTATAGAAAACACAAATTGACTTACATTCCTCCATTGTGTCATTGTAAGTTGTATCTTTCCTTTAATTTGTTTTGTTTTGGATAAATTGTGCTAAATCACTTGTTCACCATCCTTCCTCATTCCCATTCCCTTCCCCCTTTCCTCATCCCCGCCCCTTTACGAACCTTGTTTGCGTTCGTGTTCGTATTATGATAAAATTCAATAAAAATCATTGGAAAGTAAATCTGGTTGGCATTGCCTCTAAAACTATGATCACCTCAACTTTCAGAAAAAGTATAGCAGGTAATACAATCCTGCATGCAAAGAGTCATCACCCAAAACATACAACTAGAGGTATACCTGTAGGGGAGATGATCCGGGCAAAACGTAATTGTAGCATGGAAAGTGGCTATATAAGAGAAGAAATATCAGAAATAGGCAATCCAAGAGAGGTTATAGCAATTGGAGGCTAAATAGAGCCAAAAAAATAGTTGAGGTCAAAACCCGGTTCAAACACAAATCTAATCAATTCGATCAAAAGGACGTCCCCCTACACTTGTCCTGCAATACACTGTGTGCAGAATTATTAGGCAAGTTGTATTTTAGAGGATTATTTTTATTATTGATCAAAAACTATGTTCTCAATCGACCCAAAAGACTCATAAATATCCAAGCTTAATATTTTTGGAAGTTGGAGTGTTTTTTTTTTAGATTTGGCTATCTTAGGAGGATATCTGTTTGTGCAGGTAACTATTACTGTGCAGAATTATTAGGCAACTTAATAAAAACCATATATAATCCCATCTCACTTTTTTATTTTCACCAGGTAAACCAATATCAGTGCACAAAATTTAGAAATAAACATTTCTGACATGCAAAAACAAAAACCCAAAAAATTAGTGATCAATATAGCCACCTTTCTTTATGATGACACTCAGCAGCCTTCCATCCATAGATTCTGTCAGTTGCTTGATCTGTTTTCGATCAACATTGCGTACAGTAGCGACCACAGCCTCCCAGACACTGTTCCCAGAGGTGTACTGTTTTCTCTCCCTGTAGATCTCACATTTTATGATGGACCACAGGTTCTCTATGCGGTTCAGATCAGGTGAACAAGGGGGCCATGTCATTATTTTTTCTTCTTTTAGACCTTTACTGGCCAGCCACACTGTGGAGTAGTTGGATGCATGTGATGGAGCATTGTCCTGCATGAAAATCATGTTTTTCTTGAACGATACGATTCTTCCTGTATCACTGCTTGAAGAAGTTGTCTTCCAGAAACTGTCAGTAGGTCTGGGAGTTGAGCTTCCCTCCATCCTCAACCCGAAAAGGTCCCACAAGTTCATCTTTGATGATACCAGCCCATACCAGTACCCCACCTCCACCTTGCTGGCGTCTGAGTCGGAGTGGAGCTCTCTGCCCTTTACTGATCCAGCCTCTGGCCCATCAAGAGTCACTCTCATTTCATCAGTCCATAAAACCTTTGAAAAATCAGTCTTAAGATATTTCTTGGCCAATTCTTGACGTTTTATCTTATGTTTCTTGTTCAAAGGTGGTCATTTTTCAGCCTTCCTTACCTTGGCCATGTCCCTGAATATCGCACACCTTGTGCTTTTTGATACTCCAGTAACGTTGCAGCTCTGAAATATGGCAAAACTGGTGGCGAATGGCATCTTGGCAGCCTCACGCTTGATTTTCCTCAATTCATGGGCAGTTATTTTGCTCCTTTTTTGACCAACACGCTTCTTGCGACCCTGTTGGCTATTTTCCATGAAACGCTTGACAGTTCGGTGATCACGCTTCAAAAATTTGGAAATTTCAAGACTGCTGCATCCCTCTGCAAGACATCTCACAATTTTGGACTTTTCAGAGCCCGTCAAATCTCTCTTCTGACCCATTTTGCCAAAGGAAAGGAAGTTGCCTAATAATTAGGCACACCTTATATAGGGTTTTGATGTCATTAGTCAACACCCCTCCTCATTACAGAGATGCACATCACCAGATTTACTTAATTGGTAGTTGGCTCTCAAGCCTATGCAGCTTGGAGTAGGACGACATGTATAAAAAGTATCAAGTGATCAAAATACGCATTTGCCTAATAATTCTGCACACAGTGTACAGCAGTCAGTTTTCACAATTAAAAGAATCGATTATAATAATTTATCCATTTTGAAGGAGGACCCAGATATAGCTAAAATAATCAAAGGTGGGTGTAGTAGTATCCAGAAAAGCACCATCTTTGAATCGAGCCTCTCCCCTAGATTTTTGACAACTACACAAGCTGCTTCCTCTAGCTTTCTACACTTTAAGGGTTTTTTCAAGTGTGGAACAACATCCGGCAAAACATGCAAATACTCCCACAAATGTCAGAATTTTACTGACTCAAGTAACAAAAACGCCGATCAGATCAAAACGTTTCTTAATTATAACACGAGCAGTGTAATATACATGATGGATGCACGGCTTGCAATCCACAATATGTCGGCAGCACAAAACGCCCGTTACAGGCTGGAATCAGAGAACGTATTAATGATATCGAGAACAAAGGTGCAAATAGAAACATATCACAAATCTCCAAACATTTTATACAGGAACATCAAAGTCATCTCGGCACATTAATCATTTATGCAATTGATAAAACACATAAACCCCTTAGAGGTGGTGATACGGAGAAGATACTGAGAACCAGAGAGGCATGGTGGTCTGTCAGCGAAACACCGGGGTACCGCATGGTGTAAATCTGAGAAGGGACATCATGCTTTTCTATTACATCTCCATCTCCACCCTACTCTTCCTCTCACACTTCTTATCGGCATTTGCCGTTTCTCCATCTCTTGATCACCAGGATTAGAGCCTCCATTAGTCTCTCCACCTGCCTTGAAGCACTGCGGCCTCGGGTCTTGACATACGGAAAAACTCAGTTCTTTATGGGGGGCTGTATACAAGTTTACTGAAAAGCCAGCCCATAAATCCACGCTGTGACAAGTCTGTCTCTTCCCGAATGATCTGTTCTCCTTCCGCAGCATATGGCTGACGCCAACTTGCCTCCACCTTAGATACCCAGCGATTGCGGCTTCCACACGTTGTTCTAATAGGAGGTTTTTCTTATCTCGCTGATTTTGAATCATTGTATAAATCCCTGTTCTGTATGCATTGCAGTGTATTGTTAGATTACCGGTCTTGTGTATTTTGATGCCATATAGTGAGTAAATGTCATCACTAAGAATTCTTATAAAACACAAAAAAACAGAAAATATATAAAAATATACTATATTATCATAATTGTGCTTCTCTTTATGCCTGTACACACAGTCACTGAGTATTTCACTCAAATTTATGTAGCATGTATTAGAAATAATAAATCAATACCAAATTTGGCATTTAATTTAGCTGAAATTGAAATTATTTAAGCTAACGTACAATAATATGGAGTCACATATTTTACATAAGGGCTTATCATCTCTCCATAGCTAATATGAGATCACATATACTCACAATAGATTGGCAGCAGGTTTATACGTCTGTATTTATATTATCATTAGTTCTATGTATGGCTGCCTCACTTAAAGCGCACCTGTCAGCAGGATTGTGCAAACTAAAGTACATACACAATCAGGTGGGCGAGATTACACTGATTGACATGATACCTTTGCTGATGAACTCCATCCAGTGGTTCTTGTGTAATCTTTATATTCATTTCTGAGGTAATGATATGCTCGTGCTCTGGGGCGGGCATTTGGGGAGGGGCTTTATCTTGCTGCTCTGCTTGTGTATTCATTTGTCTGCTTTCTGATAGGTCACTGTGTGTTCAGTGACCTGCCCCCTATTTTAAATAATGCATATGCAATTGGGTATATGAAAGTCTGACATTTATATGCATCAAAATGGCGCCTACGCCTGCGCAATAGCGTCTTTCATTTGCCGATAGATGCTACTGCGCATGCGCAGCCGGTGGTGCCATATTGCAGGTCGTGGACAAAATGGAGCTTGTTGCAGACAGAGTGGGCGTTCCAGAGTGATCCAGAGAGAGGGAGCATGGGGGTGGCCATCAGGGGCACGGGTTTTATGTAGGAGAAGTTGCGGTAGCTGGCAGTTGGTTGGAAGTGATATGAGGGGGAATTGGTGGGAGTTGCAAGTTATGGGGGTCCAGGATTGGGAGATATGTCACTAGCAGTGAGGAGAAGCAAAGAGAGGGAGAGCAGGTGGGAGAAGTAGAGTGTCCGGCTTGTTTTGTGTTTTGGTAGGATAGATCTGAGGTTGAGGAGGATGTCTACGGATGAGGTCATGTGGGGAGGTAAGGGGGAAGGAGAGATGATTATTTGGTTAGAGGATGCTGGGGTTTAGGGATAGCGAAGGAGAGTAAGGCTTAGTGGTGCAAAGACAGTAAGGTTATATGTAAGCATAATGAAGGTTTAAGTGTGAATGAGAAGAAGAAACTAAGCACATTTAATAAATAGTTACTTGTACCTTCTGGTCACTTCTGGCCTCATTTCCGGCATATTTCCATCAGCTACTTTGGAAACTGCTACTTAGGATAACTACTCAGAGACCATGCATGGTCAGAGACCAGGCCCTCAAATTTATACCTCTTAGCTAATTACACATGAAAGAAACCAGATGTGAATAGAAGGGAGGAGGCACAGGGAGACAGGTAAGAATTATTATTATTATCCTATTGTAGTACAGAAAAACGCTGTAATTAAAATCATGATTAAAAACATATTAAAAACCTTAAAAACAATATCATTAAGTTACACTGCCTCCACCCTTACAAAAATTAACCAAAACCAAAACTTTCGTTTAACCCAGATGGTGCCGAGGTCTCTAGTCAAAAAATCCACTTCATTTTTACTTGGCCGGTATCCTCTTAATATTGCCCCCTCTCGAACCCAGATGTACCTGATCAATGACTTTAACTTTTAGTAAACTGGAATCCCCGTTATGACACATGCGGAAGTGTTTGGGTAATGTCTTTAAATTCTCAATGTCTTCTTCCATATTTGATTTTTCTATATCTCTTATATGCGCTCTGATACATGTTCGAAGTTCTCTCGTAGTGAGGCCTATAAAAAAATTTCCGCCGGGACAGAGAGCATGGTAGATTACCCCTTTAGAACTACATGTGAGATGGTACCAAATATTATACCCTAGTGCCATCTGCATTTTGGAATGGTTTAGTTTTAACCATATTTGGACAGGCTTTGCATCTGTCACAACGAAAAAAGCGTTTGGTTGCCAACCACGTCTCACTCTTTTTCCTCTGATCACTTTGAGGGGCCTTTATGACAGAAAATACCCAAAAGTGACACCATTCTAAAAACTGCACCCCTCAAGGTGCTCAAAACCACATTCAAGAAGTTTATTAACCCTTCAGGTGTTTCACAGGAATTTTTGGAACGTGGAAGAAAACAATGAACATTTAACTTTTTTTCACAAAAATGTTACTTTAGACCCAATTTTTTTATTTTCACAAGGGTAACAGGAAAAAATGGAATACACAATTTGTAGTGCAATTTCTCATGAGCGTGGTGATACCCCATATGTGAGGGAAAACCACTGTTTGGGCGCACTGCAGGGTTCGGAAGGGAAGGAGCGCCATTAGACTTTTTGAATGTAAAATTTGTTTGAATAATTAGCAGACGCCATGTTGCGTTTAGGCACATCAGGGGCTCTCCAAACAGTGGAAACCCCCCACAAGTGACACCATTTTGGAAACTAGACCCATTAGGGAACTTATCTAGATGTGTGGTGAGCACCTTGAACCCCTGAGGTGCTTCGCAGAAGTTTATAATATTGAGCTGTAAAAATAAAATTTTCACATTTTTCCCACAAAAACGTTTTTCATCCCTTAATTTTGCATTATCATAAGGGTAATAGGATAAATTGCACCATGAAATTTGTAGTGCAATTTCTCCTGAATACGCCGATACCCCATATGTGGAGGCAAACCACTGTTTGGGTGCACAGCAGGGTTTGAAAGGGAAGGTGCCCCATTTGACTTTTTGAATGTAAAATTTGCTTGAATAATTAGCGGACTCCATGTTGCATTTGAGGAGCCCCTGATGTGCCTAAACAGTGGAAACCCCCCACAAGTGACACCATTTTGGAAACTAGACCCCTTAGGGAACTTATCTAGATGTGTGGTGAGCACCTTGAACCCCAAGGTGCTTCACAGAAGTTTATAATATTGAGCTGCAAAAATACAATTTTCACATTTTTCCCACAAAAACGTTTTTCATCCCTTAATTTTGCATTATCATAAGGGTAATAGGATAAATTGCACCATGAAATTTGTTGTGCAATTTCTCCTGAGTACGCCGATACCCCATATGTGGGGGAAAACCACTGCTTTGGTGTACGGCAGGGTTCAGAAAAGAAAGGAGCGCTATGTTGGCTGGGATAGGTTGCAGACACCATGTCACATTTGAAGAGTCGCTGACATGCCGAAACAGCAGAAACCCCCACAAGTGACCCCATTTTGTAAACTACACCTCTCAAGGAATTCATCTAGGGAAGTAGTGAGTATTTTTTAATTTTTAAATTTATACCATTGGGCAGTGAAGAAAACATAATTATATTTTTACCACAAAAAAATGTTTTACCCTCAGATTTTACATTTTCACACAGGGTAATGGGTAAAAATGGTGCCGAAATGTGTCACACAATTTCTTCTAAAAGTGTCAATACCCCATATGTCTCTGTATCATACTGCTCAGCCATACGGCGAGATCTGGGGGGGACGGAGCGCTATTTGACAATTGGAGAACAAATTATTGTAGAATAGGCATTTGGATTTGGGAGAACAAAATTTTTTGAATTTCTTTTGGGGGGCAAGGGCCATTTTGTTTTTCCAGAGCCTTTCTGCTACCAGTAACTTGGAAGTCCCTTATATTTTTAACAGATGACGGACCTGAGTGGGGACTAGCTTTTTTTGAGGACTGAGTTGAAGCTTTTATTGGGAACATTTTACGTAACATTTATCCGGCGCTCTAGGCTGAGCACTTACATCGGGGTTTCCATCTAAATTTCCAAGTGATGTAATTCAGATGAAACCCCTGCGGGATCCATTTACTGTAATGAGGCAGCAGAGTTACTCTGGACTCCGTCTGGCCTCTGTTTAGCGGTGTCCTTTTTTTCAGAAGTGCACAAAACTGTGGCCAACCGCACTTTTATCTACGCCTAAAACAAATGACACCGTGGGATCCCAGGCTAGACGGCATCCACAGTGGCCTATATCTGCCTCATTACAGGGAATCTTCCGTCATGGGTTCCGGCTGAATCACGTATTTCAGAGATTTACACGGAAACTCTGGTGTAAGTGCTCAGCGCAGAGCGCAGGATAAATGTGAGCTGAGCCTTACTGCGATCTTTGGGAGACATAATAAATAAATCAGTAGCAGGTGAAGAATTGGTTTTATTTATTTTTTACGCCATTCCTCGTGTGATATAACTGATTAGATTACTTTATTCTTCGGGTCAGTGCGATTACAGAGATACCAGATTTATATCGGGTTTTTATGACTGACAGCTGTCACACACTAAGAGACTCCTTTTTTTGAAAAATCTAGTTTTTGCATCGCCATATTTTGAGAGCTATAATTTTTCCATATTTCGGCCGACAGAGTCATGTGGCGGCTTGTTTTCTGCGGGACATGTTAACATTTTTATTGGTACCATTTTTGGGTACATGACATTTTTTGATCGCTTTCTATTCCGTTTTTTGGAAGGTAAAATTAACAAAAACCAACAATTCAGGAATTGTTTTTTGAGGTTTTTTTTATGCCGTTCTGCGTGTGGTAAAAGTGATCAGGCAGCGTTATTCTTCGGGTCAGTATGTTTACAGCGATACTACACTTACTGTATATTTTTTTTATGTTTTGGCGCTTTTTCACAATAAAACAATTTTATAGAAAAAATATTTTTTTTCCATTGCTTTATTCTGAGCGCTATAACTCTTTTATTTTTCGGCTGATGGAGCTGTATGGTGGCTTTTTTTTTGCGGAACAAGATGAAGTTTTCAGCGGTACCATTTTTATTTCCATTTTGCTTTTTGATCGCATTTTTTTCCACTTTTTGTTTGGCGATATGATGAAAAAGCATATTTTTTTGCTCAGTTTTTATTTATTTTTATTACGGTGTGCACAGAAGGAGTTAATTAGTGTGACAGTTTTATAGATCGGGTTGTTTCGGACGCGGTGATACCAAATATGTGTACTTTTTTTGGTTTTGCATAAATATACGGATTTATTGGTTTAATATTTTATTTATTTTGTGATTTTTTTTTAACAGTTTAAAAACATTTTTTTTTTACTTTTTTTTTTACATTTTTACTGTCCCTGTATGGGACATTAATTTTTATTTTTCTGATCACTGATCTCATGTAATGTAATAGACATGTATTACATTACATGAGATCTTCGCTGACTGTTTCACAGTCAAAGTCTCCTGCCAGGCTTCAGCTGCAGGCTGAGCCAGGCAGGACACCATATATGGCAGATCTGGAGGCGGTCATGTGACCTCAAGCTGCCATAGCAACGCCAGGTCCTGGAAGGTATCAGGGGTCGTCGGAGAGGTAAGTAAGACGACCCCCTCTCCTCTGTCTATCTTCTATATGCCGCGATCACTATAGATCGCGGCATATAGAACATAGCAAAGGGTTAACATCATTGGGACCTGATCCAATCAGGTCCCGATGATGTCCCCTGTCAGAGCTAACGCTCTGCACCGGAATCGCGGCGCTTGCAGGACCCTGGGGGTCCTGAGCGCTGCGAGACCACCCACCGTTTTTAAATGTCGGCGCTGCACAGAGCCCAGCAAGTGCCGACGTTTATCTACAGTGGGCGGTCGGAACCGGTTAAATTCTCAGTGGGGTTTTTCCTAAAATTGGTCAGCTGTTGGACTCCTTGCATACCCTATAACTGTATAGCAGACTCTCTCCTTTCTAATGGGAACATGTCGTACCTTGTTACTGTGGCCCTGCTCTATGTGTCTTTAAATTCTTAGTGGGGTTTTTCCTAAAATTTGTCAGCCGTTGGACTCACTGCATACCCTATAACTGTATAGCAGACCCTCTCCTTTCTAATGGGAACATGTCATACTTGTTACTGTGGCCCTGCTCTATGTGTCTTTAATTTCTTAGTGGGGTTTTTCCTAAATTTAGTCAGTCGTTGGACTCACTGCATACCCTATAACTGTATAGCAGACCCTCTCCTTTCTAATGGGAACATGTCGTACCTTGTTACTGTGGCCCTGCTCTATGTGTCTTTAAATTCTTAGTGGGGTTTTTCCTAAATTTGGTCAGCCGTTGGACTCACTGCATACCCTATAACTGTATAGCCGACTCTCTCCTTTCTAATGGGAATTTGTCGTTACTGTGACCCTGTTCTATGTGTCTTTAATTTCTTAGTGGGGTTTTTCCTAAATTTGGTCAGCCGTGGGACTCACTGCATACCCTATAACTGTATAGCCGACTCTCTCCTTTCTAATGGGAATTTGTCGTACCTTGTTACTGTGGCCCTGCTCTATGTGTCTTTAAATTCTTAGTGGGGTTTTTCCTAAAATTCGTCAGCCGTTGGACTCACTGCATACCCTATAACTGTATAGCAGACCCTCTCCTTTCTAATGGTAACATGTCGTACTTGTTACTGTGGCCCTGCTCTGTGTGTCTTTAAATTCTTAGTGGGGTTTTTCCTAAAATTGGTCAGCCGTTGGACTCACTGCATACCCTATAACTCTATAGCAAACCCTCTCCTTTCTAATGGGAACATGTCATACTTGTTACTGTGGCCCTGCTCTATGTGTCTTTAAATTCTTAGTGGGGTTTTTCCCAAATTTTGGCAGCCCTTGCAGTCACAGCATGGGCATTACCACTATAGGAGACCCGCTCTTTATAATGGGAACATTTTTTTGCTGAGACCCTCCTCTATGTCTCTTCAAAGAGGTATTGGGTTGCGTCCATGGATGGATACGTGGATGGTGATTGTTGCAAGTCTGCAACGACAGGTGCATGGCGGGAGGCATATTCACATGCGCCAAGGATCACTTATGATGGGCACACTTTTAGGCAGTGACCTGGGAGTCAGAAATGCTTCCAGAGGTCTTCCCCATGCTGTTCCCATGTCTTTTCAGCACTGTATGCATGTGTCTGATGATGTGTCACACACCACATGGCCAGATAAGGTTGTAAAATGTTAAAATGACATTTCCCAGTGAATGCATTTGTCTTTGTTGAAAGCAATGCAAAAGTGCAAAAATGCATCAAAAACGCTACGTGTGAACATAGCCCAAGGTGTGGAGGAGTATTTTTGGTTTTGGTTATTTATTTTGCCTTATATACAAGTCATTACCCTGGAAAGGATGTTCCTTAATATATTTCCCAGGAAAATCCATTTTGGTTTTGTTTTTGTATGTTTTATTGTGAGTCCGTAAAAGTGGCGTAATACTCTGACAACGTTGTTGACAGCAGTGACCTGGGAGTCAGAAATGCTTCCAGGGGTCTTCCCCATGCTGTTCCCATGTAATTTGAGCACTGTTCCCATCAATTTGGGCAATTTTTAGGCCCTCTGCAGACCGCCGGGGGGAGCCGCCTGAAAAATGCTCGGGTTTCCCATAGACTTACATTGGGCTTGTCGCTCATGTCGAGCACCCGAGTATTCCAATTTGCTCGACCTGAGCAACGAGTACCCGAGCATTTTAGTGCTCGCTCTTCACTAGCGCTTATCTCCCCTTGCTCCCAGAATGCTCTGATGGACTTCGATCACAGCATTTCTGGGGTTAATGTGCCGACAGCGGTGCTTGAACGCTCCTGGCGCATAGCACTGGGTGTCAGCTGTGACAATCAGCTGACACCCGGCGGTGATCCCCCTGCACCGCTTGTGTGCATAGCATTACGTACCTAGTCCAATAGGCCCGGGTCAGTGTGATGTACTATTACTGACCACACCAGAAAGGGGTTAATCAGATTGGCACTAACAACGATGGACAGTAGAGGGCGGCACCAAGTATTAACCTTAGTTCTAAATTGGGCTAATAAGGGGTCCAGGTTAAGAGACTGGTATTCCATTGGTCTCACTCTAATAGTTATCCCCATGTATTTGAATTTGTCTGCCACGGGAATCTGCAATTGTAGGGTTATGAACTCCAGTAGAAGAGGCTCAACTGGCATCAGAGCGGACTTTGACCAATTTATTAAAAGCCAAGACCATTTCCCATACTCCTCCATTATATTCATGGCCGGTATTAAACAGACCTGAAGTTTTCCTATATATAGAAGAACCGTAGGTTGTCTGCATATAGGGATACTCTCTGCTCTATGTGACCACATTAATAGCCAGAGATTTCCCCGGAAGATCTAAGTAAGGCCGCCAGTGGCTCTATTACCATTGCAAATAGTAACAGGGAGAGAGGACACTCCTGCTGAGTGCGTCTTCTCACATTGAAAGGTTCAGAAATGCATCCATTAACTCTAATTCTTGCCTTTGGGAGAGCATACAGGAGCTTAACCCAACCTATAAATCTAGCTCCAAGTCCCATTTTGGTCAGAACAGCCCACAGAAAGTGTCATTCCACGTCAAAGGCCTTAGCGGCATCCAGTGACAGGATTGCTCTCCCCCCAAATCCTTCAAGATACACTGAAGACCCAAAAACAGACGTCTAATATTTATAGAAATGGATTTATGCGGGATAAATCCCATTTGATCTTCATGCACTACAGATGTTATCACCCGAGAGAGCCTATTTGCCAATTCTTTGGCAAACAATTTGACATCAACTGGAAGGAGAGAAATACAATTTTGGCCTCTCTCATGGACACAGGTAGTAATCCTTGTCTCTCTGCATCTTCAATTACATTTAACAAATGGGGTATCAGAAGTGAGGCATACATTTTAAAAAACTCTCCTGGCAATCCATCCACTCCAGGGGCATTTTCATTTTGCATTTGACTTAACGCCTCCTCCAGTTCCTCTAATAATATATCACCATCTAAGATCTTTCAATCTTCATCATTCAGTCTAGTAAGGGGTATACTCACAAGAAACTCTGTTATCTCCTCTATCCTGTGGTTAGATTTCAGAGTGTATAGTTTAGTATAGTAATTACATAGAGACCCATTATTTTGCTTAACCATCTCCCCACTGTCCAAAATCAGACTGGCGATTTGTGAGGTGCCCCCCTGAGCCGTAATGATTGTAGCTAAAATGTGCCCCGCACTTTCCCCCTCCACAAAGAATCTCTGTATAATAAAGAACCGTTTATTAGAGGCTATGGACATCAGATACTCTTTTAGTACTGTCTGTGCCCCCTCGAGGTCGACCTTTGCTTCTTTAGTAAGATATCAACAATTTACTCTCTGTGTCCGCAAGACTCTGTACCAAAGTGTCAGGTGTCAGGAACCTCCCTGGTTTTCATTTTCCTAGTACAGATTTCTCTAATATATAATCCGCAAACAAACGCCTTCATGGCATCCCAGACAATATGGTTAGGAGATGTATCATCATTTATATTAAAATATTCAAGAATATTCGCATGCAGGGAGCCACATAACAGCTGGATCCAGAAGGGGTTCAGACGCCAGGAAGTTCTAGCAAGATGATCCAAACTGCCCAACGAAAGGAGAGGTGAATGGTCCGACACATTGCGTCATAAATAGCTAGTCGAATGTATATATTGTAACATTAATGAATTCCCAATAGCTAAATCAATCCTAGATAAGGACTGATGAAAGCTACAGTAACATGAAAATTGACTTACTCCGGGGTTTTTATACTCCACACCACTACATAACTCATCTCTTCCATCAGTCAAGCAAGGGATGTGGGTAGGGCATTCTCGGGACTTGCGCCGGAGTGAAATTTATCCCAATAGGGGTGTAAGCAATTATTAAAATCTCCTATTATGAAAGTTGGGACTTCAGGGACAGAGCTAATAAAAGAAAATATTTTCTTAAGCGATGCACCTGAGTAGGATGGTGGAATATATATTGCAACCATATGATATAAATATTTCAAAGTATGCAAACATATTTACCATCTGGATCTATAATGGACTTAATGCATGAAAAAGGGACCATTCTGTGGACCAGAACACTCCTCTAGAATGGGTTGAGTACACCAGTACACCAAATTATATTCATAAGCAATGTGCATTTATGTGCATTAAATGAATTCTGTCCCTTACCATGTGAGTTTCAGAAATACAAAGTATAGCTGGGGGAAACCTTTTTAAATATATAAAAACCGCACATCTCGTAGTGGCGTATCCCATCCCTCGAGCATTCCATGCCACCACATCTAGCATTTGTGCCGTATTAGTATACTTGCATATACGGTATAAGGTCGTATCCTCAGTACACAGATATGTGCAAATATATTTCCATCTCTGACTGTGAGTTTAGGCAGTGGAGTAGTCAGGAAAAAAGAAGAGAAGGAACAATCGAAAGAACATTTAACAACCAACATAGCAGTCTAGCTATGCTAATAGCTAGCTAATGGCCACAACCCACATGAGGCAGAGACCAACCTGTCTCATATTTTGTATAACAAAGGTGCTTAGAAATATATTCCGCTTCATGTCCACTTTTGGGACATCCAACCAGGATAATGCAGAGGTAGGAGAGTCAAATAGATGTACATTTCCGTTAGCAACCACTCGTAATTTAGCGGAAAACATCATATAGCATGGTATCTGTAGACTCCTCAGGCGTTTTTAAATATCTTGAAATTGTGCTCTTTTTTCTGTACTTTCATAGAGAAGTCTGGAAAGATGGAGATCCTATTACCATCTATAGTGATGTCCTTAAGGTCTCTAGCCCTTGCAGGATAAAGTCTCTATCTTTAAAATGCAGCAAACGGATAATCATAGGGAATGGGGGTGCTCCAGTTGGGGGGGGTCGAGTAGGGACCCTATGTGCCCTTTCAATTGTCAAGAACCAGGAGAGCACATCTTTTCCCAGGATCTTTGGCAGCCATGTTTCAAAATAAGTCACAGGATTTTTTCCCTCTGACTTCTCATGGATCCCCACCAAGCGAAGGTTGTTTCCATATGACCTATTTTCTAGGTCATCAACTTTATTTATCAGCAGAGAAATATTATGCACCGCCTTTCCAAGATCTCGAGTCAATGGCAGTTTATCCTCTGTATGGCTTACTCTTTCCTCCAGTTCCCCCACTCTCTCATTAACTTCATGCAGATCTTGCTTAATACAGGATATGCCCGTTTTCAAGTCCCCATTTGTGTGCTTAACATGGTCAGAGTGGAGTTACCTGCCTTTTACAGCAGTTAGTATGTTCCCAATTGTGGGCTTCACCATCAATGAGTTGACACCTGCAGCACTTGCCTCCACAATTCCCTCCGTAGTAACCGCAAGGAACATCCAGACTGCATGAGGTAAGCGGCAGCCATCTTACTTGTGGCGTCTTCGAGTCCTAGGCCCCGTCTCGCCCTCCAAGCCCAGACCAAAACATTCCCCATCTTCAGTATCCAGGGAGATGGGAATCGCAAGAAGGCAATTGGGAGCAGCCTCATAAATGAGACCTTAAATAAAGCCCCTATAGCCATCAACATGTCAAGGTCAAAGAGAAGTCTAATTTTTATCCAACCCACCATAAAGGGACACATCTAGAAACTTTTCAACAGATTATATTGAAAGATATCCATGTTTTTCCCCACGTAAAAAAGAAAGATAATATGATGGTTCCAGAAAGACAAGCAATTTATATTCTTAGGAACAATAAAGAAATTATTATTAAAGGAGCCGATAAAGGTGGAAACCGTGGGTGTTACATTAAGGAAGGTATCCATCTACTTAGTGATGTTGATTACTATGAAACAGGACAATTCTGTTAACATCTTCATAGAATATAAAAAATTTATAAAGGTAGAAATTGATGAAGGGATTTTGGATAAGAAGAAAAATAAGTTTTTGAATATCCATTACTATCGGACTCCATACTTCTATTTCCCATCCAAGATCCATAAATGCACTAAAAAAAAAACAGGTCGTCCTATTATATCGGGGATAATAACAGCGAACCTATTGCACTATGTAGATTTGTTCCTACAAATTAATGTGATCACTTTAGAATCCCATCTAAGGGACTCCACCTCCACCCATTTGATTTTTATCTTGAAAGAAATAGATCCCCAGAAGGAATTTATATTCTTTACTCTTTATGTTAGTTCCCTCTATTCAAATATAACACACAAGTTGGGAATGGAGGCAACTGAATATTACTTATCAAAGGATGAACTTGTACCAGAGAAACAAAAAAAGTTTACTCTAGATAGCATTTACTTCATACTGTGTAACAATGTATTCGCATTTGAGGGGACTACATACAGGCAGACGAGGGGTTGCGCAATGGGGACGAGATTCACCCCAAGTTATGCCAATCTTTTCATGGGTACATTTGAAGCAGCAATTTTTATTTCGGAATTAAATAACAATCCCTGGGGTTTAACATTCTCGTCCACCATTTCAAGCACTAACATTCAGTTCCTAGATGTAATAATATATAGGAATGCGGAGGGAAAAATAGTTACATCAGCGCATTTCAAGGCGGTCGATTTAAATAGCTACCTTGCATTTGACAGCAACCACCTTCCAGGTTGGTTACGCAACATCCCGTACGGCCAATACTGGAGAATTAGAAAGAACTGTAATGAGGACACAGAATTTATTAAAGAATCAAGAATCTTGAAAAAGAGATTCAAAGAGAAAGGTTATCCTGAAAAATTACTAAATGATGCGTTTAAAAAGGCTAAAATGTTATCACAGGATGGAATGAGCAAAAAAGCGGAGACCTGGCATAAAACTGTTGATAATGGTAATGGTGCTACTAATAAGAGAATAGATGGAGACTATAGCCTCATCACGACATATAGTCATTCACGAGGGGCTCTAAATAAAATGTTAAACAAATATTGGTTTATCCTGTCCAGTGACCCAGTCCTTGGTTAGTGTTTACCTGGTAAACCAAGAATTATATACAGGAGAAGCCAAAATTTGAAGAATTTAGTGGCACCAAGTTCTACAGCATTAGTAAAAAAATATCAAGAGAAAGGATCATATATTGGTTGGCTTTTACAGATGCGAGGCATCAAAATGCTTTTGCTGTAGCACCATAAAAAATGAAACTAAAACATTCATTTCTCATATCACAGGCGAGACCTTCCAGATAAAATGCAGATCCGACTGTCACTCTTCTTACGTTATATATCTGATAGGGAGCACATGCGGCCTACAACATGTAGGCCGTACTATACAAACCACGCATGCAAGATTAAACAAGCATCGCCAGAATATCAAAAATGGATTTTTATTGCATAGTTTGTCAAAGCACTTTCACGTAGAGCACCAAAGAGATCCGAAGCAGCTTCAGCTAACAATTATTGACTATATAGAGGATACGGTGCAGGATAGGTTAAAAAGTCTGATAAATAGAGAGAACTATTGGATTTTCAAATTGGGTACCTTATCGCCTGAAGGCCTCAATCTAAGTTTGGAGAATATTATAAACTAGCCGTATGACAAATAGATATCATGATAGGTAAATTAATATTGGCACATGTATTGAACTATTTAAATATTTAATTTATTTAATTATTTATTTATTTAGTGTTCCTTATAAGGGGTTAAAAAATCTAAAATTAAAAACTACATATTGTTAAGCTTTTAAGATTTTTAGAGTAATTTTAAGGTTGTATACTGAGTTTTTTATGTTATAGATACATCCAATTATTAATATGTAAATTATACCTCTTTTTAACCAAATTATACAAATGTTTAATTGTGCTATTGTCTCTGTTATCAGCCAAGTGGTATAGCGTCCATTGTAAGGAATGTATGTTCAGGCATTTTCTCATAGACAATTGATAGTTCATTTTTCACCTATTATTTAATGGTTACTAATTGTATCAATTGTTTTTTAATGGTATAAGCCTTATAAGAAATGTCTACACCATTGTGGCTATCACCTGAGGAAGGCGGTGACCCGCCGAAACATGTTGTGAGTGCCACATTTGTCAGATAAAGAAGCACCACTAAAAGGATAACTGTGCCTGGTTGCTGGATTCATGCGCCACACTTAGGAGCCACGTTCATCCATTGTATCCCTCTGGGAGCGGCGAGAGCTGCAGCTCACAGCGCCGGAGCACAGAGAGTGAAGGACCTGCGGAGCCGTCACCCCCACAGGACCCGTCAGGCCTGAACGCCGCAGCATCGTCTGGGGTTTGACTATACACTGAAGGCCCACACTGTGGTTGTGCAACCACGAAAGGTGTTTTCACTACCTCCCTCCCCCCTCCCCCCAAAAAAAATCCCCATTAGACCACTAGGTACACACAAGGGCGCCTCTCTGTATGTTTTTATTTTCAAATTATTATTTGCTGACACCTTGGGTATAAGGATATAAATTCCTGGTTTACTGCAGAGATATGTACAAATGGTCCAGTAGAGTATTTCTGAAGCAATACTTGGGGTAATTAACCATTGTTCCCACAGGTGTATGGATTTCTTGAGAGCGTTCAATTAATATAAGCTCCACTTTCCAAGCATAGAGTGTTATTCATCCTGGATCTTAGTTCTGTTATCGTTGGGGGAGAATTGTCTATCCAATGTAGTGCCAACAACTTTCTGGCTTGGAATAATATTCGTGAGCGACCTATTGCCATATGGGAGTCTGGGTCTACGTCCTCTCCCAGGAGTCCTAGGATACAGATTTTAGGTTCCAACTGAAGTTGTATCCCAAATACAGATAGTACAAGAGCGATCACCACGTTCCATTAGTCGCCAATATTTACACATTCCCACATCATATGCATCAGGTTGGCATCAATTTGACCACATCTAGGACATGTGTATTTCAATTTTAAATAAAATACTTGGGGATCTATATACCCTATGAATGAGAAGAATTTGGGACAATCTTTGTGACTCTGACAATGAACGTTTCGGTGTCAAATCCAGTATTTCCCCTATTGAGGGCCAGTAACTGCCTATAAATAAGGGATATTAGACCGTTTGTATCCAACGATGTAGTAATGGTATCTATTGGGTGATGTCTATCAATCAGTATGGCGTTTATTCTAGTTATGTACAATACGCATGTCGTATTTGCAGATATTGACTAAACACCCTATGCAGAAGGTTAAAACCTGCCTTTATTTGTTCAAAGCTCTTGAATAATCCATCCCTCAAGAGTTGTAATACCAAACATATACCCCTATCCTCCCACTCACTAACATTTTTTAGTTTATGTAGCTCTGGTAAGTTATAGTTGTGCCATAAATGGGTATAGTTTGTGTACATTCCAATCCCCAGAATATTTTACCCCTATCCCACACTTTATATATTAATTTTAGTGTACGACATTTTAAGTCATTTTCTCGAGGAGGCCCCATATCTAGTACCGAGAATGGAAGCTTCCACTTAGTTCCTTCCATAAGTAGGTGCCCTGAAATTACACAATATTTGCAAGTACCCTTCTAGCGTTAAGCAGGTCTCCGTATACCTGGAGGGAAGCAGATCGTTTATGCTGTTTGTCAAGGAGATCAATCCACTCAAGCAAATGGGAGACTTTAGCTGTTCTCTCCTTTTTTTTAGCATTTATCTATGTTTTATTATTATCCCTCTGAGGACGCATGTGAGTGCTTCCCATTTAAATGGTAAGGCAGTTTCATCATGCTCATATATTTGAAGGAGTCTATAGTCTCAAGAAGGTCTGAGACACAGAGTGAGTCTTTCAGCAGATTATCATTTAGGTTCCAACATCTGAATCCTTGGTGGAGTCAGGTATAGTCAGATTACAATATACAGGAGCATGATCTGACCATACAGCAGTTCCTACCTGACATGTAGGTTGCCATGTAGGCAACTGATGACTAATTGAGAAAAGGACTATATGGCTATGCATATTGTGTAAAGGAGAATAATAGGTATAATCCTTTACGTCTGAATGTAGTATCCTCCATACATCGACTGTTTGAGACCAAAGCACAATTAGCAAAGCTTTTGTTTGTGTTTTAGATTGGTGACTCCAGCCCCGGGACGAGTCTAAAGAAGGATCCAAGACAAGATTAAAGTCACCTCCAATGATGATAAGGTCCTCCGCAAAATATTTTAGTTTAAGTAATGACGGCATGTCTTAATTTGGTCACAATTTGGTCACAAAGTCAAAATTTTGGAGTAGATGGAGATCTTAACAAACACATCCCTCCTCTCCTGGGACGCCAAGATGAATAATATCTATTAGTAAACTGAGGTACAGTATATGATCGCCTCTAAAGTGTGACCCCTGAAGAAAGAGAAAATGTACGTGCTGTTTATGCCTACGATAAAACACTTGAGCTCCTTTCTCTGGAACATTAAGTCCTCTGACATTTAATGAGCAAGTTTTGAGTTGTGCCATATTATATGAAAAAAAGGGGGAATGGAAGAGAGAAAGGTTAAGGGAAAAGATGAAGTGTAGACGGTAGATAGTAACGTCTACCGCTCAGTGTCTAAGAAGTATAGATTATGAATATATCAAAACAGTAGGAAATTGCGAAACAAGCAGATCCCAATGCAAGTCCCTAACTGGGGGTTGTCTTTACAGGCGCAAGTCAAACTTTCAGTTCTAGGATTCCTATTAGGTGGAACCATGGAATATATAGCGAGTAAAGTAATACAGCCTGATATTACAGTAGTATCACGTGAACTCAACTTATATGCCAGTCTAAGATCTTATATGAACTTAGACATTCTATATAGTGGAAGAGTGGCACCTAATGCTCTATTTAGATATATCTAATTACATGCTTAAAGAAATAAGTAAGCATCTGCAAACTGTCTCTCATCAGGGAAGACCAGATTAATTTCAGGAGCTCATATGATTGGCAGGTTCCTTTCCCATCTGGCTGCATCACCATCAAGTTCCTGATCCATTGAACGCCTTCTGTGACGTGCTGGAACTCTCTGTGGCAATGGTGGAGCAGGTGGGCAGTCAGGTATATGGAATGTCCAGGGCATCACAAATAGTTCTCATGTTGCTTGGATCTTTGAAAATATACAGCTGGAATGGGTACCCCCAGGAGTACATCAGGCCATTTTCCCGGATGGCATCAAGTAGTGGTTTCAATACCCTTCTTTTAGCAAGTGTCATTCAGGATAGATATGTGAGCAATTATATGCGTTTCCATTTAAATCACCAGGACCCAACTCCTCTGCTTTCCTCACAATGGCCTCTTTTACATTGAAAAAATGTACAGTACAGACCAAACATTTGGACACACCTTCTCACTTAAAGATTTTTCTGTATTTTCATGACTATGAAAATTGTACATTCACACTGAAGGCATCAAAACTATGAATTAACACATGTGGAATTATATACTTAACAAAAAAGTGTGAAACAACTGAAATATGTCTTACATTCTAGGTTCTTCAAAGTAGCCAGCTTTTGCTTTGATGACTGCATTGCACAATCTTGGCATTCTCTTGATGAGCTTCAAGAGGTAGTAACGTAGTAACTCTTACACTCCTGAAAAGCAAGATGGCAGCCCCCAGTAGCTGCAAAACAAATTAATAAAAAATAAACTATAAATACTGGGCACTTGAAAATATGTTATAACATTAAGGAATTTAACATTTTAATTTATTTTACATAATGTAAAAATGCGGCACCTTCCCTTTAAGAGTTGATTTCCATGTAAACCATTTCCCACATTAAGAACATGAAAATGGCTTCTCGTCTGTGTGAATACTTTGGTGACTAAGAAGTGATGATTTCTTCACAAAACATTTCCCACATTCTGAACAGGAAAAAGGCTTCTCCCCTGTGTGAGTTCTCTTGTGCTTAACCATATCTGATTTCTGGATGAAACATTTCCCACATTCTGAACAGGAAAAAGGCTTCTCCCCTGTGTGAGTTTTCTGGTGATTAACCAAATTTGATTTCTGGTTAAAACATTTCCCACATTCTAAACAGCAAAAAGGCTTTTCCCCTGTGTGAGTTCTCTGGTGATTAACCAAATATGATTTCTGGTTAAAATATTTCCCACATTCTGAACAAGAAAAAGGCTTCTCCCCTGTGTGAATTCCCTTGTGCTTAAGCAAACCTGAGTTTCGGCTAAAATATTTCCCACATTCTGAACAGGAAAAAGGCTTCTCCCCTGTGTGAGTTCTCTGATGTCTGATTAAAATTGATTTCTCTGCAAAACATTTTCCACATTCTGAACAAGAAAAAGGCTTCTCCCCTGTGTGACTTCTCTGGTGATTAACAAGATCCGATTTCTGGTTAAAAAATTTCCCACACTTGAAACAAAAAAATCTATTCTCCGCTGTGTGAATGCTTTGATGTTTAAAAAAAGACTTTTCGAGGGAAAAACTATTTCCATATTCTGAACATGAAAATGGCTTCTTTGCTTTAGGAACAATTTGTTTTTTAATGCTTATTTTGTGACTTTGACTTTCCTTAGTAGTCTGTAATGAATCAGATGACAGATCTTTGCTGTGAATGGATGATGGTATATCTGGAGTAATGTCATTCACTTCAATTGTATCTTGTGTGATCTCAAGATCATCTGATTTAAAAATTGAAGGTGTCAGCTGTCCCTCTGATCTCGTGGTACAGTCATCTGCCAAGAATAAAACCAATTATTAGTTATGAATAACAAAATTTATATTGTTGAACATTTTTACTTAAACTCTCCGTAAAAATGCACTTTATGTAAAGTATCATTATTTACCAAGAAAACATCACAGAAAAATCAGCCTTACCAACACCAAATCAGATAACAAATGCATTAGCATTTTAGTGTTGGTTGGGTGTACAGGGGTGTCTGTCCATGTGGGGTGCACTTATATAGTGCTAGGCAGCCCTCCTGATCTAATAGTATGGGCATCATTAGGCTAAGCCAGACACTGGGCATCACACCTACCTGTGTGACTGGCGTCCTATGCAAGCTTCATCTGTGTGCATCTTTAATACTAGGCAACCACCCCCTCCATGAATTGGTACGATTATGAGTGGTTGCTCCATCAGTATTTTGCACCTGCGCTGCCCCCCCCTTTATCGTGGGGGTCTGCGGCATCCTGCTAGTGCATTTGTTATATGATTTGATGTTAGTAAGGCTGTATCTTTTTCTGTGATTTTTTTTAAAGTTTGCCCTATGTTAGCCGTCATTATTCACCAAGACAATAACAGTTCACAGTCTACTAGAAAACCTCATAGGATGAACCAGTGGATCGTAGTGTTCAACTGTTTATTCATTCTGCCTCCCAAATATGGAATAAAAAGCCACCAAACAATGTTATGTAGGCAAAAATAATATCAATAAAAACTTCTACTCATCTCACAAAAAACAAGTCCCCACTCAGGTCCATCATCTGTCAATGGAAAACCAGAGGTTTCCACATTATTAGTGGCTCAAAGGCTCTTGAGAATCAACATGGCTTCCATAAACCAATCCAGCAATATCCGCTCTCCCAAAGTCAGATCTCCCCCTCGCTTCTGCGCCCAAACCACATTTAGCCTCCATGTATTCGGCATTACTATAGTGAGAAGAACCCACTTAATTTATGGTGTGTGTCTCCTGGATCACAATCTGGGCACTATGTGTTGGGTAATGTGTGTGCTAATTTCCGGAAAGTGCCTGTGGAGTCAAAATAGTCACTACTCCTATAGATTATTTCACTGAGGGTTATAATTTCCAAAATGGTGTCACTTTATGGGGATTTCTACTGCTCTTGTTTTCTGCAATTTGGTCACATTAGGGTTTGTGCAAATGGTGTGTCCCATCTCCTCTGGGATCTGCTCCTGCAACGTCTGCTTCTGTCACCAGGAGCCGCCTTATTCATTCTGCAGGAGGAGCTGGTGATGGAGGAGACGTCAGAACCAGAAGCTCTGGGTGGCACAGGCTCTGTCCAGCCACTAAGATTAGGGTGCCTGGGACCAGTAGTATTATCCAGTCTGGCAGTATGGTGTGTGTGCTGTCCAGCTGGAGTAATCTGCTCCCTGCTTCAGCCAACTGGAAAGCACCGCACCCTACTAAAGCTGGAAGCATATTGCCGGAAGCTGCCAGATACAGCCTTGTTCTCCTCTGGGTCAGTCCTCTGTGCTCAGCCCCCGGCTTGTGTATTTGTTTCCTGTTATGACCCCGGCCCGTTTACTGACTACTCGTGTGATTTTGTATTTTCTCTGACCTCCATGTTCTGATCTGGCTACCCCACTATTCTTCTTGCCATCTCACATCACAGAATAGCAGATAACACTGTGGCCCAAGATAAGTCCAAATCCATGTAGAGGGGTTAAAGTGTGATGAGCAAGGCAAACCCTGGGATCTGGAAAATGGAGTAGATAGCGCCAAGCCTGTTCGTGTTGGCTATCTTTTGAGCTGCCAGGTGACCACGAACAGCGCCCCCAATACATTGTGTCTGCAATCTATTAGCTAAGTGTCGCTCCTCCCCTTCTTAACCTGCCATGTGCCCAGACAGTAGTGTACAACCATATATAGGGTATCGTCGGATTCAAGAGAAGTTGGAATATAATTTGTAAGGTCCATTTGTTTCCTATTATCCTTTGTGAAGAATTCCAAAGTTATCACCACATAAAGTGGCACATGTCAGATTTGAAAAATGGGCCCTGATAGGAACACAAAACTGGCTGCAGGAAGGGGTTAAATCAGAGTATTTTGGGAACCAACTACTGTAGTCAAAACTGTGAGTATAGACAATAACATCTACTGAAATGATCAAACTCAACAGTCTCCATCAGTAAGTAGTGAGTAACTAGTGGTGAAACCTCCCTGTGGTAATTGGAGTATGGGGCTCGGTGGCTCTTGGCATCTAAACTATCGTAAGGGACAATATTTTCTGTCAGATGAGTTTCAAGAAGAAATATTAGACATTCAAAGAGAACTTATTATAATAGTGCAGAGATGAGGGTCTTAAATTTAGCTTAGAGATATATCATGGCACAGGTGTAATGTTTTTTTTTTGTTTAGTTTATCACAATCCTGTTTGAAGTTAATCGGTTTTAAAAGAAATTGAAAAGTCAGGATAAAGGGAAACTCTGTTGTTATTGTACAGAAATTCACACTTGGCCTCACTGCACATTTAATGTTGTAGATCATAAAAGTAAAGTTTGGCCAGAAAGACTGGACCTGGTCTTGTAGGGACCATATGAGCACATTCAGCAGCATAGAAGGGAGAGAAGGTAGATTCATCTAATAAGATATCAGGGTTCTAGGAAGCCAATAGCATCATTACCCTCCGCTTTCTCTTACAGACCCATCATTATATTTTTCTTCAAGTGATTTTCTAACTTGTCAGCACTTTCTATGTACGCTGTCATTAGGCTTTGTAGTTTACAGACCTGGGCAGGTCACGGTCAGCGTCTCCCAATTCCAGGGGGCAGGTGGATCCTCCAGGTTGTAAGTTATGTAGAAAAGGGCTTTCAAGGCCCAAAATCATTTGAACAGTTTTGGATGGAGAATGTTTTGGTCTAGTTGCAAAATGGTGATCACACGATTGTGATACGGCTGGACTACACCACTGAAAGCAGCCACAGCCGGTGACTGAGAAGAATCTGTGACTTCTCTGCATTTAGTGGTCACTACTCACCTGGGTAGTCATATGTAGGAATCTCCTCTTTACACCGCTCATCACCCCTCACATATGTCTCTGTAGTATTAATATGGGTCAGATCTTCACCCTGAAACAAATATTGTAAAAGTCACAAACAGATGAGACGTTATATCAAAGATCAGATTTAATCCTGCCATCTCCACCGTTCTCATTACACAAGTATAAAACATATAATACTGGTGGATAAATCACCACCGAACACAAGACCATCACAGCAGTCTACACATCATAGGTGAGATCTTATGACATCTTCTCTCCATCTACCTGATGATCCTGAGGAACATTGGGATCTTCTTCTTTACAGTCATGTGGAAGAAGAGGATGGGGACATCTCTCTGGTGTTGTCCTCTTACTGGATATATCTGGAGGAAACACATACAGGAACTGAATTCATTCTTTACATACAGATAATTATGGGCCGTGTGTATTTAGTCCTGTCTATTACCTGGTGATGTGAGGGGTTGGGGAACCTCCAACATGACGTCCCTGTACAGATCTTTGTGTCCTTCTAAATACTCCCACTCCTCCATGGAGAAATAGACAGCGACATCCTGACACCTTATAGGAACCTGACACATACAATGATACAGTCATCCCCCCGATCCTTTCATAGTGTTACTGTATAATGTCCCAGTATTCCCAGCAGTGTCACCTCTCCAGTCAGCAGCTCGATCATCTTGTAGGTGAGTTCTAGAATCTTCTGGTCATTGATGTCCTCATGTATCAGGGGGTGAGATGGAGGCCCTGTGATTGGGCTCAGGGGTCTTTCCCATCCCTCAGACACAGGGTCCTGACAGCGCTCACTAGAGGTCTTCTTTACTAATGTGTAATCCTGGTTATGGAGAGACACATTAATAAATCTCACTCCAGACATTTCCAGAGTCCTCACCTCTCCAGTTCTGTCCATCTGTTATTCCCATAGATAAGAATGATGTAATGTGACGTCATCAGAATATCTCACCTCTCCAGTAAGCCGGAAGAGGATCTCTAGGGTGAGGTGTAATATCCTCTCCGCCATCTTGTCTCTGTCCATATCCATCTTTGATGGGTCCATAAGGAAAATTCTCTTAAATAGAAGATCTTCACTGAGAGGATCTGATATTGTAAAGACCTGAATGAGAAGATGATGAGCCGATGTAACATCATAAAAATCCTGTGTAATAATACAATTACTGGAGATAATACATATGAGGATATATTATTTTACAGTATTTAGTTTTCTTCTTTACATATACTAATAAAACCTATATATTTTAAGCCACAGACAACAAGCAGTTTCTTTCTTGGAGTCTGTAGCTGAACACATTTCTCAAAGACTCATCTTCCATAAAGCTAATTCTCGCCTCATTTACCAACATTGCAATCGGCATTAGCAATACTGCAGGAGATATTCATTACATGTGACATGAGAAATAACTACTTCATGATGAGGAGGACATATTCATCTTCTACTACAGCACTAGAAACATATTTAGCCAGAGTGCTTCACTGACTACATCTCCGCCTGTCGTCTATATGAATGTTTCCCGTCTTTCCCGGACTGTAATTTTCTATCACGTTAGATCTCATGTCTGATTCACACACAGAAGTTTGAGGCAGACACATGGTAAGGTTTTTATTATACATAGCAGGGCTATCCCAAATGGGTTCACCTTGCCATGGTAGCTTTCATGCTATTTTTGATCAAAAACAGTGTTGCTAAGGACCCTATTTTATTTAAATGCACTTTTGCTTTTAATTTATTTATTTACAGCATGGTTTATGACCATTTTTCTTCTTATAGGTTTTTTTTCTGATTAATGGCCCTAGTAAACATGCATTTATGTGCTGCATGGATACCAACTAAAACCAAGCTCAAATTCTGTGTTTTTTCATGGACACCATAGTGGCTGTGTGAGCTGCTACTATGAATGGTACGCCTCTATCTATCCAACTATCATGTGTTAAAAATCTCATAGGTCCTGGATTCATTAGTATCTGCACGAAGAATGGGGCTAAGTGAGTATTTATTAAAGGGAATCCACTCTACCGACTACCCCATGGCTGATTAAAGGGAACCTGTCACCCGCTGGGACTTATCTAACCTCTAATATGGGGATACAGGTGATAGAAATGTGAATCTATACTTACCAGTATGCCTCATATTAGAGGTCTGTTTGCTGTGAAATGGCTTTTTATTCAGTGAAGATTCCGATGTTTGCGGGCCGGTGGATGGGAAGAAGTGCCCTGTGACGTGCAGTTACCATGTCCAGGTCCCGCGCACTTCACTTTTTACGGAAGGTGCAGCTGTACTGTGTACTATGCAGTCATAGTACTGCAGGGATCTTGTGCGCAGGTGCCGGTGAGTCACGGTGAATTCCCGGCGCCTTGGCTCAAGATCTCTGCATAGTGCACAGTACAAGTGGGTCACTATCGCAAAAAGCGCGCAGGCGCGGGATCTGGACATGGCGACTGCACGTCACAGGGCACTGTGACATGCAGGAAAGGGGGGAAATATTTTAATCAACACAGTAGGCGGGGATTTCTTCCCATCCCCTGGCCAGCAAGCATTGGAATCTTCACTGAATAAAAAGCCATTTTACAACAAACAGACCTCTAATATGAGGCATAGATGTATAGATTCACATTTCTATCACCTGTATGTCCATATTAGAGGTCAGATAAGTCCCAGGGGGTGATAGATTCCCTTTTATCAGCCGTGGGGAAGTCATAAAACCAGATGTGTATCAAGGTATTGTAAAGTGGCTAATGGTCGCGTAGTCGATGGGAGGTATGTGTCACAGAGATGTCTGGTCTCTGTGATGTAATCCGGAGTGTTTCTCTAGGGCAGATAAGCACTAAGAGGATCGTTTGGTGCACCTGGGAGCCGGGTTAAGGGTAGCTAGGAGAGAATGGGCGAGTCCAGCTACCCACATAACCACACCCAGAGGTGAGGTAACAGCCTATAAAATGGAGGCTGTTTGGAACATGATCTGCGTGTTTAGAGGGAGAAGACCTCCGGTGTATGTTTGTCTTCAGACCAAGCCAGGACAATGGACGCTACCACAGCTTGTGTGCCACACAAGCCTGGCTGAGCAGAGACCTGCTAAGGACATTTACTTTGTTTGCCTGATCTAAAGGCTATTTTCTTTTCTGTTTGGCTTCTGGGTTTATGAAGCAATAAACTCACATGAACTTTTAAAGGAACATGCCTCACATTTTCCTCCTGTCACACCCAAGTGAGTAAAACCTCTACAATTGGTGTTAGACGTGCGGGCAGCATTCCCAGCAGAGATGTGTGATTGCTACAGGAAAGATTGCATGTCCTGGGTGAAGTCTGTTGCAAGCCAGCAAGCATCGCCAATGTAGCAACAGCAGGAGACCAACAGGCTGTTGTTACAGCAGATCCAGCAGCACCAGCGGGAACAACGGCAGCAGATGCAGCTTCTGGCAACCGCCATCCAGGGCAGGAAGAATGCCCCAACCCCAGGTCCGGCTGATGACTCCCACGTCCCGAAGGCAGTAAGACGGGCTTTGCAGAAAATGACCCCTGGGGATGACATTGAAGGTCGTTGAGAGGGAGAAACTTCCGCCAGAGCAGTGGGCAGAGGTACTGGCGTCATACTTGACGGGAGAGCCCCAGAAGGTGTACTATGATTTAGCTTTGCAGGACGCCAAAGAGTATGGCAAGCTAAAAACTGAGATTCTCTTGCACTTAGGGGTGACAATGACTATCAGGGCACAGCGGGTTCAGTGCTGGGCGTATCACCGGGACAAACCACCTCGCTCCCAAATATTTGAACTGTTGCACCTGGTCCAGAAGTGGCTGCAGTCGGAGTCCTCTACGCCTGCGCAGATGGTAGAGCGGGTGGTGATTGACCGGTTTGTGCACTCCCTGCCGAGGTCCATACAGACTTTGGTTGCCCAGGGTGATTCCCAGAATGCGGATGAACTGGTCAGACAGGTCGAGAGATACCAGGGAGTTGAAGATTTCTTGGGAAGACAGCCCACTCCATACTGTGGGTCCAAAGTCCCTACGGGTGACGTTGTTTGCTGGAGGTGCAGCGCCCAGGCCATATAGCCGCCCGTTGTCCCCTGATCCCTGAGCCGATGGATTGCAGCATAGGATGCCGTTGTTCATATTATGCTTATCTGGCCTGCAGTGTAAACTGTTCACCCAGCGAGGGGCCACAAGCATATCACGTGAAGGTGAACGAACGGGAGTTAATGGCACTGCTAGATTCCGGGATTCTGGTGACCCTTATGAGGACCACCCTTCCTCACTAAATGATCCCGGGGAAAAAAGTTGGCATTCAGTGCATTCATGGTGAGGCTAAGGACTACCCCATGGCCAGAGTGGACATTGAAACAGCCCACAGTACTGAGTCCCATGAGGTCGGCGTCGTTCAGAACTTATTGCACCCTATTATTCTAGGCTGGGACTTTTGTTTGTTTTGGGATCTGTGGGGAAGGGTTCCAGGCTTTCTGGCTCAGATAAGAAACCAGTTAACCTTGATGAGGTATCACCACATCCAGAGTCTGACAGGTTTCCTTTTTGTGTCCTTGTGGAGGATAAGGAGGTAGCGCCCGCAGAGTCTGCCATTCTGGAGTTAGGAGTGACCAGCGAGAATTATGGCTCTGCCCAGCATAGGGACCTAACTCTGAAGGAAGCCTTTAATAATGTCACTGTTATAAATGGGGTTGCACAGGAGCCGGGGGCTGACACAAGATTTCCCCATTTTATGATAAGTGGGGAGTTGTTGTACCGGGTTAAGGAAGTGAGGGAGGAGCGTGTAGAGCAATTAATAGTGCCGGGCCCCTTTAGACGGAAGCTGTTGGACATGGCCCATTCACATGTCTTGGGGGGGGGACATCTGGAAGTGAAAAAAACACAGGAACGGATCATGCAGAGGTTCTATTGTCCCAGATGTCCCCGTGAAATATTTAAGTATTGCAGGTCTTGCCCTATGTGCCAGTTAACCACCACCACCACCGCTCACTTCCGAAGTCACCTCGTGCCATTTGCCCATTATTGAAGTGCCATTCGAGAGAATTGATATAGACTTGGTCGGTCCCCTGGTTGAATCTGCTCGTGGGCATAAATATATATTGGTTATCCTGGATTATGCCACACGCTATCCTGAAAAGATTCCACTGAGAAACTCCTCCGCAAAGAGTATAGCCTGCAAGTTGGTCCACGTGTTTTCCCAAACAGGCTTACCAAAGGGAGATACTCAGCGACCAGGTAACTCCCTTTATGAGTAAGGTGATGAGGGAGTTATGCAAAGTCCTGCAAATCTCCCAACTGAGGAATCAGTATACCATCCTCAGACAGATGGCCTTGTCGAACAGTTTAACAAGACTCTGAAGAGTATGCTGAGGAAGGTCATAGAAAGGTATGGTAGAAACTGGGACTGTCTCCTACCATACCTGTTCTCCATCCGAGAGGTTCCACAGGACTCTACGGGGTTCTCGCCATTCGAACTCCTGCATGGCCGACATCCGCGGGGTCTCCTGGATGTCACTAAGGAAACCTGGGACGCAGAGGTCACGCCCCACAGGAGCGTTATCGAGCACGTCGCTCTGATGTAGGAGATGATTGCGAAGGTGATGCCCATCATAAAAAAACATCTCCTCCAGGCACAAGAAGTTCATGCCAGAGTCTACAACTGGTCAGCCAGAGTGAGGCAACTCAATCCGGGAGACTAAGTCCTCGTGCTAATTCCTACGGTGGAAAGTAAGTTCTTGGCTAAGTGGCAAGGGCCATAAGAGGTGTTGGAAAAAGTGGGTGAAGTGAACTACAAGGTTCATCAACAGGGATGATGTAAGCCAAACCAGATATACCACATCAACCTCATCAAGCCGTGGCAAGACAGAGAAGCTGTGGAAGCTCCATGCTTGCTGGGCAAGCCAGAAGGTGACGCTGGCGCAATAGTGGAAACGCTAATGAAGGCTGAGAAACAGCAGTGTCGGGAGTTGCTGCAGAAGAACCAGGATCTGTTCTCGGAATTGTCGGGCTGCACAAGGTTCATAGAACACGAGATTCTGACGGAGCCACATGTGCGGGTGAACTTGAAGCCCTATCGGATACCGGAGGCGCAACGAGAGTTGATCTCCAAAAGAGGTGGCTCGTATACTGAAGCTCGGTATCATTGAAGAATCCAAGAGCGGTTGGTCGAGCCCTATCGTCTTGGTCCCAAAGCCCGATGGTGAGTGGAGATTCTGCAACGACTATCGGAAGTTGAAAGAGGGCTCCAAATTTGACGCATATCCCATGCCACGCGTCAATGAGCTGATCGAGAGGCTTGGGCCAGCAAGGTAAATAACCACCTTGGATCTGACGAAGGGATATTGGCAGATCCCCATGGCAAAGGAAGCCAAAGAGAAGACTGCGTTTTCTACGCCGGACGGATGCTTCCAGTATATCCAGATGCCGTTAGGACTGCAGGGGGCCACTGCAACCTTCCAGAGACCCATGGATCGCATCCTTGCATCCCATAAGAAATATGCCGCAGCATACCTGGACGATATTATTATCTTTAGACCAGACTGGGAGAGTCATCTGGAAGAAGTCCAGGCTGTGTTTGATGCTCTGAGGAAGGCAGGGTTTTCAATAAACCTGAAGAAATGTGCCATGGGGAAATAAGAAGCCAAGTACCTCGGATATGTAGTGGGTAGAGGCAAGATAAAACCCCAAATTACTAAAGTGGACCGCTGTAGAAAAAGCAAGTCAGAGCCTTCCTGGGAATTGTGGGATACTACAGAAAATTCATCCCAAACTTCACCATGATGGCCGCACCCCTGACTGACCTCCTTTAAAGGGACAAAATCAGCCATGGCCAAGTGGACTGCAGAGGCGGAGACGGCCTTTCAAGAGATGAAACTGGCTCTGTGTAGTCAACCGGTCCTGGTTGCCCCAGACTTCTAGAAGGAGTTTATACTCCAACAGATGCCTCAGATGTCGGTTTAGGAGCAGTCCTTTCCCAGGAGATACACAGGGAGGAGCACCCTCTCCTCTACCTGAGTAGAAAGCTGTCCTCCTGCGAGAAAAATTATTCAGTCATAGAGTAGGAGTGCTTGGCCATAAAGTGGGCAGTGGACACCTTACGGTACTATCTGTTAGGTCGAAAATTTAAATTAGTATCCAACTATGCCCCACTCAGATGGATAAGGGAAACAAAGGGAAAAATGCCAGGGTCACCCGCTGGTTTATACCCCTACAGGACTTCCACTTCCATGTAGAACATAGAGCAGGGAAGCTACATGGTAAAGCCGATGCCCTCTCCAGAATCCCTTGTCTGGTAGTAGAAGGTCCCAAGCCCCACGGCTTAAGGCAGAGGGAGGATGTATGTAACGTGGCTAATGGTCGCCTAGTCGATGGGAATTATCACAGAGATAACTGGTGTCTGTGATGTAACCCGGAGTGTTTCTCTAGGGCACATAAGCACTAAGAGGATCGTTTGGTGCACCTGGGAGCCGGGTTACGGGTAGCTAAAAGAGAATGGGAGGGTCCAGCTACCCACTTACCTCACCTCTGGGTGTCATTAACAGCCTATAAAATGGAGGCTGTTGTTTGGCACATGGTCTGTGTGTTTGGAGGGAGAAGGCCTCCTGTGTATGTTTGTCTTCAGACCAAGCCAGGACACTGAATGCTACCCCAGCTTGTGTGCCACACAGGCCTGGCTGAGCAGAGACCTGCTAAGGACATTTACTTTGTTTGCCTGATCTAAAGGCTATTTTCTTTTCTGTTTGGCTTCTGGGTTTATTAAGCAATAAACCCACATGAACTTTTAAAGGAACATGCCTCATGTTTTCCTCCTGTCTCACCCAAGTGAGTAAAACCCCTACAATATGTATAAAGGAAAGGGTATGGGGTACTCAGAGAATGTTTCAATAATCCGCCTCAACGCGTTTCCCCAACAGGTTCATTAGGAGGCTTGATAGAGGGATGATAATTCATGATGTTCAGCATAGTGTGCCTAATAGCCAGGTGTCCATGTTTAAATAGCCCAATTCATCCAAAACCCCTCCCCAGACTAGGAGGCCCATTCCCATTCCTAGAGGTGAATTGTCACAGGAAATACAGAATGGAGTCTGTCTACAATAATGTACTGCACCTACGCTACTTCTCATGAACTAGAGTTCCGATAATGTCCATCACCTAGTGTGCATGTCCGGAAGTGACGTGCTTTACACTGAAACGCCAGATAAACAGATTGCAGCCGCGCCACTCATACCCGTGACTGCGCGTGCCCATAGTTATCATTCCACGACAGAGCACATCTAGGATCATTGTCCACAAATGCACATGCCCAGATGTCTGCCCTCCACACCAGAGAGCATATGATATTGGATTTCATTCCACCAACAGAAAAATCCTCTCTCTGAGATCAGTATCATGGAAGACTAAAAACAAGTATTGCACATCCTCCCATCATGTAATAGGCATGTAAATCTACTTTATCACTACAAAAAATATGGGATGGTGGCCCACAGTATATTCCTAAATGGTCATATTTGACCCCTATTGCATAATTAGAGATTAACAAGTGTAGTGATCCTTGTGTATTACTAAATAGTATGTGGGATATAACTGATAAGAAATAATTCTGATATAGAAGCTCAGATATCTTGATGAAGTAAAATATGTGAACCTCATTCACAGGGAACTGAGTAGCAATGGGTAGAGTATAAAACCCAAAAATGTAATCCAGAATGGGGCTGTATTCACACAAAACAGGCATAGGAAATTTGCTCATTCAGTCCCTTAGGGGTTCCTGAATCCAGTTTGGAAATCCACTCACTTTCCTTTTTGAGGATACATCTATTGAGATCACCTCCTTTCACATTGGGATTAACCACCTGAATGATACAAAAGGAGATGTCTCCGGCTTCACCTCGATGTACACTGTTCATGTGTCTCACTAATGGGGTGTCCCAACCATGGCATATATCACCCAAATGCTCCCCTACCCTCCTCCTAGACTCCCTCTTGGTCGTGCATATATAATCTAGGAGGCAGGTGCATGTGGCCATATATACAAGTCCTGAGGTTTTACAGTTGGAATAATCCCTCTGGAAAAAGGTTTTACCGGTGGAGGAACAAGATTTACATGGTGTCAACCAATTACATGTACAACTTTCTCCACATCTAAAGAAACCGCAGACTCTGCTATCCAGCCAAGTCCCCTTGGGTGCAGGTTTTTGTAGAAACTATGCACTAAACGGTCCCTAATTGATCAACCCTTTCTGAAAGTTATTGTGGGAGCAGATCCCACAGCACCCTCAGGTCCAGGTCGGCCACAAGTACATACTAGTGTTTTCTGAGGATATTAAAGATAAGGTCACTCTGATTGTCACAAGTTCCTATTACTTGTGTTATCCCATATTTTTCTTGGTCTCTTGGTTAGGTATGTAGGAGTGTCTGTCTCTCCTGTTTTTCTGCAAACAATCGTGTGGAATCCAAAATGTACTGTGGGTACCCTTTTCCTTGAATCTGGTGTTCATGTTTATTGCCTGTATATTAGTATCTGTGACATTAGAGCAGTTTCTTCTCAACTGTAAAAATTGGCCCTTGGATATTGCTTTTTTTTTTTAGGAAGATGGGGTGGTGACTATCCTACTTCAATAGTTTATTAGTGCTTGTAGGTTTATGGTAGATGAGTTTCCCTAGGGTCCCATCTCGATCTTTCTTGATTGGTACATCCAGGAAAGGCAACTGGTAATAATTAAAATCCGATGTAAATCTCAGGCCCCACTCTATTGATATTGAGTTCCCTGACAAATTCAAGAAATTCTTCACTCGTCTCTGACCTGATGATAAAAATAGTGTCAATATATCTATATCATACCCCAATATATGGATGCCACCACTTATGATCATCCCTGAATATTGTGGTTTCCTCCCACCAACCCAGGAATAGGTTAGCATACAAGGAGGTACAGGGGCTCCCCATCGCAGTACCCCTGAACTGGTGGAAGTACTTCCTGTCAAAAGAAACAAGTTATGAGTAAGAGTGAATTTTAGAAGACCCTCCATGAAGTCATTATGTCTGCTACACTCTATTGATCTCGATTTCAAGAAATGTCTTACTCCTCTGATACCATCCTCATGCGGTATATTACTGTACAAAGCCTCGATATCAAGTAAGGCCTGTTCCCCTACATGCATGTATACATGCTCGAGGGTCTACATGTAGGGGAGGAGGCAAAGGGAAAAGCAACTCCAGAGGGATTATTCCAACTGCAGGACCTCAGGCGGTACTATGGGAACATTATACTGTGTGGGGGCATCATACATACTGCATAAGGGGCATGATGGGGGCATTACACTGTGTGGGGGCATCATACATACTGCATAAGGGGCATAATGGGGGCATTACACTGTGTGGGGGCATCATACATACTGCATAAGGGGCATAATGGGGGCATTACACTGTGTGGGGGCATCATACATACTGCATAAGGGGCATAATGGGGGCATTACACTGTGTGGGGGCATCATACATACTGCATAAGGGGCATAATGGGGTGATTACACTGTGTGGGGGCATCATACATACTGCATAAGGGGCATAATAGGGATATTACACTGTGTGGGGGCATCATACATACTGCATAAGGGGCATAATGAGGGCATTACACTATGTGGGGGCATCATACATACTGGATAAGGGGCATAAGGGGGCATTACACTGTGGGGGCATCATACATCCTACATAAGGGGCATAATGGGGGCATGACACTGTGTGGGGGCATCATGCATACTGGATAAGGGGCATAATGGGGGCATTACACTGTAAGGGGGCATCATACATACTACATAAGGGGCATAATGGGGTCATTACACTGTGAGGGGGCATCATACATCCTGCATAAGGGGCATAATGGGGGCATTACACTGTGTGGGGGCATCATACATCCTGCATAAGGGGCATAATGGGGGCATTACACTGTGTGGGGGCATCATACATCCTGCATAAGGGGCATAATGGGGGCATTACACTGTGTGGGGGCATCATACATACTGCATAAGGGGCATTACACTGTGGGGGGCATCATACATCCTGCATAAGGGGCATAATGCGGGCATTACACTGTGTGGGGGCATCATACATCCTGCATAAGGGGCATAATGGGGGCATTACACTGTGTGGGGACATCATACATACTACATAAGGGGCATAATGGGGGCATTACACTGTGGGGGCATCATACATACTGCATAAGGGGCATAATGGGGGCATGACACTGTGTGGGGGCATCATGCATACTGGATAAGGGGCATTACACTGTAAGGGGGCATCATACATACTACATAAGGGGCATAATGGGGTCATTACACTGTGTGGGGGCATCATACATCCTGCATAAGGGGCATAATGGGGGCATTACACTGTGTGGGGGCATCATACATCCTGCATAAGGGGCATAATGGGGGCATTACACTGTGTGGGGGCATCATACATACTGCATAAGGGGCATTACATTGTGTGGGGGCATCATACATCCTGCATAAGGGGCATAATGGGGGCATTACACTGTGTGGGGGCATCATACATACTACATAAGGGGCATAATGGGGGCATTACACTGTGGGGGGCATCATACATACTGCATAAGGGGCATAATGGGGGCATTACACTGTGGGGGGCATCATACATCCTGCATAAGGGGCATAATGGGGGCATTACACTGTGTGGGGGCATCATACATCCTGCATTAGGGGCATAATGGGGGCATTACACTGTGTAGGGGCATCATACATCCTGCATAAGGGGCATAATGGGGGCATTACACTGTGTGGGGGCATCATACATACTACATAAGGGGCATAATGGGGGCATTACACTGTGTGGGGGCATCATACATCCTGCATAAGGTGAATAATGGGGGCATCATACATACTGCATAAGGGCATAATGGGGGCATTACATTGTGTGGGGGCATCATACATACTGCATAAGGGCATAATGGGGGCATTACATTGTGTGGGGGCATCATACATCTTGCATTAGGGGCATAATGGGGGCATTACACTGTGTGGGGGCATCATACATCCTGCATAAGGGGCATAATGGGGGCATTACACTGTGTGGGGGCATCACACATCCTGCATAAGGGGCATAATGGGGGCATTACACTGTGTGGGGGCATCACACATCCTGCATAAGGGGCATAATGGGGGCATCATACATACTGCATAAGGGGCATAATGGGGGAATTACACTGTGTGGGGGCATCATACATCCTGCATAAGGGGCATAATGAGGGCATTACACTGTGTGGGGGCATCATACATACTGGATAAGGGGCATAATGGGGGCATTACACTGTGGGGGCATCATACATCCTACATAAGGGGCATAATGGGGGCATGACACTGTGTGGGGGCATCATGCATACTGGATAAGGGGCATAATGGGGGCATTACACTGTAAGGGGGCATCATACATACTACATAAGGGGCATAATGGGGTCATTACACTGTGTGGGGGCATCATACATCCTGCATAAGGGGCATAATGGGGGCATTACACTGTGTGGGGGCATCATACATCCTGCATAAGGGGCATAATGGGGGCATTACACTGTGTGGGGGCATCATACATACTGCATAAGGGGCATTAGACTGTGGGGGGCATCATACATCCTGCATAAGGGGCATAATGCGGGCATTACACTGTGTGGGGGCATCATACATCCTGCATAAGGGGCATAATGGGGGCATTACACTGTGTGGGGGCATCATACATACTACATAAGGGGCATAATGGGGGCATTACACTGTGGGGGGCATCATACATACTGCATAAGGGGCATAATGGGGGCATTACACTGTGGGGGGCATCATACATACTGCATAAGGGGCATAATGGGGGCATCATACATCCTGCATAAGGGGCATAATGGGGGCATTACACTGTGTGGGGGCATCATACATCCTGCATTAGGGGCATAATGGGGGCATTACACTGTGTAGGGGCATCATACATCCTGCATAAGGGGCATAATGGGGGAATTACACTGTGTGGGGGCATCATACATACTACATAAGGGGCATAATGGGGGCATTACACTGTGTGGGGGCATCATACATCCTGCATAAGGGGCATAATGGGGGCATCATACATACTGCATAAGGGCATAATGGGGGCATTACATTGTGTGGGGGCATCATACATCTTGCATTAGGGGCATAATGGGGGCATTACACTGTGTGGGGGCATCATACATCCTGCATAAGGGGCATAATGGGGGCATTACACTGTGTGGGGGCATCACACATCCTGCATAAGGGGCATAATGGGGGCATTACACTGTGTGGGGGCATCACACATCCTGCATAAGGGGCATAATGGGGGCATTACACTGTGTGGGGGCATCATACATACTGCATAAGGGGCATAATGGGGGAATTACACTGTGTGGGGGCATCATACATCCTGCATAAGGGGCATAATGAGGGCATTACACTGTGTGGGGGCATCATACATACTGGATAAGGGGCATAATGGGGCCATTACACTGTGGGGGCATCATACATCCTACATAAGGGGCATAATGGGGGCATGACACTGTGTGGGGACATCATGCATACTGGATAAGGGGCATAATGGGGGCATTACACTGTAAGGGGGCATCATACATACTACATAAGGGGCATAATGGGGTCATTACACTGTGTGGGGGCATCATACATCCTGCATAAGGGGCATAATGGGGGCATTACACTGTGTGGGGGCATCATACATCCTGCATAAGGGGCATTACACTGTGTGGGGGCATCATACATACTGCATAAGGGGCATTACACTGTGGAGGGCATCATACATACTACATAAGGGGCATTACACTGTGGAGGGCATCATACATACTACATAAGGGGCATAATGGGGTCATTACACTGTGTGGGGGCATCATACATCCTGTATAAGGGGCATAATGGGGGCATTACACTGTGTGGGGGCATCATACATACTACATAAGGGGCATAATGGGGGCATTACACTGTGTGGGGGCATCATACATCCTGCATAAGGGGCATAATGGGGGCATTACACTGTGTGGGGGCATCATACATCCTGCATAAGGGGTATAATGGGGGCATTACACTGTGGGGGGCATCATACATACTGCATAAGGGGCATAATGGGGGCATTACACTGTGGGGGGCATCATACATCCTGCATAAGGGGCATAATGGGGGCATTACACTGTGTGGGGGCATCATACATCCTGCATAAGGGGCATAATGGGGGCATTACACTGTGTGGGGCATCATACACACTGCATAAGGGGCATAATGGGGACATTACACTGTGTGGGGACATCATACATCCTGCATAAGGGGTATAATGGGGGCATTACACTGTGGGGGGCATCATACATACTGCATAAGGGGCATAATGGGGGCATTACACTGTGTGCGGGCATCATACATCCTGCATAAGGGGCATAATGGGGCCATTACACTGTGGGGGGCATCATACATACTGCATAAGGGGCATAATGGGGGCATCATACATCCTGCATAAGGGGCATAATGGGGGCATTACACTGTGTGGGGGGCATCATACATCCTGCATAAGGGGCATAATGGGGGCATCATACATCCTGCATAAGGGGCATAATGGGGGCATTACACATCCTGCATAAGGGGTATAATGGGGGCATTACACTGTGGGGGGCATCATACATACTGCATTAGGGGCATAATGGGGGCATTACACTGTGTGGGGGCATCATACATCCTGTATAAGGGGCATAATGGGGGCATTACACTGTGTGGGGGCATCATACATACTGCATTAGGGCCATAATGGGGGCATTACACTGTGTAGGGGCATCATACATCCTGCATAAGGGGCATAATAGGGGCATTACACTGTGTGGGGGCATCATACATACTACATAAGGGGCATAATGGGGGCATTACACTGTGTGGGGGCATCATACATCCTGCATAAGGGGCATAATGGGGGCATCATACATACTGCATAAGGGGCATAATGGGGGCATTACACTGTGTGGGGGCATCATACATCTTGCATTAGGGGCATAATGGGGGCATTACACTGTGTGGGGGCATCATACATCCTGCATAAGGGGCATAATGGGGCATTACACTGTGTGGGGGCATCACACATCCTGCATAAGGGGCAAAATGGGGGCATTACACTGTGTGGGGGCATCATACTTACTGCATAAGGGGCATAATGGGGGAATTACACTGTGTGGGGGCATCATACATACTGCATAAGGGGCATAATGGGGGCATTACACTGTGGGGGGCATCATACATCCGGCATAAGGGGCATAATGGGGGCATTACACATCCTGCATAAGGGGCATAATGGGGGCATTACACTGTGGGGGGCAGTAAAGGGGTCCTGTACTATGAGAACAATACGTTTCCTCCTTCCTGTCTCCATAGTTGGGTCGTATGTATCTATTACAGGAAACAGAACAAAAACCTTATGATTCTTATAAAGGGGCAACACAAGACCCCAAAAGAGTCTCCGTGCTGAAGGGGTTAATGCCCCCTGCGCCCAGTAATGGGGGTCTCCACATACCTCCACCTGCAGAGCCGCCACCACATATATGGCTGCTCTGTGCGCACAGGAGCTGTGATGAGGTCACAGGAGGGGAGGAGTCAGGGGTCACATGATCAGGGGCCTCAGTGGATGCAGGACTCTGCTGTGCTGGTTGTCATGGTGCTGGATGAGCTGAAGTTTATGTGTGGGGTCAGGAGGGGTTTACAGTGTGGATGTAGCAGAGCCGCGTGTGTACGAGGTGTACGGAGCGGAGCCGCGTGTGTACGAGGTGTACGGAGCGGAGCCGCGGGTGTACGAGGTGTACGGAGCGGAGCCGCGAGTGTACGAGGCGTACGGAGCGGAGCCGCGCGTGTACGAGGCGTACGGAGCGGAGCCGCGCGTGTACGAGGCGTACGGAGCGGAGCCGCGCGTGTACGAGGCGTACGGAGCGGAGCCGCGCGTGTACGAGGCGTACGGAGCGGAGCCGCGCGTGTACGAGGCCTACGGAGCGGAGCCGCGCGTGTACGAGGCCTACGGAGCGGAGCCGCGCGTGTACGAGGCGTACGGAGCGGAGCCGCGTGTGTACGAGGTGTACGGAGCGGAGCCGCGTGTGTACGAGGTGTATGGAGCGGAGCCGTGTGTGTACGAGGTGTATGGAGCGGAGCCGCGTGTGTACGAGGTGTACGGAGCGGAGCCGCGTGTGTACGAGGTGTACGGAGCGGAGCCGCGTGTGTACGAGGTGTACGGAGCGGAGCCGCGTGTGTACGAGGTGTACGGAGCGGAGCCGCGGGTGTACGAGGTGTACGGAGCGGAGCCGCGGGTGTACGAGGTGTACGGAGCGGAGCCGCGAGTGTACGAGGCGTACGGAGCGGAGCCGCGCGTGTACGAGGCGTACGGAGCGGAGCCGCGCGTGTACGAGGCGTACGGAGCGGAGCCGCGCGTGTACGAGGCGTACGGAGCGGAGCCGCGCGTGTACGAGGCGTACGGAGCGGAGCCGCGCGTGTACGAGGCCTACGGAGCGGAGCCGCGCGTGTACGAGGCCTACGGAGCGGAGCCGCGCGTGTACGAGGCGTACGGAGCGGAGCCGCGCGTGTACGAGGCGTACGGAGCGGAGCCGCGCGTGTACGAGGCGTACGGAGCGGAGCCGCGCGTGTACGAGGCGTACGGAGCGGAGCCGCGCGTGTACGAGGCGTACGGAGCGGAGCCGCGTGTGTACGAGGTGTACGGAGCGGAGCCGCGCGTGTACGAGGTGTACAGAGCGGAGCCGCGCGTGTACGAGGCGAGCGGAGCCGCGCGTGTACGAGGCGTACGGAGCGGAGCCGCGCGTGTACGAGGCGTACGGAGCGGAGCCGCGCGTGTACGAGGCGTACGGAGCGGAGCCGCGCGTGTACGAGGCGTACGGAGCGGAGCCGCGCGTGTACGAGGCGTACGGAGCGGAGCCGCGCGTGTACGAGGCGTACGAGGCGAGCGGAGCCGCGCGTGTACGAGGCGTACGGAGCGGAGCCGCGCGTGTACGAGGCGTACGGAGCGGAGCCGCGCGTGTACGAGGCGTACGGAGCGGAGCCGCGCGTGTACGAGGCGTACGGAGCGGAGCCGCGCGTGTACGAGGCGTACGGAGCGGAGCCGCGCGTGTACGAGGCGTACGGAGCGGAGCCGCGCGTGTACGAGGAGTACGGAGCAGAGCCGCGCGTGTACGAGGTGTACGGAGCTGAGCCGCGTGTGTACGGAGCGGAGCCGTGTGTGTACAGTGCCATGTGTGTACGCTGTATACAGCTGTATACCCCCAGGTTCGGTCGCAGACACCGCGGCTCTTTATCAGACTGTAGAAGAACTGACACTGGACACTCGGTAAAACTGCGCTCGGACGTCTCTTGTTTCTCGCACAGATATTGATAACATAAGATGGAGTCAGACAAACCCTCCTACAAAACCTGATAACAAAGTCATTACTACAGGACTGGATGAGAAAGGGATTTATTCTACAAGAAACGCTGGGGCCACAAATGAGAGAATCCGGGCTCCGTGGCTGGATACTCCGGACCCCCAGCGTGTTAGGACCAGACGGGGTCTTTGTCCCTGGAGCTTCTCTGCTCGGTATAATGAGACTCTGATCTTGTTCTTATAAAGAGGGTTGGAGTAAAATAGAAGCTGCCTGAATATGAGGACCTTGTCTGATCTCTATGTCCTTGTGTACAGAGCTATGGAGATAGCGCTATTCTCTGTATAATAGATGTGATGTCGCTGGAGCCCTAATATTCCTGTACATGGGTCTCTGTAGAGATAATCTTACCCCAGCATTATGGATTGGGAGAAGGGAAAAGGGATTGGGGACATTTTATTGTAATTTCCCTGTAATAAAAACTGTAATAAAATATAACGGATTAATAAAAAGTGTTTCGTTTTCCCACCATTTCGTCTGTAGGAGGTAAAGAGCCGAGGCTGAAGATGCTTTGTCTACAAAAGGTCACGGCCCCACTATCAGTATTTGGTCAGTATTTGTTCTCAGGAGTGGGTGATAAATGTAGAATTGGTGACTTATTTCTATTATACCTTTTCTCTGATTGTTCCTCACCTGGTTTTGGCTCCCACTCCTGAGAAAAAATACTGACCGATTACTGACCAAACACTGATAGTGGGGCCGAGGCCAAAGAGGGAGGATTGGAAACTCTGAATGTCCTTGTCTATTTGGGGATTGGGAGTTAGGAAAAGGGGCAGGAGAACATTTTGGGTTTTGTTTTGGGGGTAAGAGATGCAATATTTGTCCATATAGTGTAAATATATGAATTCAGTTCGGTCCAGAAATATTTGGACAGTGAATCTTCGTGATTTCAGCTCTGCAGGCCGCTAATCTGCATTTAAAATGAAACAACTGAGATGTAATTGAAGTGGAGACTTTCAGGTTTAATTAAAAGGATTAAACAAAAATCTGTGAAACGTTTAGGAATTACAACCATTTTTCTACGAAGCCTCCTCATTTCAGGGGCTGAAAAGTAATTGGAGAAATTAACTTTACCATAAATAAAATGCTCATTAATACTTTGTAGAGAATCCGTTGCAGAAATGACGGCCTGAAGTCTGGAAGCCATTGACGTCACCAAACGCCGGGTTTCCTCCTTTGTGAGGCTTTGCCGCCTTTCCTGCAGTGACTTCAGTTGTTGGTTGTTTGTGGGTCTTTCTCCCTTATATTTTGTCTTCAGCCTGTGAAATGCAGCTCGATGGGGTTGAGATCTCGTGACTGACGCGGCCATTGCAGAATATTTCACTACTTTACAGTAAAAAACTCCAGGGTTGCTGTCGCACTATGTTTTGGATCATTGTCCATCTGTATTGTGAAAAACTGATCATGTGACTGCTGTCCATGTGATCTTCTCTGCTCAGCCACATGACCGTGACTATAATGATGTGATCGTACATCACTTCCCATTCTGCCACCACATTATTCATTATCATGTGATTTTTTTTATGTGCCGAATCCGTCAGCACCTCCAGTATTGGCGCGTCACCGGTGAGATGACTGCTTCCTCTCACGTGTTGGTCGCATCACATGAAAACAGCACCATCAATCATGCGCACAGGCACCTAGTTTTCAGTGGGCGGACCATCTGAAGATAGTGTCTGAAGTCACTACCGCTTCTTGGATGATGTTCCATTCATTTTGTATGTGCAGGAATCCACATGCGTTACAACTTTTTTGATTGGGTCCTACATGTAAATAGCCTGGCTGTTCAGTCCACCATCTCCCCATGACGAAGCCAGGTGCAAAACGTGCGTCGGGTGTGTTTTTCCCTTTTGACTGGTGAGGTTACTTTATGCCACTGTGCATTTCTTACACTTTAATATTAATATAATATAATGATGGTCTGTTTCACCTCCATTGCGAGCTCTTTTCCGCGTTATGGGTTCACAGCAACAGTTTCCAAATACAAATGCCACACCTGGAATCAGCTCCAGACCTTTTACCTGCTTAATTGATGATGGATTAATGAGGGAAGAGCCCATGCAGTCAATGAAAGAGCTTTTGAGATAATTGTCCTATTACTTTGGTCCCATGAAAAAGATACTGCTCCATATTAAAGAGCTGTAATTCCTAAACCCTTCAATTAGGATGCGAATACCCTCAAATTAAGGCTATGGCCCCACTATCAGTTTTTGGTCAGTATTTTTTCTCAGGAATGGGAGCGAAAACCAGGTCACATGACCGTGAATCGCCAATGGGTTGGCATGACAACCTGGGGTCTGCAGGAGACCCCTGCGGTTGTCATTGCCAGGATGCTATGAACGCCGCCTAGCGGTCGGCGCTCATAGCCAGTGAGCATTTCTGCTACACACAGGTGCACCACGCGCACACTGTATATGCCGTATGCACTACTCACACACTGTATATGCCGTATGTACCACACACACACACACACTGTATACGCCGTATGCACCACACACTGTATACACCGTACGCAACACAGACACACTGTATACGCCGTAAACACCACAGACACACTGTATATGCCGTATGCACTACACACACACTGTATACGCCGTATGCACCACACACACTGTATACGTTGTATGCACCACACACACACTGTATATGCCGTATGCACCACGCACACACGCTGTATACGCCGTACGCACCACACACACACTGTATACGCACCACACACACTCTATACGCACCACACTGCATACGTACCACACACACACACTGTATACTCCGTACGCACCACACACTGTATACGCACCACACTGTATACGTACCACACACACACTGTATATGCCGTATGCACCACGCACACACTCTATACGCCGTACGCACCACACACACTGTATACGCCGTACGCACCACACACACTGTATACGCACCACACTGTATACGTACCACACACACACACACTGTATATGCCGTATGCACCACGCAAACACACTGTATACGCCGTACGCACCACACACACACTGTTCACGCCGTACGCACCACACACACTGTATACGCCGTACGCACCACGCACACACGCTGTACGCACCAAACACACACTGTATACGCCGTACGCACCAAACACACACTCTATACGCACCACACTGTATACGTACCACACACACACACACACTGTATATGCCGTACGCACCACACACACACTGTATATGCCGTATGCACCACACACTGTATACGCTGTACACACCACGCACACACACTGTATATGCCGTATGCACTACACACACACTGTATACGCCGTATGCACTACACACACACTGTATACGCCATATGCACCACGTACACACTGTATACGTTGTACGCACCACGCACACACTGTATACGCCGTACGCACCACACACACACTGCATATGCCGTATGCACTACACACACACTGTATATGCCGTATGCACCACGCACACACTGTATACGTTGTACGCACCACGCACACTGTATACGCCGTACGCGCCACACACACACACTGTATATGCCGTATGCACCACACACACACTGTATATGCCGTATGCACCACACACACACTGTATACGCCGTACGCACCACACACACACTCTTTACGCACCACATATGCACCACGCACACACTGTATACGCCGTATGCACCACGCACACACTGTATATGCCGTACGCACCACGCACACACACTGTATACGCCGTACACACCACACACACACTGTATACGCCGTATGCACAACACACACTGTATACGTCGTACGCACCACGCACACACTGTATATGCCGTACGCACCACACACACACTGTATACGCCGTACGCACCACGCACACACTGTATATGCCGTACGCACCACGCACACACACTGTATACGCCGTACGCACCACACACACACTGTATACGCACCACACACACTCTATACGCACCACACTGTATACGTACCACACACACACACTGTATAGGCTGTACGCACCACACACACACACACACACTGTATACGCCGTACGCACCACACACACACTGTACACGCCATACGCACCACACACACTGTATACGCCGTACGCACCACACACACTGTATACGCACCACACTGTATACGTACCACACACACACTGTATATGCCGTATGCACCACGCACACTGTATACGTTGTATGCACCACACACACACTGTATATGCCGTATGCACCACGCACACACTCTATACGCCGTATGCACCACACACACACTGTATACGCCGTACGCACCACACACACTGTATACGCACCACACTGTATACGTACCACACACGCACACACACTGTATATGCCGTATGCACCACGCAAACACACTGTATACGCCGTACGCACCACACACACTGTATACGCCGTATGCACTACACACACACTGTATACGCCGTATGCACCACACACACTGTATACGTTGTATGCACCACACACACACGCTGTATACGCCGTATGCACCACGCACACACTGTATACGCCGTAGGCACCACGCACACACGCTGTATACGCCGTACGCACCACACACACACTGTATACGCACCACACACACTCTATACGCACCACACTGCATACGTACCACACACACACACTGTATACTCCGTACGCACCACACACACTGTATACGCACCACACTGTATACGTACCACACACACACTGTATATGCCGTATGCACCACGCACACAGTCTATAAGCCGTACGCACCACACACACACTGTATACGCCGTACGCACCACACACACTGTATACGCACCACACTGTATACGTACCACACACACACACAAACACACACTGTATATGCCGTATGCACCACGCAAACACACTGTATACGCCGTACGCACCACACACACACTGTTCACGCCGTACGCACCACACACACTGTATACGCCGTACGCACCACGCACACACGCTGTATACGCCGTACGCACCAAACACACACTGTATACGCCGTACGCACCAAACACACACTCTATACGCACCACACTGTATACGTACCACACACACACACACACTGTATATGCCGTACGCACCACACACACACTGTATATGCCGTATGCACCACACACAAACTGTATACGCCGTATGCACTACACACACACTGTATACGCAGTATGCACTACGCACACACTGTATACGTTGTACGCACCACGCACACACTGTATACGCCGTACGCACCACACACACACTGTATATGCCGTATGCACTACACACACACTGTATACGCCGTATGCACCACGCACACACTGTATACATTGTACGCACCACGCACACTGTATACGCCGTACGCACCACACACACACACTGTATATGCCGTATGCACCAAACACACACTGTATATGCCGTATGCACCACGCACACACTGTATACGCCGTACGCACCACGAACACACGCTGTAAACACCGTACGCACCACACACACTGTATACGCCATACGCACCACACACACACTCTTTACGCACCACACTGTGTACGTACCACACACACACACACACTGTATACGCCATACGCACCACACACACACACTGTATACGCCGCACGCACCACACACACTGTATACGCCGTACGCACCACACACACTCTTTACGCACCACACTGTATACGTACCACACACACACACACACACTGTATATGCAGTATGCACCACGCACACACTGTATACGCCGTAAGCACCACACACACACACTGTATACGCCGTACGCACCACACACGCTGTATATGCCGTACGCACCACACACACACTCTTTACGCACCACACTGTATACGTACCACACACACACACTGTATATGCCGTATGCACCACGCACACACTGTATACGCCGTACGCACCACACACACACTGTATACGCCGCACGCACCACACACACTGTATACGCCGTACGCACCACACACACACACACTGTACACGCCGTACACACCAGACACACTGTATACGCCGTACGCACCACACACACTGTATACGCCGTACGCACCACACACACACACACTGTACACGCCGTACACACCAGACACACTGTATACGCCGTACGCACCACACACACTGTATACGCCGTACGCACCACACACACTGTATACACCGTACGCACCACACACACACTGTATACACCGTACGCACCACACACACACACTGTATATGCCATATGCACCACACACACATACTGTATACACCGTACGCACCACACACACACTGTATACGCCATACGCACCACACACACACTGTATACGCCGTACGCACAACACACTCACTGTATACGCCGTATGCACCACGCACACACTGTATACGCCGTATGCACCACGCACACACTGTATATGCCGTACGCACCACGCACACACACTGTATACGCCGTACACACCACACACACACTGTATACGCCGTATGCACAACACACACTGTATACGTCGTACGCACCACGCACACACTGTATATGCCGTACGCACCACACACACACTGTATACGCCGTACGCACCACGCACACACTGTATACGCTGTACGCACCACACACACACTGTATACGCACCACACACACTCTATACGCACCACACTGTATACGTACCACATACACACACTGTATACGCTGTATGCACCACACACACACACACTGTATACGCCGTACGCACCACACACACACTGTACACGCCATACGCACCACACACGCTGTATACGCACCACACTGTATACGTACCACACACACACTGTATATGCCGTATGCACCACGCACACTGTATACGTTGTATCCACCACACACACACTGTATATGCCGTATGCACCACGCACACATTCTATACGCCGTACGCACCACACACACACTGTATACGCCGTACGCACCACACACACTGTATACGCCGTACGCACCACGCACACACGCTGTATACGCCGTACGCACCAAACACCCACTGTATACGCCGTACGCACCAAACACACACTCTATACGCACCACACTGTATACGTACCACACACACACACACACTGTATATGCCGTACGCACCACACACACACTGTATATGCCGTACGCACCACACACACACTGTATATGCCGTATGCACCACACACTGTATACGCCGTACACACCACGCACACACACTGTATATGCCGTATGCACTACACACACACTGTATACGCCGTATGCACCACGCACACACTGTATACGTTGTACGCACCACGCACACACTGTATACGCCGTACGCACCACACACACACACTGTATATGCCGTATGCACCACACACACACTGTATATGCCGTATGCACCACGCACACACTGTATACGCCGTACGCACCACGCACACACGCTGTATACGCTGTACGCACCACACACACTGTATACGCCGTACGCACCACACACACACTCTTTACGCACCATACTGCATACGTACCACACACACACACACACTGTATATGCCGTACGCACCACGCACACACTGTATACGCCGTACGCACCACACACACTGTATACGCCGTACGCACCACACACACTGTATACGCCGTACGCACCACACACACACTCTTTATGCACCACACTGTATACGTACCACACACACACACACACTGTATATGCCGTATGCACCACGCACACACTGTATATGCCGTACGCACCACACACACACACTGTAAACGCCGTACGCACCACACACGCTGTATACGCCGTACGCACCACACACACACTCTTTATGCACCACACTGTATACGTACCACACACACACACACTGTATATGCCGTATGCACCAGACACACACTCTTTATGCACCACACTGTATACGTACCACACACACACACACACACACACTGTATATGCCGTATGCACCAAGCACACACTGTATATGCCGTACGCACCACACACACACACTGTATACGCCGTACGCACCACACACGCTGTATATGCCGTACGCACCACACACTGTATACGCCGTACGCACCACACACACACTGTATACGCCGTACGCACCACACACACACTCTTTACGCACCACACTGTATACGTACCACACACACACACACTGTATATGCCGTATGCACCACGCACACACTGTATACGCCGTACGCACCACACACACACACTGTATACGCCGTACGCACCACACACGCTGTATATGCCGTACGCACCACACACACTGTATACGCCGTACGCACCACACACGCACTATTTACGCACCACACTGTATACGTACCACACACACACACACACACACTGTATATGCCGTGTGCACCAAGCACACACTGTATACGCCATACGCACCACACACACACACACTGTATACGCCGTACGCACCACACACACACACTGTATACGCCGCAAGCACCACACACACTGTATACGCCGTACGCACCACACACACACACACTGTACACGCCGTACACACCAGACACACTGTATATGCCGTACGCACCACGCACACACACTGTATACACCGTACGCACCACACACACACTGTATACTCCGTACGCACCACACACACACTGTATACGCCGTACGCACAACACACACACTGTATACGCCGTATGCACCACGCACACACTGTATACGCCGTACGCACCACGCACACACTGTATATGCCGTACGCACCACGCACACACACTGTATACGACGTACACACCACACACACACTGTATACGCCGTATGCACAACACACACTGTATACGTCGTACGCACCAGGCACACACTGTATATGCCGTACGCACCACACACACACTGTATACGCCGTACGCACCACGCACACACTGTATACGCCGTACGCACCACGCACACACTGTATATGCCGTACGCACCACGCACACACTGTATACGCACCACACACACTCTTTACGCACCACACTGTATACGTACCACACACACACACTGTATACGCCGTACGCACCACACACACTGTATAGGCCGTACACACCACACACACACACACACTGTATATGCCGTACGCACCACACACACACTGTACACGCCGTACGCACCACACACACTGTATACGCCGTACGCACCACACACACTGTATACTCCGTACGCACCACACACACTATACGCACCACACTGTATATGCACCACACACACTGTATACGCCGTACGCACCACATACACACACTATATGCCGCACGCACCACATACACACACTGTATACGCCGTACGCACCACACACACACTGTATACGCCGTACGCACCACACACACACTGTATACGCCGTACGCATCACCACACACACACTGTATACGCCGTACGCACAACACACACACTGTATACGCCGCATGCACCACACGCACACTGTATACATTGTACGCACCACACACACACTGTATATGCCGTACGCACCACACACACACTGTATACACCGTACACACCACACACACACTGTATACGCCGTACGCACCACACATACACTGTATACGCCGTACGCACCACACACACACACACTGTATACGCCGTACGCACCACACACACACTGTACACGCCGTACGCACCACACTGTATACGTACCACACACACACACTGTATATGCCGTACGCACCACACACACTGTATAGGCCGTACACACCACACACACACACACACTGTATACGCCGTACGCACCACACACACACTGTACACGCCGTACGCACCACACACACTGTATACGCCGTACGCACCACACACACTGTATACTCCGTACGCACCACACACACTATACGCACCACACTGTATATGCACCACACACACTGTATACGCCGTACGCACCACATACACACACTATATGCCGCACGCACCACATACACACACTGTATACGCCGTACGCACCACACACACACTGTATACGCCGTACGCACCACACACACACTGTATACGCCGTACGCACCACCACACACACACTGTATACGCCGTACGCACAACACACACACTGTATACGCCGCATGCACCACACACACTGTATACATCGTACGCACCACACACACACTGTATATGCCGTACGCACCACACACACACTGTATACACCGTACACACCACACACACACTGTATACGCCGTATGCACCACACACACTGTATACGCCGTACGCACCACACATACACTGTATACGCCGTACGCACCACACACACTGTATACGTCGTACGCACCACGCACACACTGTATGTGCCGTACGCACCACGCACACACACTGTATACGCCGTACGCATCACACACACACTGTATACGCCGTACGCACCACACACACACTGTATACGCCGTACGCACAACACACACACTGTATACGCCGTATGCACCACGCACACAGTGTATACACCGTACACACTACAAACACACTGTATATGCCGTACGCACCATGCACACACACTGTATACGCCGTACACACCACACACACACTGTATACGCCGTATGCACAACACACACTGTATACGTCGTACGCACCACGCACACACTGTATACACCGTACACACCACACACACTGTATACACCGTATACACAACACACACACACTGTATACGTCGTACGCACAACACACACACTGTATACACCGTACGCACCACACACACTGTATACGTCGTACGCACCACGCACACACTGTATATGCCGTACGCACCACACACACACTGTATACGCCGTACACACCACACACACATTGTATACGTCGTACGCACAACACACACACACTGTATACACCGTACGCACCACACACACTGTATACGTCGTACGCACCACGCACACACTGTATATGCCGTATCCACCACGCACACACACTGTATACACCGTACGCACCACACACACACTGTATACGCCGTATGCACCACGCACACACTGTATACGCCGTATGCACCACACACACTGTATACGTCGTACACACCACGCACACACTGTATATGCCGTACGCACCACACACACACTGTATACGCTGTATGTACCACACACACACACACTGTATACGTCGTACGCACCACGCACTCACTGTATATGCCGTACGCACCACGAACACATACTGTATACGTCGTACGCACCACGCACACACTGTATATGCCGTACGCACCACACACACTGTATACGCTGTATGCACCACACACACACACTGTATACGTTGTACGCACCACGCACACACTGTATATGCCGTACGCACCACGCACACACACTGTATACGCCGTACGCACCACACACACACTGTATACGCCATACGCACCACACACACACTCTATACGCACCACACACACTCTATACACACCACACTGTGTACGTACCACATGTGACGGGGTATGCGGCAGAGCAAGAAGAGACCACCAGACTAAGAACGATCCAACGGGATTTATTAAGGCAGGCAGCATACCAAATCAAAAATCAATGTTATTCCTAAGGTTCATAATAAGTCCACAATCACCGACGGGCGTGAGGTCTTGCCGCAGCTAAGAGCCCCCACACTTCTTCCTCCAGAGATCTCCCAACACAACACTGGTCCTGCATAAATCCATTGTCTTGGGCTACCGGGAACAGCCCAAGGGTAGGGGAGGAGAGGTTCCCCCCCTCCTAGTCGATGGTTTAGTCCATGGCATGGCTCCGATGTGTCTATAAAGATGTGTACTGTGAGTTCTCCCCCTGCTTAAGACAACAATGGGGAGTCCTCTAGTGGTGTTGACACAAGCCCAAGTTAAATTATGGTTGAGGAACAAAGATCTGGGAAAGAGCATGGGTATTTACATCACATCATTACATTTTATACAGAAATTCAGGACAGGGAAAACGATGTACCATGACAATTCCTTCCCCTCCAATTTTGTGTACATACGAGGGACCTCTACAGGTCGCTTGTTAAGTACACACAGGCAGGGCTGACCGGACTCAGGGCTCCTCCTGCCTGGACAGTCCATCGGCATTTTGGTGTTGGCTGCCTCTTCTATACTGTACTGTAAAGTTATAGGGCTGCAGAGCCAGGCTCCATCGTAGTAAGCGTCCATTGTCCCCAGAGGCTCTGTTCAGCCAAGTGAGGGGATTGTGATCAGTAACCACAGTGAATTCTCGTCCATACAGATACGGCTTTAGTTTCCGGAGGGCCCACACTATAGCCAGACATTCTTTTTCTACAGTTGCATAGGCCACTTCTCGGTCCAGCAGTTTCCTGCTGAGGTAGGCGACTGGGTGCTCGTCCCCCACTGCATTCACCTGGCTGAGTACAGCTCCCAATCCATAAGCAGAGGCGTCCATCTGCACAATGAATCGCCTCTTGTAGTCCGGAGCAGCCAGAACAGGGTCACAGACCAGGGCGTCCTTCAGCCGGTTAAAAGCCTCCTCACAGGCTGGAGTCCAGATTACCAGCCTGGGCATCGTTTTCTTGGTCAGGTCGCTAAGAGGCTTGGCCACAGTGCTAAAATGAGAAACAAATTTTCGGTAGTAGCTAGCAGTGCCCAAAAAAGCCATAACTTGTTTCTTAGTTTGGGGTACAGGCCAGTCTCTAATAGCCTGGATTTTTGCAGGTTCTGGACGGAGCTTCCCTCCCCCTACTCTATGCCCTAGGTACTGGACTTCACCCATCCCCAACTGACATTTATCGGGTCGAATGGTTAGGCCGGCTGCAAGAATGAGGTCAAGAATAACAGCTACTTGATTCAGATGTTCCTCCCACGTCTGGCTGAAGACGGCGATATCATCTAAGTAGGCACAAGCAAAGTCCCCACATCCCCGGAGGATCTGATCTACCATTCTCTGGAAGGTTGCCGGGGCATTTTTCATTCCAAAAGGCATGCTTAGAAATTCATACAGACCAAAGGGGGTTATAAAAGCGGACCGTCCTCTCCCTTCCTCCGTCAGAGGAATTTGCCAGTATCCCTTACTGAGATCTAAGGTAGTGACATATCGGGATCCAGCCATTCGTTCTAGAAGTTCGTCAATACGGGGCATTGGGTAAGGATCACTGACAGTATGGTCATTAAGTCGTCTGTAGTCCACACAAAATCGAGTACTCCCATCCTTCTTTGGTACTAACACCACAGGAGAGGCCCAAGGGCTATGAGAGGCCTGGATTAACCCCAGCTGTAACATCTCCTCTAGTTCGAGCTGCATGGTGTTTCAAACTGATTCAGGTACCCGGTAAGGAGCCTGTTGTATGGGACGGATACCCTGAGTGTCTACATGATGTTGGGTGACGGTGGTTCGACCTGGTTGAGATGAGAAAGCAGCCCGTCTCTGTTGAAGCACTCCCAGCATCTGGTCTTTCTGTAAGGGGTCCAGGTGATCTCCCAGAGGAACCTGTTCCACAGTGGACGGGGCTCTCGTGGCTTCCACGAGATCCGGTAGGGAGTCCTCTTCCTCGGGACCGTCTTCTGAAGCTAGCCGACAGCTTGCTATCATTGGAAGGTTCCGGTCGTGGTATTCCTTAATCATATTCGCATGGACAGTCTTTTGTCTTAGTACCTGTGTCATGGTTGTGTCGCCACGAAGATCGTCACGATTGCACAGCCTGACTTCTCGCAGCTGAGTTTTTGGTGTTTTGTGCTTTTCGGCAGTGAGGGAGTTAACTCTCTCTCTCTGTGCTAGACAAGGTCCAGCCTCGCCCAGCTGCAATAAATTCTGCAGTAGTGAGATTCCTTCATATGTCTGCTGATCTGTTAGGGAAGTTGTCGGTGAAAGCATTTCATGCAGACTAACAGAGCGGATCGTGGTATTTGGAGTTTCAGAGCTAAGTGTATTTGGAGTGGTTTTTCCCTTCCTCGCTTTATCATTTATCTCCTTTCCCGTTGGTGTTCCCTCTGTTGTTGTTGTGTAGTTTTTGTATGCAAGGTGGTTTTGGTTTTACCCTTGTACTGTCTTGTTCGTCTAAGTACTGAGTGTTGGCATATTATTACCTGTCCCCTTTTGTTGTGATCGGGGTCCTTCTCAGGACTAGATTACTTAGGTGCAGGGATCCTCAGGAGGTAGGGGTTACGCTGGCGGCCTGGACCTCTGTACCTTTAACAGTACCTCCAGGTAGAGGGATTAGTCAGGGCCCCAGCTTAGGGTCAGCTTAGGCCCTCTACCTCCAGTACACAGAGACAGCGTGACATTCTGATCATCTAGAGCAAGAAGGTAATTGATGTCATTTAGTTTCTTGAGAACCCGGAAGGGACCCTCCCACATGGTCTGCAGTTTATTTTGCGGATGGGGAATAATCATTAAGGCCGGTTGTCCTTCTACAAACTCCCGATAGCATGCTTTACGGTCATACCAGGTCTTCTGTCGGGTTTGAGCCATATGCACATGACTCTGGGAGAAACTAGCAAGTTGAGCCAGGGTTTCTCGCAGCTTTAGGACATAAGGGACAACAGGGGCTCCTGTATCTTCAACTTGCCCCGCCCAGTATTCATTGAGCAGAGTTAAGGGTCCTCGGACCTTTCTTCCATTGAGGAGTTCAAAGGGGGAAAACCCGGTGGACTCCTGAGGAACTTCCCGATAGGCAAACAAGAGATGGGGCAGGTACTTCTCCCAGTCTGAATCTCTGTCCGTGAAGGCCCTCAGCATATTCTTCAGAGTGCCGTTAAATCGTTCACAAAGTCCATTTGTTTGTGGATGATACGGTGTTGTTCGAATTGCTCGGACTCCACAGGTGCGCCGCAGACACTGGACTAGTTCTGACATGAACTGGGAGCCTTGGTCCGACAAGATCTCACTGGGAAATCCTACTCTGGTGAAAATGGTAACCAGGGCCTCGGCCACCTTGGCTGCAGAAATACTGGACAAGGCCACAGCTTCCGGATATCGGGTGGCGTAGTCCACAACAGTGAGAATGTACTGCTTTCCTGATCTACTTGGCTTAGCTAGAGGCCCAATGATATCGACAGCTACTCTTTGAAATGGCTCTTCTATGATAGGGAGTGGTTGAAGAGGGGCCTTTGGGTGATCTCCGGGTCGCCCTCTACGCTGACATATATTGCAAGTTCAGCAGAAATGCGCCACTGCCTGAGAAATCCCTGGCCAATAGAAGGTTTGAGTCAATCGTCTCTCGGTGCGGGTTTTGCCTTGATGGCCAGCAGTAGGGATATCATGAGCAAGGTGTAGTAGGGGAATCCTGTATTTCTGAGGAACAATCATCTGTTTGTTACAAGTCCAGGGCTTATCTGGGGAAGCAGCATTGGTAACCCTATACAAAAGTCCATTTTCTCGGATAATCCTTTCCCTGTTCTCCCCTAACTGCCCTGTCTCAGCTCGTGCTCTAAAACTAGCTAGGGTGGGGTCAGTATCGACCTCTTGTCGAAACTGAACTCTATCCCAGGTATCACTCACATTGTCCCCACAAGAAGAATCACTCACCGGCAGTGTCGGCGGTTCTGGTGGCCTCATTTCCATGGATGAGTTGTATGCGTCCCCATCTGCTGCTCTCTTGTCTTGACTTCTGGTTACCGCACCGACGAAGTGGCAATGCAGATGTCCCACGTCATTTCCTAAAAGAACGTCTGCGGGGAAGCCACTCATTACACCGAAAGCCACAATCCAGGGTCACCCTCGCTCTTGGAATATATCTCTGGGTGCCTCCAGCCAATTCAATGGCAATTCCTGGTCCCTTTTGAATTGCTTCTGGCTGAAGTACGCGGGGATCGGCTATGGTGAGAAAAGCCCCAGTGTCACGGAAGCCAACAACCTTTTGGCCATCCAGCACGACCTCCTGTAGATGTTTGTGCTGACGGTCAGAAGAACAGGTGGCTGGGGCTCGCACCCCATAGACTCCTGGTATGGGAGCCAAGGTATCGGAGTCACTTGGCAAGTCATCAGGGACTGAATCCAGCTCTTCTCCTGGTGAGGGTGTCTGTAGATAATGAACCGGCAAAGGCGGTCTGTAGCTGTCCTGCCTCCGAACACCTGGACATTGGAATTGCAGATGACCAGGCTGCCCACATCTATAACATCTGCGCTCTGGGACTCTTCCTCCACATCTCTTCCTCCAGAGATCTCCCAACACAACACTGGTCCTGCATAAGTCCATTGTCTTGGGCTACCGCGAACAGCCCAAGGGTAGGGGAGGAGAGGTTCCCCCCCTCCTAGTCGATGGTTTAGTCCATGGCATGGCTCCGATGTGTCTATAAAGATGTGTACTGTGAGTTCACCCCCTGCTTAAGAGAACAATGGGGAGTCCTCTAGTGGTGTTGACACAAGCCCAAGTTAAATTATGGTTGAGGAACAAAGATCTGGGAAAGAGCATGGGTATTTACATCACATCATGACATTTTATACAGAAATGCAGGACAGGGAAAACGATGTACCATGACACCACACACACACACTGTATACGCCGTACGCACCACACACACTGTATAGGCCGTACGCACCACACACACACACTGTATAGGCCGTACGCACCACACACACACACTGTACACACTGTACACGCCGTACGCACCACACACACTGTATACGCCGTACGCACCACACACACTGTATACACCGTACGCACCACACACACTGTATACACGCACCACACTGTATATGCACCACACACACTGTATACGCCGTACACACCACACACACACTGTATACGCCGTACGCACCACATACACACACTATATGCCGTACGCACCACATACACACTGTATATGCCGCACGCACCACACACACTGTATACGCCGTACGCACCACACACACACTGTATACGCCGTACGCACCACACACACACTGTATACGCCGTACGCACCACCACACACACACTGTATACGCCGTACGCACCACACACACTATATACGCCGTACGCACCACACACACACTGTATACGCCATAAGCACCACACACACACACACTGTATACGCCGTACGCACCACACACACACACACACACTGTATACGCCGTACGCACAACACACACACACTGTATACGCCGTAAGCACCACACACACTCTACACGCACCAAACTGTATACGCACCACACACACTGTATGCGCTGTACGCACCACACACACACTGTATACGCTGTACGCACCACACACACACAGTATACGCCATACGCACCACCACACACACACTGTAAACGCACCACACACACACTCTATACACACCACACTGTATACGCACCACACACACACACTGTATACGCCGTACGCATCACACACACACTGTATACACCGTACGCACCACACACACTGTATACGCCGTACGCACCACACACAGACACTGTATACGCCGTATGCACCACACACACTGTATATGCCGTATGCACCACACACACTGTAAACCCACCACACACACACTGTATACGCACCACACACTGTATACGCCGTACGCACCACACACACACTGTAAACGCCATACGCACCACACACACACTGTATACGCACCACACACACAAACTGTATACGCCGTATGCACCACACACACACTGTATACGCCGAACGCACCACACACACACTGTATACGCCGTACGCACCACACGCACACACTGTATACGCCGTATGCACCACACACACACTGTATACGCCGTACGCACCACACGCACACACTGTATACGCCGTACGCACCACACACACACTGTATATGCCGTACGCACCACACACACACACTCTGTATACGCCGTACGCACCACCACACACACTCTGTATACGCCGTACGCACCACCACACACACACTCTGTATACGCCGTACGCACCACCACACACACTGTATACGCCGTAAGCACCACACACACACACACTGTATACGCCGTACGCACCACACACACACTGTATACGCCGTACGCACCACATACACACTGTATACGCTGTACTTTTACCCCTTAAGGACCCTGGGATTTTCCGTTTTTCATTTTCGTTTTTTGCTCCCCTTGTTCCCAGAGCCATAGCGTTTTTATTTTTTGGTCAATATGGTCGTGTGAGGGCTTATTTTTTGCGGGATGAGTTGTACTTTTGAACAACATTACTGGTTTTACCATATCGTGTACGGAAAGCGGGGAAAAAAATCCAAGTACGGTGAAATTGCAAAAAAAGTGCAATACCACAGATGTTTGTTTTTTTATTTTTTTTACCATGTTCACTGAAAGCTAAAACTGACCTGCCATTATTATAATCCAGGTCATTACGAGGTTGTAGATACCAAACATGTACAGGTTCTTTTATATTTAAGTGGTGAAAAAAAAATTTAAAAGTTTGCTAAAAAAAATAAATAAAATGGCGCCATTTTACAAGACCCGTAGCGTCTCCATTTTTCGGGATCTGGGGCCGGGTTTATTTTTTGCACGCCGAGCTGAAGTTTTTATTGATACCATTTTGGGGTAGATCCGATGTTTTGATCACCCGTTATTGCATTTTATTTCAATGTTGCGGTGAACAAAAAACGTAATTCTGGCGCTTAGAATTTTTTTCTCGTTACGCCGTTTACCGATCGGATTAATTCTTTTTTTATATTGATAGATCGGGCGATTCGGAACACGGCAATACCAAATATGTGTATGTGGGTGGTATTTTTAGAATTTTATTTTGAATGGTGCGAAAGGGGGGTGATTTAAACTTTTATATATATTTTTTTATATTTTTAAAAACATTTTTTTTTTTTACACTTTTTGCTTGCTTCTTTAGTCTCATTAGGAGGCTAGAAGCAGCAACTGTCTAATCACCTCTGCTACATACAGGGGATGAGCAGATCAGCTCTATGTAGCAGAAATGATCCTGTGCTATGAGCGCCGACCACTAGGTGGCGCTCATAGCGTCAGTACATGACAATCACTGGGGTCTGCTGCAGTCCCAGGGTTGTCATGCCCACCCATCAGTGACCCGCGATTACGTAACGGGGTCACCGATGGGCGGGGTAAGTGACGCGCTTCCGGCGCGGCGCTGTTAAATGCCGCTGTCAGAGATTGACAGCGGCATTTAACATGTTAACAGCCGAGGGTGGATTGCGATTCCACCCGCGGCTGACGGGGGCACATGTCAGCTGTATAAATCAGCTGACATGTGCCCGGTTCAGTGCGGGCTCAGCGCCGGAGCCCTCACTGAACCGGGGGTGATAGCCTAGTGCGTACTATTACGCCCCATGCTTTGAAGGGGTTAAATGGAGTATAATATTTGACAGCTCTCAAAAATTTCAGGATTTTTACGGCAGTGATATGGGATCACGTCTGATGACCACGGTTATAGGCACTGGCCTTGTAGTGTGGTATTGGTCTGCGACCAAGTGTGAATAGGTTCAACAAAACACAGCTGGCAGACTTTAAATTGTAGGGTAATATTTGGCACGCTCCACAAAATGTCACGATTATTAGGTAAGGTGTGTATAGGAAAATGTTATTTAAGGAAATAAAATGTACATTTTATTGGGGATTCCACCGCAGTGAGTGATTTTACTCCAGTGTTTTCCTGTAACTCACATAGCAGTAGAAGACAAAGACAGAAACACAATACACAAATCCCCTGCAGTAAATAAACCGCAACGGTAAAGTTTTAAATATTAGAGTTAGGACTGTCCCATAAGGGTCGCCGTGACGAGGCGGGGTGGCTTTCACATTATTTCGATCAAAATGATGTTAACTAAGTACGCTTTATTATTTTCATGCACTATTGCGATTTATTTATTTACTGCAGGGTGTTTGTGTATTGTATTTCTGTCTTAGTTTTTTTTCTGGTTAGTGGCCATGTGTGAACATGCTCTTACATGCTGCATGCACGACAATTTAAATTCCAGTTCAGGTCTCGAGGATTTTTCATATAGCAGTAGGTTATATGAATTAAAATAAAGGTTCATTTATATAGCTGTCATGAATTATAACATGGGGCTGTGGGATATTTGCAGTCTGTGACTTTTTTGTTTAGTAATTTATTTCCTGAAGTGTAAACTTGATACATAAAACAGCAGTGTCCGTTATGATGACATCACAAAGCACATGACAGCACCGAGAACATGACATCATAGACCTCACATGACATCATAACTGCTACAGAATGTACAAAGCTCTATTCCTGAGCCATCTTGTGTCACAGCTTGAAGAGGACCAGTCCAGGTAAGTAGCTCATCACTGAACGCTGGGGATCGGCTCACATCGGAAAGGGAGGAGGACTGGCTGCACAGCATTGTGTCACAGCACAAACAGCAGAGTAGGATCAGGAAGAGATCTGCAGTGTGTGCTGTATGGACTGTGTCCTCATCCCCATGATATTTCCAGATGATTATTAACTGCATTGTTTTCTTTCTTCCTGACCTTCCTCAAGGCTGTTCTGAGATCTGTGGAGTAACTATCATACGTCCGGCAATTATCAAGTGAGAAGACTTTTTGGGATTCAGCAAGAAGGTAGGTGTGCGTGCATGTGACTGTGAGTGTAGGCACAGCATTGAAGGTTTGTGTGACCCCAGATCTAAAGGGAAGTGTGTCTGTGACCCCAGCACTACAAGGATGTGTGTCTGTGACCCCACCAATAAAGGGATGTGTGTCTGTGACCCCACCAATAACGGGATGTGTGTCTGTGACCCCACCAATAAAGGGATGTGTGTCTGTGACCCCACCAATAAAGGGATGTGTGCCTGTGACCCCACCAATAAAGGGGTGGCTGTGTGATGGTTTGTGTGTCCCTGCACTAATGGGGTGTGTGTTTGTGTCCTCAACACTGCAGCACTGAAGGGGTGTGTGCATGTGTGTTTGGCACACGTGTACATGTCCCCTGAAATGCAGCACTGAAGGGCTGTGTGGCTCCAGCACTGAAGGTGTGTGTCTGTGTTTGTTTGTGTGACCTCAGCACCAAATGGATGTGTGTCTGTGACCCCAGCATTGAAGGGGTTGTGTCTCTATGGCCCCATCAATAAAGGGGTGGCTGTGTGATGGTTTATGTGTCCCGGCACTAATGGGTGTGTGTTTGTGTCCTCAGCACTGAAGGGGTGTGTGCACGTGTGTTTGGCACACGTGTACATGTCCCCTGAAATGCAGCACTGAAGGGCTGTGTGTGTGGCCCCAGCACTGAAGGTGTGTGTCTGTGTCTGTTTGTGTGACCTCAGCACCAAAGGGATGTGCGTCTGTGACCCCAGCAATAAAGATGTGTGTCTCTATGGCCCCATCAATAACGGGGAGGCTCTGTGATGCTTTGCGTATCCCTGCACTAATGGGGTGTGGGCTTGTTTCCTCAACACTGCAGCACTGAAGGGGTGTGTGCACGTGTGTTTGGCACACGTGTACATGTCCCCTGAAGTGCAGCACTCAAGGGCTGTGTGTGTGCCCCCAGCACTGAAGGTGTGTGTCTGTGTCTGTTTGTGTGACCTCAGCACCAAAGGGATGTGTGTCTGTGAACCCAGCAATGAAGGGGTTGTGTCTCTGTGGGGGTGGCTGTGTGATGGTTTGTGTGTCCCTGGACTAACGGTCTGTGTGTTTGTGTACCGAGCACTGCAGCACTGAAGGGGTGTGTGCACGTGTGTTGATTATATGTGTATAGAGGTGAGTGTGTATTTGTGTCTGTGTGTGTATGTATGTGTGTGTTGAGGTGAGTGTGTATGTGTGTGAATGTTCATGAATGTATTAAAGGTAACCCATCACTTCATTTCAGGCCCCTAAACCACCATCATTGTGAAATACCACTGTGTAATGAGTTTATAAAGATGCCCCTGTATAAATCATTCATTTCAGCATTGTGTAGACAATGAGCTTATAATGAACCAACAGTTTATACAAGGACATATTTATTATTCTGTTGGTGCCTTGGTGGTGATTTCATTCCCAGTCCCCTTAAAGGGTTATTTGGGACTTAAGAATTGATGACCTATCTGTAAGATAGCTCATCAGTATGAGATCGGAGGGTCTGACACCTGGCGCCCCCACGATCAGCTGAAATCTGCTCCGGCAGGTGCCAGACACATGATAAGCATACTTGATAGGACGCTGCTTCTGGTCTATAGGACGCACACAATACTGAGCAAGATTTTTTGTTGTTAAAAAGTGCGTCATATAGTCTAGAAAATACAGTTAATGACGGTCACTCTTTAACTAAGAAATGCATCTTAACTTATGAAGGACTATATCCGTCATAATTCTGCTCCCCGCATTTCTTGCAGGCTCACACGCCGAGTCTGCATCTTTCTCGGCAGATGATGGCTGTGTTATTCAGCAATCATATGCCTCTAACAGTCGCAGGTTGAGCGGAGCTCTGCCCACGACAGTTAGCCTATTAAATCTTGCTATCAGTGTGTGACAGCGGCATTTAATGTGCGCCAGCAGGGGGTGCACCATTCCATCTCTTCATTGGCGCACCCGTGACTTGATCACTGAAGATCCCTGTGTCTGTCATCACTGGATTCCTGTGACAGCCAGCCTGTTGCTAGTGTTCATAGGAGACCGTGATCTCTGCTATATATAGCAATGCTGTATATAGCACAAGCAATCAGATGATTGCAGGTTCAAGCCCCCTAAAGAGACGAACAAATACAGTGAAAAGTAAAAAAAAATGAAAAAAGTATAAAAGTTCAAATCATCCCAGTTTTCCCCCCATTAAAAATTAAGAAATATAAAACATTTAAAAAATACACATATTTGGTATCGCTGCGTTTGTAAAAGTCAGATCCATCAAAATATAAAATAAATGAATCCATTTAGTAAACGGCGAAACAAGAAAATTACATAAAATGCCAGAATTACAGATTTTCAGTCGCTGCAACAAGAAAAAAATATATAATAACAGACAATCAAAACATTGTATATACCCCAAAATGATATCAATATAACCATCAGTTTGTGGTGCAAAAAACTAGCCCTCACGCAGCCCCATTCCCGAAACATGGAAACGCCGCGGCTTTCGGATCTCGGAAAGTGGCGACACAAGCAAATTATTTTTAGTATTTTTTTTTTTATAAATTTCTGAATTTTTTTTTCATCACTTGAATATAAATCCTATAAATCGTCACTTAAGTAGAACAGATGAAGCTTTACTACCTCCTGCTCCAGCACCAGCACTTCACCGCTGCCACTGATCTTTAGTCACTGGCTTCAAGGGTGACATCATGACTGCAGCTCTGCAGCCAATCACTTGGCTCAGTGGCCCATGATGACAGAGCTTCTAAGCTCAGTGATTGGCTGCAGCAATGATGTGTGCTGAAGTTGAGCCATCACCCCTGCAGCCTGTCACAATAGAGCACAGGCAGCGCTGAAGATCCAGAGCTGGAGCAGCAGGAGAAAGTAAAGCTCTGTGTGTTTCCTCTACCACTGGGAACCTCCTATATATTACATAAAAACATTCCTGAAAACCCCTTTAATCTGACTTTATAGAAAAAGTCTATATCCGGCTACTGTCCTCCCCTCATGAATCACAAAATATGCCAAGTGTGAACAACTCCTGTCCCCAAATGAGGACTTGCAGGCGATCAGTTGATAGTCGGGGGTCCGGCAGTGAACACCCTCAGCAATCAGCTGTGTTTTTTGCTGGACGTAGCGGCCTCTTCAGGACACATGTGGTATTACATGGTGCTCTTTCAGAATAATATGTAATATGTAATACATGATATCTTGAAGTCTTCCAGAAGAAGATATTGGCAGACAGGTAATGACTTATTACTAGTGTTGAGCGATACCTTCCGATATCAGGAAATATCGTATCGGATTGGATCGGGCCGATACCCAAAAAGTATCGGATATCGCCGATTCCGATACCGGAAACCAATGCAAGTCAATGGGACACAAATATCGGAATGAAAATAAACCCTTTCTTTCCTTGTAGGTTAATTCTACATGAAGTAAAACAACTAAGAATAATGTAGAATGACATGAAAAGCCGGCAATTCATCAGCGGCATTCACCGGTACCCGACAATTTACAACAGAAAGAATAGAGCTTCACACATAGATTAGATAGATAGAAACATGTCAGTCACATATATATGAAGTACAGTGACAGTGTTGCTTACTGTACTTGTCATTTAGTGTAAAGGATTTATTAAAAAAAATATTAGTGTTTTCGTGCACCGTCTCTTTAAAAAAGCCGGCCGGCAATTCAGCATCTGTACCCGACAATTTATAACAGACAGAATAGAGCTTCACACATAGATTAGATAGATAGAAACATGTCAGTCACATATATAAGAAGTACAGTGACAGTGTTGCTTACAGAACTTGTCATTTAGTGTAAAGGATTTATTTAAAAAAATAATAGTGTTTTCATGCACCGTCTCTTTAAGAAAGCCGGCCGGCAATTCAGCATCTGTACCCGACAATTTAGAATAGAAGGAATAGAGAATCACACATAGATTAGATAGATAGAAACATGTCAGTCACATATATATGAAGTACAGTGACAGTGTTGCTTACTGTACTTGTCATTTAGTGTAAAGGATTTATTAAAAAAAATATTAGTGTTTTCGTGCACCATCTCTTTAAAAAAGCCGGCCGGCAATTCAGCATCTGTACCCGACAATTTATAACAGACAGAATAGAGCTTCACACATAGATTAGATAGATAGAAACATGTCAGTCACATATATAAGAAGTACAGTGACAGTGTTGCTTACAGAACTTGTCATTTAGTGTAAAGGATTTATTTAAAAAAATAATAGTGTTTTCATGCACCGTCTCTTTAAGAAAGCCGGCCGGCAATTCAGCATCTGTACCCGACAATTTAGAATAGAAGGAATAGAGAATCACACATAGATTAGATAGATAGAAACATGTCAGTCACATATATATGAAGTACAGTGACAGTGTTGATTACTGTACTTGTCATTTAGTGTTAAAATAAAGGATTTATTTAAAAAAAAATTGGCGTGGGGTTCCCCTTAATTTTAGGCTCTAGCGGAGGTTAAGCAGACAGCTGGGGCAAATGTTTGAAGCCTGGGAAGGGGGTAATACCCACGGAGCTTCCCAGGCTACTAATATCAGCCCCCAGCTGAATACCTAGCCTTTACTAGCTATTAAAATGGGGGACCCCCCCAAAAAAATGACGTGGGGTCCCCCCTAATTTAATAGCTAGCACAGGCTAGGCAGACAGCTGGGGGCTGATATTAATAGCCCAGGAAGGGTGCCATGAATATTGGCCCCCTCCCAGGCTAGAAACACCAGCCGTCAGCCGCCCCAGAAATGGCGCATCCATAGGATGCGCCAATTCTGGCACTTAGCCTCGCTCTTCCACGCTGCCCTGGTGCGGTGGCAGGGGGTAATAGGGTTGGGGTTGATGTCAGCTTATAATGCCAGCTGACATCAAGCCCAGGTTAGTAATGGAGAGGCGTCTATAAGACACCCCCATTACTAACCCCATAGTCAAAGTTAAAAGAAAACACAAACACCCAGAGTAAAGTCCTTTAATTGAAATAAAGACACAATTCTTTATTGTTCTAAATTAAACCATACTTACCATCACGCCCATTCCAGCTGAAGCCAACGATCTCCTGCAATAAAAGAAAAATAATAAAGCAACCTCATCCTTACCTTTCGATGGTTCCCAGGACAGCTCCAGCTCTGCTACATCGAGATGACAGGCTGGACCGCAGCAGAAAGCTGCCATCCAGCCTGTCATCCCGCAGACACTGAGAAGCGCAGGCATGCTTGCGCTCCTCAGTGTCTCTCTGTGACGTCATCCAGATGAGCCGAGTTCATGTCCAATGAACTCAGCTCACCTCATGCACGTCACTGACAGCGTGGGAAAATTCTCCTGCACTCAGCGCTTCAGCGTGAGAATTCTCCCACGCTGTCAGTGACATACATGAGGTGAGGTCATGTCCAATGAACTCAGCTCACCTCATGCACGTCACTGACAGCGTGGGAAAATTCTCACGCTGAAGTGCTGAGTGCAGGAGAATTTTCCCACGCTGTCAGTGACGTACATGAAGTGAGCGGAGTTCATTGGACATGACCTCGGCTCATCTGGATGCCGTCACAGCCAGACACTGAGGAGTGGAAGTATGCCTGCGCTTCTCAGTGTCTGCGGGATGACAGGATGGATGGCAGCGTTCTGCTGCGGTCCAGCCTGTCATCTCGATGTAGCAGAGCTGAAGCTGTCGTGGGAGCCATGGAAAGGTAAGGATGAGGTTGCTTTATTATTTTACTTTTATTGCAGGAGATCGTTGGCTTCAGCTGGAATGGGCGTGGTGGTAAGTATGGTTTAATTTAGAACAATAAAGAATTGTGTGTTTATTTCAATTAAAGGACTTTTTTCTGGGTGTTGTGTTTTTTTAAATACTTTACTAGAAATTCATGGTGGTCATGTCTAATATTGGCGTGACCCCATGAATTTTGGGCTTAGGGCCAGCTGATAATGCCAAGCTGGCCTTAACCCCTTTATTACCCAGTGAGCCACCGCACCAGGGCCCTGGATGAGTTGGGTACAGCGCCAGAAGATGGCGCTTCTATGAACGCGCCATTTTCTGGGGCGGCTGCGGACTGCAATTTGCAGCGGGGGTGGCCCAGAAAGCTTGGGTCTCCCTGCGCTGCGGATTCCAGCCCCCAGCTGCCTAGTTGTATCTGGCTGGGCACAAAAATAGGGCGAAGCCCCACGCATTTTTTTTTAAAATTATTTCATGAAATTCATGGAATAATTAAGAAAAAAAGGGCTTCCCTATATTGTTGTGTCCAACCAGGTACAAATAGGCAGCTGGTGGTTGGGGGCAGCCCATTCCTGCCTGCTGTACCTGGCTGGACACAAATATAGTGCGAAGCCCCACGTCAATTTTTTTTTAATTATTTCATGAAATAATTTTTTTAAAAAAGGGCTTCCCTATATTGTTGTGTCCGGCCAGGTACAAATAGGCAGCTGGTGGTTGGGGGCAGCCTGTTCCTGCCTGCTGTACCTGGCTGGACACAAATATAGGGCGAAGCCCCACGTCAATTTTTTTTAAAATAAGTCCTTTATTTTAACACTAAATGACATTTGAGGAGTTAATAAAGATGCAGTCCCTAAATTATTATTTATTTTTTAATTAATTTTTCCCAAAACTTTTGACGTGGGCTTCGCCATATTTTTGTATGCCAGCCAGGTACAGCATCCAGCTTCTATGAACGCGCCATTTTCCGGGGTGGCTGCGCACTGCAATTTTCAGCGGGGGGAGGGGGGGGGGCAGAAAGCTTGGGCCTCCCTGCGCTGCAGATTCCATCCCCCAGCTGCCTAGTTGTACCTGGCTGGACACAAAAATAGGGAGAAGCTTCACGTATTTTTTTTTTTTTTAATTATTTCAGGAAATTCATGAAATAATTTAAAAAAATTGATGTGGGGCTTCGCCCTATATTTGTGTCCAGTCAGGTACAGCAGGCAGGAACGGGCTGCCCCCAACCACCAGCAGCCTATTTGTACCTAGCCGGACACAACAATATAGGGAAGCCCTTTTTTTCTGAATTATTCCATGAATTTAAAAAAAAAAAAACGTGGAGCTTCGCCCTATTTTTGTGTCCAGCCAGGTACAACTAGGCAGCTGGGGGCTGGAATCTGCAGCGCAGGGAGGCCCAAGCTTTCTGGGCCCCACCCGCTGCAAATTGCAGTCCGCAGCCGCCCCGGAAAATGGCGCGTTCATAGAAGCGCCATCTTCTGGCGCTGTACCCAACTCATCCAGGGCCCTGATGCGGTGGCTCACTGGGTAATAAAGGGGTTAAGGCCAGCTTGGCATTATCAGCTGGCCCTAAGCCCGAAATTCATGGGGTCACGCCAATATTAGACATGACCACCATGAATTTCTAGTAAAGTATTTAAAAAAAACACAAACACCCAGAAAAAAGTCCTTTAATTGAAATAAACACACAATTCTTTATTGTTCTAAATTAAACCATACTTACCGCCACACCCATTCCAGCTGAAGCCAACGATCTCCTGCAATAAAAGTAAAATAATAAAGCAACCTCATCCTTACCTTTCCATGGTTCCCAGGACAGCTTCAGCTCTGCTACATCGAGATGACAGGCTGGACCGCAGCAGAACGCTGCCATCCAGCCTGTCATCCCGCAGACACTGAGAAGCGCAGGCATACTTCCACTCCTCAGTGTCTGGCTGTGACGGCATCCAGATGAGCCGACAATGAACTCGGCTCACCTCATGTACGTCACTGACAGCGTGGGAGAATTCTCCTGCACTCAGCGCTTCAGCGTGAGAATTTTCCCACGCTGTCAGTGACGTGCATGAGGTGAGGTCATGTCCCATGAACTCGGCGCACCTCATGCACGTCACTGACAGCGTGGGAGAATTCTCACGCTGAAGCGCTGAGTGCAGGAGAATTTTCCCACGCTGTCAGTGACGTGCATGAGGTGAGCTGAGTTCATTGGACATGACCTCGGCTCATCTGGATGACGTCACAGAAAGACACTGAGGAGCGCAAGCATGCCTGCGCTTCTCAGTGTCCGCGGGATGACAGGCTGGATGGCAGCGTTCTGCTGCGGTCCAGCCTGTCATCTCGATGTAGCAGAGCTGAAGCTGTCCTGGGAACCATGGAAAGGTAAGGATGAGGTTGCTTTATTATTTTACTTTTATTGCAGGAGATCGTTGGCTTCAGCTGGAATGGGTGTGGCGGTAAGTATGGTTTAATTTAGAACAATAAAGAATTGTGTCTTTATTTCAATTAAAGGACTTTTTTCTGGGTGTTTGTGTTTTTTTTAAATACTTTACTAGAAATTCATGGCGGTCATGTCTAATATTGGCGTGACCCCATGAATTTCGGGCTTAGGGCCAGCTGATAATGCCAAGCTGGCCTTAACCCCTTTATTACCCAGTGAGCCACCGCACCAGGGCCCTGGATGAGTTGGGTACAGCGCCAGAAGATGGCGCTTCTATGAACGCGCCATTTTCCGGGGCGGCTGCGGACTGCAATTTGCAGCGGGTGGGACCCAGAAAGCTTGGGTCTCCCTGCGCTGCAGATTCCAGCCCCCAGCTGCCTAGTTGTACCTGGCTGGACACAAAAATAGGGCGAAGCGCCACACATTTTTTTTTTTAATTATTTCATGAAATTCATGGAATAATTAAGAAAAAAAGGGCTTCCCTATATTGTTGTGTCCGGCTAGGTACAAATAGGCAGCTGGTGGTTGGGGGCAGCCCGTTCCTGCCTGCTGTACCTGGCTGGACACAATTATAGGGCGAAGCCCCACATAATTTTTTTTTAATTATTTCATGAATTTCCTGAAATAATTAAAAAAAAATTGACGTGGGGCTTCACACTATATTTGTGTCCAGCCAGGTACAGCAGGCAGGAACGGGCTGCCCCCAACCACCAGCTGCCTATTTGTACCTAGCCGGACACAACAATATAGGGAAGCCCTTTTTTTCTTAATTATTCCATGAATTTCATGAAATAATTAAAAAAAAAAAAACGTGGAGCTTCTCCCTATTTTTGTGTCCAGCCAGGTACAACTAGGCAGCTGGGGGATGGAATCTGCAGCGCAGGGAGGCCCAAGCTTTTTGCCCTCCCCCCCCCCGCTGAAAATTGCAGTCCGCGGCCGCCCCGGAAAATGGCGCGTTCATAGAAGCTGGATGCTGTACCTGGCTGGCATACAAAAATATGGCGAAGCCCACGTCAAAAGTTTTGGGAAAAATTTATTAAAAAATAAATAATAATTTAGGGACTGCATCTTTATTAAGTCCTCAAATGTCATTTAGTGTTAAAATAAAGGATTTATTTAAAAAAAAAATGGCGTGGGATCCCCCATAATTTTAGTCTCTAGCGGAGGTTAAGCAGACGGCTGGGGCAGATGTTTGAAGCCTGGGAAGGGGGTAAAACCCACGGAGCTTCCCAGGCTACTAATATCAGCCCCCAGCTGAATACCTAGCCTTTACTAGCTATTAAAATGGGGGACCCCCCAAAAAAAAATGACGTGGGGTCCCCTCTATTTTAATAGCTAGCAAAGGCTAGGCAGACAGCTGGGGGCTGATATTAATAGCTCAGGAAGGGTGCCATGAATATTGGCCCCCTCCCAGGCTAGAAACACCAGCCGTCAGCCGCCCCAGAAATGGCGCATCCATAGGATGCGCCAATTCTGGCACTTAGCCTCGCTCTTCCACGCTGCCCTGGTGCGGTGGCAGGGGGTAATAGTGGTGGGGTTCATGTCAGCGCCAGCTGCCATGAAGCCCAGGTTAGTAATGATGGCCGTCTATATGACACCCCCATTACTAACCTACAAAGTGTTAAAAAGAAAAAACACACTACACCCAGAAAAAAATAATTTATTTGAAATAAAACACCATTTTATTTAATTCTTAGTTTACTAAAAAAAAAATAGTTACCTGTCCACGTTCCTGCGCTGATCTCCCATGCACAGCTGTCACATCTGGAGATGGTGACAGCTGTGCATGGCTGCTGTAAGCTCACGCTGCCGGGAACACGTCCGCTCCCGGCAGCGGGAGCCACTGACTGAGGTCACCGGAGTGCATTCAGGCAGCGCAGCTCCGGAGACCTCCTTTACGGCAGTGCTGTACCGTGGGAATTTCTCACGATACAGCAGTGCCGTAAAGGAGCTAACCGGAGCAGCGCTGCCTGAACTCCGGTGAACCCTTACGGCCCCGTCATTCTAGCGGCGGCAGCGGTTCAGAGCGGTCACATTCTATGTGGCTGCTCTGAACTGGAGATCTTCGTGGGACACTCGTGGACTACTACGGAGGGGTAAGGATAAGGTTGTGGTTTATTATTTTATATTTTATTACAGGAGATCGATGGCTTCGGGGAATTAGGTGTCTAGGTGAGTATAGGTGTAGTTTTTTATTTTTTACTTTATTTTAGGTGGCGATCGGCGGGGACAGGTAATGTATAAACTAATTTCTTTTAGGTAACCACTGGCCACCAATGACATGTATTTAACATTTATTGGGGACACAGTAGGGCAATTTAAATAGCAGGATCAGGCTGATGGGAACTACTGCTCCCATCGAGCTGATCCTGCTGGCAGGAGTGGACGGGGGACAGACATAGGCCGATGGGAGTAGTAGTGTCACATCGGCCTATGTCTGCCCGCACACACACCCGCACACACACCCGCACACACACCCGCACACACACACCCCGCACACACACACACCCCGCACACACACACACCCCGCACACACACCCGCACACACACCCCGCACACACACCCCGCACACACTAATCATGACGGGTCCGGGAGGTGAGGCTGACCTGTGCGGCCGTGGGAAAGTTGATGTGAGTTCATGCAGTCAAGCATGAACTCACATGAACCCTCTGAGGGCACCGCGGCTACTTCAAATGAACAGCTGATCGGCATCACCTGATACCTCAGCTGTTCATTTGAAATAACCGGCGGGAAAGCGCAGCACAGAACGGGAAAGCCGGCGGTGAAGTCTTTTCACTGCCGGCTTCCCCGCCCGGGTCCTTCGCTCCTTGGTGCTGCGCTCCCCGCCCGGTCCTAATTTACGATCGGGATGGGAGGTGGCGAGGGGAGCGGAGGATCGGGGTGGGAGGCTGCGGGGAAGCAGTATGGGGCTGCGTGATTGTTTAAAAGCCGGCGGCTTTTTACCGCGCGCCGGCTTTTAAACAATCAGGAGAATTCTCCCCCGCTGGGATGGCATTCTGATGACAAGCTGGATCGCAGCTGAGCGCTGCCATCCAGCTTGTCATCCTTCAGAGACACTGCAGAGCGCAGGCATTATGGGAACTTCCGATTCCGGTATTCGATATTATAAAAGTATCGGAATTAAGTATCGGAATTCCGATACAGTGAATATCGGCCGATACCCGATATTTCAGTATCGGAATGCTCAACACTACTTATTACCTACCAGCCATTGTCTCCTTTATCACTCGCTAGTTCTTATACACATTTGGATGATGTCACATCTTCGTTGGAAGCCGTATTAGGAACCTCCATCGCAGATTTTATCATACAGGACGAGTTCTCAGCCAACAGCTATTTGGCCATTGTTCACATGACGTAAGCCTATGTTATATACAGCGATATGCAGCAGGATACACGAGATCCAGGGAAATATCCAATCGCCAAAAATGGGGTCAGGAAGGAATTTTTTTCCCCCTTGAATCAGAATTCTTTTGGGGGGGTTTCTTTGCCTTCTTCTGGATCTTTGGGTTCCAATGACTCTCAGGTGGTCCCCAATGACCGCAGCTCGTTTTGTGGTCTCCACCGGGGCCAATCTGAGAGTGACTGTGACCATAGTTTAATTTCTTAAAGGACCAGCAATATTTTCATTACAATGTTGCTTATTGCTATTTCAATAAAAAAATTAATTATATATATATATTGTTTTGTGTGGTTTTTTTCCTGGATTTCACCTTACACAGTGAGAATGATAAGAGTAATCACAAAATATGGGGGCTCCATACACAGAGAGAACTCTGGTACCAAATTCCATGACAATTGTTCTGGGGTTCAGTCTGTGATGGAGCAGTAACATTGTATCCAGGACGTCGTACACACCATGCTACAGAAAGAAGACTGAAGAACGGGACGCAGCCGCAGAATACAGGAGACACAGGGTCTTGTGTAACAGTAAAAAACAGGAAAGATGTTCAACAAGTGGCCGGGGGGCTCCAGGACCAAACCAGGAGGGAGGCCTCAGTCATCAGTGGCCAATATTCCCATGAAGTGGCCACATTTACCAACCGTTCTGCAGCCACTCGTTTACCTTTGTCCAACACCTCCGTCGGTCCTTGCAGTTATTAGGCCACCACTGAAATGCTTTTCTGACTACACACAGACACGTACATAGAAACCGTGCATGCCGCCATTACCGTCCACAACTAGAGTCCTGGTCCAGACCAGTGGCCTTTCCAATTCAAGTCTACTTGGGTTTAAACAAGGGTCCTGTCTCTAAGAGAACCATGTGCTTGCCACTTGGAACAGCAGTAATACAGTAACACCAGGTTAATATTCTTCGGGCACAGAGATGCACAGACAGTGAACCCTCTTAAAAAGAAGAATTGGACTGACATTCCCTAAGCAATAAGTACCCACACAATTGGAGGGACAGATTGCTAGCCCTTGCTGCACCATGGTGTATGCCCAGTGGTGGCCACTCTTAGTCTAAGTTGGCTCTTCAGATTGCATGGTGATAAAGAACCTGAGGGCCATATACCTTCAAGAAAAAGATCTCATAAGGACACGTCGCCTTGAATTGTGAAGAACACAATAATGTTTTCCATACAATTCTATTGTGTTCTATTCAGGATATATTAAAAAAAAGTCTGGTCCTTAGAAGTTATAAAATGAGGTCAATACAACCTCAGGTGAACAACAACACATCACAAATTACACCAGGTCACCGAATATTTACCAAAAAATAGACTTAAATGCAGAAACAGGGTGTGAAAAATTAAAGGGGTTGTCCAATGAAAACAAGCTCCAATCTACAGGAACCTTCATCCCCTTTAGATTGGAACGGTGGTCCGCATGCTAAAATGCTGCTCCATTCATTCTATATGAGGCGGCCATGAAGTGCGCCCGACTTTTTTGGACCGATGAGACAGAGTGGCCTTACAGAGAAGGGTCCTTGGATTGGACGCCGAGTTACGGACCCCAAAGCAGCATTGAATATGATGTACTAGTGGGAGTCACGTGTGCAAGGGTTCAAGGGCGCCAGTAGTGGAAGACATAGTGCGCGAAACCGAAGAACAAGTAAGCAGACCTGCTGATCAGCACTGCAGTGCCGAGGCCGAGTTATGGTGAAATAGGGAGCGACAGTGCGCCTCACCAGTCCTGGAGTATATTACAGAGGAAGGATACTGTGTGGAAAATGCTTCATACTGTAAAGGAAACGGCCAGAACACTTTGTGCCCCCCGATATCCCTTGTATGCCGGGACGTTGCTAGGGTCCTCAAAGATCAGGGGCCAAAGCCCCAAAGTAGGTGTTTCCCCATACAACCTCCCCGCCACTTAAAAGAGGACCTATACATATATAATTACAGTACACCATTGTTGCTAACCTAAAATACACAACTGAAAGACCAATATTCCCAAAATTACTTCTATACAAGGCAATAATAATGCCCTCTACCATCAACACTACACAGTGAGTACATAGTATTATGATATGACCATTGCCTCTACATAAAAAAACACCCTCTACAAAGACCATCTGACTTCTCACATTTCCAGCACCGTCCCCATCTATTCCCACCCTGCACAACCTCCCCATGCTGCCTGCTCTTCCCACGTGGAATAGGAACCTCAATACTTCAAAAATTATGTCATTACTATGATTACACTCCACCAATTAATGCTACAAAGACTGTGTGCCAGATAGAGGGGACCTATAAAAATAATAGCGTCCCATAGAAAGTAGTAAAGAGCCCACTGTGCTACCTAGCAAGTAATAATGCCAGATATGCTCTTATGAAAGTTTCAATATCTGAAGTGTTCCCTCCAAGCAACAAATACCGTTGAGTATCCCCTTTAAGTAATAATGCCCCCTTAAAGCCACAATCAAACTACACCCAACAACAAAGTTCTTCTTCAAGTCTATGGAAGATGATTTCGGGGTAGTGAAAGAAGAAATTTCTGATGATGCACCCATTTAAAAGAAATAATGTCCTGAGTGCCCCCATAGCACCCTGTACATTGTATGATAGTCCCACAGCTCCCTATACACTGTATGATGGTCCCCACAGCTCCCTATGCACTGTATGATGGTCCCCACAGATCCCTATACACTGTATGATGTTCCCCACAGCTCCCTACACACTGTATGATGGTCCCCACAGCTCCCTATACACTGCATGATGGTCCCCACAGCTCCCTAGACACTGTATGATGGTCCCCACAGCTCCCTACGCACTGTATGATGATCCCCATAGCTCCCTATACCCTGTATGATGGTCCCCACAGCTCCGTATGCACTGCATAATGGTCCCCACATCTCCCTATGCCCTGTATGATGGTCCCCACAGCTCCCTACGCACTGTATGATGATCCCAATAGCTCCCTATACCCTGTATGATGGTCCCCACAGCTCCGTATGCACTGCATAATGGTCCCCACAGCTCCCTATGCCCTGTATGATGGTCCCCACAGCTCCCTACGCACTGTATGATGATCCCCATAGCTCCCTATACCCTGTATGATGGTCCCCACAGCTCCCTATGCACTGTATGATGGTCTCCACAGCTCCCTATGCACTGTATCATGGTCCCCACATCTCCCTACGCTCTGTGTGATGGTCCCCACAGCTCCCTATGCACTGTATGATGGTCCCCACAGCTCCCTATGCACTGTATGATGGTACCCACAGCTCCATATGCACTGGTAACATGGTCCCCACAGCTCCCTACGCTCTGTATGATGGTCCCCACAGCTCCCTATACACTGTATGATGGTCCCCACAGCTCCCTACACACTGTATGATGGTCCCCACAGCTCCTTAGATACTGTACGATGGTCCCCACAGCTCCCTAGACACTATATGATGGTCCCCACAGCTTCATACACACTGTATGATTGTCCCCACAGCTCCTTAGATACTGGATGAGGGTCCCCACAGCTCCCTAGACACTGTATGATGATCCCCACAGCTCCCCCATGCACTGTATGATGGTCCCCACAGCTCACTATGCATTGCATAATGGTCCCCACAGCTCTCTATGCTCTGTATGATGGTCCCCATAGCTCCCTATGCCATGTATGATGGAACCCACAGCTCCCTATGCACTGTATGATGGTCCCCACAGCTATCTACGCTCTGTATGATGGAACCCACAGGTCTCTACGCTCCGTATGATGGAACCCACAGCTCACTATGCACTGTATGATGGTCCCCACAGCTCCCTACACACTGTATGATGGTCCCCACAGCTCCTTAGATACTGTATGAGGGTCCCCACAGCTCCCTAGACACTGTATGATGGTCCCCACAGCTCCCTATGCTCTGTATGATGGTCCCCACAGCTCCCTATGCTCTGTATGATGGTCCCCACAGCTCCCTACGCTCTGTATGATGGTCTTCACAGCTCCCTATGCATTGTATGATGGTCTCCACAGCTCCCTATGCATTGTATGATGGTCCTCATAGCTCTCTACGCACTGTATGAAGGTCCCTGCAGCTCCTTATGCACTGAATGATGGTCCCCACGGCTCCTTATACACTGTATGACGGTCTCCACGGCTCCTTATGTACTGTATGATGGTCCCCGCAGCTCCCTACGCTCGGTATGATGGTCCCCACAGCTCTCTACGCTCTGTGTGATAGTCCCCACGGCTCCTTATACACTGTATGATGGTCCCCACAGCTCCTTATACACGGTATGATGGTCCCCACAGCTCCTTATGTACTGTATGATAGTCCCCACAACTCCCTATGCACTGTATGATGGTCCCAACAACTCCCTATGCACTGCATAATGGTCCACACAGCTCCCTACGCACTGCATAATGGTCCCCACAGCTCCCTACGCACTGCATAATGGTCCCCACAGCTCCCTATGCATTGTCTGATGGTCCCCACATATCCCTATGCACTGTATGATGGTCCCCACATCTCCCTATGCACTGCATAATGGTCCCCACAGCTCCCTATGAACTGTATGATGGTCTCCACAGCTCCCTATGCATTGTCTGATGGTCCCTACAGCTCCCTATAACTGGCATGATGGTCCCTACAACTCCCTATATCCCGTATAATGGTCCTCACAGCTCCATATATACAGTACTGTATGATGGCCCCCGCAGCCCAATATATATTGTATGATGGCCCCCACACCCACTTGTACACTGTATTATGGCCCCTACACCTCCCTTTATACTGTATGATGGCCCCACAGCCCCTTATAAACTGTATTTTGGCACCCACTCCCCATTTTATATAATATGATGGCCCCACTGCCCCTTATATATAGCATGATGACTCCCATAGCCCCTTAAAGTATGATGGCACCCACACCCCTTATATATACAGGTGCATCTCACTAAATTAGAATATCATCAAAAAGTTTATTTATTTTAGTTCTTCAATGCTGAAAATGAAACTCATATATTATATAAAGTCATTACAATCAAAGTGATCTATTTCAAGTGTTTATTTCTGTTAATGTTGATGATTATGGCCAGGGGCGCACATAGAAATCATGAGGCCCCATAGCAGAAGCTCTAATTGGACCCCCCCCACCAAAAAAATAAAGAAATATTTGTCTGTGTCACAGAAGAGCCGATCTCACAACTTTCCAGCCTTTACTTCGCTTTTCTAATGTTCCTCCTACTGAAGTCCTAGATCCCTCTTTCATTGCCCCCATGAAGTATGATGCCAATAAAAGTGCCCCCCAAACACAGTATGATACCCCCATGGTGCATTCCTCCACATTAGCCTCTACATGAACAGTATAATGACCTTATTGTACCCCACTTCAACTCCCAAGGCAAAGTATGGTGACCCTAACACAGTATGATCCCCCAACTGTGACTCCCACACAGCCCTCCATACAGTATAATGGGCCTACATACAGTATAATGGCCCACACTAGCCCTCCAAACAGTATAATGGCCCCCACAGCCCTCCATACAGTATAATGGGCCTACATACAGTATAATGGCCCACACTAGCCCTCCAAACAGTATAATGGCCCCACACAGCCCTCCAAACAGTATGATGGACCCACACAAACCTTCACACCGTATAATTGCTTTCATACAGTATAACGGCCCCCCACATAGCCCTCAAAATATCATAATGGCCCCACATAGACTTCCATATAGTATAATATGCCACCCATAATCCTCCATATAGTATAATGCACCCTCCAAAATCCTCCATATAGTATAATGCACACCCCATAATCCTCCATATAGTATAATGTATCCCCCATAATCCTCCATATAGTATAATGAACTTCCCATGGTCCTCGATAGAATATAATGCACTCACCATAGTCCTCCATACAGTATATTTCACACCCCAAAGGGCAAAATGCAGCCCCCATATAGTATAATGCACCACACAGTCCTGCAGTATTATGGGCACCACGTACTCACTGATTTTAAAATACCGTATGTTTTAAATAAGACGACCCGAGTATAAGCCGAGGCCCCTAATTTTACCACAAAAAAACTGGGAAAATGTATTGAGTTGAGTATAAGCCTAGGGTGGGAAATGCAGCAGCTACTGGAAAATTTCACCATTCTGGTATGTATGGCACCCCTCATCACCAATCCTGGTATGTATGGCACCCCTCATCCCCCAATCCTGGTACATATGGCACCCCTCATCCCCCAATCCTGGTATGCGTGGCCCCCTCATCCCCCAATCCTGGTATGTGTGGCCTCCTCATCCCCCAATCCTGGTATGTGTGGCCCCATCACTGCACACTGTCTGTCATCACAGTATTCCTGTGACAGCCAGCCTGTTGCTAGTGTTCATAGGAGACCGTGATTTCTGCTATATATAGCAATGCTGTATATAGCACAAGCAATCAGATGATTGCAGGTCCAAACCCCCTAAAGAGACGAACAAATACAGTGAAAAGTAAAACAAAAAATCAAAAAAGTATAAAAGTTCAAATCATCCCAGTTTTCCCCCCATTAAAAATTAAGAATTATAAAACATTTTAAAAAATACACATATTTGGTATCGCTGCGTTTGTAAAAGTCAGATCCATCAAAATATAAAATAAATTAATCCATTTAGTAAACGGCGTAACTAGAACATTACATAAAATGCCAGAATTACAGATTTACAGTCGTTGCAACAAGAAAAAAATAAATAATAACAGACAATCAAAACATTGTATATACCCCAAAATGATATCAATATAACCATCAGTTTGTGGTGCAAAAAAACAGCCCTCACGCAGCCCCATTCCCGAAACATGAAAACGCCGCGGCTTTCAGATCTCGGAAAGTGGCGACACAAGCAAATTATTTTTATTATTTTTTTTACAAATTTCAGAATTTTTTTTCATCACTTAAATATAAATCGTATAAAACGTCACTTAAGTAGAAGAGATGAAGCTTGTCACTTAAGTAGAAGAGATGAAGCTTTACTACCTCCTGCTCCAGCTCCAGCACTTCACCGCTGCCGCTGATCTTTAGTCACAGGCTTCAAGGGTGACATCATGACTGCAGCTCTGCAGCCAATCACTTGGCTCAGTGGGCCACGCTGACAGAGCTTCTAAGCTCAGTGATTGGCTGCAGCAATGATGTGTGCTGAAGTTGAGCCATCACCCCTGCAGCCTGTCACAATAGAGCACAGGAAGCGCTGAAGATCCAGAGCTGGAGCAGCAGGAGAAAGTAAAGCTCTGTGTGTTTTCTCTACCACTGGGAACCTCCTATATATTACATAAAAACATTCCTGAAAACCCCTTTAATCTGACTTTATAGAAAAAGTCTATATCCGGCTACTGTCCTCCCCTCATGGATCACAAAATATGCCAAGTATGAACAACTCCTGTCCCCAAATGAGGACTTGCAGGCGATCAGTTGATAGTGGGGGTCTGGCAGTGAACCCCCTCAGCAATCAGCTGTGTTTTGCTGGACGTAGTGGCCTCTCCAGGACACATGTGGTATTACATGGTGCTCTTTCAAAATAATATGTAATATGTAATACATGATATCTTGAAGTCTTCCAGAAGAAGATATTGGCAGACAGGTAATGACTTATTACCTCCCAGCCATTGTCTCCTTTATCACTCGCTAGTTCTTATACACATTTAGATGATTTCACATCTTCGTTGGAAGCCGTATTAGGAACCTCCATCGCAGATTTTATCATATAGGACGAGTTCTCAACCAACAGCTATTTGGCCATTGTTCACATAAAGTAAACCAATGCTATATACAGCAATATGCAGCAGGATACATGAGATCCAGGGAAATATCCAATCACCAGAAATGGGGTCAGGAATGGTATGTGTGGCCCCCTCATCCCCCCAATCCTGGTATGCATGGCCCCCTCATCCCCCAATCCTGGTATGCATAGCGCCCTCATCCCCCAATCTTGGTATGTATGGCCTCCTCACTCCCCAATCCTGGTATGTGTGGCCCCATCACTGCACACACAAAAAATAAACACTTATACTCGCCTTCCTTCCTCACCTCTGCTCCAGAGCTGCTGTGTTCTGTCTGCCAGCAGCTCATGTTGGTATCTGAGCAGCGCGCGCTCTCAGTTGCCGAGGTGAGCTGCTGCTGCTGCCGGCATATTCACTCCTCTCCGCGCCGGGACTATGAGCGTTGACAAGCGTGAATATGCATTCTCTTTGGTAGCGGGCACTGTAAGCAGGAGTCACGGCTCAGCGCTCCTCCGTGCCCGCTACTAAAGAGAATGAATATTCCCTCTTCTCCACGCCTATGGAAGTGGAGAAGAGGGAATATTCATGTCCCTTTAGCAGCGGGCACACGTGGTAGCTACAGCAGCCGCTACTGCGTGTGCCCGCTCCTCCGCCGCCGCAACCTCCCACCCCCCCAATACTCACCTATCCTCCTCGCTCCCCCGAGGCTCACGGGCCCCATAGCAGTGGTGTGGCCTGCCACCATTGGCGGTACGCCACTCATTATGGCTTACAGCCAATGAAATCACAAAAGTCATTATCTCAGTAAATTAAAATACTTTATAACATCAGCTTGAAAAATGTTTTTAAAATCCGAAATGTTGGCCTACTGAAATGTATGTTCAGTAAATGCACTCAATACTTGGTCGGGGCTCCTTTTGCATCAATTACTGCATAGTGCGCCGTGGCATGGAGGCGATCAGCCTGTGGCACTGCTGAGGTGTTATGGAAGCCCAGGTGGCTTTGATAGCAGCCTTCAGCTCGACAGCATTGTTGGGTCTGGTGTCTCATCTTCCTCTTGACAATACCCCATAGTTTCTCTATGGGGTTAAGTTCAGGTGAATTTGCTGGCCAATTAAGCAGAGTGATGCTGTTGTCTTTAAACCAGGTATTGGTACTTTTAGCAGTGTGGACAGGGGCCAAGCCCTGCTGGAGAATGAAATTTCCATCTCCAAAAAGCTTGCCGGCAGAGGGAAGCATGAAGTGCTGTAAAATTTCCTGGTAGACGGCTGCGCTGACTTTGGTCTTGATAAAACACAGTGGACCTACACTAGCAGATGACATGGCTCCCCAAACCATTACTGATAGTGGAAACTTCACACTAGACCTCAAGCAGCTTGGACTGTGGCCTCTCCACTCTTCCTCCAGACTCTGGGACCTTGATTTCCAAAGGAAAATTGGAACTCTGGGACCTTGTGGATGGTGTCAATGACTGCCTTCTTGGCATTTGTAAAGTCAGCAGTCTTCCCCATGATTGTGGAGCCTACTGAAACAGACTATGGGACATTTTTAAAAACTTAGGAAGCCGTTGCAGGTGCTTTTTGTTAATTATTCTAATTTACTGAGATATTGACTTTAGTGTTTTCATTGGCTGTAAGCCATAATCGTCAACATTAACAGAAATAAACACTTGAAATAGATCTCTCTGTCTGTAATGACTCTATATAATATATGAGTTTCACTTTTTGTATTGAAGAACTCAAATAAATTAACTTTTTGATGATATTCTAATTTAGTGAGATGCACCTGCATATGATGACTGTTGCCCCCAGTGGAATATATGCGGTGTCTATTTTGGGATATTTTAGTACACCCATGATGATACTATAGACAGCCATTATACCTGGAATGGCCCCTTCCTTGCGTGCCTTGCTTTTTTTGCTTACACGTCTAAAAATCACATATGTGTTGTGTCCCTTCCCTCATCATCTTATTGTTCTATTGCTGAATAAATATGATAGATTTTATACTCCCTTGACTCCTTTGATGGTCTTTTACCCTGCGGGGTCTTCTTTCATATATGGACTCACTGTGTGGTGGTGATGGTAGAGGACATTGTGTAGCAGGATCATTTTGGCCTTGTATAGTAGTAATTTTGGGAATATTGGTCTTTGTATAGTGTATTTTAGATTAGTAACAGTGGTATACTGTAATTATATATGTATAAATCCTCTTTTAAGTGGCAGGGAGGTTATATGGGGAAACATGCACTTTGGGGCTGGGGTCCCTGATCTCTTAGGACCCCAGCAACGCTCCTGCACTGGGGAAAAGCAGGGTCTGGAGGCCACTTTAATATCATCATTTTATGGATATGACGCCAAAGAAACTAATGAAGTTCTTTGCAAAGTTCCATAATTAAAAAATAAAATGGAACCATTTTACAAGACCCGTAGCGTCTCCATTTTTCGGGATCTGGGGCCGGGTTTATTTTTTGCACACCGAGCTGAAGTTTTTATTGATACCATTTTGGGGTAGATCCGATGTTTTGATCGCCAGTTATTGCATTTTATTGCAATGTTGCGGCGACCAAAAAACGTAATTCTGGCGTTTAGAATTTTTTTCTCGTTACGCCGTTTACCGATTGGATTAATTATTTTTTTATATTGATAGATCGGGCGATTCTGAGCACGGCAAGAGCAAATATGTGTATGTGGGTGGTATTTTTAGAATTTTATTCTGAATGGGGCGAAAGGGGGGTGATTTAAACTTTTATATATTTTTAATTTTTTTTTATATTTTTAAAAACATTTTTTTTTTTTACACTTTTTGCTTGCTTCTATAGTCTCATTAGGAGGCTAGAAGCAGCAACTGTCCAATCACCTCTGCTGCATACAGGGGATGAGCAGATCAGCTCTATGTAGCAGAAATGCTCCTGTGCTATGAGCGCCGACCACTAGATGGCGCTCATAGAGTCAGTACATGACAATCACTGGGGTCTGCTGCAGACCCAGGGTTGTCATGCCCACCCATCAGTGACCCGCGATTACGTGACGGGGTCACAGATGGGCGGGGTAAGTGACGCGCTTCCGGCGCGGCGCTGTTAAATGCCGCTGTCAGAGATTGACAGTGTAACGGGTCTGGGAGGTGGAACCTCAGAGCAACTATACAAAGGGGCAGTCCTTGTAAGGAAGCGGGTGGCTCCCAGGGAAGGCGGGCAGGTAGTCACGGCAAGTGACAGGGACAGTCTCTGGGTAGAAGGGCAGGAGGTCATGGCAAGTGACGGGGACAGTCTCTTGACAGGCGGATGGTCACGGCAAGTGGCAGCAGGGTAAGAGTCTCTAGACAGGCAGGTGGTCACGGCAAGTGACAGCAGGATAAGAGTCTCTAGATAGGCTAGCAGGCAGGTAGCAGGTGAGCGCTCCCAGGTGAGCGGGCAAGAGTCTCTGGACAGGCAGGTGGTCACGGCAAGTGACGGCAGAGCCTCCAGGTAGGCTAGCAGGCAGGTAGCAGGTGAGCGTTCCCAGGTGAGCGGGCAGGAGTCTCTGGACAGGCAGGTGGTTACGGCAAGTGACGGCAGAGCCTCCAGATAGGCTAGCAGGCAGGTAGCAGGTGAGCGCTCCCAGGTGAGCGGGCAGGAGTCTCTGGACAGGCAGGTGGTCACGGCAAGTGACGGCAGAGCCTCCAGATACGCTAGCAGGCAGGTAGCAGGTGAGCGCTCCCAGGTGAGCGGGCGAGAGTCTCTGGACAGGCAGGTGGTCACGGCAAGTGACGGCAGAGCCTCCAGGTAAGCTAGCAGGCAGGTAGCAGGTGAGCGTTCCCAGGTGAGCGGGCAGGAGTCTCTGGACAGGCAGGTGGTCACGGCAAGTGACGGCAGAGCCTCCAGGTAGGCTAGCAGGCAGGTAGCAGGTGAGCGCTCCCAGGTGAGCGGGAAGGAGTCTCTGGACAGGCAGGTGGTCACGGCAAGTGACGGCAGAGCCTCCAGGTAGGCTAGCAGGCAGGTAGCAGGTGAGCGCTCCCAGGTGAGCGGGCGGGCAGATCCATAGACAGACTGACAGGTGTTGGAAGGCAGACTGTCGGACCGCAGGAATGCAAGCAGATAGACAGGAATCAGGTAGGTATCAAGCAGAGATCTGGCAGGTAACTGGCAGGTATCTGGTAACGGGACCTGAGGGTTGAGTTGAAAGGCTTTGCAACAACATTGCTCGGGCACCTCCATTTTGGAGGAGGTGCCTTATATATGGTGAGGTTCTCCGGCCATTGGCCGGGGACTCCTTAGGACGGTGCGCGCGGCCCCTTTAAGAGAGGGAGAGAGGCCGGGAAGCAGCGCGCGCTGCCAGCAGAGCGGGAGGAAGCTGCCGGGCACGGAGCGGAGAGGTGAGGGGAACGGCGTCCCTGCCTAGCAGGAGGCAGGGACGCCGACGCTACAGACAGCAGCATTTAACATGTTAACAGCCGCAAGTGGATCGCGATTCCACCCGCGGCTGTTGGGGGCACATGTCAGCTGTATAAATCACGGTTTTAGGCATTGGTCTTGTAGTGTGGTATTGGTCTGCGACCAAGTGTGAATAGGTTCAACAAAACACAGCTGGCAGACTTTAAATGGAGGGTAATATTTGGCACGCTCCACAAAATGTCACGATTATTAGGTAAGGTGTGTATAGGAAAATGTTATTTAAGGAAATAAAATGTACATTTTATTGGGGAATCCACCGCAGTCAGTGATTTTAGTCCAGTGTTTTCCTGTAACTCACATAGCAGTAGAAGACAAAGACGGAAACACAATACACAAATAACGGTAAAGTTTTAAATATTAGAGTTAGGACTGTCCCATAAGGGTCACCGTTACGAGGCAGGATGGCTTTCGCATTATTTAGACAAAAATTATGTTAACTAAGTACGCTTTATTATTTTCATGCACTATCGCGATTAATTTATTTACTGCAGGGTGTTTGAGTATTGTATTTCTGTCTTAGTTTTTTTCTGGTTAGTGGCCATGTGTGAACATGCTCTTACATTCTGCATGCACGACAATTTAAATTCCAGTTCATGTCTCGAGGTTTTTTTCATATAGCAGAAGGTTATATGGATTAAAATAAAGGTTCATTTAAATAGCTGTCATGAATTATAACATGGGGCTGTGGGATATTTGCAGTCTGTGACTTTTTTGTTTAGTAATTTATTTCCTGAAGTGTAAACTTGATACATAAAACAGCAGTGTCCATTATAATGACATCACAAAGCACATGACAGCACCGAGAACATGACATCATAGACCTCACATGACATCATAACTGCTACAGAATGTACAAAGTTCTATTCCTGAGCCATCTTGTGTCACAGCTTGAAGAGGACCAGTCCAGGTAAGTAGCTCATCACTGAACGCTGGGGGTCGGGTCACATCGGAAAGGGAGGAGGACTGGCTGCACAGCATTGTGTCACAGCACAAACAGCAGAGCAAGATCAGGAAGAGATCTGCAGTGTGTGCTGTATGGACTGTGTCCTCATCCCCATGATATTTCCAGATGATTATTAGCTGCATTGTTTTCTTTCTTCCTGACCTTCCTCAAGGCTGTTCTGAGATCTGTGGAGTAACTATCATACGTCCGGCAATTATCAACTGAGAAGACTTTTTGGGATTCAGCAAGAAGGTAGGTGTGCGTGCATGTGAGTGTGTGTGTAGGCACAGCATTGAAGGTTTGTGTGACCCCAGATCTAAAGGGAAGTGTGTCTGTGACCCCAGCACTACAAGGATGTGTGTCTGTGACCCCACCAATAAAGGGATGTGTGTCTGTGACCCCACCAATAAAGGGATGTGTGTCTGTGACCGCACCAATAAAGGGATGTGTGCCTGTGACCCCACCAATAAAGGGGTGGCTGTGTGATGGTTTGTGTGTCCCTGCACTAATGGGGTGTGTGTTTGTGTCCTCAACACTGCAGCACTGAAGGGGTGTGTGCACGTGTGTTTGGCACACATGTACATGTCTCCAGAAATGTAGCACTGAAGGGCTGTGTGTGTGGCCCCAGCACTGAAAGTGTGTGTCTGTGTCTATTTGTGTGACCTCAGCACCAAAGGGATGTCTGTCTGTGATCCCAGAAATGAAGGGGTGTCTCTGTGACCCCATCAATAACGGGGTGGCTGTGTAATGGTTTGCGTGTCCCTGCACTAATGGGGTGTGTGCTTGTTTCCTAAACACTGCAGCACTGAAGGGGTGTGTGCACGTGTGTTTGGCACACGTGTACATATCCTCTGAAATGCAGCACTGAAGGGCTGTGTGTGTGGCTCCAGCACTGAAGGTGTGTGTCTGTGTCTGTTTGTGTGACCTCAGCACAAAAGGTATGTGTGTCTGTGACCCCAGCAATAAAGATGTGTGTCTATATGGCCCCATCAATAACGGGGAAGCTGTGTGATGGTTTGCGTGTCCCTGCACTATGGGGTGTGTGCTTGTTTCCTCATCACTGCAACACTGAAGGGGTGTGTGCACGTGTGTTTGGCACACGTGTACATGTCCCCTGAAATGCAGCACTGAAGGGCTGTGTGTGTGGGTCCAGCACTGAAGGTGTGTGTCTGTGTCTGTTTGTGTGACCTCAGCACCAAAGGGATGTGTGTCTGTGACCCCAGCAATGAAGGGGTGTGTCTCTATGGCCCCATCAATAAAAGGGGTGGTTGTGTGATGGTTTGTGTGTCCCTGCACTAATGGGGAGTGTGTTTGTGTCTTCATCACTGCAACACTGAAGGGGTGTGTGCACGTGTGTTTGGCACACGTCTACATGTCCCCTGAAATGCAGCACTGAAGGGCTGTGTGTGTGGCTCCAGCACTGAAGGTGTGTGTCTGAGTCTGTTTGTGTGACCTCAGCACCAAAGGGATGTGTGTCTGTGATCCCAGAAATGAAGGGGTGTCTCTGTGACCCCATCAATAAAGGGGTGGATGTGTGATGGTTTGCGTGTCCCTGCACTAATGGGGTGTGTGCTTGTTTCCTCAACACTGCAGCACAGAAGGGGTGTGTGAACGTGTGTTTGGCACACGTGTACATGTCCCATGAAATGCAGCACTGAAGGGCTGTGTGTGTGGCCCCAGCACTGAAGGTGTGTGTCTGTGTCTGTTTGTGTGACCTCAGCACCAAAGGGATGTGTGTCTGTGACCCCAGCAATGAAGGGGTGTGTCTCTATGGCCCCATCAATAAAAGGGATGGTTGTGTGATGGTTTGTGTGTCCCTGCACTAATGGGGTGGGTGTTTGTGTCCTCAACACTGCAGCACTGAAGGGGTGTGTGCACGTGTGTTTGGCACAAGTGTACATGTCTCATGAAATGCAGCGCTGAAGGGCTGTGTGTGTGGCCCCAGCACTGAAGGTGTGTGTCTGTCTCTGTTTGTGTGACCTCAGCACCAAAGGGATGTGTGTCTGTGATCCCAGAAATGAAGGGGTGTCTCTGTGACCCCATCAATCAAGGGGTGGATGTGTGATGGTTTGCGTGTCCCTGCACTAATGGGGTGTGTGCTTGTTTCCTCAACACTGCACCACAGAAGGGGTGTGTGAACGTGTGTTTGGCACACGTGTACATGTCCCATGAAATGCAGCACTGAAGGGCTGTGTGTGTGGCCCCAGCACTGAAGGTGTGTGTCTGTGTCTGTTTGTGTGACCTCAGCACCAAAGGGATGTGTGTCTGTGACCCCAGCAATGAAGGGGTGTGTCTCTATGGCCCCATCAATAAAAGGGATGGTTGTGTGATGGTTTGTGTGTCCCTGCACTAATGGGGTGGGTGTTTGTGTCCTCAACACTGCAGCACTGAAGGGGTGTGTGCACGTGTGTTTGGCACAAGTGTACATGTCTCATGAAATGCAGCGCTGAAGGGCTGTGTGTGTGGCCCCAGCACTGAAGGTGTGTGTCTGTGTCTGTTTGTGTGACCTCAGCACCAAAGGGATGTGTGTCTGTGACCCCAGCAATAAAGATGTGTGTCTCTATGGCCCCATCAATTACGGGGAGGCTGTGTGATGGTTTGCGTGTCCCTGCACTAATGGGGTGTGTGCTTGTTTCCTCATCACTGCAACACTGAAGGGGTGTGTGCACGTGTGTTTGGCACACGTCTACATGTCCCCTGAAATGCAGCACTGAAGGGCTGTTTGTGTGGCTCCAGCACTGAAGGTGTGTGTCTGTGTCTGTTTGTGTGACCTCAGCACCAAAGGGATGTGTGTCTGTGACCTCAGCAATGAAGGGGTGTGTCTCTATGGCCCCATCAATAAAAGGGATGGTTGTGTGATGGTTTGTGTGTCCCTGCACTAATGGGGTGGGTGTTTGTGTCCTCACCACTGCAGCACTGAAGGGGTGTCTGCACGTGTGTTTGGCACAAGTGTACATGTCTCATGAAATGCAGCGCTGAAGGGCTGTGTGTGTGGCCCCAGCACTGAAGGTGTGTGTCTGTTTGTGTGACCTCAGCACCAAAGGGATGTGTGTCTGTGACCCCAGCAATAAAGATGTGTGTCTCTATGGCCCCATCAATTACGGGGAGGCTGTGTGATGGTTTGCGTGTCCCTGCACTAATGGGGTGTGTGCTTGTTTCCTCATCACTGCAACACTGAAGGGGTGTGTGCAAGTGTGTTTGGCACACGTCTACATGTCCCCTGAAATGCAGCACTGAAGGGCTGTGTGTGTGGCCCCAGCACTGAAGGTGTGTGTCTGTTTGTGTGACCTCAGCACCAAAGGGATGTGTGTCTGTGACCCCAGCAATGAAGGGGTGTGTCTCTATGGCCCCATCAATAAAAGGGATTGTTGTGTGATGGTTTGTGTGTCCCTGCACTAATGGGGTGGGTGTTTGTGTCCTCAACACTGCAGCACTGAAGGGGTGTGTGCACGTGTGTTTGGCACAAGTGTACATGTCTCATGAAATGCAGCGCTGAAGGGCTGTGTGTGTGGCCCCAGCACTGCAGGTGTGTGTCTGTGTCTGTTTGTGTGACCTCAGCACCAAAGGGATGTGTGTCTGTGATCCCAGAAATGAAGGAGTGTCTCTGTGACCCCATCAATAAAGGGGTGGATGTGTGTTGGTTTGCGTGTCCCTGCACTAATGGGGTGTGTGCTTGTTTCCTCAACACTGCAGCACAGAAGGGGTGTGTGAACGTGTGTTTGGCACACGTGTACATGTCCCATGAAATGCAGCACTGAAGGGCTGTGTGTGTGGCCCCAGCACTGAAGGTGTGTGTCTGTGTCTGTTTGTGTGACCTCAGCACCAAAGGGATGTGTGTCTGTGACCCCAGCAATGAAGGGGTGTGTCTCTATGGCCCCATCAATAAAAGGGATGGTTGTGTGATGGTTTGTGTGTCCCTGCACTAATGGGGTGGGTGTTTTTGTCCTCAACACTGCAGCACTGAAGGGGTGTGTGCACGTGTGTTTGGCACAAGTGTACATGTCTCATGAAATGCAGCGCTGAAGGGCTGTGTGTGTGGACCCAGCACTGAAGGTGTGTGTCTGTGTCTGTTTGTGTGACCTCAGCACCAAAGGGATGTGTGTCTGTGACCCCAGCAATAAAGATGTGTGTCTCTATGGCCCCATCAATTACGGGGACGCTGTGTGATGGTTTGCGTGTCCCTGCACTAATGGGGTGTGTGCTTGTTTCCTCATCACTGCAACACTGAAGGGGTGTGTGCACGTGTGTTTGGCACACTTCTACATGTCCCCTGAAATGCAGCACTGAAGGGCTGTTTGTGTGGCTCCAGCACTGAAGGTGTGTGTCTGTGTCTGTTTGTGTGACCTCAGCACCAAAGGGATGTGTGTCTGTGACCCCAGCAATAAAGATGTGTGTCTCTATGGCCCCATCAATTACGGGGACGCTGTGTGATGGTTTGCGTGTCCCTGCACTAATGGGGTGTGTGCTTGTTTCCTCATCACTGCAACACTGAAGGGGTGTGTGCACGTGTGTTTGGCACACGTCTACATGTCCCCTGAAATGCAGCACTGAAGGGCTGTTTGTGTGGCTCCAGCACTGAAGGTGTGTGTCTGTGTCTGTTTGTGTGACCTCAGCACCAAAGGGATGTGTGTCTGTGACCCCAGCAATGAAGGGGTGTGTCTCTATGGCCCCATCAATAAAAGGGGTGGTTGTGTGATGGTTTGTGTGTCCCTGCACTAATGGGGTGTGTGTTTGTGTCCTCAACACTGCAGCACTGAAGGGGTGTGTGCACGTGTGTTTGGCACAAGTGTACATATCCCCTGAATTGCAGCACTGAAGGGCTGTGTGTGTGGCCCCAACACTGAAGGTGTGTGTCTGTGTCTGTTTGTGTGACCTCAGCACCAAAGGGATGTGTCTGTGATCCCAGAAATGAAGGGGTGTCTCTGTGACCCCATCAATAAAGGGGTGGATGTGTGATGGTTTGCGTGTCCCTGCACTAATGGGGTGTGTGCTTGTTTCCTCACCACTGCAGCACAGAAGGGGTGTGTGAACGTGTGTTTGGCACACGTGTACATGTCCCATGAAATGCAGCACTGAAGGGCTGTGTGTGTGGCCCCAGCACTGAAGGTGTGTGTCTGTGTCTGTTTGTGTGACCTCAGCACCAAAGGGATGTGTGTCTGTGACCCCAGCAATGAAGGGGTGTGTTTCTATGGCCCCATCAATAAAAGGGGTGGTTGTGTGATGGATTGTGTGTCCCTGCACTAATGGGGTGGGTGTTTGTGTCCTCAACACTGCAGCACTGAAGGGGTGTGTGCACGTGTGTTTGGCACAAGTGTACATGTCTCATGAAATGCAGCGCTGAAGGGCTGTGTGTGTGGCCCCAGCACTGAAGGTGTGTGTCTGTGTCTGTTTGTGTGACCTCAGCACCAAAGGGATGTGTGTCTGTGACCCCAGCAATAAAGATGTGTGTCTCTATGGCCCCATCAGTAACGGGGAGGCTGTCTGATGGTCTGCGTGTCCCTGCACTAATGGGGTGTGTGCTTGTTTCCTCATTACTGCAACACTGAAGGGGTGTGTGCACGTGTGTTTGGCACACATGTACATGTGCCCCGAAATGCAGCACTGAAGGGCTGTGTGTGTGGCTCCAGCACTGAAGGCGTGTGTCTGTGTCTGTTTGTGTGACCTCAGCACCAAAGGGATGTGTGTCTGTGACCCCAGAAATGAAGGGGTGTCTATGTGACCCCATCAATAAAGGGGTGGATGTGTGATGGTTTGCGTGTCCCTGCACTAATGGGGTGTGTGTTTGTGTCCTCAACACTGCAGCACTGAAGGGGTGTGTGCACGTGTGTTTGGCACACGTGTACATGTCCCCTGAAATGCAGCACTGAAGGGGTGTGTGTGTGGCCCCAGCACTGAAGGTGTGTGTCTGTTTGTGTGACCTCAGCACCAAAGGGATGTGTGTCTGTGACCCCAGCAATGAAGGGGTGTGTCTCTATGGCCCCATCAATAAAGGGGTGGTTGTGTGATGGTTTGCGTGTCCCTGCACTAATGGGGTGTGTGTTTGTGTTCTCAACACTGCAGCACTGAAGGGGTATGTGTACGTGTGTTTGGCACAAGTGTATATGTCTCATGAAATGCAGCGCTGAAGGGCTGTGTGTGTGGCCCCAGCACTGAAGGTGTGTGTCTGTGTCTGTTTGTGTGACCTCAGCAACAAAGGGATGTGTGTCTGTGACCCCAGCAGTAAAGATGTGTGTCTCTATGGCCCCATCAATATCGGGGAGGCTGTGTGATGGTTTGCGTGTCCCTGCACTAATGGGGTGTGTGTTTGTGTCCTCAACACTGCAACACTGAAGAGGTGTGTACACGTGTGTTTGGTACACGTGTACATGTCCCCTGAAATGCAGCACTGAAGGGCTGTGTGTGTGGCCTCAGCACTGAAGGTGTGTGTCTGTGTCTGTTTGTGTGACCTCAGCACCAAAGGGATGCGTGTCTGTGACCCCAGCAATGAAGGGCTGTGTCTCTATGGCCCCATCAATAAAGGGGTGGCTGTGTGATGGTTTGTGTGTCCCTGCACTAATGGGGTGTGTGCTTGTGTCCTCAACACTGCAGCTCTGAAGGGGTGTGTGCACGTGTGTTTGGCACACATGTACATGTCTCCAGAAATGCAGCACTGAAGGGCTGTGTGTGTGGCCCCAGCACTGAAAGTGTGTGTCTGTGTCTGTTTGTGTGACCTCAGCACCAAAGGGATGTGTGTCTGTGACCCCAGAAATGAAAGGGTGTCTCTGTGACCACATCAATAAAGGGGTGGTTGTGTGATGGTTTGTGTGTCCCTGCACTAATGGGGTGTGTGTTTGTGTCCTCAACACTGCAGCACTGAAGGGGTGTGTGCACGTGTGTTTGGCACACGTGTACATTTCCCCTGAAATGCAGCACTGAAGGGCTGTGTGTGTGGCCCCAGCACTGAAGGCGTGTGTCTGTGTCTGTTCTTGTGACCTCAGCACCAAAGGGATGTGTGTCTGTGACCCCAGCAGTAAAGATGTGTGTCTCTATGGCCCCATCAATATCGGGGAGGCTGTGTGATGGTTTGCGTGTCCCTGCACTAATGGGGTATGTGTTTGTGTCCTCAACACTGCAGCACTGAAGGGGTTTGTGCTCTCGTGTTTGGCACACGTGTACATGTCCCCTGAAATGCAGCACTGAAGGGCTGTGTGTGTGGCTCCAGCACTGAAGGTGAGTGTCTCTGTCTGTTTGTGTGACCTCAGCACCAAAGGGATGTGTGTCTGTGACCCCAGCAATGAAGGGCTGTGTCTCTATGGCCCCATCAATAAAGGGGTGGTTGTGTGATGGTTTGTGTGTCCCTGCACTAATGGGGTGTGTGTTTGTGTCCTCAACACTGCAGCACTGAAGGGGTGTGTGCACGTGTGTTTGGCACACGTGTACATGTCCCCTGAAATGCAGCACTGAAGGGCTGTGTGTGTGGCCCCAGCACTGAAAGTGTGTGTCTGTGTCAGTTTGTGTGACCTCAGCACCAAAGGGATGTGTGTCTGTGACCCCAGCAATAAAGATGTGTGTCTCTATGGCCCCATCAATAACGGGGAGGCTGTGTGATGGTTTGCGTGTCCCTGCACTAATGGGGTGAGTGTTTGTTTCCTCATCACTGCAACACTGAAGGGGTGTGTGCACGTGTGTTTGGCACACGTGTACATGTCCCCTGAAATGCAGCACTGAAGGTCTGTGTGTGTGGCCCCAGCACTGAAGGTGTGTGTCTGTGTCTGTTTGTGTGACCTCAGCACCAAAGGGATGTGTGTCTGTGACCCCAGCACTGAAGATGTGTGTGTCTGTGACCCCATCAATAACAGGGTGGCTGTGTGATGGTTTGTGTGTCCCTGGTCTGTGTGTTTGTCTACCGAGCACTGCAGCACTGAAGGGGTGTGTGCACGTGTTTTTATTGTATGTGTATAGAGGTGAGTGTATATTTGTGTCTGTGTGTGTATGTATGTGTGTGTGTGTATGTGTGTGTGTGTATGTATGTGTGTGTGTATGTGTGTGTGTATAGAGGTGAGTGTGTATGTGTGTGTGTATGTATGTGTGTGTTGAGGTGAGTGTGTATGTGTGTGAATGTTCATGGATGTATTAAAGGTAACCCATCACTTCATTTCAGGCCCCTAAACCACCATCATTGTGAAATACCACTGTGTAATGAGTTTATAAAGATGCCTCTGTATAAATCATTCATTTCTGCATTGTGTAGACAATGAGCTTATAATGAACCAACAGTTTATACAAGGACATATTTATTATTCTGTTGGTGCCTTGGTGGTGATTTCATTCCCAGTCCCCTTAAAGGGTTATTTGGGACTTAAGAATTGATGACCTATCTGTAAGATAGCTGATCAGTATGAGATCGGAGGGTCTGACACCTGGCACCCCCACGATCAGCTGAAATCTGCTCCGGCAGGTGCCAGACACATGATAAGCATACTTGATAGGACGCTGCTTCTGGTCTATAGGACACACACAATAATCAGCAAGATTTTTTGTTGTTAAAAAGTGCGTCATATAGTCTAGAAAATACAGTTAATGACGGTCACTCTTTAACTAAGAAATGCATCTTAACTTATGAAGGACTATATCCGTCATAATTCTGCTCCCAGCATTTCTTGCAGGCTCACACGCCGAGTCTGCATCTTTCTCGGCAGATGATGGCTGTGTTATTCAGCAATCATATGCCTCTAAGGCTGTGTGCCCACGTAGCATTTTTCAAGCGTATATGCTGCGGAATTTCCGCAGCGTAAACGCTTGAAAAACGCAAGTATATCCGCACCCCATGGTCCCCAATGGGATTCCGCAAGTTCTATGCACATGCTGCGGATTTTTCCGCAGCGTTTATGCTACGTACAAAAATCCGCAGCATGTCATTTAATTTTGCGGAAGCGCAGCGGAACTCCCGCCATTGACTTGCATTGAGACGCATAGAAACCGCGACTGTACATTTGTACAAGCGGCTTCTATGCGTCTCTATGTGCGGATGGTACCCAGTTCTGGAGGAGAGGAGACTCTCATCCAGACCTGGGTACCATTGTACCTGTAAAAAAAGAATAAAATAACAAATAAAGTTTATACTCACCTGTCCGGCGTCTTCTCTCTGAATGCCGGCAGCGCTGAAGGACCTTCGGTGACGTCACAGTCATGTGACCGCAGGCCCTTCACCGCTCTGTCTCGCGATATGCCGGCAGCCGGGAACCAGCCAGGAAGCAGCGCTGCAGCCACGCCGGGCATCGGGGGTGAGTATAGCTTTATTTGTTTTATTTTTACGGTTCACACTGTATAAATCCATGCTGTTTGCATGGATTTATACAGTGTGACCTAGTTGTCAAGCACTTTCCAAGTGATGCTATCGCCTGGAAAGCGCTTGTCAATCTGCATGCGGAAACGCATGTGAATCCGCATGTATTCTGCAGGAAAAACGCATGCACAATCTGCATGCGGTTTTTTCTGCCAGGGAGATGCAGAAATGCTGCAGAAATTTTCTGCTTCATTTCTGCATCGTGGGCACATAAGCAAAAAAGAAGCAAGACAAAAATAAGCAAGACCCGGTCCTATTTGTCTACCCTTTTATATGCATTACTTCAACTTTGATATACAGTAAGGTTTTTAATATAGGCAGTATAGGTACCGTCCCAATTTAGGGTCACCTTGCCGCTGGTGGGACGGCTTGTATACTTTTTTTGATCAAAAATAGTTCACTAAGTACCCTATATTTATTATGCAATTTTGCTTTACATTTATATATAATTATAGTAGGGTATGAGATATATTTTTGTCTTGCTTCTTTTTTGCTAGTGTGAACATGCCTCTGTTTCTTGTATGTCTGCCATCTTAGACCTCAGTTCACATTGTCTGGTTTTTTGACTTGTTTGCATTCTGTGCAATTTAAGGGTGTGGCATGCCCTTTGTTGAGCTGATTGGTATATATGTAGCTTACCACGGGCCTAGGTGGTCTGGAGTTGGGACCCGGTCCTATTTGTCTACCCTTTTATATGCATTACTTCAACTTTGATATACAGTAAGGTTTTTAATATAGGCAGTATAGGTACCGTCCCAATTTAGGGTCACCTTGCCGCTGGTGGGACGGCTTGTATACTTTTTTTGATCAAAAATAGTTCACTAAGTACCCTATATTTATTATGCAATTTTGCTTTACATTTATATATAATTATAGTAGGGTATGAGATATATTTTTGTCTTGCTTCTTTTTTGCTAGTGTGAACATGCCTCTGTTTCTTGTATGTCTGCCATCTTAGACCTCAGTTCACATTGTCTGGTATCGTGGGCACATAGCCTAACAGTCGCAGGTTGAGCGGAGCTCTGCCCACGACAGTTAGCCTATTAAATCTTGCTATCAGTGTGTGACAGCGGCATTTAATGTGCACCAGCAGGGGGTGCACCATTCCATCTCTTCATTGGCGCACCCGTGACTTGATCACTGAAGATCCCTGTGTCTGTCATCACTGGATTCCTGTGACAGCCAGCCTGTTGCTAGTGTTCATAGGAGACCGTGATCTCTGCTATATATAGCAATGCTGTATATAGCACAAGCAATCAGATGACTGCAGGTTCAAGCCCCCTAAATAGACGAACAAATACAGTGAAAAGTAAAAAAAAAATGAAAAAAGTATAAAAGTTCAAATCATCCCAGTTTTCCCCCCATTAAAAATTAAGAAATATAAAACATTTAAAAAATACACATATTTGGTATCGCGGCGTTTGTAAAAGTCAGATCCATCAAAATATAAAATAAATTAATCCATTTGGTAAACGGCGTAACTAGAACATTAAATAAAATGCCAGAATTACAGATTTACAGTCGTTGCAACAAGAAAAAAATATATAATAACAGACAATCAAAACATTGTATATACCCCAAAATGATATCAATATAACCATCAGTCTGTGGTGCAAAAAACTAGCCCTCACGCAGCCCCATTCCCGAAACATGAAAACGCCGCGGCTTTCAGATCTCGGAAAGTGGCGACACAAGCAAATTATTTTTCATCACTTAAATATAAATCCTATAAATCGTCACTTACGTAGAACAGATGAAGCTTTACTACCTCCTGCTCCAGCTCCAGCACTTCACCGCTGCCGCTGATCTTTAGTCACTGGCTTCAAGGGTGACATCTTGACTGCAGCTCTGCAGCCAATCACTTGGCTCAGTGGGCCACGCTGACAGAGCTTCTAAGCTCAGTGATTGGCTGCAGCAATGATGTGTGCTGAAGTTGAGCCATCACCCCTGCAGCCTGTCACAATAGAGCACAGGAAGCGCTGAAGATCCAGAGCTGGAGCAGCAGGAGAAAGTAAAGCTCTGTGTGTTTTCTCCACCACTGGGAACCTCCTATATATTACATAACAACATTCCTGAAAACCCCTTTAATCTGACTTTATAGAAAAAGTCTATATCCGGCTACTGTCCTCCACTCATGAATCACAAAATATGCCAAGTGTGAACAACTCCTGTCCCCAAATGAGGACTTGCAGGCGATCAGTTGATAGTCGGGGGTCCGGCAGTGAACACCCTCAGCAATCAGCTGTGTTTTGCTGGACGTAGTGGCCTCTCCAGGACACATGTGGTATTACATGGTGCTCTTTCAGAATAATATGTAATATGTAATACATGATATCTTGAAGTCTTCCAGAAGAAGATATTGGCAGACAGGTAATGACTTATCACCTACCAGCCATTGTCTCCTTTATCACTCGCTAGTTCTTATACACATTTGGATGATGTCACATCTTCGTTGGAAGCCGTATTAGGAACCTCCATCGCAGATTTTATCATACAGGACGAGTTCTCAGCCAACAGCTATTTGGCCATTGTTCACATGACGTAAGCCTATGCTATACACAGCAATATGCAGCAGGATACACGAGATCCAGGGAAATATCCAATCGCCAGAAATGGGGTCAGGAAGGAATTTTTTTCCCCCCTGAATCAGAATTCTTTTGGGGGGGTTTCTTTGCCTTCTTCTGGATCTTTGGGTCCCAATGCCTCTCAGGTGGTCCCCAATGACCGCAGCTCGTTTTGTGGTTTCCACCGGAGCCAATCTGAGAGTGACTGTGACCATAGTTTAATTTCTTAAAGGACCAGTAATATTTTCATTACAATGTTGCTTATTGCTATTTCAATAAAAAAATTAATTATATATATATATATTGTTTTGTGTGTTTTTCTCCTGGATTTCACCTTACACAGTGAGAATGATAAGAGTAATCACAATATATGGGGGCTCCATACACAGAGAGAACTCTGGTACCAAATTCCATGACAATTGTTCTGGGGTTCAGTCTGTGATGGAGCAGTAACATTGTATCCAGGACGTCGTACACACCATGCTACAGAAAGAAGACTGAAGAACGGGACGCAGCCGCAGAATACAGGAGACACATGGGCTTGTGTAACAGTAAAAAACAGGAAAGATGTTCAACAAGTGGCCGGGGGGCTCCAGGACCAAACCAGGAGGGAGGCCTCAGTCATCAGTGGCCAATATTCCCATGAAGTGGCCACATTTACCAACCGTTCTGCAGCCACTCGTTTACCTTTCTCCAACACCTCCGTCGCTCCTTGCAGTTATTAGGCCACCTCTGAAATTCTTTTCTGACTACACACAGACACGTACATAGAAACCGTGCATGCCGCCATCACCGTCCACAACTAGAGTCCTGGTCCAGACCAGTGGCCTTTCCAATTCAAGTCTACTTGGGTTTAAACAAGGGTCCTGTCTCTAAGAGAACCATGTGCTTGCCACTTGGAACAGCAGTAATACAGTAACACCAGGTTAATATTCTTCAGGCACAGAGATGCACAGACAGTGAACCCTCTTAAAAAGAAGAATTGGACTGACATTCCCTAAGCAATAAGTACCCACACAATTGGAGGGACAGATTGCTAGCCCTTGCTGCACCATGGTGTATGCCCAGTGGTGGCCACTCTTAGTCTAAGTTGGCTCGTCAGATTGCATGGTGATAAAGAACCTGAGGGCCATATACCTTCAAGAAAAAGATCTCATAAGGACACGTTGCCTTGAATTGTGAAGAACACAATAATGTTTTCCATACAATTCTATTGTGTTCTATTCAGGATATATTAAAAAAAAGTCTGGTCCTTAGAAGTTATAAAATGAGGTCAATACAACCTCAGGTGAACAACGACACATCACAAATTACACCAGGTCACCGAATATTTACCAAAAAATAGACTGAAATGCAGAAACAGGGTGTGAAAAATTAAAGGGGCTGTCCAATGAAAACAAGCTCCAATCTACAGAAACCTTCATCCCGTTTAGATTGGAACGGTGGTCCGCATGCTCCATTCATTCTATATGAGGCGGCCATGAAGTGAGCCCGACTTTTTTGGACCGATGAGACAGAGTGTCCTTACAGAGAAGGGTCCTTGGATTGGACGCCGAGTTAATGACCCCAAAGCAGCACTGAATATGATGTACTAGTGGGAGTCACGAGTGCAAGGGTTCAAGGGCGCCAGTAGTGGAAGACATAGTGCGCGAAACCGAAGAACAAGTAAGCAGACCTGCTGATCAGCACTGCAGTGCCGAGGCCGAGTTATGGTGAAATAGGGAGCGACAGTGCGCCTCACCAGTCCTGGAGTATATTACAGAGGAAGGATACTGTGTGGAAAATGCTTCATACTGTAAAGGAAACGGCCAGAACACTTTGTGCCCCCCGATATCCCTTGTATGCCGGGACGTTGCTAGGGTCCTCAAAGATCAGGGGCCAAAGCCCCAAAGTAGGTGTTTCCCCATACAACCTCCCCGCCACTTAAAAGAGGACCTATACATATATAATTACAGTACACCTTTGTTGCTAACCTAAAATACACAACTGAAAGACCAATGTTCCCAAAATTACTTCTATACAAGGCAATAATAATCCCGCTACACAATGCCCTCTACCATCAACACTACACAGTGAGTACATAGTATTATGATATGACCATTGCCTCTACATAAAAAAACACCCTCTACAAAGACCATCTGACTTCTCACATTTCCAGCACCGTCCCCATCTATTCCCACCCTGCACAACCTCCCCATGCTGCCTGCTCTTCCCACGTGGAATAGGAACCTCAATACTTCAAAAATTATGTCATTACTATGATTACCCTCCACCAATTAATGCTACAAAGACTGTGTGCCAGATAGAGGGGACCTATCAAAATAATAGCGTCCCATAGAAAGTAGTAAAGACCCCACTGTGCTACCTAGCAAGTAATAATGCCAGATATGCTCTTATGAAAGTTTCAATATCTGAAGTGTTCCCTCCAAGCAACAAATACCGTTGAGAATCCCCTTTAAGTAATAATGCCCCCTTAAAGCCACAATCAAACTACACCCAACAACAAAGTTCTTCTTCAAGTCTATGGAAGATGATTTCGGGGTAGTGAAAGAAGAAATTTCTGATGATGCACCCATTTAAAAGAAATAATGTCCTGAGTGCCCCCATAGCACCCTGTATATGGTATGATAGTCCCACAGCTCACTACACACTGTATGATGGTCCCCACAGCTCCCTATACACTGCATGATGGTCCCCACAGCTCCCTAGACACTGTATGATGGTCCCCACAGCTCCCTACGCACTGTATGATGATCCCCATAGCTCCCTATACCCTGTATGATGGTCCCCACAGCTCCGTATGCACTGCATAATGGTCCCCACAGCTCCCTATGCCCTGTATGATGGTCCCCACAGCTCCCTACGCACTGTATGATGGTCCCCACAGCTCCCTATACCCTGTATGATGGTCCCCACAGCTCCCTATGCACTGTATGATGGTCTCCACAGCTCCCTATGCACTGTATCATGGTCCCCACATCTCCCTACGCTCTGTGTGATGGTCCCCACAGCTCCCTATGCACTGTATGATGGTCCCCACAGCTCCCTATGCACTGTATGATGGTACCCACAGCTCCATATGCACTGGTAACATGGTCCCCACAGCTCCCTACGCTCTGTATGATGGTCCCCACAGCTCCCTATACACTGTATGATGGTCCCCACAGCTCCCTACACACTGTATGATGGTCCCCACAGCTCCTTAGATACTGTACGATGGTCCCCACAGCTCCCTAGACACTATATGATGGTCCCCACAGCTTCATACACACTGTATGATTGTCCCCACAGCTCCTTAGATACTGGATGAGGGTCCCCACAGCTCCCTAGACACTGTATGATGATCCCCACAGCTCCCCCATGCACTGTATGATGGTCCCCACAGCTCACTATGCATTGCATAATGGTCCCCACAGCTCTCTATGCTCTGTATGATGGTCCCCATAGCTCCCTATGCCATGTATGATGGAACCCACAGCTCCCTATGCACTGTATGATGGTCCCCACAGCTATCTACGCTCTGTATGATGGAACCCACAGGTCTCTACGCTCCGTATGATGGAACCCACAGCTCACTATGCACTGTATGATGGTCCCCACAGCTCCCTACACACTGTATGATGGTCCCCACAGCTCCTTAGATACTGTATGAGGGTCCCCACAGCTCCGTAGACACTGTATGATGGTCCCCACAGCTCCCTATGCTCTGTATGATGGTCCCCACAGCTCCCTATGCTCTGTATGATGGTCCCCACAGCTCCCTACGCTCTGTATGATGGTCTTCACAGCTCCCTATGCATTGTATGATGGTCTCCACAGCCCCCTATGCATTGTATGATGGTCCTCATAGCTCTCTACGCACTGTATGAAGGTCCCTGCAGCTCCTTATGCACTGAATGATGGTCCCCACGGCTCCTTATACACTGTATGACGGTCCCCACGGCTCCTTATGTACTGTATGATGGTCCCCGCAGCTCCCTACGCTCGGTATGATGGTCTCCACAGCTCCCTATACACTGCATAATGGTCCCCACAGCTCCGTATGCACTGCATAATGGTCCCCACAGCTCCCTATGCCCTGTATGATGGTCCCCACAGCTCCCTACGCACTGTATGATGATCCCCATAGCTCCCTATACCCTGTATGATGGTCCCCACAGCTCCCTATGCACTGTATGATGGTCTCCACAGCTCCCTATGCACTGTATCATGGTCCCCACATCTCCCTACGCTCTGTGTGATGGTCCCCACAGCTCCCTATGCACTGTATGATGGTCCCCACAGCTCCCTATGCACTGTATGATGGTACCCACAGCTCCATATGCACTGGTAACATGGTCCCCACAGCTCCCTACGCTCTGTATGATGGTCCCCACAGCTCCCTATACACTGTATGATGGTCCCCACAGCTCCCTACACACTGTATGATGGTCCCCACAGCTCCTTAGATACTGTACGATGGTCCCCACAGCTCCCTAGACACTATATGATGGTCCCCACAGCTTCATACACACTGTATGATTGTCCCCACAGCTCCTTAGATACTGGATGAGGGTCCCCACAGCTCCCTAGACACTGTATGATGATCCCCACAGCTCCCCCATGCACTGTATGATGGTCCCCACAGCTCACTATGCATTGCATAATGGTCCCCACAGCTCTCTATGCTCTGTATGATGGTCCCCATAGCTCCCTATGCCATGTATGATGGAACCCACAGCTCCCTATGCACTGTATGATGGTCCCCACAGCTATCTACGCTCTGTATGATGGAACCCACAGGTCTCTACGCTCCGTATGATGGAACCCACAGCTCACTATGCACTGTATGATGGTCCCCACAGCTCCCTACACACTGTATGATGGTCCCCACAGCTCCTTAGATACTGTATGAGGGTCCCCACAGCTCCCTAGACACTGTATGATGGTCCCCACAGCTCCCTATGCTCTGTATGATGGTCCCCACAGCTCCCTATGCTCTGTATGATGGTCCCCACAGCTCCCTACGCTCTGTATGATGGTCTTCACAGCTCCCTATGCATTGTATGATGGTCTCCACAGCTCCCTATGCATTGTATGATGGTCCTCATAGCTCTCTACGCACTGTATGAAGGTCCCTGCAGCTCCTTATGCACTGAATGATGGTCCCCACGGCTCCTTATACACTGTATGACGGTCCCCACGGCTCCTTATGTACTGTATGATGGTCCCCGCAACTCCCTACGCTCGGTATGATGGTCTCCACAGCTCCCTATACACTGCATAATGGTCCCCACAGCTCCCTATGCCCTGTATGATGGTCCCCACATCTCCCTATGCACTGTATGATGGTCCCCACAGCTCTCTACGCTCTGTGTGATAGTCCCCACGGCTCCTTATACACTGTATGATGGTCCCCACAGCTCCTTATACACGGTATGATGGTCCCCACAGCTCCTTATGTACTGTATGATAGTCCCCACAACTCCCTATGCACTGTATGATGGTCCCCACAACTCCCTATGCACTGCATAATGGTCCCCACAGCTCCCTACGCACTGCATAATGGTCCCCACAGCTCCCTACGCACTGCATAATGGTCCCCACAGCTCCCTATGCATTGTCTGATGGTCCCCACATATCCCTATGCACTGTATGATGGTCCCCACAACTACCTATGCACGGCATAATGGTGCCCACAGCTCCCTATGCACTGCATAATGGTCCCCACAGCTCCCTATGAACTGTATGATGGTCTCCACAGCTCGCTATGCATTGTCTGATGGTCCCTACAGCTCCTTATGCACTGTATGATGGTCTCTACAACTCCTTATAACTGGCATGATGGTCCCTACAACTCCCTATATCCCGTATAATGGCCCTCACAGCTCCATATATACAGTACTGTATGATGGCCCCCGCAGCCCAATATATATTGTATGATGGCCCCCATACCCACTTGTACACTGTATTATGGCCCCTACAGCTCCATTTATACTGTATGATGGCCCCACAGCCCCTTATAAACTGTATTCTGGCACCCACTCCCCATTTTATATAATATGATGGCCCCACTGCCCCTTATATATAGCATGATGACTCCCATAGCCCCTTAAAGTATGATGGCACCCACACCCCTTATATATACAGGTGCATCTCACTAAATTAGAATATCATCAAAAAGTTTATTTATTTTAGTTCTTCAATGCTGAAAATGAAACTCATATATTATATAAAGTCATTACAATCAAAGTGATCTATTTCAAGTGTTTATTTCTGTTAATGTTGATGATTATGGCCAGGGGAGCACATAGAAATCATGAGGCCCCATAGCAGAAGCTCTAATTGGACCCCCCCCACCAAAAAAATAAAGAAATATTTGTCTGTGTCACAGAAGAGCCGATCTCACAACTTTCCAGCCTTTACTTCGCTTTTCTAATTTTCCTCCTACTGAAGTCCTAGATCCCTCTTTCATTGCCCCCATGAAGTATGGTGCCAATAAAAGTGCCCCCCAAACACAGTATGATACCCCCATGGTGCATTCCTCCACATTAGCCTCTACATGAACAGTAAAATGACCTTATTGTACCCCACTTCAACTCCCAAGGCAAAGTATGGTGACCCTAACACAGTATGATCCCCCAACTGTGACTCCCACACAGCCCTCCATACAGTATAATGGGCCTACATACAGTATAATGGCCCACACTAGCCCTCCAAACAGTATAATGGCCCCCACAGCCCTCCATACAGTATAATGGGCCTACATACAGTATAATGGCCCACACTAGCCCTCCAAACAGTATAATGGCCCCACACAGCCCTCCAAACAGTATGATGGACCCACACAAACCTTCACACCGTATAATTGCTTTCATACAGTATAACGGCCCCCCGCATAGCCCTCAAAATATCATAATGGCCCCACATAGACTTCCATATAGTATAATATGCCACCCATAATCCTCCATATAGTATAATGCACCCTCCAAAATCCTCCATATAGTATAATGCACACCCCATAATCCTCCATATAGTATAATGCATCCCCCATAATCCGCCATATAGTATAATGAACTTCCCATGGTCCTCGATAGAATATAATGCACTCACCATAGTCCTCCATACAGTATATTTCACACCCAAAAGGGCAAAATGCAGCCCCCATATAGTATAATGCACCACACAGTCCTGCAGTATTATGGGCACCACGTACTCACTGATTTTAAAATACCGTATGTTTTAAATAAGACGACCCGAGTATAAGCCGAGGCCCCTAATTTTACCACAAAAAAACTGGGAAAACGTATTGAGTTGAGTATAAGCCTAGGGTGGGAAATGCAGCAGCTACTGGAAAATTTCACCATCCTGGTATGTATGGCACCCCTCATCACCAATCCTGGTATGTATGGCACCCCTCATCCCCCAATCCTGGTACATATGGCACCCCTCATCCCCCAATACTGGTATGCGTGGCCCCCTCATCCCCCAATCCTGGTATGTGTGGCCTCCTCATCCCCCAATCCTGGTATGTGTGGCCCCATCACTGCACACTGTCTGTCATCACAGTATTCCTGTGACAGCCAGCCTGTTGCTAGTGTTCATAGGAGACCGTGATATCTGCTATATATAGCAATGCTGTATATAGCACAAGCAATCAGATGACTGCAGATTCAAGTTCCCTAAAGAGACGAGCAAATACAGTGAAAAGTAAAAAAAAATTGAAAAAAGTATAAAAGTTCAAATCATCCCAGTTTTCCCCCATTTAAAATTAAGAAATATAAAACATTTAAAAAATACACGTATTTGGTATCGCTGCGTTAGTAAAAGTCAGATCCATCAAAATATAAAATAAATTAATCCAGTTAGTAAACGGCGTAACTAGAACATTAAATAAAATGCCAGAATTACAGATTTTCAGTCGTTGCAACAAGAAAAAAATATATAATAACAGACAAAACATTGTATATACCCCAAAATGATATCAATATAACCATCAGTTTGTGGTGCAAAAAACGAGCCCTCACGCAGCCCCATTCCCGAAACATGAAAACGCCGCGGCTTTCAGATCTCGGAAAGTGGCGACACAAGCAAATTATTTTTATTATTTTTACAAATTTCTGAATTTTTTTTCATCACTTAAATATAAATCCTATAAATCGTCACTTAAGTAAAAGAGATGAAGCTTTACTACCTCCTGCTCCAGCTCCAGCACTTCACCGCTGCCGCTGATCTTTAGTCACTGGCTTCAAGGGTGACATCATGACTGCACCTCTGTAGCCAATCACTTGGCTCAGTGGGCCATGCTGACAGAGCTTCTAAGCTCAGTGATTGGCTGCAGCAATGATGTGTGCTGAAGTTGAGCCATCACCCCTGCAGCCTGTCACAATAGAGCACAGGAAGCGCTGAAGATCCAGAGCTGGAGCAGCAGGAGAAAGTAAAGCTCTGTGTGTTTTCTCTACCACTGGGAACCTCCTATATATTACATAAAAACATTCCTGAAAACCCCTTTAATCTGACTTTATAGAAAAAGTCTATATCCGGCTACTGTCCTCCCCTCATGAATCACAAAATATGCCAAGTGTGAACAACTCCTGTCCCCAAATGAGGACTTGCAGGCGATCAGTTGATAGTCGGGGGTCCGGCAGTGAACCCCCTCAGCAATCAGCTGTGTTTTGCTGGACGTAGTGGCCTCTCCAGGACACATGTGGTATTACATGGTGCTCTTTCAAACTAATATGTAATATGTAATACATGATATCTTGAAGTCTTCCAGAAGAAGATATTGGCAGACAGGTAATGACTTATTACCTACCAGCCATTGTCTCCTTTATCACTCGCTAGTTCTTATACACATTTAGATGATTTCACATCTTCGTTGGAAGCCGTATTAGGAACCTCCATCGCAGATTTTTTCATACAGGACGAGTTCTCAGCCAACAGCTATTTGACCTTTGTTCACATGACGTAAGCCTATGTTATATACAGCAATATGCAGCAGGATACACAAGATCCAGGGAAATATCCAATCGCCAGAAATGGGGTCAGGAGTGGTATGTGTGGCCTTCTCATCCCCCAATCCTGGTATGTGTGGCCCCCTCATCCCCCAATCCTGGTATGCATGGCCCCCTCATTCCCCAATCCTGGTATGTATGGCCTCCTCACCCCCCAATCCTGGTATGTGTGGCCCCATCACTGCACACACAAAAAATAAACACTTATACTCACCTTCCTTCCTCACCTCTGCTCCAGAGCTGCTGTGTTCTGTCTGCCAGCAGCTCATGTTGGTATCTGAGCAGCGCGCGCTCTCAGTTGTCGAGGTGAGCTGCTGCTGCTGCCGGCATATTCACTCCTCTCCACGCCGGGACTATGAGCGTTGACAAGCGTGAATATGCATTCTCTTTAGTAGCGGGCACTGTAAGCAGGAGCCACGGCTCAGCGCTCCTCCGTGCCCGCTACTAAAGAGAATGAATATTCCCTCTTCTCCACGCCCATGGAAGTGGAGAAGAGGGAATATTCATGTCCCTTTAGCAGCGGGCACACGTGGTAGCTACAGCAGCCGCTACTGCGTGTGCCCGCTCCTCCGCCGCCGCAACCTCCCACCCCCCCAATACTCACCTATCCTCCTCGCTCCCCCGAGGCTCACGGGCCCCATAGCAGTGGTGTGGCCTGCCACCATTGGCGGTACGCCACTCATTATGGCTTACAGCCAATGAAATCACAAAAGTCATTATCTCAGTAAATTAAAATACTTTATAACATTAGCTTGAAAAATGTTTTTAAAATCCAAAATGTTGTCCTACTGAAATGTATGTTCAGTAAATGCACTCAATACTTGGTCAGGGCTCCTTTTGTATCAATACTGCATCAATGCGGCAATGTGGCATGGAGGCGATCAGCCTGTGGAACTGCTGAGGTGTTATGGAAGCCCAGGTGGCTTTGATAGCAGCCTTCAGCTCGTCTGCTTTGTTGGGTCTGGGGTCTCTCATCTTCCTCTTGACAATACCCCATAGATTCTCTATAATAGATTCTCTATGGGGTTAAGGTCATGTGAGTTTGCTGACCAATTAAGCAGAGTGATACTGTTGTTTTTAAACCAGGTATTGGTACTTTTGGCAGTGTGGACAGGTGCCAAGTCCTGCTGGAGAATGAAATTTCCATCTCCAAAAAGCTTGTCGGCAGAGGGAAGCATGAAGTGCTGTAAAATTTCCTGGTAGACGGCTGCGCTGACTTTGGTGTTGATAAAACACAGTGGACCTACACTAGCAGATGACATGGCTCCCCAAACCATCACTGATTGTGGAAACTTCACACTAGACCTCAAGCAGCTTGGATTGTGGCCTCTCCACTCTTCCTCCAGACTCTGGGACCTTGATTTCCAAAGGAAAATTGGAACTCTGGGACCTTGTGGAGTGTGTCAATGACTGCGTTCTTGGCATTTGTCAAGTCAGCAGTCTTCCCCATGATTGTGGAGCCTACTGAAACAGACTATGGGACATTTTTAAACACTTAGGAAGCCGTTGCAGGTGCTTTTTGTTAATTATTCTAATTTACTGAGATATTGACTTTAGTGTTTTCATTGGCTGTAAGCCATAATCGTCAACATTAACAGAAATAAACACTAGAAATAGATCTCTCTGTCTGTAATGACTCTATATAATATAGGAGTTTCACTTTTTGTATTGAAGAACTCAAATAAATTAACTTTTTGATGATATTGTAATTTAGTGAGATGCACCTGCATATGATGACTGTTGCCCCCAGTGGAATATATGCGGTGTGTATTTTGGGATATTTTAGTATACCCATGATGATCCTATAGACAGCCATTATACCTAGAATGGCCCCTTCCTTGCGTGCCTTGCTTTTTTTCGCTTACATGTCTAACAATCACATATGTGTTGTGTCCCTTCCCCCATCATCCTATTTTTCTATTGCTGAATAAATATGATAGATTTTATACTCCCTGGACTCCTTTGATGGTCTTTTACCCTGTGGGGTTTTCTCTCATATATGGACTCACTGTGTGGTGGTGATGGTAGAGGACATTGTGTAGCAGGATCATTTTGGCCTTGTATAGTAGTAATTTTGGGAATATTGGTCTTTGTATAGTGTATTTTAGATTAGTAACAGTGGTATACTGTAATTATAGATGTATAAATCCTCTTTTAAGTGGCAGGGAGGTTATAGGGGAAACATGTACTTTGGGGCTGGGGTCCCTGATCTCTTAGGACCCTAGCAACGCTCCTGCACTGGGGAAAAGCAGGGTCTGGAGGCCACTTTAATATCATCATTTTATGGATATGACGCCAAAGAAACTAATGAAGTGCTTTGCAAAGTGCCAGAATTTTCACAATTCTGAAAACAAATTGTAAGCTTAGTTCCACTATAAGTGATGTTAATTCTGTTATGAGAGCTAACCTTCTGAGACAATGTATCACTGCGCTGTGTGAATTGTGACATTAAGCTTTGCTACATCTATACATAGTGAAGTTCAGGATCAAAATGCTGCAGGTCCCATCTCTTCTACAGAACAATCCCATGGAAATAAAGCTGATCATTTTATCAGATGGGATCATTAGAACTTACCTGGTTGGATCCTTTGTTTCTGGTGGTTTCTTTCCCAGGTCGTCATTAAGGCCCTTTACAATAAGCTCCAAAAACTCATCGGACTTTCTGAATCTTTCAAGCGTTTTCTCCATCACAGAAAGGACAGAAAGGAGGCGCTTATCCTGGCAGAAGAGAATCAGAGATATATTGTTCTACATCTTCCAGATGTTTGGATTTATCTACAGACTAATGATTAATCTCGCATGAAGAATGATAATATTATAACAGATCACAATTTTTGGGTAAAATTATTCAATTTAAAAAAATATATATAGCAATTACATTATTCTGACAAGCGCAATGTTTTGTTTTTTTTCCTCCCCTTTTTCCCAAAAAATATAACTTTGTTTTTTCATTCACATAGACGGAGGGCTTGTGTTTTGTGGGACTAGTTGTTGTTAGGAATGACAACATTCAATTTACCACATAAAGTATTGAAAAATGGGGAAAAAAATCAAAGTAAGGTTATTATTTTTGTTTGTTTGGGTTTTTTTATGAACATTTAAAAAAAAATGTGGTTTGTGAGACCATTTTCATCTTGCGAAGACCTAATTTTATAAAATGATCCCATTGATGGAGTTGTCGGCTTTTTCTTGTGGAGAGATCAGTAGTTACAAGTTTCTGATTGTATTTTTGGGAGGGAAGTAGAGTGACCCCAAAAACCACAACCACAACCACAACCCTGGCACTTTACTGTCCTTTACAGCATTGACCCGACGTGTAATAGATTTATATGTTATGAAAGATTGGACTTATGTCAATGCAGCAGAAACAAATATTGTTTTACGCTTTTTCTTTTTTATAGTTGGCCAGAAAACCGCAGAACCTTAAGCAGAAAGTGATAGGAATGAGAACATCTGCCCAGCTTGTACCGGATCCGGGGGTGTTACGTACAAGGCGAAGGTCCCAGAATAAGGATTTGCTTCATTTTGGTGCAGAGTTTCTAGTAGTTTCTGGTTACTACTGTTATAGGCAGATGCCGTCTGCATAATACAGCCAGCACCGCCTCAACCCCCTCCATGCATGTGGACCGCGGCACAAACACGCAGGTACATCCTTTTATGCTGAGACATTAATAATTCTACAATTATCACACACAACTTATATACAGAAACCTCCCAACCGTCCCCGATCCAATGGGACTGTCCGGCTGTCGCTGGAGGTCGGGGCTATGTCCTGACGAGCTGTGTTCTGTCAGGAGAGTCTGTGTAGTACAAGAACGTCTCATGCCGAGCTGCTGTGATCGCTCCTGGAGAGGGGAAGCATCTGCTCCGTATGCCTCGTACATGCCCGGCTCCGCACGCCTCGCACACACCCGGCTCCGCTCCATACACCTCGTACACGCCCAGCTCCGCTCCGCACGCCTCGTACACGCCCGGCTCCGCTCCGCACGCCTCGTACACACCCGGCTTCGCTCCGTACACCTCGTACATGCCCGGCTCCGCTCCGCACGGCCCGTACACGCCCAGCTCCGCTCCGTACACCTCGTACATGCCCGGCTCCGCTCCGCACGCCTCGTACACACGCGGCTCTGCTCCATACACACGCGGCTCTGCTCCATACACCTCGTACACACACGGCTCCGCTCCGTACACCTCGTACACACGCGGCTCTGCTCCGTACACCTCGTACACACGCGGCTCTGCTCCGTACACCTCGTACACACGCGGCTCTGCTCCGTACACCTCGTACACACGCGGCTCTGCTCCGTACACCTCGTACACACGCGGCTCTGCTCCGTACACCTCGTACACACGCGGCTCCGCTCCGTACACCTCGTACACACGCGGCTCCGCTCCGTACACCTCGTACACACGCGGCTCCGCTCCGTACACCTCGTACACACGCGGCTCCGCTCCGTACACCTCGTACACACGCGGCTCTGCTCCGTACACCTCGTACACACGCGGCTCGGCTCCGTACACCTCGTACACACGCGGCCCGGCTCCGTACACCTCGTACACACGCGGCTCGGCTCCGTACACCTCGTACACACGCGGCTCGGCTCCGTACACCTCGTACACACGCGGCTCTGCTCCGTACACCTCGTACACACGCGGCTCCGCTCCGTACACCTCGTACACACGCGGCTCGGCTCCGTACACCTCGTACACACGCGGCTCTGCTCCGTACACCTCGTACACGCGCGGCTCTGCTCCGTACACCTCGTACACGCGCGGCTCCGCTCCGTACACCTCGTACACACCCGGCTCCGCTCCGTACACCTCGTACACACGGCTCTGCTCCGTACACCTCGTACATACGCGGCTCTGCTCCGTACACCTCGTACACACGCGGCTCTGCTCCGTACACCTCGTACACACGCGGCTCTGCTCCGTACACCTCGTACACACCCGGCTCCGCTCCGTACACCTCGTACACACGGCTCTGCTCCGTATGCCTCGTACACACGCGGCTCTGCTCCGTACACCTCGTACACACACGGCTCTGCTCCGTACGCCTCGTACACGCGCGGCTCTGCTCCGTACGCCTCGTACACACGCGGCTCCGCTCCGTACACCTCGTACACACGCGGCTCCGCTCCGTACACCTCGTACACGCGCGGCTCTGCTCCATACACCTCGTACACACGCGGCTCTGCTACATCCACACTGTAAACCCCTCCTGACCCCACACATAAACTTCAGCTCATCCAGCACCATGACAACCAGCACAGCAGAGTCCTGCATCCACTGAGGCCCCTGATCATGTGACCCCTGACTCCTCCCCTCCTGTGACATCATCACAGCTCCTGTGCGCACAGAGCAGCCATATATGTGGTGGCGGCTCTGCAGGTGGAGGTATGTGGAGACCCCCATTACTGGGCGCAGGGGGCATTAACCCCTTCAGCACGGAGACTCTTCTGGGGTCTTGTGTTGCCCCTTTATAAGAATCATAAGGTTTTTGTTCTGTTTCCTGTAATAGATACATACGACCCAACTATAGAGACAGGAAGGGAGGAAACGTATTGTTCTCATAGTACAGGACCCCTTTACTGGCCCCACAGTGTAATGCCCCCATTATGCCCCTTATGCAGGATGTATGATGCCCTCCACACAGTGTAATGCCCCCATTATGCCCCTTATGCAGGATGTATGATGCCCCCACACAGTGTAATGCCCCCATTATGCCCCTTATGCAGTATGTATGATGCCCCCACAGTGTAATGCCCCCATTATGCCCCTTATGCTGTATGTATGATGCCCCCACACAGTGTTATGCCCCCATTATGCCCCTTAGGCAGTATGTATGATGCCCCCCACACAGTGTAATGCCCCCATTATGCCCCTTATGCAGGATGTATGATGCCCCCCACACAGTGTAATGCCCCCATTATGCCCCTTATACAGGATGTATGATGCCCCCCACACAGTATAATGCCCCCATTATGCCCCTTATGCAGTATGTATGATGCCCCCACACAGTATAATGCCCCCATTATGCCCCTTATGCAGTATGTATGATGCCCCCACACAGTATAATGTTCCCATAGTAGCGTCTGAGGTCCTGCAGTTGGAATAATCCCTCTGGAGTTGGTTTTCCCTTTGCCTGCTCCCCTACATGTAGACCCTCGAGCATGTATACATGCATGTAGGGGAGCAGCCGGCCTTACTAGATATCGAGGCTTTGTACAGTAATATACCGCATGACGATGATATCAGAGGAGTAAGACATTTCTTGAAATCGAGATCAGTAGAGTGTAGCAGACATAATGACTTCATGAAGGATCTTCTAAAATTCGCTATTACTCTTTTTGACAGGAAGTACTTCCACCAGCTCAGGGGTACTGCGATGGGGAGCCGCTGTGCCCCCTCATATGCTAACTTATCCCTGGACTGGTGGGAGGAATCCACAATATTCGGGGATGATGATAAGTGATGACATCCATATATTGGGGTATGGTACAAATATATTGACTACATTTTTATCATCTGGTCAGGGACGAGTGAACAATCTTTTGAATTTGTCAGGGAACTCAACATCAATAGAGTGGGGTTGAGATTTATATCAGAGTTTAATTATTACCAGTTGCCTTTCCTGGATGTACTAATCAAGAAGGATTACAATGGGACCCTAGGGACACTCATCTACCATCAACCTTCAAGCACTAATAAACTATTGAAGTGGGATAGCCACCACCCCATCCCCATAAAAAGAGGAATACCCAAGGGCCAGTTTTTACGGTTGGGTACTGCTCTAATGTCACAGATTTTAATATACAGGCAATAGACCTGAACATCAGATTCAGGGAAAAAGGGTACACCTGTTACATTTTGGATTCTGCATCATCGTTTGCAGAAAAATGGGAGAGACAGACACTTCTCCTTACCTAACCAAGAGACCAAGAAAAAGATTGGACAACACGAGTAAGAAAAACTTACAACCATCAGAGTGACTGTATCTTTCATATCCTCAGAAAACACTGGGATATACTTGTGGCTGAACCGGACCTGAGGGGTGCTGTAGGATCTACTCCCATGATAACTTTCAGAAAGGGTCGGTCAGTTAGGGACCATTTAGTGTATAGTTTCTGTCAGGAAAATATTGAGAAAGTATTAACAATTTCTCTCTATCCCTGAAACCCCTCTTCATCCCTCCCTTATCCACCATTTGTCACCAGAGGAGAGCTGACACTCCACGCAGCTGTTGGTATGCAAATACAAGTACAAGAAGCTCAGTAGACTATTCTACTTAACATACGAATGCATCTCCTCTTGGCACAGACCTGGGATAGATTGACACCTTCCAGCATAGGAGCAGAGATGGAAGGAAAGAGGAAATGGCTCGTTTAGGCTCAAAAGGGGTTTAACAAAGACTGCAGGATCTTCAGAGTCAAAGCGAAATATGGAATAACTAAAGTTTCATAATTCTGATAATGATGGGACCCATATTTTTAGTGACAGAGTCAGCTAGGGAACGATATGGATATTTTCCTGTCTCTGTAAGCCCCTTGGGGGGCTGTGGCGCAAAAGTCCCAAAATAACAGATCGCAGCTATACCGTGTGAGGTCTCTGGAGAAAGGTAAAATCATAACGGAAAAAATTGTATCACTTTCAGGTCTCTATGATCAACCGACGATAAGTTATCACAAAAATCAGATATCTAATAAAGATATGAAGGCTGGAGACCAGCCCCCGTGATGTCATCCAAGGGGTGTGTGGGCAGGTCTTTCCCTTCAGCAGCATAAAATAATCTGCTGAGGTTAGAGTAGTATTCATTGCGGGAGTATATATTTATTATAGCAACAGATTTTGCTGAGTGTCTCCCCTCCACCTATATTGAATCATCTCAGTGATAGATATAGTAAGTCTTCTTTAATCCTGTTTATTTTGTGTAACTGCTTATGTATTGTATTGTCCCCTTTTGTAAAATCTTGTATATTTTTCATAACACTGCCTCCCTTTTGGTTTAAATATAAAATGTAATAGTGCTGTTTCTTTTGTGCTGTAATTGTTCCCTTCCATGAAGCCATACGCTACCAGAACGCAGGCTTCCCCCCAGGCCTGTATTATATTTCAAATCTGGAGGGTGGTGGCAGCGAATAATATTAATTGGGCTATTGTGAAGCTGACAGTGACCGTACAGGGGCATATACACATATTCCATGCGTTGGAATCCGGAGATGTGATGCCATACGCTCACTGGTCGCTTGACGATACCTATGTAGTCCCCACTCCCTGACGAAATCCGGACAGAGTGACTGCAACGGTGAGATATTGTGTGATCTCCCTGGTGTCGTCGCTGCTGAACCCTGACAAATTGGTGGCAAGCGGTGGGATATTACAGAACATCAGTGGTTGGATTGAGCAATCATTCCTGTCACTGAAAACTTACACGGTTCTTGCGAGAATACTGTGCAGATTTTTAAGAAATAAGAGTCAGTGTTTTAATATTTTTTTATTTGGGACATTACTGTACGTATAGCAGTTGCATCCCCTCCCCTTCTCTTGTTTTTCTGTCCTATCTTTTATTTGGCAATGATGGCTACACGTGAAGAGCCCTGGTATCACCAGCAGTCAAAGGAGACTCTCACTGCTCTCTGTGAGCTGAGACAGATTGACCCCACAGGCAAAACCAGGCACCAAATGATTGCTGAACTGTTGCAAGGTGCTGCAGAGCTCGGATGATGGGGTGGCCAGCCAAGACCCGGATAGTGCTGCTGCAGGGTTCCCACCTGTGATTGCCAGCCAGACCCGCAGTCAGGGTAGTGTGGACCCCCACCTGCAGATGGCCTTGGAGCTGCTCACCGCAGACAATCGTGATGGACAACTGCAGCTGGTCCTGAAATTCCAGGAGCGAGCAGAGCAACGAGCCGAAGCTGACCGAGAGGCTGCTGAGCTACAGGCTGAGGCTGAGAAAGGTGAGCGACAGGCCCAAGCTGATCGAGACGCTGCTGAGCAACAGGCTGAGGCTGAGAGAGCTGAGCAACAGGCCCAAGCTGACCGAGAGGCTGCTGAGCAACAGGCCCAAGCTGACCGAGAGGCTGCTGAGCGACAGGCCCAAGCTGATCGAGAAGCTGTTGAGCGAAAGTGGCAAGATGAGCAGCGCTACCAGCTGGAGTTAGCCCGAATCCAGCTGCCGAAATCCACCGCATCGGGCAATGAGACCGGCAACACCAACTGCTTTAAACCCCGTCCGGAGCATTTTCCTGTAATGGAAAAGGACGGGGACTTGAACACATTTCTCTGAGGATTTGAAAAAGCCTGCAGACAGTACCAGCTGCCTGAAGCCCAGTGGGCCAGGTATTTAACCCCAGGGCGCCAAGGAAAAGCTCTGGAGGTGTTTGCTTCTCTAATTTGAAAACAAGATGGAGACTATGAGGCCGTCAAGCAGGCTGGGATAAAAAAGTACCAGCTGACTCCGGAGGTTTACTGGAAAAAGTTCAGAGCCCTCCAGCGTGGACCACATGACAGCTACAGTGACGTGGTGGATGGGCTCAGGACCAACTTTGAGCAGTGGGTCCAAGGACTGTCAGTTACCACCTTCGAGGACCTGAAGGATCTGATGACGAACGACCAGTTTGTTCGTCTTTGCCCAGTGCAAATTCGACAGTTTGTGCTTGACCGGGAGCCAAAGGAGGCTGCCAAAGCCGCCCAGATTGCAGATGCCTATAAGGCCAACCGCACACCAGAGGTGCGGAAGTCAGCCGCCGCCAGCTGGAAAGGGGGTAAGCCCTCAGCGGGTTCTGCCCCATCTTCCAGCACCTGGCCTGCATTTAACTCCCATAAGTGTTATGTTTGTGACCAAACGGGTCACACAAGCCTTGTCTGCCTGGAGAGGCAGAAGATGAGCACCACACCTGAGGCCCCAGGACCTACTGCAGCCATTCTTTTTGTGGGTGGGGCGGTTGGCAGGGCCCGGGAAAACTTACAACCTGTTACTGTGGACAACACCGTTACTGTTGACCTTAAAAACACTGGCGCAGAATGTACCATCATCCACCCTTAGTTCGTGTTACCAGAGGAACTCATTACTGGGAAGACCCTGACTGTCACCGGGTTTGGGGGTGTTTGCCGATAGCCCGAGTTTTTCTGGATTTGGGTGCGGGGAGGGGGTTAAGGGAAGTGGGGGTGTTGGAGATTCTCCCCACTAATGTGCTATTGGGAACTGATCTGGGACGGTTGATTGCCCGATACATCCCTGACCACCCTCCCAGATCTGATATGTCATGTAATGCCACTGTCAATAATGTCAATTGACGGTAATGACAATAATGTCAATTTCATGCATAATAAAAATGTATGTTGTGTTAATGGGAATTCAGCCACCTCACCCTGCTTGGTGATGCTGCTGAGGATCCCCTAAAGCGAGCCAGCATAAGTGCTATGGGCAAGGGGAGCAGGCACGGACACACCAGGAAGCAGGTTGTCCCGTGCGGGTGACCAGTGTCCCTCCAGATAGTGACATGGTCAATGGTAGCTGTCCCATGACTAGCACAGCTCCCGAGGTGATGAGCAGGGATGGGGAGAAACATGAGGATCATAGGGAAAGTGGTTCCGTGCCGGTGACCAGTGTCACGATGGACTGTGACATGGCCGGTCGTAGCTGCCCCCTAGTGAGCATGGCTCCCAAGGTAAAAATGATGGCAGGAAGGGTAGGCCCCACAACTGGGCAAGGTAAAAGAAAGGTGTGTCCCCCTGTCTGTCAGGAGTATGGGAGGAAGGTACCCATAGCCTGTTAGAGGAGTGGGGAAAATGTACCCCGAACCGGTCAGGGTGATCGGAAAGCTGGATCTCCATTCGGTCAGAGTGGAGGGCAAGTTGGGTCAACGGCATTTGGGCAGTATACGCCTTGGTTGGGACACCCCATTAGCGAGACACATGTACAGTATACATTGAGATCAAACCGGAGACATCTCCTTTTGTATCATTGAGATGGTTAAACCCAATGTGAGAGGAGGTGATCACAACAGATGTACCCTCAAAAAAGAAAGTCAGTGGATTTCCAAACTGGATTCACTGGCCCCTAAGGGACACAATGAGCAAATTTCCTCTGCCTATTTTGAGTGAATACAGCCCCATTCTGGATTACATTTTTGGATTGTATACTCTACCCATTGCTACTCAGTGCCCTGTGAATGAGGTTCACATATTGTTGTACTTCATCGAGATATCTGAGCTTCTATATCAGAATTATTTCTTATCAATTATTCCACGTATACTATTTTGTAATTAACAAGTGTGGTGATTCTTGTGTATCTCTAATTGTGCAATAGAGGTCAAATTTGACCATTTAGGAATATACTGTGGGCCATCATCCCATATCTTATGTAGTGATAAAGTATATCTACATGCTTATTGCATGATGGGATGCACAATACTTGTTTTTAGTCTCCCATGACGCTGATCTCAGAGACAGAAAAATCCTATGTTGGTGGAATGCAATCCAAAACCATTATGCGCTCCGGCGTGGAACGCATGCTTCCGGACATGCGCATTCGCAGATAGGAGACCGTGATGCACTCCGGCATGGACCGCACATGTCCGGGCACGTTTGTGCTTTCAGCCCGCCCGTTGTTTTGTGCTGAATTGTGGGGAATACTTGAGAATTTATTTTTGTTCTGTCTTTAGTTGATCCCACTGATACATCAGATAAGTCCTCAGAGAATTATAATTAGAGGAACCCATGGACACATTAGGATTTGTGAAGCTGACCTCCGCTCTCCTCTATTTCCTTTGAATTTATTGTGTGATCTGTATTTCAGAACAGTAGCTCTTGGTTTGTTTCATTTCCATGTGTAAATTGAATTTGACTCGTTGTCTTTGATATCTCTTTCAAACTTAGTTTTTTCGATGTCTGAGATCCATCCTCCAGACTTTGTAAATTCTTTTACATATTTTGTTTGAGTTTTGTATTCAAAAAGGCTTCTACACTTGGCGGAAAACTTTCACCGAGTTTTTTTAAGAAACAAATACCAAACACAATGTGACTTGGTTATCCTTGGTTAGGGTTTTTTTTTTAATTTAGATTGTGAGCCCCAATGAGGACAGCGATGATAATGTATGTAAAGCGCTGCGGAAAATGTTGGCACTATATAAAAATAAAGAATATATCTATAATATAATCGTACAAGCGTCCCTCTGTCTGAATCCTCTATAGACTGCGCAAGCGCGACACGCCTGCACAGTCTGGCTCCAGACAGAAGAACGCATGGAGCCATTACAGGTAAGAGGAGTGTGTAGGCACTGAACGCATACCGCCATCTCCGGCGTCATACTTGCATACTTACCTGACCGGGAGGAGCGTTGCCACAGCGCCTCTCTTCTCGCCGGAGACCGGGGCAGGAGTGAAGGCGTCGGAATCGGCGCATGTGCATAGCGCTATCAGGTGCCATTTTACTGAAGACACATTCGCAGTGTGTCTTCAGCAAAATGGCGCCGGACAGCGCGGTATGGGCACGTTTTTTACTCCGGCGCCACACTCCTCACCCGGCCTCTGGCAGAACAGAGCACCACAGCTCTGGAGCATAGGGAAGAAAGGTGAGTTTGTGTTTTTTTTTTTTTTTGTATGTGTGCAGCGTGAAAGGGATGAGGGAGCCACACATACCAGGATTGGGGGGTGGAGAGGCCACGCATACCAGGATTGGGGGGGCGAGGGGGCCACGCATACCAGGATTGGGGGGTGAGGAGGCCACTCATACCAGGATTGGGGGGTGAGGGGGCCACGCATACCAGGATTGGCGGGTGAGGGGGCCACGCATACCAGGTTTGGGAGGTGAGGGGGCCACGCATACCAGGTTTGGGAGGTGAGGGGACCACGCATACCAGGATTGGGAGGTGAGGGGACCACGCATACCAGGATTGGGAGGTGAGGGGACCACGCATACCAGGATTGGGAGGTGAGGGGACCACGCATACCAGGATTGGGAGGTGAGGGGACCACGCATACCAGGATTGGGAGGTGAGGGGACCACGCATACCAGGATTGGAAGGTGAGGGGACCACGCATACCAGGATTGGAAGGTGAGGGGACCACGCATACCAGGATTGGGGATGAGGGGTGCCACGCATACCAGGATTGGGGATGAGGGGTGCCACGCATACCAGGATTGGGGATGAGGGGTGCCATGCATACCAGGATTGGGGATGAGGGGTGCCATGCATACCAGGATGAGGGATGGGGAAGCCATGCATACCAGGATGAGAGATTGGGTGCCATACATACCAGGATTGGGATGAGGGGTGCCATACATACCAGGATTGGGATGAGGGGTGCCATGTATACCAGATTTAGAATGAGGGGTGCTATGCATACCAGGATTGGGATGAGGGGTGCCATGCATACCAGGATTGGGGGTGAGGGGGTGCCATGCATACCAGGATTGGGGGTGAGGGGTGCCATGCATACCCGGATTGGGAGTGAGGGGTGCCATGCATAGCCAGATTGGGGGTGAGGGGTGCCATGCACCAGGATTGGGGGTGAGGAGTCCCATGCATACCCGGATTGGGAGTGAGGGGTGCCATGCATAGCCAGATTGGGGGTGAGGGGTGCCATGCACCAGGATTGGGGGTGAGGGGTGCCATGCATACCAGGATACGGATGAGGGTAGCACAAATACCAGGATGGGGGAAGCAGAAATACCAGGATGGGGGGCAGCACCATACCAGCATGGGAGACCATATACCAATAAAAATGCTCGCCACCCGGGCGTAGAACGGGCTCAATGGCTAGTGTATATATATATAAATGTGGACATACATCCTGTAAAGCATGCGATTATGTTAATAAAACCGACACATTTGAAGAAAACCTAACGGGACAACAATTTGCAATACACAATTTCATCAATTGTGACACTATAGGGGTCATCTATTTAATAGAGTGTATAGAGAGTTAACAGCAATATGTGGGATGGACGTCAGATCCGCTATAAACATGTATTAGAAGACATTTATCTGACGCAATCAATCCCACAACATTAAACCTGTCTGTGGTTTCAAGACACTTTTCACAAAAACATAAAGGGGATATCAGATCCTTCAGATATTAGGAATAGAAAAGTCTTATAAACCATTAAGAGGTGGAGATGTGAAAAGAAAAATCTTAAATAGAAAGTCATACTGGATATTTATATTACACACTAGAGCCCCACAGGGAATGAGCATCAGACAGGATTAATATTACAGTACAATTAATTGTATTTGTTTTGGATTTCCAGTGATTTTATTGAATGTCTCATGCATGAGTTGTATTTGTGTATTCTCTTTTTCTTCCATACAATACAGGGTTAAATTGTCTGAGAAGTGCTCAGTAATCAATGGACACCCAGGAAAGGGAAGGATATAAAAGTATCACAGAGACTCACATGTTGTAAATCAGGAATAAGCATTGGTTTGGTCGGCACTTGGTGGTATGCCATCACAACAGTTTTATGAATTCACAATAAATGTGAGGTTTTAACAATATAGACAATGCTGGAGAATCCATCTCTCCTCCTTTCACTACTTGAACCTTGAAATGTCCCTGACCAGGGCGGCTCCATGCGGTGATCTTCAGACAAAGTGCATTGAATAAACAGTGAGCTGACCTCCCTCTCCATTTTCCCATTATATCCATGTTTTCTCTATAGTGATGAAAATTTATTTTTGCTAAAACTGTGATATTTTCATTTTAAAACTTTTTTAAACCTTTTTTATAAACGTTTTTAAACCACTCTCCTTAGTGCGATCACACAACATACAAGCCTATGATTGCTCCGGTGATGCACTGTACTACTGTAGTGCCATCTATCATCACTGCCTGTCAGTGTAATACTAACGGCCCGTACACATGAGATAAGTGTTGACTGAACGGTCATTTGGCAGACGGCTATCTCTCTCGACTCCCCCATACACACAAATATTCCAGCTTTCCTGTGATCTGTATGAGGGTCGCCTCCAGACTCCTCTATCGGAGGATTATCTACAGGAAGAACAAACATTTTAGCCTCTGAAATTCAGGATCCCAGATCCTTCTCTGCCCTGACATCATCTGTCGGGAGGCCTCCAAATACATTGTATAGTTTACCAAACCCCTCGAAATCAGTGCTATCATGCAACTTTAGTCTAATGTTTATGGGGGCGTTAAAAGGTAACTTATTGAATGCTGCCTCTGGCCTGGCCTAATAGACTTTCGTACATTGCAGGACCAGGCACCATTATTAGACATTAGTATTGTAGGAACTAGTCAGCCCCATACTATTGAGCACTTGGGGGAGGAGGGGCAATCAGTCGAACTCTGTCAAACCTTCTTAGATGCCATGTTTGCCTTTTGCAGGAGCAAGTGGTTTTATTGCAGCTGCAGCTCTGCCAGCCTTGCAGTGTACATTTATGTTCTGGTGCCCAAAAGAATTTGTATGAGAACAAAAACAAATGTTTAAAAGTGACAATGTGTCTTCTGCTTTTTGCATGTTTTTTTGTTTTTTTTTTTACAAGAATTGTTGGTGCCAATTTTCTTTTGAAACATTTTAATGTCTGCTTTTTTTTCTGGGTTTTTTCTTGTAATATAGGAAAGCCTAAGGCCAGAAGTAAACCCCATAATACACTGCACATGTAGACTTTAGTATCAAATCATTTCTGTCCGCGGTGTTTGTGCAAACAAAACAGCTTTTATAAAAGCCTCAAACTTCTGTGTGTGAATCAGACATGAGATCTGACTTGCTAAAAGATTAAAGTCTGAGGAAGACGGGAAACATTCATATAGACGGCCGGTGGTGATGTAGTCAGTGACGGACTCTGGCCAAATATGGTTTTAGAGCCGTAGTAGAAGATGTTGCCTCATCATGAAGTAGTTATTTCTCATGTCACTTGTGATGAATATCTCCTGCAGTATTGCGAATGCCAATTCCAGTGTCGGAAAATGAGACGAGAATTAGCGTTATGGAAGGTGAGTGTCAGGAACTCGCAAAGAGACGACACCGGGAAGATCACACAATCTCTCACCATTGCCGTCACTCTGTCGGGATATGTATATACGCCCCCGTACGGTCACTGTCAGCTTCACGATAACCCAATTATTATTATTCGCTGCCACCACCGTCCAGATTTGAAATATAATACAGGCCTGGTTTGACACCTGCGCTCTGGTAGCGTTTATGGCTTCGGGGGAGGGAACGATTACAGAGCAAGAGAAACAGGACTATTACATTTTATATTTAATCCAAAATGAAGGCAATGTTATGAAAAATATACAAGGACTTTACAAAGGGGACAATACAGTACAGAATATACAGGTACACAATATAAACAGGATTAAAGAAGACTTGCTTAATAAACATATCGCAGAGACAATTCCATTTAACTGGAGGGGGGCGCCCCACTTATTGATTTGACTGTTATCGAACAACATCTGTTTATTATAGTCTCCATACCCCCCTGGCAATGAATACTCCTCCATCCTCCGTGGATTCTTTTATGCCTAAGGGGAGACATGCCCACACAGATCCTAGGATGACATTACATGGGCTGTTCTCCAGCCTCCATATTTTTATTAGGATATCTGGCTTTTGCGATAACTTATTGTTGGTTGATCGCAGAAGCCCGGAAGTAATACCATTTTTTCAGTTATGAATTTACCTTCCTTTAGAGACCACATATGACGTAGTTGCAGTCTGTTATTTTGTTACTTTTGCACCCCGGAGGGGCTCACAACTACGAAAAAAATAAGCCTATTGTTCCTTGGCTGACCCTGCCACTAAAAATATGTGTCCCATTATTAGCAGAGTTATGGAACTTCCAATATTTCTTATTTCGTATCAGCTCCGGATATCCTGGAGTTTGTGTTAAACCCCTTTGAAGCCTAAATGAGTTTTCCTTCAATCTCTGCCCCTGCTGGAAAGTGTCAATCTATCCCAGGTCTGTGCTAAGAGGAGATGCATTCGTATGTTAAGTGGGTCAGTAGCACCTTTTGTGCTTCATTTGTCTACAAGTGACTTCTGCTGTGTGTGTGTTAAATTGCATGGAAACAGTTGGTCCAAATGGTGGATAAGGGAGGGGTGAGAGGGAAGAGGGGTTTGGGAGAAATTGTTAATATTTTCTCAATATTTCCCTGACAGTGAGTCTATGAGAAACTTATTCAGCTGCAGACTCCAAGGAAGAAATTGCTTGTTATCTATGGCCTAAGATATAGGTTTTATTAGTAGATGTAAAGACAAAAACTAAATACTGTAAAATAATAAATCTCCTCATATGTTTCCCCTTATTATTTCCAGTAATTGTATTATTACACAGGATTTCATCTTCTTCTCATTCAGGTCCCTAAAATATCGGATCCTCACAGTGAAGATCTATATAAGAGAATTTTCCTGATTTACCCATCAAAGATAGTTATGGACACAGACAAGATGGCGGAGAGGATATTACACCTCACCCTAGAGATCCTCTTCCGCCTTACTGGAGAGGTGAGAGATTCTGATGACGTCACATTACATCATTATTATCTATGGGAATAACAGATGGACAGAACTGGAGAGGTGAGGACTCTGGAAATGTCTGGAGTGAGATTTATTAATATGTCTCTCCATAACCAGGATTACACAGTAGTGAAGAAGACCTCTAGTGAGCGCTGTCAGGCCCCTGTGTCTGAGGGATGGGGAAGAAGCCTGAGCCCAATCACAGGGCTTCCACCTCACCCCCTGATACATGAGGACATCAATGACCAGAAGATCCTAGAACTCACCTACAAGATGATTGAGCTGCTGACTGGAGAGGTGACACTGCTGGGAATGCTGGGACATTATACAGTAACGCTATGAAGGGATCGGGGAGATGACGGTATCATTGTATGTGTCAGGTTCCTATAAGGTGTCAGGATGTCGCTGTTTATTTCTCCATGGAGGAGTGGGAGTATTTAGAAGGACACAAAGATCTGTACAAGGACGTCATGATGGAGGTTCCCCAGCCCCTCACATCACCAGGTAATAGACAGGACTGAATACACACGGCCCATAATTATCTGTATGTAAAGAATGAAATCAGTACCTGTATGTGTTTCCTCCAGATCTATCCTGTAAGAGGACAACACCAGACAGATGTCCCCGTCCTCTTCCACAGGACTGTAAACAAGAAGACTCCAATGTTCCTCAGGATCATCAGGTAGATGGAGAGAAGGTGTCATGAGATCTCCCCTATGATGTGTAGACGTTTGTGAAGGTCTTGTGCTCAGTCTTGTTTTATCCACCAGTATTATGTGTTTTATACTTGTGTAATGAGAACGGTGGAGATGGCAGGATTAGAGCTGATCATAGATGTGACTTCTCATCTGTCTGTGACTTTTATAATATTTGTTTCAGGGTGAAGATCTGACCCATATAAATACTATAGAGGCATATGTAAGGGGTGATGAGCGGTGTAAAGAGGAGATTCCTACATATGACTACCCAGGTGAGTAGTAACCACTAAATGCAGAGAAGTCACAGATTCTTCTCAGACACCGGCTGTGGCTTCTTTATCGGTGGTGTAGTCCGGCCGTATGACAATCGTGTGATCACCATTTTGCCGCTGGAGCATAACATTCTCCTCCATCCGAAAATGTTCAAGTTACTTTGAGAAATTGTGAAAAGCCCTTTTTTTTTATACAACTTACAACCTGGAGGATCCACCTGCCCCCTGGGATTAGAAGACGCTGACCGTTACCTGTCCAGATCTGTAAACTACAAAGCTAAATGACAGCGTACGTAGAATGTGCTGACAAGTGAGAAAATCACTTGAAGAAAAATATTCTGATGGGCCTGTAAGAAAAAGCTGAGGGTAATGATGCTGTTGGCTTCCTAGAACCCTGATATATTATTGGATGAATCTACCTCCTCTCCCTTCTGTGCTGCTGAATGTGCTCATATGGTCCCTACAAGACCAGGTCCAGTCTTTCTGGCCAAACTTCGCTTTTATGATCGACATTAAATGTGCAGTGAGGCCAAGTGTGAATTTCTGTACAATAACAGCAGAGTTTCCCTTTATCCTGACTTTTCAATTTCTTTTAAAACCAACTAACTTCAAACAGGATTGTGATAAACTATACAGAAAACATTACACCTGTGCCATGATATATCTCTAAGCTGTACGTGGCTGATGGCTGTAATATACATTTATTCACACCTGCAAGAGATGTGTTGGCTCCAGCCCTGGTTTAGATTGCCAAGAGCCCCCGAGCCCCATACTCTAATTACCCCAGAGAGGTTTCACCACTAGTTACTCCTTTTTCTCTGATGGAGACTGTTGAGTTTGATCATTTCAGTAGATGTGTTATTGTCTTTAGTCACAGTTTTTGACTTCAGTAATCCTCTGATTTAACCCCTTCCTGCAGCCAGTTTTCTGTTCCTAATCAGGCCCCATTTTTCAAATCTGACGTGTGTCACTTTATCTGGTGATAACTTTGGAATTCTTCACAAAGGATAATAGGAAACAAATGAACCTTACAAATTATTTTCCAACTTCTTTTGAATCTGACAATACCTTATATACGGTTGTACCCTACTGTCTGGGCACATGGCAGGTTAAGAAGGGGAGGAGCGCCATTTAGCTATTTGAATGCAGATTTTGCTGGGATAGTGTGCAGACACAATGTATTGGGGGCACTGTTCATGGTCACCTGGAAGATCAAAAAAATGGCTACCACGAACAGGCTTGGCACATCTACCCTGTTTACAGATTTCACAAATTACTTAGCTCATCACCGTTTAACCCACTGTTTCCCAAACCCCATCCTCACGGCCCCCCACAGGTCATGTTTTCAGGATCTCCTTAGTATTACACAGGTGATTGAAGTATCATCAAGGCATCAGGATTTCTCTCACCTGTGCAATACTATGGAGATCCTGAAAACATGACCTGTGGGGGGCCGTGAGGATGGGGTTTGGGAAACACTTGTTTAACCCCTCTACATGGATCTGGACTTACACAGAGACCCCTAGGCTTGGGCCATGGTGTTATCTGCTGTTCTGTGGAGTGAGATGGGAAGAAGAATAGTCAGGTAGCCGGGTCAGAACCAAGAAGATAGAGAAAATCCAAAATTAGAAGACACGAGTAGTCAGTAAACGGGCCGGGGTCACAACAGGAAACAAATACACAAGCCGGGAGCTGAGCACAGAGGACTGAACCAGAGGAGAACAAGGCTGTATCTGGCAGCTTCCGGCAATATGCTTCCAGCTTTAGTAGGGTGCGGTGCTTTCCAATTGGCTGAAGCAGGGAGCAGATTAATCCAACTGGACAGCACACACACCCATACTGCCAGACTGGATGGTACTACTGGTCCCAGCAATCCTAATCTTAGTGGCTGGACAGAGCCTGCACCGCCCAGAGCTTTTGGTTCTGACGTCTCCTCCATCACCAGCGCCGCCTGCAGAATGAATAAGGCGGCGCCTGGTGACAAAAGCAGACGTCACACAAGTCGAAGCAGGAGGAGAAGTAGACGTCCCAGACGAGATGGTATACACCTTTTGCAGAAGCCCTAATATAACAAAATGTCAGAAAACCAGAGCAGTAGAAATCCACATAAGTGACTCCATTTTGGAAATTATAACCCTCGGTGAATTAATCTATAGGAGTAGTGACTATTTTGACTCCACAGGCTCTTTCCAGAAATTAGCACGCAGTGGATGTTGGAGAGTGAAAATTGCTAATATGCCAATTTATTATCGAACACATAGTACCCAGATTGTGCTCCAGGAGACACACACCGTAAATTAAGTGGGTTCTTCTCATTATAGTAATGCCAAATACATGGAGGCTATATGTGATTTAGGCACATAAACTACTGCAAAGCTCATAAGCGAGGGGGAGATCTGACTTTGGGGGAGCGGATATTGCTGGATTGGTTTATGGAAGCCATGTTGCTTTTCAAGAGCCTTTGAGCCACTAATAATGTGGAAACCTCTGGTTTTCCATTGACAGATGATGGACCTGAGTGGGGACTTGTTTTTTGTGAGATGATTAGAAGTTTTTATTGGTATTATTTTCTCCTACATAACATTGGCGGCTTTTTATTCCATATTTTGGAGACAGAATGAACAAACAGTTGAACACTACGATCCACTGGTTCATCCTATGAGGTTTTCTATTAGACTGTGAACTGTTATTGTCCTGGTGAATAATTCAATTTTTTTTTATATAACTTGCCTTTTTTACAGACAGTATAAGTACAAATGTTCAAAAATATAAAATTCAAGGATTTTTTCTTAAAAAATAATAATTGGTTTTCTTCTTGGCAGATGACTGTACCAGGAGATCAGAGGGACAGCTGACACCTTCAATTTTCAAATCAGATGATTTTGAGATCTCACAGGATACAATTGAACGGAATGCCATTACTCCAGATAAACCATCATTCCTTCACAGCAAAGATCTGTCATCTGATCATTTGAAACAGATCCTGTCTTCTGATTCATTACCGACTACTAAGGAAAATCAAAGTCACAAAATAAGCATTAAAAAACAAATTGCTCCTAAAGCAAAGAAGCCATTTTCACATCCAGAATATACAAATAGTTTTCCCCTCAAAAAGTCTTTTCTTAAACATCAAAAAATTCACACAGCAGAGAATAGATTTTCTTGTTCCAAGTGTGGGAGATGTTTTAATCAGAAATCAGATCTTGTTAGGCACCAGAGAACTCACACAGGGGAGAAGCCATTTTCATGTTCAGATTGTGGGAAATGTTTTGTTCAGAAATCACAACTTAATATACATCAGAGAACTCACACAGGGGAGAAGCCATTTTCCTGTTCAGAATGTAGGAAATCTTTTACAAACAAATCAGCTCTTATCGCACATCAGAGGACTCACACAGGCGAGAAGCCTTTTTCATGTTCAGAATGTGGGAAATGTTTTACAGAGAAATCAACTCTTATCACACATCAGAGAACTCACACAGGAGAGAAGCCTTTTTCATGTTCAAAATGTGGGAAATGTTTTAACCAGAAAGCGTATCTTGATAGCCACTGGAGAACCCACATAGGGGAGAATGCCGCAACTACACCCAACTAGTCTATGTACCGACTTAAAAGGCACTAGCTGTACAACTAAAAATGCCACCACGGACCTAACTCCCTAATAGGCCGTTGAGTTTCTCGTACCTCCTGAGGAACCAGAGGGGAGGCCGCAACACACTGTCACCAAGGGGAAAGGAAAGTATGAAGTAAAATATGAAAACCCTGAATGAGAAACAAAAACACATTCATATAGGGCAAAGAAGGCAAGCTAAGGAGAACCAAAAATAAAAGGAACAAGTATAATCTCCCAGAAACCTAACATTGTTAGAATGAAAAGATACTGGGAGGGAAAGCAAACTGACTGGGAGGATAGTTTCACCTTTGTGGTGAAACTTACAGCATTCATCCTCACCAACTGTAACTGTAAAACCTGTCCATTTATAATGACCATGGACAAGATAAAGATTCCCAACTCACATCAGGACCACAAGATCCCAGGTACTTTCAGCTACATCAAATCTAATGTAGTGTACTTAATTATATGTACCAAATGTCCAACTGGGGGTCTGTATGTAGGGGAGACAGGGCAAAAACTTAGAACAAGGATGAATTCTCATCGCCACACAATAAAAGAAAAAAGAATAGATCTACTTGTGGCCAAACATTCATGGACATGAAATTACTTGTATTAAAAGGTAACTTCAAATCTCAGAGAGACAAAGTTATGACAACCTTTGACACACTCAGAGCAGGAATGAATGTGTCTCATGGATTTATGTCTTTACATCAACTAAGGAATGTGCTCCTCAGACCATTTGAGGGCATCACAATCATGGGCCCGACCTCAATCACAGGACAATAAAACTTTCATACTCCTGATATTTGAATTTTTCCAATATTTACGGCCACAACTGCTTCTCCGTTTCCGATACTGATAGTTCTGCTTCATGTCACTTGTCTCATCTATTGCATTATTCCTGTGCCCACTTGTGTATAAATATGTGACTCTTCAGATTTTGTGTTATACTATGACTGATGAACCGACTTGAGTAGTCTCGAAAGCTTGAAATTTCTTACCTTTTAATGGCTAACTGAAAAGATGGTATCAACCACTGATGACTCTCAAATTGTAATATTTTTCTCCAAACAGCAATTTTAAGATCTCTCCACAGGTGTTCAATGGGATTTAGATCCTGGCTCATTGAGGGTCAGAACTCTCCAGCACTTTGTTTCCATCCATTTCTGGGTGCTTCTTGAAGTATGTTTGGGGTCATTGTCATGCTGTAAGACTGATGACCTAGCACACAAACACTGCTTTCTGACACTAGGCACTACATTGTGACCCAAAATCCTTTGCTAATCTTCAGATTTCATGATGCCCTGCACATAGTCAAGGCACCTAGTGCCAGAGGCAGCAAACCAATTCCTAAACATCTTTGAACCTCCACCATATTTGACTGTATAGGTTGTAAATGTATTAATTATGTTGCACACCATGGACAAAGGAACATCTGGATCTCTGAAGATGGACCTTGAAATTGTTGATATTTTTCAACAATTTTGGTTCTTAACTGCTCAGACAGTTCTCTTCTTCTTTTTCTGTTTTCTCCATGCTTAGTGTGGCACACATATGCACACAATGCAAAGATTGAATCAACTTCTCCCTTTTTTATCTGGTTTTAGGTGTCATCTTCATATTGCCCACACCTGTTACTTGCCACAATTGCATTTGAAGAAGCTTCACATGCTTGAAACTAAGTTATTTACCCACAAGTTTGGCAAGGTGCCAACAATTGTGTCCGGCCTATTTTATGTGGTTTTGTGTGAAATTATGTTCAATTTGCCTTTTTTCTCTATTTTCTTGTGTTGTTCCAATACACACAAAGGAAATAAACAAGTATAACAAAATGTGTAATTGCAATAATTTTCTGGGAGAATTACTTCATTTCTGGAACAATTTCAAGGGATCCAACACTTTTGACCATGACTTGTTTTTGTTGCCTTTTTAATTTGTTGCAGCATATCATCCTCTTCATGTTCAGCTATATTAGGAGGCTTGTGGCAAACTCCAATTAGCAGCTTTCCATTATTGCCATTTCCATGTACATTACCCAGACTGACTCTCTACATCAGGGATATAAAACTCAAAACATGCAGAGGGCCAAAATGAAAAACGTGGACAAAGTCGTCGGACAACCAGTTTACAGGATAATGGGCCCTACATAGTCCTCCATACAGAATAATGGGCCCCACATAGTCCTCCATACAGTATAATAGGCCCCACAAAGCTTTCCATACAGTATAATGGGCCCCACAAAGTCCTCCATGCAGAATAATTGCCCCTCATAGGTGTGGTGGTTCTGGTGTCGCGGATTTTCCCTCTCTGCTTTCGTTGGTAAAGCACGCAGTGGATTCTGGGCTGTGACGTGCGGTGAAATCCTGTCCACAGCTCATCAATCAAGGGGGAGTGCGTCACTTGCTCACGCCCGACTGCAGCCGGAACTTGACGTGACATCAGCGGATGTCGGAGCCGGCTGCAGCTGGGGTTACGTGATGCCTGGTGATAGCGCCGCCTACAGGCAATAAAGAGCAAGCAATGTATTTACAAAAAGGCTTGTTGCCACTATATAAATCCATAGGGGCAATGTTAATAGTAGTGGACAACCTTTTTAATTAATTGGGAACAAAATCTGTCCTATTCTGGCATGGAGGACTGTAATCCTGAAAAATTCCCAAACACTGGATGAAAACTACCGCAGCTAAAAAAAAAAAAAGGCAAAATCCCGATAAACTTAGAGGAATGTTTATTTAGAGCACACTCGGTAAGGGGCAGAAATTCCACCCGGTCTTCCTGATTAGAGGAGACAAAACATCCCTAATACTGCTCTATTTCCTGGTTCATTCCGTTTGACCATTAGACTCGGCATGATAGACTGAGAGAAAAGACAATGGATAGGGAAGGAGGGAAGGTGGAGGCTTACCATGTTGAGAGAAGGAATGACTTCAGCTGGAGAAATCCTGAGGGCGCCGCACCCATCGGTGATTACAGACCATGAATGGAGAAAAAAAAAGTAGAACCGGCACATCCAACCAGGACTTATAAAAGTGAAAAAAATGATTTGAAGAAAAAAGTTAAATCATGGAAATAAATTCAGAAACCTCAGGAAATCCTGATGCGTTTCAGGTGCAGAACGCACCCTTAGTCATAGGATGTCAGAGGTAAGACATAAATGCTGCTATATATCTTAAAGAGCAATGTCCATTGACTGAATAATGAATTAATTAATCAATAATGAGGTATCAGGTGTTTGTATACACATAATGTGAGTACATGGCGTTATAAGCTGACATGAATGACAGATATATTAAATAAAAACAAAAAGACTACCGCAGGGAAACACAGCACCACCTAACACCAGCCCAAAAACCACACAACTGGATACCAAAGAAAAGCAAACACCCTGCCACACTCAAAAATGGACTAAAGAAACCAGCGATCTTAGGAAAGAAAAAGGGCAGATTGTATTAACATCAGAAGTATGGATCCTAGCTGACTAACTCACAACTACCAAGAGAAGCAGTGCGGCTCAAAGAGGCACATAGCACCACACACGAAACCACCGATATCCCGCCGGAGACACCAAGGACCAACATGTCCCAGCAATCCCGGAAAGCCATCTACAAATACGAGCACAGCAGACACGGCCAACACTGCAACACAAGTGCCAAACGCCATGTTACACCAAAGAATGAACTAGAAGAACCAGCAATCTTAGAAGAAAAGACTGCATTGTATTGACATCAGCGGTATAGATCAGGGTAACTAACTGGAAGCCAACGAGGAATAAAGTGCGGTTTATATGGGCGCATGATACTACATCCAAATACACCGACTCTGCTAAAGAAACACTAAAGGACAACATGTCCCAGCAAAACGTCCACCAATGCGGACACGGCGAGCATGGCCAGCGATGCAACTCAGATGCCACAACGTCACCACCAGTAAGTAAAATGATTATAGCAATATATACGGGCGGCCTGGATGCACTGATCTGCCGGCACCATACTGGAACCTCTGAGGAACAACTGGTCCCAGGAGTCCTGACTGACGAACCATTGCTACCAATGCAGCAGACATGGCTGACAATGCACCTGAATGCTGCAACCTGGCCGCAGGTGAGTGGAATGAATGTGAACCATTGTAAAACAACAAAAGCCAACGATCCAATGGAGCGGCCGTCTACACTACTGCGATAGACACAGATGGAAATATATACAAAGTCCATAAGGGAGTTTTATCGTCTCTTACTAAACGCATTGCCAGATAATTATTAGGAGAAAATACAAGTGCGAATGGTGAATCAGATAGTGATTCACAGGAAGCAGATACATCATTTACAAAAGAAAACTGAACGTGTGCACAGGGTGCGACTGGGAGATACATATAGTGAATCACAGCTGATCATTAGACATTATATAGATTAAATGTCCACAATCCTCAATAAGGAAACACAATATTTTGATGTAAAATTGAAATTAAATATACATCGCCAAGCCGAAAAATGGGGAAAATGTTCGTAGATGAAAACAAATCATTTTTGAAGTTCACGCCATGGTGGTACTTTGTGTTTAAAGTCAAGATCCAATACGCTTCCCTCAGGGCCGGCTGCTTTTTCCAGCTGCCACCACAGGCCACAAAATTGACCTTTTCGAGTCTGAAAAATGATGAACACGAGGAGCCCCCTTTATGTATTATGGTAAAATGTTTGGCCGCACCAGAATACCCCGAGTTGTTGTTGGTGATATTGTTGATGTGTTCGGCGATCCTCTTCTTCAGTTTACGTGTGGTATAGCCAATATACTGAAGGTGACGGCTACTGCAGAATATACCGTATACCACGTGACTGGTCTCACAATTTATAAAGGATTTGATTGGATAGGATAAATGAGATGAAGTGCGCATAGAGGGAAATTCCTGTTCTCTATTGTCAGTAAAGCCACATACGCTGCATCTATTTAATGCACAACCGGAAGCCGAGAGCCATGTAGAAGGTGTTCTGGTATTACGCAGCATACTGGGGGACAACATATTCCCAAGTGTTCTTCCTCTCTTAGCAACTACTTGACACCCCCCTTCCAAAGTAGTTGGATGACATTTTTCCTGGTTAATAACCGGCAAGTATTTCAGAATAATATTCTTTATAGTGTTAAACTGTCTACTGTTCGGAGTGGAAAATACAATATTCTGAGGAGAGGACCGTTTCCAAATTATTATTGGTGCCATACAATAAATCCCTGCGTGGAGTGTTCCTCACCTGTATGACGGATGTTAGATTTATCATCGCCTCTATCTAATAACCTGTCAGTTATGATTTTTCCTTTATTGATAAAAGTGTCATCATTGGAGCAGATTCTCCTGGCCCTGGTATATTCTCCTCTGGGGATTGCATTGGTCGTGTGCCTGAGTTGAGAACTGGATGCCAACAGAATGGTGTTACCGGCAGTGTCTTTATGGTGTAAAGAAGTATCAACCCTACCGGTGACTGTGTTACCATGCAATTCAATATCCAAAAACGAGACATGGATGGACAGCTGGCTAGAAGGAAAAAGGATGTTACAATTGTTTGAATTGATGTAAGAAACAAACTCAGAATATGTGGATGTGTCTCCCTGCCAGACAAGGAGTACATCATCCACATATCTGGAAAACCAAACCAAATGAGTAGAGAATGGATTATTAATAGAAAAAAAATTTAAATTTCTTCCCACCAGGCCATAAAAAGTATTGCTAAAGATGGGGAGAACTTGAGACCCATCGGTGCCCCCAATGTCTGTAAATAAAATTTAGTACCAAACATGAAAAAATTATGTTTTAACAGATAATCCAATGATAATAAAATAAAATGTTTGAGGGCTGGCGAATAGGCACTATACTTCTCCAAATGGTATGCAATAGCCACCATAGCTGTATTGTGAGGTATGGATGAGTATCAGTTGACCATATCACATGTAGCAAAAGAATAGTTAGGATGGCATTTGAAATGATCGAAAACCTTAAGGATAGCAGAAGTGTCCTTCAAAAAAACTGGAGATCTAATGAGTAGTTGGAGATGACCATCCACCCACTCACTAAGGTTCTCGTTCAGGGATCCAATACCAGAAATTATTGGTCTGAGCGGAGGGAGGAAAACCCCTTTGTAAGCCTTAGGGAGCCCGTGGAAAATAGGAATAATGGGGTATTCAGGAATCAACCGTTTTCGTAATTTAGGGTTCAAAATACCAAGTCTGCTATATCCAGACTGTCAGGAAATATTAAAAATCTCTCAAATCTCTCCCTCCAAAGTCTTCAGCCGTCCCCCCTCCCCTATCCTATTTGGAGTAACAGGACCTAGCAATCTAAAAAGCTGCTTCTATGCAAAATAGTAGTGTACAAAAGAAGTGACAAACTTAATTATCCAGGCTAATTACCATACGAAATGGATCTCCTGGTAAAGGAGACATATGTGACAAATAGACACCTTTGAACATATGGGCCAGAGACTGAATGAGTTGTGCACTTGATCAGAAATAACAAGTATGACACCTGAAAGAGATAGTAAACATCTTGTTAAGGCTTCAAAGGGAATCTATCACACTCCTTACAATAGCCGGGACAGTCCCAGCTGCACATGAGTTCGATCTCCAGACTCTGAGGCACCAAAATTAAATATGGAATAGCGTCATTTCTATATTTCCGATTGTGATAAGACATATATTTTTAGTGGCGGGGCTAAATAAGGAAGAGTATGCATATTTTTCCGTATCTGTGAGCCCTGTCTGTGAGCTGTAATGCAACAATGCAGAGATAACCAACAGCATCATGTTTGATCTCTAAGGAAAGGTAAAATCGCAAAAAAAATATGGCATCATTTGCTAACTTCTGCAATCATCGAGCGAGGAGATATCACAGAAATTAGAGATTTAACAAAACCATGAAGGGCGGCGACCAGGTCATCACAGGGGAGTGTGTGGGCAGGGCCCACTTTAGCATAAAAGATCAATATTGATCTGAGAGATACAAATTTTCATGTAAGCAGGGGTCACGTTCACTGAAACGGCCAAATCAATCGAAGTGCTCTCCTTCGGCTAAACTGAATCGTCTCTGTGATTGGTATAGTAAGTTCTTCTATTAATCCCTTTTATTTTGTGTAACTGTATATGCTGTATGGTTTTGTCCCTCTTTGTAAAATCTTTTATAGATTTTTTTCATAAACATTGCTTCCCTTTGGATTAAAGGGGTTGTCCACTACTTTCACATTGATGCCCTATCCTTAGAATAGGGCATCAATGTATGATAAGTCGGGGTCCCGCGCTCGGCACCCCCGCCAATTTGCTGTTTTCTGCGGCGGCCGACGGCAGGAAGTGCTTACCTGCGGTGCTTGACCGTCAAGGTGTAGTGGCCGGCACTTGTTACTGCACATCCGCCTCCTATTCAATTCAATGGGAGGCGGATGTGCAGTACCCTGCGGCGGGCACTACAGATGGACGGCCAAGCACCACAGGCAAGCACTTCTGGCCGACCGATAACAGCTGATCGGTGGAGGTGCGGGACCCCGGCCGATCCTACATTGATGCCCTATCCTATAGATAGGGCATCAATGCGAAAGTAGTGGACAACTTCTTTAAATATAAAATTGAATAGGAAGTAGATGAGAAAAACTCCAGCACCTTCTCCGTATCCATCACAAGAAATGTAAAGTTAAAACGTCCAGTTTATTAGTTCCATTAAAAAAGCGCCATATGTAAGGCAGACCTTACGCGTTTCGAACCAAACAGGGGTTCTTAATCATAGGATACATTGCTATGGTTAAAAGACATATATATATGTTACTGTAAAAGTCAGAAGGCCGGTAAAACCTAGGATTTACCGGTCAATCTGGACATTTACCGAGGCCGTCGGTAAAAGCTCAAAATGAAAAGTAAAATTGGACTTTTACCGGTGAAGTCTTGGTAAATCTTAACATTTCTCAACAGCGTTGGTAAAAGTCAGATGTATTCCATATAAACGAACGATTTTGGACTTTTACCTGGGCGAATTGGTAAATCTTTACATTTACCAGCATGTGTTGGTAAAAGTAACTACCAGCATGTGTTGGTAAAAGTAACTTTGAGTCACAGAATTCTGACTTACCAGCAGATGATGGTGGTAAAAGTTAACTAAACGCAATTTCCGACTCTGATGAAGGCCTTAATCGTTAGAAATATTTTTATTCTTCAAAATGCAAATGCAAATGAACAAATACAAATAGGAAAATGCAAATAGAAAACATTTATGTGGGAAAATACTTCTCAAAAATGACAAATTACCGCAAATACAAGAATAACGCAACTTCAAAACTATGTAATTCTGAATGCAAATAGGAAAATGCAAATAGAAAACATTTATGTAGGAAAATACGTCTCAAAAATGACAAATTACCGCAAATACAAGAATAACGCAACTTCAAAACTATGTAATTCTGAATTCAAATAGGAAACATTTATGAAGGAAAATACTTCTCAAAAATGACAAATTACCGCCTGTGTTTCAAGTCCTTCTCTTGCAGCTTTTCGAACTCTTCTGACCGCACCAATTCTTCTATTGATTATATGCGAAATCAAAACGTCAGGTTGCTGATCATCATGAAGTTCTCCATCTTTCTTAGAAGGCTTTGACTCGGCACTTTTTTCTTTTAGGTCTTCATTATTCTTGGGTGGCAAAATTGGTGGAGTTTCATATGCTGTTAAGGTGTGCGGACAGTTGGATAAGTCCAAAGCTTCTCCTTCCGTTGTGAACAGCTGATGACAGTTGGATTCATCCGAAGCTTCTGCTGCTGTCGGTGCTGACGTGTGATGAAAGTTAGATTCATCTGACCCTTCGGCTTCTGTTGGTGATGTCGGATCACTAGGTTCCTCTTGCAAGCCAACAAACATTTTTTCAAGATCTTCTTCTGAAGAGAGATTTCTGATCTCATCACTAGGAATTTTGGAGGTAGCTAGACCCATCTGCATTGGTACTCCGAACATAGCTTCATAGGGCGAGCATTTTATTCCCTCATGGTATGCTCTATTTTTCATTGCTTGTACAAAGCGAAGGCCCTCAGACCACTTGGGTGTCATATTTGTTTCCATCCACCTTGACAACATGTTTTCAATGTCTTGATTTGCTCTTTCCACGGAGCCTTGGGACTGGCTGTGTCTTGGTTTACCATGCACTATTTTCATATCAGGCCACATCGCGCACAAACTCTGTATGACCTTGTTACGAAATTCCCTCCCATTATCAGAATGCAGAATACACGGGGCACCAAAAGTGGAAAAAATGTCAAGGAGGTGGTACGCAACCTCTTCTGCTCTTTTAGTGCATAAAGCACGTAGAAGAACAAATTTAGTGACGTGGTCTTGATAGACGAATATGAACTTGAAATCATTATCACAATTGGATTGCATGTCAATGAGATCGACTTGAGCACAAGAATTCATTTCACTGTGTAGGATGGGTTTCACAACAAGGCCTTTTTTGGTAATCTTCTGTTTTTTTCTGGCATGGCTCGCAGAGTCGCAGATAAATAACTATTGACTCCGTTGTGACATTTTTGAACTTACGGTTCACCTCCTTTAGGATCCTGGTCCGCCCTCTGTGGCCGGTACTGATGTGCGCATTATGAATGACACTAAAGAGTTCTGCACACCGAACGTAATGCAACACGTTGTCTTTTTCACACGATATTGGTGCAATTAACTTTTCATCACTTCCGACGGTCATGATGTCGTACCTCTTCAAACGCCTGTAGTGAATACTCTGTTTAGGTACCGCCACCTTAGCCTCCTTCACTTCTTTCAATATATTCTCGTATTTATCGTCCGTGAGATAAAAATTATTATCTCGCTTTTTCTCCACCACTTCATTCAAGAGCTCCAAAAAATGATCTTTCATTTCCTCACTCATGATCTGACAATCAGCTAGTGCCTGTGCAGCTTTGACAGGCAGTCAGCTATGCAGCTTTGAGCAGTATGTGCAACTTGCAAAACACTCAGGCAGTCGTCCAGCATGAGGACAAAAACAGGAAGTACGCCCATTTACCCACACTGCTTGGCAAGAATCCCATGTTCTTTTGTAATAGGGTTACTTAGCATTGTGTGAAAGACTGTACAACAGCACCATCTACTGGTCTAACACTGCCATTGATGAGTTAGTGATTTTCTTCAGGCAGTGATTGGGCAGCAATCTAAGAAGAGAACCCCAGGAAACTAGGACTTGAGGCAGGAGCTATTTTAGGGAGAGTGAGTGTACTGGTGCTGTGCTGACTAGACTGAGCCCAGACAGGGCTGTTGCGCTGTTTCCTTCCAGCCTTTTCTCGGAATGCGATGTCTTCCGATTCCCCTGATCAGAGACTACGGTGCTCGGGTGGAACAGACCGTTCATGGCACCCAGCAACTCCCGCTCAGAGCTTATCTGCATATCTTCTGGTTCTACCACATTGGCGCGGCAACGGTAAATCGTGTGAGCGGTGTTAGCGTCCACCTTGCAAGGGGCCCTTGGAAAGACTTTGGACTCTGCGCTCTACAGGAAGCTAAGTACAGGACAATTTATACACTACTACACCGGCAGCGTGTGTACTTCTTGTAACTTTTTGTGAGAGGGTGCTGCGGAACACTGATACCCTAAGATTCATAGGACGTTCTCTTTTGCATATTTTAGTGTGGGGTTAGTGGTTGTATGTTAGCGGGAAGTGGGCACTTTTTGTATGATCGGAACAATAATCATAGGATAGTCAGGATTGACATCTGTATATATAGAACGTACATACATTACAGGGTAGCAGATACCTTACAGGGTAGCAGATTTTGTTCATTGTTATTACCATATTTTCCCCATTTACTCTTATTACATTTATAAAAACTTTGAACACTGTGTCCTCCATTTCCTCGCCGTATCTGCCTAATCAGACACCTTTCCCACTGTGTCCTCCATTTCCTTGCCGTATCTGCCTAATCAGACACCTTTCCCACTGTGTCCTCCATTTCCTTGCCGTATCTGCCTAATCAGACACCTTTCCCGCGGTGGCTTACACTTTTTATTACACCCTTCTCAGCTACATTTTAATGTGCACATTTACCAACTGCGCTTGGTTAAAGTCAGATGTTCCATCTTCACACCTGATATTTCTGACTTTTACCACGCTCGACGGTGAATGTTAACATTTACCAAGACTTCACAGGTAAAAGTCAAATTTTACTTTTCATTTTGAGCTTTTACCGACGGCCTCGGTAAATGTCCAGATTGACCGGTAAATCCTAGGTTTTACCGGTCTTCTGACTTTTACAGTAACATATATATATGGACTGAAAACAAAAGAGAAAATAGGGTGGAGACAACAAAGAACAGGAAGTTCATTAGTGAGTGAAAAACCTCCTGAGGATAATTGCTCAGTAATATGCATAAATTAAACTTATGTGCATGGTATGCTGGCAAATTAAGTACACCATTAGAAAAAAGTATCAAAAAATGTACATTAGATCATTGCGAAAATTGAGACCATTGGGAATGCGAGAGTTAAGTTTAAGAATCCATGAGGCTTCTCTGGCTAAGAGCAGCTTGTCTCTATCTCCTCCACCTATTTGTCTTTGCACCTTGTCTATATCAATAATCTTAAGTGTGGAAAGATCACCACAGTGAAAATCAGCAAAATGATTTGTTTTTCATCTACTAATATTTCTTTGTTTTTCGGCTCGGCGATGTATATTTAATTTCAATTTTACATCAAATCAATGTGTTTCCTTATTCAGGAATGTGGACATACAATTTACATAATGTTTAATGATCATTTGTGATTCACTATATATATTCCCCAGTTGGACCCTGTGCACACGTTCAGTTTTCTTTTGTAAATGATGTATCTGCTTCCTGTGAATCACTATCTGATTCACCATTCACACTTGTTTTTTCTCCTAATAATTATCTGGCAATGCGATAAAACTCCTTTATGAAAGCTTTATATATTTCTATCTGTGATCTTTGCAATTGTATATATTGCCATCTGTATCTATCGCAGTAGTGTAGACGGCCGGTCCATTGGATCGTTGGCTTTTGTTTTACAATAATTCCCATTCATTCCACTCACCTGCCATGTCTGCTGCATTGGTAGCAATGGTTCCTCAGCCGGGACTCCTGGGACCAGTTGATCCGCAGCAGTTCCAGTATGGTGCCGGCAGATCCGTTCATCCAGGCCGCCCGCATAGTTTGCTTTTTAGACAGATATAATCATTTTACTTACTTTTGGTGACGTTGTGATACTTGAGTTACATTGCTGGCCATGTTTTCCGTGTCCTCATTGGTGTATGTTTTTTGGGACTGCTGGGACATGTTGTCCTTTAGCAGAGTCGGTGTATTTACAGCTGACATCAGAAGTTTACATACACTATATAAAAAGACATGTTTTTCTCAATATCTGACATGAAATCAGAATAAACCTTTCCCGTTTTAGGTCAATTAGGATTATCATAATTACTAGTGTTGAACAAGCACTAAAATGCTCGGGTGCTCGAAGCTCGGGCCGAGCTCGCCGTGATACTCGGGTGCTCGACCCGAGCAACGAGTCCAATGTTAGTCTATGGGAGACTCGAGCATTTTTGCGGTGGCACCTCCGGCAGTCTTTTAAAAGCCTAACAAGTGCCCAAAACGATAGTGACAGTGCTCAAATGACATGGGGACAGCATGGGGATCGCGCCAGGAAGCATTTCTGACCCCCAGGTCACTGCTGTCAACAACGTGGTCAGAGGTATTAAGCCACTTTTACGGGCTCACAATAAAACGTTCAAAAACTAAAGTGAAACTTTTTTACTGTGAAATATGTTAAGGAACATCCTTTCCAGGGAAAAGACTTGTGCATAAGTTAAAATAAATGACCAAAAACAAAAATACTCCTCCACACCTTCGGCTATGTTCACAAGTAGAATTTTTTATGCGTTTTTGCACTTTTGTATTGCTTTCAACTATGACAAATGCATTCACCGTGAAATGTCATTTTAACATTTTACAACCTTATCTGGCCATGTGCTGTGTGACACATGCATAAAGTGCTGAAAAGACAAGGGAACAGCATGGGGAAGACCCCTGGAAGCATCTCTGACTCCCAGGTCACTGTCTAAAAGTGTGCCCATCATAAGTGATCCTTACCGCATCAGAAGATGCAGACTTGCAACTATCCCCATGCAAGTTCTAGTCCCAGTGCAGTGTTCAATTGTACCTCCCCCATTCCTTGCAATACAAGCTCAAGTATGCAGCCTGCCACCCACCCACCCCCAGGCTGCAATACCATACTGCTTGCTTGCTTGAACTTGAAATTGGGCCTTTTAGGCATGTGGCGGCGGAATCTGGCCACCACGTCATGGCTGTGTTGGCGGCCTGGAATCCATACTCAGTCCCCAGCCGCCCAGCGGCCGGGTGTCCATACTCTGTCCCCAGCTGCCCCGCGGCCGGGTGTCCACACACGGTCCCCAGCCACCTGGGGGCAGCCGGGTGTCCATAAACGGTCCCCAGCCGCCCCTATTTCTCCTTGGAACACCCCCCCACACACTTTTCTTAGCCCGGCCTGCTTTAGGCAGCATTGGACGAGCCCACCAGAGAACCAGACTCCTCCGGTGGGCCCTGACTTCTCCATCGGTGGAGTTGAGAGTGCCAAGGTGAGGAGCATGATGATGATGACAGAAGTTAGCATCTGCTATGTTTTCTTTTAATGCAAGTCTAATTGTGCAGCCTGCCACCCACCCACCCCCAGACTGCAATTCCATACTGCTAGCTTGCACTTGAAATGGGGCCTTTTAGTTTGGAGGAGGCCGAAGCTGGCCACTACCTCATGGCTGCTTCGGCAGCGAGGTATCCATACTCAGTCCCCAGCCGCCCATATTTGTCCTGGTGTGCCTTATACATAAGATTAAGCGCGTATACCAAAACATTACCTGTGCCCTCCCCAGTGCATTTAGTGGGAAGGAGAGCCTATTCCGCTGTAGTGTGTGCATGCCAAACCCCTGTTCATGGTACATGCGAAGATGCCTCCCACCTTGCACCTGTCGTTGCAGACTTGCAACTATCCCCATTCAAGTCCTTGTTCCAGGGCAGTGTTCAATTGTACCTCTTCCATTCCTTACAATGCAAGCGCAAGTATGCAGCCTGCCACCCACCCACCCCCAGGCTGCAATACCATACTGCTTGCTTGCTTGCACTTTAAATTGGGCCTTTTAGGCATGTGGAGGCGGAATCTGGCCACCACGCCATGGCTGTGTCGGCGGCCTGGTATCCATACTCAGTCCCCAGCCGCCTGGTGTCCCCGCTTGCTCCCCAGCCACCAGGGGGTGGCCGGGTGTCCATACTCGGTCCCCAGCCACCCCTATTTGTCCCGGTAACCTTTCCCACACTTTTCTTAGCCTGGCCTGCTTTAGGGCAGCATTGGCCGAGCCCACCGGACTATCAGACTCCTCCGGTGGACCCTGGCTTCTCCATCAGGGGAGTTGAGAGTGCCAAGGTGAGGAGCATGATGAGGATGATAGAAGTTAGCATCTGCTTTGTTTTGTTGTAATGCAAGCGCATGTATGTAGTAGCGGCTAGGCCTGAGGTGGTCAGTGTTTTGGCGCATATCCTACCTCCTCCGAGGATTGCTGGATGTTTTCCTGCTACTATCCAAGTTCTATGACTCCCGTTAAAACAAAGCTTCAGGTGATAAATGATGGATGAGGTAGTGGCAAAGGAGAAAGAGCAGGAGGAACAGGGACCATTCACATCAATATCAGACCAGTCAACCAGATATGTCTTGTAGGATATGTTTCTGTAACAAAAGGAGCGGTTCGGCTACACAGTTATAGGGCATACAGTGAGTGCAATGCCTACCAAAAATTTTGAGCCACTCCAATGCCCCTTGGAAATGACATGGAGGTCAGAGGGCGTTAACTAAACCTTTTTTTCCATTTATAGCAACTGGGTCTCCCGTGCACTGTTGGCCTAAGCAGTGAATGGAAGGCTTTCCAAAAATTATGAGGAACTGCAATGCCCCTTACAAGAGCCATGTGTGGCACCCCAGGGGTCTAGTCACCACAGTAATAGAGATATTACGTCGGAGAGCAAGTGGGAGGTTTCCTGGTCAGGATCCCTTAAACATGCAACATCCTCCTGCTCCAGTCCTGGGAGGGGAGAATTCCGCCCTTATAAACTGGATCTGGGGCGGGGTTGAGTGAGTCAGAGAACAGTCAGAGTGAGAGCAAGGGAAAGTAACAGCAAGGAGCTCTGTAGGAGCTAGGAGCTAAAGACCAGGGGCTGGAAGCTGAGCAGAGCTCGCCCTGACAGAAGACAATAGGAACCAGACACAGGAGTCCGAAGCTGTGAGGACTTATATATCCAGCAGCAGAAACCAGCCGACAGGGGATTTCAGGTCCTCTGGCCATAGAAGCCCGGAGGCTCAGGCACAAGCAAGGGACCAGCACCGCCGTCGTGGAGCGGAGGCTAACAGAAGGCCCCAAGTCACCAGCCATACGGGTGAGCACTACACGGTACACTCAGGGACGTGGGCTACTTCTACCCGCTTACAGCAAGGTAGCCAGGAAGAGTGCAGACAGACGGGGAGGCCTACAACTCCACCTGGCCAGGGGAACTCCTGCTTGCTCACAGACTGACCAGGCCTCTTATGCTAGCCAGTACTCCCGGGAGGGTCTACCTTATAATCATCAGTAAAGACCCTGAACTGCACTGCAAAGACTCTGAGTCGTTCCTGCTGTGCTCGTGCACCATCACCCCGATCATCCACACTCACTGCCCTGAGGCTATACTCCTCCCGAGGGGAGTTATCCCATTCTATGCTGCGCACACAACACCAGCCTCAGCGGTGGTACTCCCTGACCGCAATCCATGGGTGGCGCAGTCGGACAATTAACCTCAAAACCTAAGAAAGACTGCCACTGGTTTGACCAGCCTGAGCCACGGGACCGGGTCACTGCCATGGAGACTACAGACCCCAGAGACCCGGCACCGGGTATCCCACACACGTGTACACACGGCCCAGGGGGAGCGTCACATGCAGTACAGCATATTACAAACATAAGTCCCATTATTGGGGAGTGGGTCTCCCATAGTATTTGCTTATGCCTTGCAAGCAAAAGCTGCCAAAAATTAGGAAGGAGCAACTTGCAATGCCCCTTAAAAGAGCCATGCAGTACAGCATATTACAAACATAAGTCCCATTATTGGGGAGTGGGTGTCCCATAGTATTTGCTTATGCTTTCCCAGCAAAAGCTGCCAAAAATTAGGACGGAGCAACTTGCAATGCCCCTTCCAAGAGCCATGCAGTACAGCATATTACAAACATAAGTCCCATTATTGGGGAGTGGGTGTCCCATAGTATTTGCTTATGCCTTGCAAGCAAAAGCTGCCAAAAATTAGGACGAAGCAACTTGCAATGCCCCTTACAAGAGCCATGCAGTACAGCATATTACAAACATAAGTCCCATTATTGGGGAGTGGGTGTCCCATGGTATTTGCTTATGCTTTCCAAGCAAAAGCTGCCAAAAATTAGGACGGAGCAACTTGCAATGCCCCTTACAAGAGCCATGCAGTACAGCATATTACAAACATAAGTCCCATTATTGAGGAGTGGGTGTCCCATAGTATTTGCTTATGCTTTCCCAGCAAAAGCTGCCAAAAATTAGGATGGAGCAACTTGCAATGCCCCTTACAAGAGCCATGCAGTACAGCATATTACAAACATAAGTCACATTATTGGGGAGTGGGTGTCCCATGGTATTTGCTTATGCTTTCCAAGCAAAAGCTGCCAAAAATTAGAACGGAGCAACTTGCAATGCCCCTTACAAGAGCCATGCAGTACAGCATATTACAAACATAAGTCCCATTATTGGGGAGTGGGTGTCCCATAGTATTTGCTTATGCTTTCCCAGCAAAAGCTGCCAAAAATTAGGACGGAGCAACTTGCAATGCCCCTTACAAAAGCCATGCAGTACAGCATATTACAAACATAAATCCCATTATTGGGGAGTGGGTGTCCCATAGTATTTGCTTATGCTTTCCCAGCAAAAGCTGCCAAAAATTAGGACGGAGCAACTTGCAATGCCCCTTACAAGAGCCATGCAGTACAGCATATTACAAACATAAGTCCCATTATTGGGGAGTGGGTGTCCCATAGTATTTGCTTATGCCTTGCAAGCAAAAGCTGCCAAAAATAAGGACGGAGGAACTTGCAATGCTGGCACCCTGGTGGTATAGTGGTGGCGGAGGCTGAGGATAAGGAGAAGAAGATAAAACAGCCGAAACGAGGAAGCATATACCCATGTGTGGGTGTGAAGCGGTGCATGTGAATACACCTCCCGAAATAACACAGTGGATTTGACTTTATGTTACTCTGCTGTCATTTGGTGGTGATGAGAAGTCTGGCCCAATCCAGCCCTTGTTCATTTTGATAAGGGTCAGCTTGTCAGCATTGTCAGTTGACAGGCGAGTGCGCTTATCAGTTATAATTCCCCCAGCGGCACTAAAAACACGCTCCGATAACACGCTAGCGGCAGGGCAGGCCAGGACCTCCAAGGCGTACAGAGCGAGTTCATTCCAAGTGTCCAGCTTGGATACCCAATAATTAAAAGGCACAGAGGAATCACGGAGGACGCTGGTACGATCGGCAAGGTACTCCCTCACCATCTTTTGAAACTTTCCACTCCTTGTGAGAGTACCCGCGCCTCAGGGCCTGTAAGCTGGGCGGGTGTCAGAAAACTGTCCCAGAACGTTGACAGTGTTCCCCTGCCTCTGCTGGATTGGAGTTGCATCTCTCTCGCCTCTACGCCTTGGTTGGACAACGAACTGTGACCTCTGCCGCTAGCGTGTTCAGATGGGAATTTTTTTAAGAGTTCTGCAGCAAGGGCCTTCTGGTACTGCCCCATTTTTGTAGACCTCTCCACCTCAGGAATAAGAGAGTGAAAGTTCTCCTTGTAGCGGGGGTCTACAAGTGTCACCAACCAGCAATTACTGTCACCCAACATTTTGACAATGCGAGGGTCACGGTTAAGGCAGCGTAACATAAAGTCAGCCATGCGTGCCAGACTGGTAACGGGCAAGATTTCCGTGTCCTCACCAAGATGACGACTGACCATGCTCTCCTCCTCCTCTTCCTCCTCCCCCCTGTCCTCAGGCCACCGACGCTGAACCGACGGTATGACACTTGTACAGGTACTACCGTCTACAACGCATGATAGCAGCTCCTGTTCTTCCTCCTCCTCCTCCTCTTCCTCATTGTCCCCCAATGCACGTTGGGATGAGATGAGGCTGGGCTGTGTGTAATCACCCGCTATGGCTTCTTGATCCATCTCATCATACTCTGGCTGCAATGCCTCCTCTTTAATTCTCTGCAGAGAGCGTTGCAAAAGACAGACAAGTGGGATGCTGACACTAATGATGGCGTCATCGCCACTCACCATCTTGGTGGCCTCCTCAAAGTTTGTCATGATGGTACATATGTCAGACATCCAGGTCCACTCCTGAGGTCTTATGTGTGGAGTCTGACCTGAATATCGACGGCCTTGTTGCAGCTGGTACTCCACAACTGCTCTCTTCTGCTCACAAATCCTTTGCAACATGTGGAGGGTAGAGTTCCAACGTGTGGGGACATCACACACCAGTCGGTGTACCGGAAGCTGCAAACGCTGCTGTAACACAGCAAGGGCGGCGGAAGCTGTAGCCGACTTGTGAAAATGAGCTGACAGGTGGCGTACTTTCACGAGCAGATCTGGCAACTCGGGGTACGATTTAAGAAACCGCTGAACCACGAGGTTAAGCACATGAGCCAGGCATGGTACGTGTGTGATCTCACCTCGCCTCAGAGCCGCCACCAGGTTACGGCCATTGTCACACACGACCATGCCGGGATGTAGGTTCAGCGGTCTCAGCCACAGATCTGCCTGCTCTTTCACAGCTGTCCAAAACTCACAAGCAGTGTGAGGTTTATCACCTAAGCTTATGAGTTTCAGCACAGCCTGTTGCCGCTTGGCGGAGGCAGTACTGCAATGCTTCCAGCTTGTAACTGATGTGGTATCTGAGATGGAGGCTGAACATGAGGAGGAGGAGGAGGATGTGCAGGAGCTGTACACTGTGGGGGCAACTCTGACTGACATAGGGCCCGCAATCCTCGGTGTGGGGAGGATGTGTTCCGTCCCAAGGTCCGACTGGGTCCCGGCTTCCACTATGTTTACCCAGTGTACCGTCAGAGAGATGTACCGTCCCTGGCCACAAGCACTTGTCCACGTGTCCGTTGTCAGGTGGACTCTCCCAGTAACTGCGTTGTTGAGGGCATGGCAGATGCTTTGGGACACGTGCTTGTGTAGTGCGGGGATGGCACACCGGGCAAAATAGTGTCGGCTGGGGACCGAGTACCGAGGGACGGCCACCGCCATAAGATTGCGGAAGGATTCCGTCTCCACCAGCCTAAAAGGCAGCATTTCCAATGCAAGCAGTCATGAAATGTGCGAATTTAGGACTGTGGCCTGTGGGGCGTTAGCTGCGAATTTCTGCTTTCGTTCAAAGGTCTGGGATATGGACAATTGAACGCTGCGGTGGGACGTGGACGTTGATGCTGTTTCTTGAGAAACTGCCATAACAAGTGAAGACTGAGAGGAGGGGGCATCTTTACATGCAGTATGGACAGGGGATTGCCTTGCACACACAACAGGGGGTTCTATTGCACGCACAACAGTGGAAGAAGCAGTGGTGACACCCGCTGACACTGGTCGTGGACCCTGGGTTTTGCCCCACAAAGTCGGGTGCTTTGCTGCCATGTGCCTGATCATGCTGGTGGTGGTCAGGCTGGTAGTTTTGTCACCCCTGCTGATGCTGCCATTGCAGGTGGAACATATGGCCTTTTTGGGGTTATCAGCAGAGTCTTTAAAAAAATTCCAGACTCTGGAAGACCTACCGCTTGTACTGGCAACGTCCCTCGTGTTGGTGTTACGGGGAACGGTTGCCTGCCTTCTGTCTGCGGCCACCACACTGCTTCTTCCTGCCTGTTGGGGTACTCTGCCTCCCTCCCCCTGTGTGCTGCTGGCCTCACTCTGCATGTTCTCCTTCCACGTTGGGTCAGTTACTAGATCATCCACCACCTCCTCCTCTTCCACTTGCGCACCACGATCCTCCTCCTCACTTCCTGGCAATTGTGTCTCGTCATCGTCCACCTCTTGTGACAGATTGCCAACGTCGACTTCCTGTGGCCGTGGCTGTTCAAATATTTGGGCATCGCAACATGGGATCTCCTCTTCCACCACTTCAAGCGTATCAGGCGAGGGGCCCAAATATGGAAATGGACCAGTGAACAGCTCTTCAGAGTGTCCAAGTGTGGGATCACTTGCTGTCTGACGACACTCGGCATGGTGGAAGGAAGGAGCATCAGGGTGAGGAGTATGCGGTCGAGACTCACGGCTACTAAGAGTTGACCGTGTGGAAGACAGACCGGAGGTGGTGGTGCCCAGGTAACTGGAAGTATTATCTGCTATCCAATTAATAACCTGTTCACACTGATCAGTTCTCAATACTGGTGTTGTTCTGTGCTTCCCTAGTAATTCGGTCAAGAAGTGGGAGCGAGAAGATGTGGCTGTTGGTTGTGGCACATTTTCACCTTGGCCACGGCCCCGTCCTCTGCACGAACCATCACCAGAACGTCCACTTCCCCGTCCCTTGCCACGCGCCTTGCCCATTGTAAATGAAGTAAAATAGCTTACACTTGCACTATCAATGGAAAAAGGGTAATAAAGAGTAGATTAGAACCGTGGAAGAGGAAAACCACAGTTATTGTTTACTGGGGTATACCACACTTTTTTAAATAGAGATATTTGCGGCTGAACAGTGAGCGACACACTCAAACTGCTTTTTTTTTTTAGATACCAAAGGCCCAAAACTGGATAGTACAGCGATTTGACCCGTGGAACTGCGAAACCACACTGGGATGTCGGGCCTACACAAGACTATTTTCAACAGATATATTTTTGTGTCACAACAGTCAGGAGACACTACTGTTTTTCTTTACGGAAAAAACTACCAAAAGCTGAATAATAGAGATTTTTTACCGTGGGATGGCAAAACCACAGTTATTGTTTACTGGGGTATACCACACTTTTTTAAATAGAGATATTTGCGGCTGAACAGTGAGCGACACACTCAAACTGCTTTTGTTTTAGATACCAAAGGCCCAAAACTGGATAGTACAGCGATTTGACCCGTGGAACTGCGAAACCACACTGGGATGTCGGGCCTACACAAGACTATTTTGAACAGATATATTTTTGTGTCACAACAGTCAGGAGACACTACTGTTTTTCTTTACGGAAAAAACTACCAAAAGCTGAATAATAGAGATTTTTTACCGTGGGATGGCAAAACCACAGTTATTGTTTACTGGGGTATACCACACTTTTTTAAATAGAGATATTTCCGGCTGAACAGTGAGCGACACACTCAAACTGCTTTTTTTTAGATACAAATGGCCCAAAATGGATAATACAGAGGTTTGAACCGTGGAAGTGCAAAACAACACTTCTGTTTCTCTAGCCTACACCAGACTATTTTCAACAGTTATATTTGTGTCTGAAAAATCAGAGACACGCTTTTTTTTGGGGGGGGGACACACCAAAAGGTTAATAAGACGGGTATTTGTACAGTGTGAAGGAGGAAAAAAAAGGAGGATTTAGATGAAAAAAAAAGGATTTTTCCTGGCCCCCGACACCTGGTGCTAAGTCCAGCAATTTCAGCAACAGGAGCACACAGGACTGTAATGCAGCGTTTGCTGGTATAACCACTGTGTCTCCTATACAGCCTGCCTGCCTGGTATCTGGGATGGATATTAGTCCTGAAAAGGACTGTTTGTTTGTTCTGCCAGCCTTTACAGACCCTACACTAACTATTTTGCAGTTTATATCTCTCCCTAAATCAGCAGCGCTGTCCCTGCACTGTCTAATGTGTCCAAGATGGCGGCGCCCTGTTTTAAATACTCGAGGTGACGCTGTGCGGCCAGCCAATCACTGTAATGCCCACAACCAACATGGCTGCAGCATTACAGTGACTGGCTGGCAATCCCTGCATGTTCATTGGCTCTGTAAAGAGCGCCAAACATGCAGGGCGGAGACCCGAGCTCCCGCCCGAGTAACCCGGAAATGCTCGGTGCTCGCCGAACATCCCGAGTAGCGTGATGCTCGGGCGAGTACCGAGCAGTGTCGAGCATGTTCGCTCAACACTAATAATTACCATAGTTTTTAATATTTGCCAAATGCCAGAATAATGAGAGCGAGAGAATGTTTTAAGGCATTTTTATTACTTACTGCAAAGTCAAAAGTTTACATACACTAAGATTACTATGCCTTTAAACAATTCTGGACTGCCTATATGATGATGTCATGTGTTTAGAAGCTTCTGAGACACACCTGTGGATGTATTTTATTGCACATCTGAAACACACTGCTTCTTTGTACAGCATCATGAGAAAGTCTAAAGAAATCAGCCAAGATATCAGAAAGAGAATTGTGGACTTGCACAAGTCTGGCTCATCCTTGGGTACAATTTCAAGATACCTGAAGGTGCCTCGTTCATCTGTACAAATAATTATACACAAGTACAAACAAGATGGGAATGTCCTGCCATCATACCACTCAGGAAGGAGACGGGTTCTGTGTCCCAGAGATGAACGTGCTTTGGTCCGACATGTGCATATCAACCCAAGAACAAAAGCAAAAGACCTTGTGAAGATGATGGCAGAAGCTGGTAAGATTGTGTCAATTATCACTGTGAAATGAGTACTATATCAACATGAGCTGAAAGGCCACTCTGCCAGGAAGAAGCCATTACTCCAAAAGAAACATAAAAAAGCCAGTTTACTGTTTGCAAATGCACACAGGAACAAAGACCTTAATTTTTGGAGACGTTCTGTGGTCTGATGAAACTAAAATTAAACTTTTTGGGCATAATGACTATTGTTACGTTGGGAGGAAAAAGGGAGAAGCTTGGAAGCCTAAGAACTAGTGTTGAGCGAGTATGTTCTGTCCGAGTATGCTCGGGCCGAGCTCCGAGTATTTATAGCTGCTCGGTGATATGGTTGAATCGCTCCCGTGTGCATGATTTGCAACTGTTTGACAGTTTTATTACATGTGAGGAATGTGTAAGAAATAGACATTCCTCACATGTAATAAAACTGTCAAACAGTTGCAAATCATGCACACGGGAGCGATTAAACCATATCACCGAGCAGCTATAAATACTCGGAGCTCGGCCCGAGCATACTCGGCGAAAGGGTTAATAGAACATACTCGCTCAACACTACTAAGAACACCATCCCAACTGTGAAACATAGGGGCGGCAGCATCATGTTGTGGGGTTGTTTTGCTGCAGGGGGGACTGGTGCACTTCACAAAATAGACGGCTTCATTAGCAAACAAGATTATGTGGCAATACTGAAGCAACATCTCAAGACATCAGCCAAGAAGTTAAAGCTTGGGTGGAAATGGGTCTTCCAAAAGGACAATGACCCGAAGCATACTGCCAAAATGGTAACAAAGTGGCTTAAGGATAACAAGTCAATGTTTTGGAGTGGCCATCACAAAGCCCTGATCTCAATCCTATTGAAAATTTATGGGCAATGCTGAAAAGGCAGGTGCGAGCAAGGCGACCTACAAACCTGGATCAGTTACATCAGTTTTGTCAGCAGGAATGGGCCCAAATTCCGACCAGCTATTGTGAGAATCTTGTGGAAGGATGTACCAAATGTTTGACCCAAGTCATTCAGTTTAAGGGCAGTGGTACCAAATACTAATGAAATGTATGTAAACTTTTGACTTTGCAGTAAGTAATAAAAATGCCTTAAAACATTATCTCATTATTCTGGCATTTGGCAAATATAAAAAATGATGGTAATTCTAATGTACCTAAAACGGGAAAGTTTTATTTTGATTTCATGTCAGATATTGAGAAAAACATGCAGATGTGTCTTTTTATATATAGTGTATGTAAACTTCTGGTTTCAACTGTATGTATTGTATCATCTGCCCCCAAAAATCTGCACTTTATTCCTCGTTGGTTTTGAGTTAGTTACTCAAATCTATACCCCTGATGTCAATACAATGCAGTTTTTTATTCTAAGGCCCCGGTCCCACTATCAGTATTCGGTCAGTATTTTTTTCTCAGGAATGGGGGATAAATGCAGAATTGGTGACTTGTTTCCATTATACCTTTTCTCTGATTGTTCCTCACCTGGTTTTGGCTCCAACTCCTGAGAAAAAATACTGACCGAATACTGATAGTTGGGCCGTGGCCTAAGATCGCTAGTGTTTCTAGTTAGGTAAGGATGAGGTTGCTTTATTATTTAACTTTCATTGCAGGGGACATTGGCTTCAGCTGGAATGGGCGTTATGGTAAGTAGGGTTTAATTTAGAACAATAAAAGGTCTCTGTGTTTATTTCAAATAAAATATTTTATTCATGGTGTTGTTGTAGTTATTTCACATTTCACTTTCACTATGGTGTTAGTAATGGGGGCGTCTTATAGACGCCTCTCCATTACTAACCTGGGCTTGTTGTCAGCTGGCCTTATAAGCTGACATCAACCCCAACCCTATAACCCCACTGCCACCGCTACAGGGCAGTGGGCAGAGCGGAGGCTAAGTGCCAGAATTGGTGCATCCTATGGATGCGCCACTTCTGGGGCGGCTGATTGCTGCTGTTTCTAGCCTCGGAGGGGGCCATTATTTATGGCCCCTTTCTAGGCTATTAATATCAGTCCCCAACTGTCTGTATAGCCTTTGCTAGCTGTTAAAATAGGGGACCCCAAGTCATTTTTTGGGGGTCCCCCATTTTAATAGCCTGTAAAGGCTAAGTATTCAGCTGGGGGGCTGATATTAGTAGCCTGGGAAGCTCTGTGGGTATTACCCCCTTCCCAGGCTTCAAAAATCTGCCCCAGCCGTCTGCTTAACCTCTGCTAGACAATAAAATTACGGGGGACCCCACACCAAATTTTTTAAATAAATCCTTTAATTTAACAATAAATGACAAGTACAGTAACCAGCACTGTCATTGTACTAATTATATACATGACTGACACCTTTCTATCTATTCTATGTGTATAGCTATTCTTTCTATTTTCATATTGTCGGGTACCGATGTATTGTAACTGTATGCGGCTGATGAATTGCCGGCTTTTAAAGAGACGGGGGCGTGAAAATCGGACGGCACTCGCATGGTCCGAGTGATGTGCGATTTTTTTCACACACCCATTGACTTGCATTGGCTAGTCTCGCCGCCCGAGATACGTGGCAAATCGCAGCATGCTGTGAATTTTTTCTCAGCCTGATTTCAGCTGAGAAAAAAAAAAAATCGCAGATGAGATGTCACTCATTCATTAACATTGGTCCGAGTGCAATTTGATTTTTCATTGCTCTTTCCCAACCAAAGCAGAGAGGGAAAGCGCGCGGTGGATGCTGGGCTGTGATGTGCGATGCAACCCCAACCACAGCCCATCAATCAAGGGGGAGTGCGTCACGTGCTCACGCCCGACTGCAGCCGGAACTTGACGTGACATCAGCAGATGTCGGAGTCGGCTGCAGCCGGGGTCACGTGATGCCTGGTGAGAGGCCAGCAATAACGCCGCTCACAGGCAATAAAGAACAAGCAAGGCATTTACAAAAAGACTTGTTGGCACAATTTAATTCCATGGGGACTGTAATATCCCAGGCAGCATGCTGGCATGGCTTACCATCTTCCACCATGCAAGACCGCCAACTTACCTATCAGTCCAGGCTGCACACTTTGCTTCAGTACTTGCTGTGTGCATGTCTCTTTTCTAATTGCTTAGGGAGGCGGCGCCGTTACTGCCTGATTCTTAAAGTTACAGTGTGCGCACTCCTAATGCGTCCCCAGCCTATTGCTGTGAGTCACTGGATACTTAAACCCCCTCCACCCAGTAGGAGGTGCCTGAGCAACACTTTCTTTCAGTGTGTTCTGTGCAACGGAGTTGCCAAGTCTTGTCCTGTATCTTGTCTGTTTCCGCCACCCTGGGGGCTGAGTTCCCAGGCTCGTTCCTGTATCTTGTTCCAGGTTCAGTTCATGTATGAACTGTGTCCTAGCCCATTATCTGTTTGTCTCTATGTCCGTACCTGCCCTTTTCCTGCAGTGTCTGAACCTGCACCTAACTCCAACTCATGGTCTCTGTACTTCTGTTTGTGAGTTTTGTGTCCACTCGCTACTTCATTGTAAGTACCTTAGGTGTATCTGGTTCTGTTTGTCCCATCTCCCTGCCTCCGTCTCTACCTCCTGTGTTCTAACTATCTTCCTGTGTTTCCCAGTCTGTTGCATGTGAACAGAGCCCTATCCTGTCTGCCTGCACCCTCTGCCATGCGGTTTCGCTCTGCTCTGCGTCTTGTCCACCGCACCTGCTGTTTTGCTCTGCTTGTCCACTGCACCTGCGGTTTTGCTCTGCTCTGCTTGTCCACCGCACCTGCGATTTCACTCTGCTCCACTTGTCCACCGCACCTGCGGTTCTGCTCCGCTTGTCCACCACACCTGCGGCTCTGTTCCTGTATCCCAGTCTGTACTGGTCCCTATCCAGCCTGCGTTCCTACCTGCCAGTACCCGCCTGTCTGCATACCAGCCATGCCTGCCAGTACCCGCCAGTCTGCATACCAGCCGCGCCTGCCAGTACCCGCCTGTCTGCATACCAGCCGCGCCTGCCAGTACCCGCCTGTCTGCATACCAGCTGTGCCTGCCAGTACCCGCCTGTCTGCATACCAGCTGTGCCTGCCCGTTTCTGCATTCCCCGGTGTGGGTCAACAGCTGTGTCCGGGGTGTGACCTGGAGTAGCACCTGGGCCACCTCCCACGTCCCTCCTCAGACCACAGAGTCGATTAAGCCGCAGTGTGTTCGTGGTCGGATATGGCGAGGCCCCTAGTCACGCCCCTCCAGGCACTCCTCGGTTCATGGCCCAGTGGGACCACTAACCACCCTCACACCAGTCAGTCCGGGCGTGAGCATAACAGGGCCATTGTTAATAGTAGTGGACAACCTCTTTAAGGTCTGGAAGGATGTCGATAGGTATCTTTTGGCAGATAGTGACTGGACCAAAAGAGTTGCTAACCGCAGACGTAGGAAGAAGGCTCCTGTCTTTAGGGTGGGGGATTTTGTGTGGTTGTCCTAAAAAAATCTGCGCTTAAAGATAATATCTAGAGAGTTTGCATCTAAATTTGTAGGTCCTTATAAAATTATTAAAATTTTAAATCCTGTGACAGTTAAGTTGCAGCTTCCTATTGCCTGGAAAATCAATAATTCTTTCCATTCTTCTCTTTTAAAAAAATTTGAGGGGACCTCAAGACATAATTGAGGTGGATTTGGAAGGGTATCGGGAGTATGAAGTAAGGTGAATTCTTGGTTCCAGGTGGGTCAGGTACTTTTTTGCATTATCTCGTCAAGTGGAAAGATTATGGTCCTTAAGATAATTCCTAAGTTAATTTGGGGTGTTATAGATAAATATACTGTATGTATGATTATGGAAGTTATATGAAAATGGAACTCCATACTTTTATGTATTAAGAATTACAGACAATCCAAAATGCCCTCCTCCTGCCCATACCACATTGTACCAATAACCTTATAATGATCAAAGATCCACATACTACGTAGAACATGGAATTATGGAAAATCCCTAATGATTATTGACTAACATATTAATCTGATAATAAGAGCTTGCTAATGATCTTTATTACTTTTAGGGAAATTACAGAATAATAAAAGATAAGTGATTGACCTTTGAACCTTACATGCAAGACGGACTTAATTGATTTAATTGAGTCAGCTTGACTTAATTGTTTACATATTAAAATAATGACCCATTAGCGACAGATGTCAGCCATAATTATGAGATAAGGCAATGAGGTAATGTGTGGAAAGGTTCCTGATTTTTCCTATAAAAAGCCTATTTGAGACACTACTCAGTGTTCATTTGTGATTTCTCCGACCGTATAGATCCTATATACAATTTGGCGACAGACAACTAAGACGAGAACACACACATTTTGTGTGCCCCTCATGCGATCAGATAGACAGATTATTGGGTGGGGCTGGGGAAAACCCAGCAGTCATGGTACACGTTGGTACCAATGACAAAGTTAGAGGGAGGTGAAAGGTCTTTAAAAATGATTACAAGGAATTAGGAGAGAAGCTGAAGTACAGGTGGTGTTTTCAGAAATACTGCTGATTCCACTACGTCACTAGAAAGTCAGCGGGAACTTAAGGAGATAATTGTCAGGAAGAAAGGGTTTGGGTTCATGGAGAACTGGGCTGACTTCTCTGTCGGCTACAGGCTGCACCTCAATGGGGAGAATGCAGATGTGCTGAGGAAAAAAATGGTCAGATGGATGGAGGAGCTTTCAAACTAGAATCTGGGGGAGGGAGGGTAGCCGTGCAAATAAGGGGATAGAGTAGACAGAGTGAGACATTCAAGAAAAGTAAGGAAGCGAGTAGAAGTAATAAATGTGCTAATAGTATTAAATGTCTGCAGGCAAATGCAAGAAGTCTTCAAAACAAAATGAATGAATCAGAGACTCTTAGGTCAGCCACAGATTACGATGTGGTGGGCATTACAGAAACCTGACTGGATGAAAGCCATGACTGGGTGACAAACATAGAGGGTTAAACTACATTCAAACGGATAGGAAAGAAAAATAGGTAGAGGGGTGGGTATTTTCGTTAAAACCAACTTAAGACCTCAAGCTCAATGATGACATGGGGGGGAGCTTCGACAATGTACAGCACACATGCCCAACTCTTGGTGATTACATTTGACCCACGACACCAGAACCACCACATCTATGTGGGGCCATTATTCCGCATGGAGGACTTTGTGGGGTCCATTATACTGAATGGAAAGTTATGCGGGGCCAATCATACTGTATGGAGGACTATGTGGGGCCCATTATTCTGTATGGAGGACTATGTGGGGCCCATTATACTGTATACTGGTTGGTCCACGACTTTGTCCAAGTTTTTCATTTTGGCCCTCTGCATGTAAAATCAGTATGGGTAATGTACATGGAAATGGCAATAATGGAAAGCTGCTAACTGGACTTTGCTACAAGTCTCCTAACATAGCGGAACATGAAGCGGATGATATGCTGCAACAAATTAAAAAGGCGACAAAAACAAGTCATGGTCAAAAGTGTTGGCTCCCTTGAAATTGTTACAGAAAATGTAAAAAGTAATTCTCCCAGAAAATTATTGCAGGTACATGTTTTGTTCTACACGTTTATTTCCTTTGCATGTATTGGAAAAACACAAGAAAACAGAGAAAAAAAGGCAAATTTAACATAATTTCACACAAAACCACATAAAATAGGTCGGGCAAAATGATTGACACCTTGCCAAAATTGTGGGTAAACAACTTTGTTTCAAGCATGTGAAGCTTGTTCAAACACAATTGTGGCAAGTAACAGGTGTGGGCAATATGAAAATCACAACTAAAACCAGATAAAAAAGGGAGAAGTTGATTCAATCTTTGCATTGTGTGCATATGTGTGGCACACTAAGAATGGAGAAAACATAAAAAGGAGAAGAGAACTGTCTGAGGACTTGAGAACCAAAATTGTTGAAAAATATCAATAATTTCAAGGTTATAAATCCATCTTTAGAGATCCGGATGTTCCTCTGTCCAAGCTGCGCAACATAATCAATAAATTTACAACACATACAGTCAAATATGATGGAGCTTCAAAGATGTTTTGGGGTTGTTTTGCTGCCTCTGGTCAGGTACCTTGACTGTGTGCAAGGCATCATGAAATCTGAAGATTAGCAAAGGATTTTGGGGCACAATGTAGTGCCTAGTGTCAGAAAGCTGGGTCTTGGGTCTTCCAGCATGACAATGACCCCAAACATACTTCAAGAAGCACCCAGAAAATGGATGGAAACAAAGTGCTGGACAGTTCTGACCAGCAATGAATCCGGATCTAAATCCCATTGAACACCTGTGGAGAGATCTTAAAATTGCTGTTTGGAGAAAAACATTAAAATTTGAAAGTCCTCAGTGGTTGATACCATCTTTTCAGTTAGCCATTAGTCAGTAAGCTTTCGAGACTACTCTGGTCTCTTCATCAGACATGGTATAACACAAAATGTGAAGAGTCACATATTTATACACAACAGGGCACAGGAATAATGCAATAGATAAGATAAGAGACTTGAAGCAGAACTATCAACATGGGAGAGGGAGAAGCAGTTGTGGCCGTAGAAATGTTTGGCCACAAGTGAATCTATTCTGTTTTTCTTTTATTGTGTGGCGATGAGAATTCATCCTTGTTTTAAGTTTTTGCCCTGTCTCCCCTACATACAGACCCCCAGTTGGACAATCGGTACATATAATTAAGTTCATTGTGATGCAGCTGAAAGTACCAGGGATCTTGTGGTCCTGATGTGAGTTGGGAATCTTTATCTTGTCCGTGGTCATTATAAATGTACAGGTTTACATTTCCAGTTGGTGAGGATGAATTTTATAAGTTTCACCACAAAGGTGAAACTATCCTCCCGGTCAGTTTGCTTTCCCTCCAAGTACCTTTTTATTCTAACAATGTTAGGTTTCTGGGAGATTATACTCGTTCCCTTTATTTGTGGTTCTCCTTAGCTTGCCTTCTTTGCCCTTTATGAATGCATTTTTGTTTCTCACTCAGAGTTTTTGTATTTTACTTCATACTTTCCTTTCTCCTTGTTGAGAGTGTGTTGCAGCCTCCCCTCTGGTTCCACAGGAGGTATGAGAAACTCCTCAATGGCTTATTAGTTAGTTAGGTGTGTGGTGGTCTTTTTAGTTGTGCAGCTAGGGCCTTTCTAGTCTCTACAGAGACTAGTTGGGTGTAGTTGCGACATTCTCCCCTGTGTGGGTTCTCTGGTGCTTATCAAGATCCGATTTCTGGTTAAAACATTTCCCACATTCTGAACATGAAAAAGGCTTCTCCCCTGTGTGAGTTCTGTGGTGAATAATAAGATTCCATTTATTTTTAAAATATTTCCCACATTCTGAACAGGAAAAAGGCTTCTTCCCTATGTGAGTTTTGTGATGTTTGGTAAGAGTTGATTTCTCTGTAAAACATTTCCCACATTCTGAACAGGAAAATGGCTTTTCTCCTGTGTGAGTTCTCTGATGGTTGATAAGAGTTGATTTCTCTGTAAAATATTTCCCACATTCTGAACATGAAAAAAGATTCTCCCCTGTGTGAGTTCTCTGATGTTTATTAAGATATGATTTGTGTCCAAAACATTTTCCACAATCTGAACATGAAAAAGGCTTTTCCCCTGTGTGAGTTCTCTGATGTTTGATAAGATTTGATTTTGTTGCAAAAGATTTCCCACATTCTGAACAGGAAAATGGCTTCTCTCCCGTGTGAGTTCTCTGATGTACAATAAGATTTGATTTCTCTGTAAAACATTTCCCACATTCTGAACAGGAAAATGGCTTCTCTCCTGTGTGAGTTCTCTGATGTGTGATAAGAGTTGATTTCTCTGTAAAACGTTTCCCACATTCTGAACAGGAAAATGGCTTCTCTCCTGTGTGAGTTCTCTGGTGCCTAAAAAGATCTGATTTCTGATTAAAACATCTTCCACACTTTGAACAAGAAAATCTATTCTCTGCTGTGTGAATTTTTTGAGGTTTAAGAAAAGACTTTTTGAGAGGAAAACTATTTCTATATTCTGAACGTGAAAATGGCTTCTTTGCTTTAGGAGCAGTTTGTTTTTTAATGCTTATTTTGTGACTTTGATTTTCCTTAGTAGTCGGTAATGAATCAGAAGACAGGACCTGTTTCAAAGGATCAGATGACAGATCTTTGCTGTGAAGGAATGATGGTATATCTGGAGTAATGTCATTCATTTCAATTGTATCCTGTTGGATCTGAAAATTATCTGATTTAAAAATTGAAGATATCAGCTGTCCCTCTAATCTCCTGGTACAGACATCTGCCAAGAATAAAACCAATTATTATTTTTAATAAAAAATCTTTGAATTTTATATTTTTTAACATTTCTACTTAAATTGTCCGTAAAAAGGCAAGTTATATAAAAAAAATTCACTTATTCACCAGAACAATGACTGTCTAATAGAAAACCTCATAGGCTGGATCAGTAAAGCGTGGTGTTCAACTGTTTTTTCATTCTGCCTCCCAAATATGGAATAAAAAGCCACCAAATGATGTTATGTAGGCAAAAAGAATACCAATAAAAACTTCTACTTATCTGACAAAAAACAAGTCTCCACTCAGATCCATCATCTGTCAGTGGAAAAACAGAGGTTTCCACATTATTAGTGGCTTAAAGGCTCTTGAAAAGCAACATGGCTTCCATAACCCAATCCAGCAATATCTGCTCTTCCAAAGTCAGATATCCTTCTCGCTTCTGAGCTTTGCAGTAGTTTATGTGCCTAAATCTCATTTATTATCCATGTATTTGACATTACTATAATGAGAAGAACCCACTTAATTGATGGTGTGTGTCTCCTGGAGCACAATCTGGGCACTATGTGTTGGGTAATGAAATTATATATTTGCAGTTTTCACTCTCCAACATCCACTGCGTGCTAATTTCCGGAAAGTGCCTGTGGAGTCAAAATAGTCACTTCTCCTATAGATTAATTCACTGAGGGTTATAATTTCCAAAATGGAGTCACTTTATGAGGATTTCTACTGCTCTGGTTTTCTGCCATTTTGTTATATTAGGGCTTCTGCAAAAGGTGTATCCCATCTCCTCTGGGACATCTACTTCTCCTCCTGCTTCGACTTGTGTGACGTCTGCTTTTGTCACCAGGCACCGTCTTATTCATTCTGCAGGCGGCGCTGGTGATGGAAGAGACGTCAGAACCAGAAGCTCTGGGCGGCGAAGGCTCTGTTAAGCCACTAAGATTAGGATTACTGGGACCAATAGTACCATCCAGTCTGGCAGTATGGGTGTATGTGCTGTCCAGCTGGAGTAATCTGCTCCCTGCTTCAGCCATTTGGAGAGAACCACACCCTACTAAAGCTGAAGGCATATTGCCGGAAGCTGCCAGATACAGCCTTGTTCTCCTCTGGTTCAGTCCTCTGTGCTCAGCTCCCGGCTTGTGTATTTGTTTCCTGTTGTGACCCCGGCCCATTTACTGACTACTCGTGTCTTCTGAGTTTGTATTTTCTCTATCCTTTTGGTTCTGACCCGGCTACCTGACTATTCTTCTTCCGATCTCACTCCACAGAACAGCAGGTAACACCGTGGCCCAAGCCTAGGGATCTCTGTGTTAGTCCAGATCCATGTAGAGGGGTTAAAGGATGATGAGCAAAGTAATTTGTGTTTATGACGTAAATTTATGAAGTAATTTATGTCCTCCCTCTGTCTAAAACTGAATCTGTCAAAAACTGAACTACTCGTCTTTCCTCCCTCCACTAACCTACCTATGCCCGATATTGCCATTTCCGCTTATGGCTCAACCATTACTCCCCAGCAACAAGCCCGCTATCTTGGGGTCATTTTTGACTCCGACCTTTCCTTCACTCCTCACATCAAATTACTCGCTCGTTCATGTCATCTACACCTCAAAAACATCTCAAGAATCAGGACTTTTCTAACCTTTGACTTGGCAAAAACTCTTACTGTAGCTCTTATACATTCTCGTCTGGACTACTGCAACTCCCTCTTATTAAACTCTCCCCTCTCCAATCCGTCCTTAACGCAGCAGCCAGGATCATATTCCTCGCCAACCGCTACACCGATGCCTCTTCCCTGTGCCAGTCATTGCATTGGTTACCCATCCAATATAGAGTTCAATTTAAAATTACCACGCTTACCCACAAAGCGCTCCATGCTTCAGTACCCCCCTACATCTCCTCCCTTGTCTCAGTCTACCACCCTACACGTGGCCTCCGTTCTGCCAGTGACTTAAAACTAAAATCCTCCATAATCCGAACTTCCCACTCGTGTCTCCAAGATTTCTCGCGTGCTGCGCCAATTCTTTGAAATGCACTACCCAGGACAGTTCGATTAATTCACAATACCCACAGTTTCAAGTGGACCCTAAAAACTCATTTGTTTAGACTGGCGTATCGCCTCCACACACTATCTGTCCATCCCAGTTGTCCGTCCCAGTTTTCCCCCAAATTAAAATCTTCCTCAAGTTCAGGTTCATACCAACCATGCACATAATAGCCTCGGTCAGGGCTGCACACATACTGGCAGGCGACCAGTCCATGTATTATTTATCCTATTTAGTATATCAAGGCTGCATTATACAATATATGTACATTCTACCTTTTGTGTCTCCCCCAGTTCCTCATAGACTATAAGCTTGCGAGCAGGGCCCTAACTCCTTTCAATATGAGATATGCTTATTCTGTATTGTTTGTATAATTTCCCCCTAAAATTTGTAAAGTGCTGCGGAATATGTTGGCGCTATAAAAATAAAAAAAATTATTATTATTATTATTAATTTGTGCAATCTGTAAACGGGTTAGATAAGGCAAGCCTATTCGTGGTGGCCATCTTTTGAGCTTCCAGGTGACCATGAACAGCGTCCCCAATACATTGTGTCTGCGAACTATTCCAGCAAGATCTGCATTCAAATAGCTAAATGGCGCTCCTGCCCTTCTTAACCTGCCATGTGCCCAGACAGTAGTGTACAACCGTATATAGGGGATTGTCAGATTCAAAAGAAGTTGGAAAATAATTTGTAAGGTCCATTTGTTTCTTATTATCCTTTATGAAGAATTCCAAAGTTATCACCACATAAAGTGATTTGAAAAATGGGGCCTGATTAGAAACACAAAACTGGCTGCAGGAAGGGGTTAAATCAGAGGATTACAAAGTCAAAAACTGTGACTATAGACAATAAAACATCTACTGAAATGATCAAACTCAACAGTCTTCATCAGAGAAAAATGAGTAACTAGTGGTGAAACCTCTCCGTGGTAATTGGAGTATGGGGCTCGGTGGCTCTTGGCAATCTAAACTATCGTAAGGGACAATATTTTCTGTCAGATGAGTTTCAAGAAGAAATATTAGACATTTAAAGTGAACTTTTTATAATAGTGCAGAGCTGAGGCGTCTTAAATTTAGATCTCGGGCATTTGGAAGAGGCAATGGAGACCTTTTTGAAAGACTACCAGGGAGTTACAGACTCACATAAGTGAGGCCGGCCGATCCCACCACAATGAACCTGTAAAAAAAGAAAGAATATAAAAACACTAAACCGGAGTCACACTCATTTATGGCGGACCATTGGAGCTACTATGAGTTCTGACCAGGAGAGTAGAGAATGTATTAGTGCCCCCATTTCAGGAGAGATTGTGCAGTAATCTGAATTTATTAGGATTGAAAACATAATGGAATTTATGACGTGGAGTGAATCCATGAAACCAGGGCTGGAGCCAACACATCTCCTGCAGGCGTGAATAAATGTATATTACAGCCATCAGCCACGCACAGCTTAGAGATATATCATGGCACAGGTGTAATGTTTTCTGTATAGTTTATCACAATCCTGTTTGAAGTTAGTTGGTTTTAAAAGAAATTGAACAGTCAGGATAAAGGGAAACTCTGTTGTTATTGTACAGAAATTCACACGTGTCCCTCACTGCACATTTAATGTTGTTGATCAAAAAAGTGAAGTTTGGCCAGAAAGACTGGACCAGGTCTTGTAGGGACCATATGAGCACATTCAGCAGCACAGAAGAGGGAGAAGGTAGATTCATCCAATAAGATATCAGGGATCTAGGAAGCCAACAGCATCATTACCCTCCGCTTTCTCTTAGAGGCCCATCATAATATTTTTCTTCAAGTGATTTTCTAATTTGTCAGCACATTCTACGTACGCTGTCATTTAGCTTTGTAGTTTACAGACCTGGGCAGGTAACGGTCAGCATCATCTAATCTCAGGGGGTAGGTGGATCTTCCAGGTTGTAAGTGCTATACAAAAGGGCTTTCACAATTTTCGCAAGTAATTTGAACATTTTCGGATGGAGGAGAATGCTGTCGTCTAGCGGCAAAATGGTGATCACACGATTGTGATACGGCCGGACTACACCACCGATAAAGCAGCCACAGACAGGGACTGAGAAGAATTTGTGACGACTTCTCTGTATTTAGTGGTTACTACTCACCTGGGCGGTCATATGTAGGAATCTCCTCTTTACACTGCTCATCACCCCTCACATATATCTCTGTAATATTAATATGGGTCAGATCTTCACACTGAAACAAATATTGTAAAAGTCACAAACAGACAGAGAAGCCACATCTATGATCAGCTCTAATCCTGCCATCTCCACCGTTCTCATTACACAAATATAAAACAAGACTGAACACAAGACCTTCACAGCCGTCTACACATCATAGGGGAGATCTCATGACACCTTCTCTTCAACTACCTGATGATCCTGAGGAACATTGGGATCTTCTTGTTTACAGTCATGTGGAAGAAGAGGACGGGGACATCTCTCTGGCGTTGTCAACTTACTGGATAGATCTGGAGAAAACACATGCAAGGACTGAATTCATTCTTTACATACAGATAATTATAGGCCGCGTGTATTTAGTCCTGTCTATTACCTGGTGATGTGAGGGGCTGGGGAACCTCCATCATGACGTCCTTGTACAGATCTTTGCGCCCTTCTAAATATTCCCACTCCTCCATGGAAAAATAGACGGCGACATCCTGACACCTTATAGGAACCTGACACATACAATGATACAGTCATCTCCCCGATCCCTTCATAGTGTTACTGTTTAATGTCCCAGCATTCCCAGCAGTGTCACCTCTCCAGTCAGCAGCTCAATCATCTTGTAGGTGAGTTCTAGGATCTTCTGGTCATTGATGTCCTCATGTATCAGGGGGTGAGGTGGAGGCCCCGTGATTAATCTCTGGTTATGGAGAGACACATTAATAAAACTCACTCCAGACATTTCCAGAGCCCTCGCCTCTCCAGTTCTGTCCATCTGTAATTCCCATATATAAGAATGATGTAATGTGACGTCATCAGAATCTCTCACCTCTCCAGTAAGCCGAAAGAGGATCTCTAGGGTGAGGTGTAATAACCTCTCCGCCATCTTGTCTCTGCCCATATCCATCTGTGATAGGTAAATCAGGAAAATTCTCTTATATAGAATATCTCCACTGAGAGGATCGGAAACTGCAGAGAGAAGATGATGAGCAGATGTAACATCATAAAAATCCTGTGTAATAATACAACTATTGGAGATAATGAGGGGAAACATATAAGGAGATTTATTATTTTACAGAATTTCGTTTTTTTTCCTTTACATCTAGTAATAAAACCTTTATATTTTAGGCCACAGACAACAAGCAGTTTCTTCCTCGGAGACTGCAGCTGAATACGTTTCTCATAGACTCATCTTCCATAACGCTAATTCTCGTCTAATTTTCTGACACTGGAATTGACATTGAGAATAACCTCGGCACTCAATGGTTCTTATAGAAAACATTTTTTTTAATGCAGTCCAAAAACAAAAGTAAACGTTTCGGTTGACCTGAGGACATTGCTGCATTGACGACAATGGAGACATGGGAATGTGCCCATTTTGGGATTCTGCAAGAACCATTGTTTAGGACCTTGGTGCGCTGTGCCCAAATCGGCACATACCAGAGAGTCTGTAATATTGATTGCTCTCTTAAAACACGGTAGGAAGGGTTGTTGGAACGCAGGGATCGTGGGATAGCCAGTTTGTAAGATGTTCCTGTGTTTCCTAATGGTTTTATGTAAGATGTAGGTGAAGGGGTGGAACGTGTGAACAAAGGGGATTCTGTCCTTAGTGTTTGGACGATCAGTTCTGGAATACAACGCCTGGGGATGCAAGAAGCTAGGTGGATAGCCTCGTTCAGTGAATTTGGTTATCATTTCTTGTAACCTCTGATTGCGGATAGTTTCACTGGACACTATCTGTTTGACCCTCTGAAATTGTGATGTAGGTATAGATTTATTCATCGACATTGGATGATTGCTAGAAAAGTGTAATAGGCCATAGCGATCGGTGGGCTTGGAATAGAGGTCAGTTGTTAGGTGGCCCTGTGTATCCTTGATCCTTGGAAACTAACACTGCTTGAATCATATGTCATGGTGAAGCTCAAATCTGGCCATGCGGAGTTCAGTGTGGAGAAAAACCTCTAAAGATTCTAAGGGACCCCCCCATATGCAAAAGATGTCGTCTATGAAACGTTTCCAGAGAATGGAATGTTCTTGAAAAAGTGGATTAGAGTAGACCACCTGACTCTCGAAAGCTGACAAGAAGCAATTTGCATATTGGGGGGGCCACATTGGTGCCCATCACTGTGCCCTTCACCGAAAAGCCTTAATAGGGAGTATGACCTACTGGCCTTTATATAAGGTTTTTTTATGCTTGGAGTTTGGTTCTCATTGAACAATTGGTATAAAGAAACTTGTCACCCAGGGATCTTATGTGACCCTATGTTAAAATGTATTTTACATTTGGAAATGTGGTCTTCAATTTGAATAGGTCAATAATATACATGTTTTGATCTCCATATCCTACTCAAATATTGTCTCCTTTATTGCAGATTATTCCTCTCTGACACATTCTTGTCCACTCTCCTGGATTCTTCTCCACTCCATCAAAGGCTCTGGCTCATGCCCATGGGGTCTTATGCTCTATACTGGTGGAATGCACGTTCTCTCACTGGCACTCAAACTTCCGGCTCACTGGAAAGCATTTACACCGGCTTGTGGAACGCACAGCTTCCTGGGAGAAGCGCGTCACTTCCCGTGACATCACACGTGCACTTCCGGAGTTCACACTATACAGCCCTGTAGGATTGGCAGCGATAGGTCAGCCGCCCTCACTAATCCCGCCCCCCACCTTTAGATATCATCCTGCCCCTAACAACGCACACAGCACCAGGAACTAGCGGTGGACACCGCATTCCTCTAAACCACTACGTGCAGCACCACTTTACAGTGGGTACGGAAAGTATTCAGACCCCTTTAAATTGTTCACTCTGTTTCATTGCAGCCATTTGGTAAATTCTAAAAAGTTCATTTTTTTCTCATTAATGTACACTTTGCACCCCATCTTGACTGAAAAAAAACAAATGTAGATTTTTTTTTAAATTTATTAAAAAAGAAAAACTGAAATATCACAAGGTCATAAGTATTCAGACCCTTTGCTCAGACACTCATATTTAAATCACATGCTGTCCATTTCCTTGTGATCCTTCTTGAAATGGTTCTACTCCTTCATAGGAGTCCAACTGTGTTTAATTAACCTGATAGGACTTCATTTGGAAAGGCACACACCTGTCTATATAAGACCTCACAGATCACATCAGACCAAATGAGAATCATGAGCTCAAAGGAACTGCCCAAGGAGCTCAGAGACAGAATTGTGGCAAGGCACAGATCTAGCCAAGGTTACAAAAGAATTTCTGCATTACTCAAGGTTCACAGTGGCCTCCATAATCCTTAAATGGAAGAGGTTTGGGACCATCAGAAGCCTTCCTAGACCTGGCCGTTCAGCCAAACTGACCAAACGTGGGAGAAGAGCCTCGGTGAGAGAGGTAAAGAATAACCCCAAAATCACTGTGGCTCAGCTCCAGAGATGCAGTAGGGAGATGGGAGAAATTTCCACAAAGTCTGGGGTGCAGAGTGTACTTTAATGAGAAACAAAATGAACTGTTTAGAATTTACCAAATGGCTGCAATGAAACAAAGAGTGAGAAAAATTTAAAGGGGTCTGAATACTTTCCGTACCCACTGTATATAGAATGGAGCCGGTCTACAATAATGTACTGCGTCTGCGCTACTTCTCATGAGCTAGAAGTCCGATAATGTCCATCCCCTAGTGTGCATGTGTTTACACTGAAACGCCAGATAAACTGATTCCCACCGTGCCAGTAGTACCCGGGACTGCGTATGCCCGTAGTTGTGTTACACGCTGAAGCACATCTAGAATCATTCTGAGACTGCGCATGTCCATAAGCATGAGTTCCACGCTGAAGCGCATAATGGATTTGGATTGCATTTCACCAATATAGAAAAGTCCTGTCTCTGAGGTCAGCGTCATGGGAGACTAAAAACAAGTACTGCACATCCTCCCATCATGCAATAGGCATGTAGATCTACTTTATCACTACATAAAATATGGGATGATGGCCAAAGTATATTCCTAAATGGTCAAATTTGACCCCTATTACACAATTAGAAATACACAAGGAACCCACACTTGTTAGTTACTTAATAGTATAAGTGGGATATAACTGATAAGAAATAATTCTGATATAGAAACTCAGATATCTCGATGAAGTACAACAATATGTGAACCCCATTCACAGGGAACAATGAATGAACAATGACAGTAGCAATGAATAGAGTATAAAATCCAAAAATGTAACCCAGAATGGGGCTGTATTCACACAAAACAGGCATAGGAAATTTGCTCATTCAGTCCCTTAGGGTCTAGTGAATCCAATCTGGAAATCCACTCACTTTCCTTTTTGAGGATACATCTATTGAGATCACCCCCTCTCACATTGGGTTTAAACTCAATGATACAAAAGGAGATGTCTCCGGTTTCAACTCGATGTACACTGTTCATGTGTCTCGCTAATGGGGTGTCCCGACCTTGGCATATATCGCCCAGATGCTACCCCACCTTACTCCTAGATTCCCTCTTGACCTTGCCTACATAATCTAGGGGCAGGTGCATGTGGCCATATATACAAGTCCCGAGGTTTTACAGTTGGAATAATCCCTCTGAACAATGGTTTTACCAGTAGAGGAACAAGATTTACATGGTCTCATCCAATTACACGTGCAACATTCTCCACATCTAAAGAAACCGCAGACTCTTCTATCTAGCCAAGTCCCTTTGGTTTTTTATAGACACTATGCACTAAATGGTCCCTAACTGACTGACCAATTCTGAAAGTTATTGTGGGAGTAGATCACACAGCACCCTCAGGTCCGCGTCGGCCACAAGTACATCCTAGTGTTTTCTGAGGATATTAAAGATACCGTTACTCAGTTCCTATTACCCTTGTTATCCCATCTTTTTCTTGCTCTCTTGGTTAGGTATGGAGGACTGTCTGTCTCTCCTGTTTTTCTGCAAACAATCGTGCGGAATCTAAACTGTACTGTGGGTACCTTTTTCCATGAATCTGGTGTTAATGTCTATTGTCTGTATATTAAAATCTGTGACATTAGAACAGTTCCTTCTCAACTGTAAAAATTGGCCCTTGGGTATTCTCTTTTTCAGTGGGATGGGGTGGTGGCTATCCCATTTCAATAGTTTATTAGTGCTTGTAGGTTTATGGTAGATGAGTGTCCCTAGGGTCCCATCCCGTTATTTCTAGATTAGTACATCCAGGAAAGGCAACTGGTAATAATTAAACTCAGATGTAAATCTAAGGCCATCGCTATTGATATTGAGTTCCCTGACAAATGCAAGAAACTGTTCACTCTTCCTTGACCAGATGATAAAAATGTGGTCAATATATCTATACTGTACCCCAATATATGGATGTCATCACTTATGATCATCCCTGAATATTGTGGTTTCCTCCCACCAGCCCAGGAAGAGGTTATCATACGAGGGGGCACAGGGGCTCCCCATCGCAGTACCGCTGAGCTCGGGGGAAGTACTTCCTGTCAAAAAGAAAGAAGTTAAGAGTAAGAGTGAATTTTAGAAGATCCTCCATGAAGTCATTATGTCTGCTACACTCTATTGATCTCGATTTCAAGAAATGTCTTACTCCTCTGATATCATCCTCGTGCGGTATATTACTGTACAAAGCCTCGATATCTAGTAAGGCCTGCTCCCCTACATGCATGTATACATGCTCGAGGGTCTACATGTAGGGGAGCAGGCAGAAGGAAACCCATTTTCCAGAAGAATCATTCCAAGTGCAGGACCTCAGGCGATACTGGGGGAACATTATACTGTGTGGGGGCATCATACATACTGCATAAGGGGCATAATGGGGGCATCATACATCCTGCATAAGGGGCATAATGGGGGCATTACACTGTGTGGGGGCATCATACATCCTGTATAAGGGGCATAATGGGGGCATTACACTGTGTGGGGGCATCATACATCCTGCATAAGGGGCATAATGGGGGCATTACACTGTGTGGGGGCATCATACATCCTGTATAAGGGGCATAATGGGGGAATTACACTGTGTGGGGGCATCATACAGCCTGTATAAGGGGCATTACACTGTGTGGGGGCATCATACATACTGCATAAGGGGCATAATGGGGGCATTACACTGTGTGGGGGCATCATACATACTGCATAAGGGGCATAATGGGGGCATTACACTGTGTGGCGGCATCATACATCCTGCATAAGGGGCATAATGGGGGCATTACACTGTGTGGGGGGCATCATACATCCTGCATAAGGGGCATAATGGGGCATTACACTGTGGGGGGATCATACATCCTGCATAAGGGGCATAATGGGGGCATTACACTGTGGGGGCATCATACATACTGTATAAGGGGCATAATGGGGGCATTACACTGTGTGGGGGCATCATACATCCTGTATAAGGGGCATAATGGGGGCATTACACTGTGTGGGGGGCATCATACATCCTGCATAAGGGGCATAATGGGGGCATTACACTGTGTGGGGGCATCATACATCCTGTATAAGGGGCATAATGGGGGCATTACACTGTGTGGGGGGCATCATACATCCTGCATAAGGGGCATAATGGGGGCATTACACTGTGTGGGGGGCATCATACATCCTGCATAAGGGGCATAATGGGGGCATTACACTGTGTGGGGCATCATACATACTGTATAAGGGGCATAATGGGGACATTACACTGTGGGGCCAGTAAAGGGGTCCTGTACTATGAGAACAATACGTTTCCTCCCTTCCTGTCTCCATAGTTGGGTCGTATGCATCTATTACAGGAAACAGAACAAAAACCTTATGATTCTTATAAAGGGGCAACACAAGACCCCAAAAGAGTCTCCGTGCTGAAGGGGTTAATGCCCCCTGCGCCCAGTAATGGGGTCTCCACATACCTCCACCTGCAGAGCCGCCACCACATATATGGCTGCTCTGTGCGCACAGGAGCTGTGATGAGGTCACAGGAGGGGAGGAGTCAGGGGTCACATGATCAGGGGCCTCAGTGGATGCAGGACTCTGCTGTGCTGGTTGTCATGGTGCTGGATGAGCTGCAGTTTATGTGTGGGGTCAGGAGGGGTTTACAGTGTGGATGTAGCAGAGCCGTGTGTGTACGAGGTGTACGGAGCAGAGCCGCGTGTGTACGAGGTGTACGGAGCGGAGCCGCGTGTGTACGAGGTGTACGGAGCGGAGCCGCGTGTGTACGAGGTGTACGGAGCAGAGCCGCGTGTGTACGAGGTGTACGGAGCAGAGCCGCGTGTGTACGAGGTGTACGGAGCAGAGCCGCGTGTGTACGAGGTGTACGGAGCAGAGCCGCGTGTGTACGAGGTGTACGGAGCGGAGCAGCGCGTGTACGAGGTGTAGGGAGCGGAGCCGCGCGTGTACGAGGTGTACGGAGCGGAGCCGCGCGTGTACGAGGTGTACGGAGCAGAGCCGCGTGTGTACGAGGTGTACGGAGCAGAGCCGCGTGTGTACGAGGAGTACGGAGCAGAGCCGCGTGTGTACGAGGTGTACGGAGCAGAGCCGCGTGTGTACGAGGTGTACGGAGCAGAGCCGCGTGTGTACGAGGTGTACGGAGCAGAGCCGCGTGTGTACGAGGTGTACGGAGCAGAGCCGCGTGTGTACGAGGTGTACGGAGCAGAGCCGTGTGTGTACGAGGAGTGCGGAGCCGCGTGTGTACGAGGTGTACGGAGCGGAGCCGCGCGTGTACGAGGCGTGCGGGGCGGAGCCGCGCGTGTACGAGGCGTGCGGGGCGGAGCCGCGCGTGTACGGGGCGGAGCCGTGCGTGTACGAGGTGTGCGGAGCCATGTGTTTGAGGTGTATGGAGCCGAGCCGTGTGTACGGAGCGGAGCCATGTGTGTACGAGGTGTACGGAGCGGAGCCGCGTGTGTACGAAGTGTATGGAGCGGAGCCGCGTGTGTACGAGGTGTACGGATCGGAGCCATGTGTGTATGAGGTGTACGGAGCGGAGGCGCGCATGTACGAGGTGTGCGGAGCCATGTATTTGAGGTGTATGGAGCAGAGCCGTGTGTACGGAGCAGAGCCGTGTGTACGAGGTGTGAGGAGCCATGTGTTTGAGGTGTACGGAGCGGAGCCGTGTGTGTACAAGGTGTACGGAGCAGAGCCGTGTGTGTACGAGGTGTACGGAGCGGAGGCACTCATGTACGAGGTGTGCGGAGCCATGTGTTTGAGGTGTATTGAGCAGAGCCGTGTGTACGGAGCAGAGCCGTGTGTACGAGGTGTGAGGAGCCATGTGTTTGAGGTGTACGGAGCGGAGCCGTGTGTGTACAAGGTGTACGGAGCAGAGCCGTGTGTGTACGAGGTGTACGGAGCGGAGGCACTCATGTACGAGGTGTGCGGAGCCATGTGTTTGAGGTGTATTGAGCAGAGCCGTGTGTACGGAGCGGAGCCGCGTGTGTACGAGGTGTACAGAGCGGAGGCGTATGTGTATGAGGTGTGCGGAGCCTTGTGTTTGAGGTGTATGGAGCGGAGCTTCGTGTGTGCGAGGTGTCCGGAGCGGAGCCGCGTGTGTACAAGGTGTATGGAGCGGAGCCGCGTGTGTACGAGGTGTGAGGAGTGGAGCCGCGTGTGTACGAGGTGTATGGAGCGGAGGCACGCATGTACGAGGTGTGCGGAGCCATGTGTTTGAGGTGTATTGAACAGAGCCGTGTGTACGGAGCGGAGCTGCGTGTGTACGACGTGTACGGGGAGGAGCTGCCCACTTACTAAAGACTATGATACTTTTCCATCACTGTTACAAATATAACGCTTACATTGGAGTAAGAGTACAGTGAGGATAGGAAGGAAAGCAATATTGAATTGTGTGGATAAAACAAAATCTTGTTTAAAGTTCATTCAAAAGTGGTTACAAAAATACGGAAAAAATAGTTCATAGCACAGAAAGAAGTATTAGGTTATAAGAGAGGAAACAACATTCATAAGTTCTTAAGTATACAGCATGAGATGGTCCGTGGTGGAGATTCTCAAGGTATGAGACATCTGCCCATTCATGTCTGCCTCTGCTTATATACCATCTCGCCTCATAGACATACATTGGAGATTATTTTTACAGTTTCATGACCCAATATCGCGACTTTCTGGTATATTAGTAACTTCTACCATGTTAGAACAAAACTAGTAACTCATGGAATATGCCTTTTGACTACGTGCACATTTACCTTGTGTTGGTATATTTTAAACATATGGCTAGTGACCTTTAAAGGATCATTAGTTATCTCCAAATAACCCATATAGACCAGAGTCCTATAGGTTTGACGTACAGAACAGGTGTCTCTGCCAAGGTTCCCAGAATAACTGCAATCTTTCTCTAGAATATTTGAAACTAAGCAAGGCTCGAACCAGAACTTTAAAGCTTATGTATATACTTTTATCATTAGAGAGTAATATTTTACAGTCCCCCCCTGATTATGATTTAAGAAATATCATAATCAATCCTAAACTCAGACTGTGGGGACCCCCAACCAAACCCAGACGCTCAGCCCCCCTACCGCCACCCCTTCCTTAACACTACAATAATGTAACTCTTACAACTGGATGGGTGAGGATCGGTAACAGCTTTATTAACACTTTAACTCGTTCCATTAGGAAGGCATTTTATTTCCAAAAATAATTCCGCTTGTTGCCGCATGCCCTGTGTCTCCACACCGGCAAGTTGGCCAACAAGAATAACTTTCCAACATGTCCTTTCTATTTCAGGCCACGGAGGATCCTGCATACTCGTAGGCAGGACTCCGACCCCCACCCATTTGTTCCACTCCGTCCTGGAGTCCTGACAGGAATATATCCAGTCCAATATCCATTAAATGAACACCATCGAGCCTTAGCAGGCCTGTTTTATCTCCTTCCAGCTCTCGGTGTCTTATCACTACACCACCTCTTTCATTTACAAATTTTGCCAATCCGAATATTTATTAGCCTCCTTGTCCGTTCGATGGCCATGATGTCTCTCGCACCTCTCCATACAGCTCTCGGCACAATCTCCGACCATACTATCGTTAGTTTACTAAAAAATGCTCTGAAGCGCTCAGTGTCTAGCTTCATTATTGCCATTAGTTATGCGCTCTTGTAATGACCGAGGTCGTTTCCCCCGGCGTGTATAACTAACATGACCGGACCTGTCGATTCTCTTCCTATGTCGATTATTAGTACCTGTGGCCTCTAATACCTCTCCAGTTGAAATATGTGTTATGAAACTCTATATTCCTCCCGCCCGGGCGGACTTTCGCCTTTTTTTCTGCCCAATATATATACGAGTGGCCTATCACCCACACTGTTGGCTTATCGTCACCTGTAAAAGAAACAAACTACGTTAGGATAACAAGTCCGGTCTTATGTATCTTGCAAAACACGAGGATCGCCATCTCCCTATCCTCTGAACTTCCGTCTGTGACAATCCTGCTTTAGCTGCTTCCGTGGCTGCGCCTATGCGGAATGAGTGTGTCCCGTAATCTTTGGGGTGGTACCCTGCTGATGTTAGGCATTTATTAAATATAGCTTGGAACTGGTATCTTGATAATGGAGTTCCGTCAATGTGTGATAGGAAGAAATTACTTTGCGGCCTGATGGCTGTATATGTTTTTACTATTGTTACCGGACACAGTATACCGTTAGTGGGTTGTAAAAGCATCCAAGTGCCCCTGCCCGCTGGGTCCATTTTGGATTTGCGTATGCGTAGGCGTATTGCATTATTGGCTATGACTACGTCCTGGTGTAATAAGCCTCCACTGGTGGTGATTTTGGATCGAGGGACTAATTCGCTTTTGCGTAGTGCCCCGAAGAAGGCGATTGCAAATGCAGTAGACACTAGTGTTGCTTCAAATTGTGAGTGGCATGTTAATGGTGTTAGGGATACAATTTTTGAGAGCAGATTTAGTGACACGGGACATCTGCACTCCTGACTTGGCTGACCCCTTTTCCACCCTTTTAAGGCTTGCCTGATTATGAATCTTTTTGTCACATCTTCCCAATTCAGTAATTGAAAGTAAAATGCCACTCCGGTTAGCCACCGCTGCGCTGACGCCCCTGATATGCCCCTCATCATTACTTGGTGAAGAAATTCTATGGTTACATCTAGTCTGGCTTGTTCACATAGGTCGACCCGTCTGCCTGCTACTAATCGTGTCCAGTCTTCCCATGCCTTACCGTATGCCTTCCACGTTGACGGGGCGACTGATGCTCTGATTAATGGCATCAGCTGTTCGCCACTATATCCCATAGGGAGGGTGGGCAACTGGTGCCCGACGGGTGGGCGTTGGGGAGGAGCTCTCTGAAAACCTGCCAATTGAATTGTGATAAAGCGTTAGCAGCAGCATTAGACTCTTCAATATTGTAGCTCGCGCGAACCCATATATTGTGTTTTAGGCACAGGAATGCTAGCCGGCGTAGTAGGCCTAGCACTGGGAGAGACGATGATGCCATCTTATTAATGCAGTGCACTAGGCTGGTGTTATTTGTTATGAAGCGTATATTTTTGTTAGCTAGGTACGTGCTCCATATTTCTATGGCTACCACTATTGGGAAGAGTTCCAGGAGTGTCTGGTTTTTTGTTAATCCTTGTTCAGACCAATATGGAGGCCATAAGCCTGTGCACCACTGGTTATCTAGTATCACTGCATATCCGCCCGCTTCTGCTGCCCCGGTGAATAATCTTAGTTCAATGTTGGATTGTTCTGCTGATATAAATAACGTGTGACCATTGAATGATTATAAGAAGGTTTTCCACACCTCTAAGTCCGCCCGAAGCTGCCTGGTGATTCTGATTCTATGACTCGGTTGTAATGCACGTTTTGTTGCAAGGGATAAACGATGAGAAAAAACCCTTCCGGCTGGCATCACCCGGCTCACAAACACGAGGAGGCCGAGTAACACTTGCATCTGCTGTAAAGTTACTTTCCGTACCGCGCAAAATCCCTTGATCTGGTGTAATGTTTTTTTATTTTTCCGTTGGGAGGCGGAACAACCCTGCTGTGGTGTCGATTTTGATGCCTAAAAACGATAGCTTTGTTGTGGGGCCTATGGTTTTTGTAGGGCATAATGGGACTCCGAACCGTCGAGCGATGTTTGTGAATTCGTTAAGTAATGATTGGCATTGATTTGAGTCTTTTGGTCCGACGAATAGGAAGTCATCTAGATAATGTGTGACGGACCTACTGCTGGTTTCATACCTCAACACCCATTCTAGGAAGGAACTGAATAGTTCAAAGTAATAACAAGAAATTGAACAACCCATTGGGAGGCAAGTGTCGTAGAAGTATTCATTGTCCACTTGGCATCCCAGCAGGTGGTAGCAATCTGGGTGCACCGGTAGTAGGCGAAAGGCGGATTCTATGTCGGATTTAGCGAGCATCGCCCCGGGCCCCGCATCGCGTACTAACATTACTGCTCTGTCGAACGACGCGTAGGAGACCGAGGCGTCTTCAGATGTAATACCGTCATTTACAGACTCTCCTTTTGGGTAAGATAAATGATGGATAAGCCGGAATGAACCCGGCTCTTTTTTTGGTATTATTCCTAGAGGGGAAACTCTTAGGTTACTGAATGGTGGTGTTGGGAAAGGACCCGCCACTCTGCCTAGAGATACTTCTTTTTGTATTTTTTGCCTAAGTATTTCTGGGTGTTCTTTTGCAGATTTAAGGTTATTTGCAAAGGTGGGTGATTTATTCAGTTTGAAAGGGATGAAAAAAACGTATGTGAAACCAAAACGTAACTGCCCCGCTGCGTCTTTCCTAGGATATTGGTCTAGCCAGGGGCCCATCGCGTTTACGCTCACCGGGGTCCTTGGATTCTGACTGTAGGAGTTTAATTGATAATTTGCTTGCAGAACAAGAACATCTCGCTGCAGGGTGGGCTCCTCCACAGGCTGAACATTCATGTTTGTATCTGCATAAGGCGTAGAAACGACAGTGTCCCTCATTGTACTGCCAGCAGGCCCCTGGTCTATGTACGACCACTGAATTTTGGCCTGCTGTTGCCGGTTGTCCAGTAGCCGTTGTTGAAAAGGGATGGTGTTTCTGTGACAGCATTAGTCTCAACCATACGTCTGTAGCTTTTACCCCCCAGCCTAGCTGTGGTTGCAGGGCCAACCGCCTCCGGAACTCTTCATCGTAGCGCCACCATGCTGAACCGCCGTGGGCTTTGTACGAGTTATACACTGTATCCTGGTATATGAATAGTTCCGAGCAGCGTTCCGGATGTTTTTGGCCCATGATGCAACCCAGCACAGAAAACGCCTGTAACCAGTTACTCATTGTCTTTGCGACCTTTTGTCTGTTTCTGTCGAATGGTCGGTCGGCTACACTTCTCTCTTTGTCTATAGTATGTTGGTCAGCGGTTACTAGTGACCAAATGTCGATATAGTCATTATTCCATATTTTTATTCTGGTTTCTTCGTCTATGTGTGAGCCTAATGGGCTAATCCCGCAAAAGAATGCGTCCTTGTGTACGCTGGCTAATGGTGGAGTTGTTTTGGTAGGATTATGTATTGCGCCTAGTGGCGCGGATAGTTTTTCGACTATGGCCTTAAGGGCCGCTATTAAGTTGCTGTTATTATTTCCCATTTCAGTGATACTTAGATTGCACTCACCCATTTCTGCGGCTGGAGGAGGGACTCCGATGTTTGGAGACACCAGTCTCGCTTGGGGTGAGCGGCGTGCCTCTGCTTGTAGACCTACGTGAACTCGCTTCATCGTGCAGGCTGTAAGCTCTGGAGGGTGCCCTTGTATCCTCTCTGCCCCCTGAAGGACGGGATCAGTGCTAGCGGCTGTGGTTTGACGATGCGCCCGACATCTCTGATGCGGAGGATGGTGAGCGCCACCTTGAGGACCGCGACCTATGACCCCTCCTGTGGGATGCCGATCTCTGCTTTGCTTGCGACGACCTCTTCCTTCGCCGGTGACTCGTGTGCGATGATGTAGATCTGTCGGCGGAGGAACTACAGCGAGTTCGTCTGGAGCGAGTACGCCTGGAGTCTCTGTGTCCCTGACGGTGTATGTGGGGTTCTGCGCAGTATACATGTGTGCTGTCGGGATGAGGCGGTGCAATTTGTGTCCAGCTAGAGGGCTATGCTATAGCGGTGTCAGGCGCGTGAGTCGCAGCGCTATCAAAGGGGTATATGGTATTGATCATTTGACTGGGCGCTGGCTGGGCTGTGGTGATTACAGGGGCAGCCATGTCCCCTGGATGTGTAGGGTCACGTGTGCTGTTTTGGGAACTTTTTCTTTTATTTTTAATAGGGGTTTTTCTGCGGGGGGTGTTTGGGGGGTTGGCAGAGCACAGTCCCCGGCAGAGGATTCCTGTCCCAGAGCTGTGCTCCGCCACAGCCCCTGCTATGTGTTGAGGGGGAGGTGATGGATAAATGTATGACCCGCAACTTTTTTTCTGTGGCAATGGGGTGCTGTGCCTAAAGCGCTCTGGAGGGCGGGAGTGCCTGCTGGACCTTCGCTCTCCAAGGATGCGGAACGGGAGTGTTTAGGGGTTTGGGGTTAGATGTGCTCGGTGCTGTCTCCAGCACCGGCGGCAGGCAGAAGACCTGAATCCCTGCTGTGCCCGCAGCTGACACAGAAGACAACCCACAATCGTAGACTAGTGCAGCAGAGCCCTGCGCCTGCTGTGAGTGCGGCGCAGGATCCTCTGCTGCACCAGCTGCCGCTTCCTGTTTCATCGCGCGGCATTCTGGACTGGGGGGCGCGGCCTGCGCTTCCTGAACATTAGCTCCGCCTCCCCCAGCATGCCTCTGCGGCCTAGTTACATCGCGTGCCCGCCTCCCTGCTCCAGTGCGCGACCGCCAAGAGGAAACCCCCCGAAACCCAACGCCGGCGCGAACACACCGCCCCGCTCCGGACCCCCGCTTCCTCGCTCCGGCAAGAACACGAAGAGGCTCCGCAGCCGATCGCCGTCCAATGCCGGGGGGCGCCTGCCAAACCGCCCCACATGATAGCTCTGCCGCGACGTCGCGTGGCCACCGAGGTGCGACAGCTACCCGAACCTCTGAGACAGAGGGTGAGCCACGATGAGTGGCCTGCAGCTGTGCATCTGCGGCGGCCGTGCGAGAATGGAGGACAGGGCCAGACAGCGGCAGAACTGCAGCCCCTCGTCCCAAAGGATTCGGCTGCAGCACGTTGAGTGGTGAGTGAGTGGGCCCAAGGGGTGAGGGGATTGGGGGATGTGATGTACCCTTAAGGGGTTGAGGGCCAGGGGAAGGGTTATCCGGAGAATTAGAGCTCGGGCCAGGGGGATGATCGCTGAGCCCCGACATGAGGGCCTGTAACCAGCGCTCGCCCCCCTGTGCAAACCCAGCCCGGAGGGCCTCAGCAATCTGACCTGATCCTGAATTCTCCATGACGTTCCACTCTGGGATCAGCAAAGAAAGGAAGTACCGTGGGATGTCCTGGTGTTTATGTATCCATGGGACGGCTTGTAGCGTCCCCTTTCGCTTCATTGGATCCTTCCGGGGGCTTCAGGATCACTGGTCAGTAAGGGGCAGCGAAGGGGGGTCACCAATCGCCACGGCCCGGGAAGGGGCCACCACAGTCAGTGACTCCTTCCTTATTTAGTATGGAGTCTTCCATTCTCTCACCATTCGTATCACATTCATTCTTTATTCTGAAAACCTTGTATCAACACCTGTATTGAATGTCATCTGAGTTCCCAAAAGCTTCTAAATTAAAAATAAAAATTCACTCAAAAGGTTATATATTTTTTTAATATTTCTTTTAAAATAAATATGATTATGATTGGATTTGTTAATACATTTCCTGCTGCCATTTTTGCTGAAGACTGTGACCAACTAGTGATGAGCGAGCACTAAAATGCTCGGGTACTCGTTGCTCGGGTCGAGCAAATTGGAATACTCGGGTGGTTGACCCGAGCAATGAGCCCAATGTAAGTCTATGGGAAACTCGAGCATTTTTCAGGCGGTTCCCCCCAGCTGTCTGCAGAGGGCCTAAAAATTGCCCAAATCGATGGGAACAGTGCTCAAATGACATGGGAACAGCATGGGGAACACCCCTGGAAGCATTTCTGACTCCCAGGTCACTGCTGTCAGCAACGTGGTCAGAGTATTACGCTACTTTTATGGACTCACAATAAAACATACAAAAACGAAACCAAAATGGATTTTCCTGGGAAATATGTTAAGGAACATCCTTTCCAGGGTAATCACTTGTATATAAGGCAAAATAAATAACCAAAAACAGAAATACTCCTCCACAACTTGGGCTATGTTCACACGAAGCGTTTTTGATTCGTTTTTGCACTTTTGCATTGCTTTCAACCAAGACAAATGCATTCACCAGGAAATGTAATTTTAACATTTTACAACCTTATCTGGCCATGTGGTGTGTGACACATCATCAGACACATGCATACAGTGCTGAAAAGACATGGGAACAGCATGGGGAAGACCTCTGGAAGCATCTCTGACTCCCAAGTCACTGCCTAAAAGTGTGCCCATCATAAGTGATCCTTGGCGCATGCGAAGATGCCTCCCGCCATGCACCTGTCATTGCAGACTTGCAACAATCACCGTCCACGTCTTTGTCCCAATGCAGTGTTCAGTTGTCCTTAACGCATTCCTTGGAATGCAAGCGCAAGTATGCAGCCAGACACCCACCCACAGGCTGCAATACTATACTGCCAAAATTTTGACAGCTGCTTGCACTTGAAATGTGGCCTTTTAGGCTCATGGAGATGGAAGCTGTCCACAATCTTATGGCGGCAGCGACCGGGTATCCATACTCAGTCCCCAGCCGCCACTATTTTTCCCGGTATCGTCTCTGCGTTCCACAAGCACGGGTCCCACAACATTACCCGTGCCCTCCCCAGTGCACTTACTGGGAAGGACCGCCTACCCACAAACACGTGGACAAGTGAATGTTGCCAGGGACGGTACGAAGCCAGTCCACAGCTTTTTTTGCTGAGATTTGTATTTAGCTCGGTGAAAGGACTAGCATAGAGGGAAACCGTATCTACTCTGGGTGTCATTTCTCCCAGGAAGTCCTCTAATGCAGCTTGTTGCAGAAGCAATGGCAGCCCGTCCAACATCAACTCGCACTTGTCGGTGGTGCTTTGACACACACACATCTTTCTTTGTGCATTTAATTTCATGACTACAGAGTGGGCCTGATCTGCAATGCGATTTGAGAGATAACATGCATAAGCACATCTGATCTGCATTAAAAAAAGCAGCCATAGAGTGTCCGGGAACCTTCCCCCACACTTTTCTTAGCCAGGACTGCTTCTCGGCAGGGTTTTACGGTCCCACCAGAGAATCCTCTGGTGTGCCTTGGCTTCTACCTCAGGAGAGTTCATGATAGCGCTAACTATGGGGCTCTTGAGCGGGGGAGAAAGGTGAGCCCTCAGAATCAAATCCTCTGGTGGGCACAATGTTTTTCAATCTGAAACAGCTTCTCAGTGGAAGTTGTATTTCACCACAGTCATATCCTTTAGCTCGGTGAAAGGACAGGCATAGAGGGAAACTGTATCTACTCCGGCTATCATTTCTCCGTCACCAGGTTCCACCCATTGTCACACACGACCATGCCTGGCTGTATGTTCAGCGGTGAGAGCCACAGATCAGGCTGCTGTGTTGCAGCTTTCAACAACTCTGCAGCGCTGGCCGGTTTGTCACGTAAGCATTAAGCATGTTATCTTCACCACAGCCTGTCAGCTTGTCACTGATGTGGTCATTTCGGAGATGGAGGAGGAGGTGCAGGAGCTGAACAATGTGATTACATTGAGGTTAAATTGGTGACGCTGTTTTTTATACTAAAGAAAGATCCTATTGTTTTGTTTTTTTTAAGTTATTTTTTTTAAGACAAATGCATTCACCGGGAAATGTAATTGTAACATTTTACAACATTATCTGGCAATGTGCTGTGTGACACATCATCAGACACATCCTGTTTTATTTATGATGGAGGGACTCTGAAAGTCATAAAGCCTATTTTTATAGGGCTATCAGACGGCCCTTACAATTCTTAAAAGGCCAGCAGTCGGCCCTCGCTATTGTTGGAGAGCCATCAGCCGGCTATGCTTTGTTGTTTCCATTATTAAGAAGTGGGTCTCCTATACTGTTATTGCGTATCCAGTGACTGCAAGGGCTGCCAAAAATTTGGACGCAACCCAATACCCCTTTGAAGAGACATAGAGGAGGGTCTCAGTAAAAAAAAATTTCCCATTATAAAGGAACGGGTCTCCTATAGTGGTAATGCCCATACTGTGACTGCAAGGGCTGCCAAAATTTGGGAAAAACCCCACTAAGAATTTAAAGACTCATAGAGCAGGGCCACAGTAATGACAAATTCCCATTAGAAAGGAGAGAGTCTGCTATACAGTTATAGGGTATGCAGTGAGTCCAACGGCTGACCAATTTTAGGAAAAACAGCACTAAAAATTTAAAGACACATAGAGCAGGGCCACAATAACAAGTACGACATGTTCCCATTAGAAAGGAGAGGGTCTGCTATACAGTTATAGGGTATGCAGTGAGCCCAACTGCTGACCAATTTTAGGAAAAAACCCACTATATAGGTACTATACACATGATCAGTTTTTAAATACATCAGTTAGAGACTGCTCTGATGTGGGTTACATTGACATTGGTAGAGCGGCTTAGTATACATTTTTTTTACAAAAAACGTGTCAACCAAATACCCTGTTTTTTATCACCAACAGAGTATTTCTATATGTTTGTTTTACTTTGTCCTTGTGTGTTACAGTTATAGGGTATGCAGTGAGTCCAATGGCTGACCAATTTTAGTAAAAACCCCACTAAGAATTTAAAGACACATAGAGCAGGGCCACAGTAACAAGTATGACATGTTCCCATTAGAAAGGAGAGGGTTTGCTATACAGTTATAGGGTATGTAGTGAGTCCAACAGCTGACCAATTTTAGGAAAAACCCCACTAAGAATTTAAAGACACATAGAGCAGGGCCACAGTAACAAGTATGACATGTTCCCATTAGAAAGGAGAGGGTTTGCTATACAGTTATAGGGTATGCAGTGAGTCCAACGGCTGGCCAATTTTAGGAAAAACCCCACTAAGAATTTAAAGACACATAGAGCAGGGCCACAGTAACGACAAATTCCCATTAGAAAGGAGAGAGCCTGCTATACAGTTATGGGGATTGCAGTGAGTCCAACGGCTGACCAATTGTAGGAAAAACCCCACTAAGAATTTAAAGACACATAGAGCAGGGCCACAGAAACAAGTACGACATGCTCCCATTAGAAAAGAGAGGGTCTGCTATACAGTTATAGGGTATGCAGTGAGTCCAATGGCTGACCAATTTTAGGAAAAACCCCACTAAGAATTTAAAGACACATAGAGCAGGGCCACAGTAACAAGGTACAACATGTTCCCATTAGAAAGGAGAAGGAGAGGGTCTGCTATACAGTTATAGGGTATGCAGTGAGTCCAATGGCTGACCAATTTTAGGAAAACCCCCACTAAGAATTTAAAGACACATAGAGCAGGGCCACAGTAACGACAAATTCCCATTAGAAAGGAGAGAGTCTGCTATACAGTTATATGGTATGCAGTGAGTCCAACGGCTGACCAATTATAGGTCACATAGAGCAGGGCCACAGTAACGACAAATTATCATTAGAAAGGAGAGGGTCTCCCATAGTGTTGGCCTATGCAGTGAATGCAAGGGCTGCCAAAAATTGGGAGGCACTCCAATGCCCTTGGAAGAGACTTAGAGGGCCTCATAAAAAAATGTTTCCATTAGAAAGGAGCGGGTCTCCTATACTTGGAATGCCCATGCACTAAATGTATGGGCTGACAAATATTTACACCTGGGGGGTATACATACTGTATAATTATTTTTTTTACGGGCATCATAAACACCCTTTAAAAAAATTATGTGGGTGTTGCATCACGGACCACGGTCACCATGGTGATATGGTAGTGGAGGATGAGGATGAGGAAGACAAGAGCAAATAGCCAAAATCAGGAAGCGTATACCCATGGGTGGGTGTGAAGAGGTGCATAGGAATACACCTCCCAAAAAAAGACACTGGATTTGAGTTTATGTTACGCTGCTAGAATTCGGTGGTGTTGAGAAGTCTGGCCCAATCCAGCCCTTGTTCATTATTATAAGAGTCAGCCTGACAGCATTTTCAGTTGACAGGCGGATGCACTTATCAGTTATAATTCCACCAGCGGCACTAAAAACCCGCTCTGATAAAATGCTAGCGGCAGGGCAGCCAGGACCTCCAAGGCGTAGAGAGCCTGTTCATTCCACTTATCCAGCTTGGATACCCAATAATTAAAAGGCACAGAGGAATCACGGAGGACGTTGGTATGGTTGGCAAGGTACTCTCTCAGCATCTTCCCAAACTTTGCACTCCTTGTGAGAATACCCCACGCCTCAGGGCCTGTGCGATGGGAGGGTCTGAGAAAACTGTCCCAAAACTTTGACAGTGTTCCCCTGCCTCTGCTGGATTGCATTTGTGTCTCTCTTGCCTGTACTCCTTGGTTGTCCAACGAACTGTGACCTCTGCCGCCAGCGTTTTCAGATGGGAATTTTTTAATAGTTCCGCAACAAGGGCCTTCTGGTACTGCCCCATTTTTGTACACCTGTCCGCCTAAGGAATAAAAGATATAAAGTTCTCCTTGTAGTGTGGGTCTAGAAGTGTCACCAACCAGTAATCACTGTCACCCAAAATGTTGAGAACGCGAGGGTCATGGGAAAGGCAGCGTAACATAAACTCAGCTATGTGTGCCAGACTGCTAACAGGCAAGACTTCCGTGTTCTCACCAAGAGGATGACTGACCATGCTCTCCATCTCCTCCTCCTCTCTGTCCTCTGGCCATCCACGCTGAACAAACGGTATGACAGTTGTGCAGGTAGTACCGTCTATAGCACATGAAACTAGTTCCTGTTCTTCCTCCTCCTCCTCCTCATTGTCACCCAATCCACATTGGGATGAGATGAGGCTGGGCTGTGTGTAATCACCCTGTATAGTTCCTTGCTCCATCTCATCGTGCTCCGCCTGCAATGCATCCTCTTTAATTGTGAGCAGAGAGCATTTCAGAAGACAGAGAAGCGGGATGGTGACGCTAATTATGGCCTTCATTTTTCAAAGTGGCATTAGTCTAGATACAATATTTCTTATATTTTCATGTATGGAGTGCCGAAGTTCTTTTTGCAATTGAGATTACTCTTTTCTTCAGAGCACCCGAATAGACCAGTGAGCGACCCCTCTCTTTTTTCTATTAATCATTTTTGGGATCCCGCTCCTGGAGCATTGCAGCAGGTACGTGTTCACACTATTAGAAGTTTGACAGCCTTTTTTCTGACCATGTGTCCCTCCCATTCAGTCACAGGTGGTTTTAACTAGCTCTACCAGCCCATACATTGTAGGTTAAAAGCCCAAGCAGAGACATATTGTCCATACAGTCTTACAGCCCAAGAGTGGCATATCCAGTGGTAGTGTAGTTTCCCATCATACGAAGGTGACCTTGTCGTGGTTGATGGGCAAACATAAATTGGCCAAATTATGCGCAAAAAACCTTCATTTTTCAAAGTGACATTAGTCTAGATACAATATTTCTTATATTTTCATGTATGGAGTGCCGAAGTTCTTTTTGCAATTGCTAATTATGGCGTCATCGCCGCTCACCATCTTAGTGGAGTCCTCAAAGTTTTGGAGGATGCTACATATGTCTGACATCCATGTCCACTCCTGAGGTCTTATGTGTGGCGTCTGAACTGAATACCGATGGCCTTGTTGATATTGGTACTCAACAACTGCCCTGTTCTGCTCACAAATCCTTCCCAACATCTGCTGTGTAGAGTTCCAACGCGTGGGGACATCACATACCAGTCTGTGAGCCGGAAGCTGCAAACGCTGCTGAAACATGGCAAGGGCGACGGAAGCTGGAGGTGAGTTTCTAAAATGGGCACACAGGCGGCGTACTTTAACAAGCAGATCCGTCAGCTCCGGGTTGGATTTGAGAAACCGCTAAATCACGAGGTTAAGCACATGGGCCAGGCATGGTACGTGTGTGAGCTCGCCTCGCCTCAGAGCCGCCAGCAGGTTTCGCCCATTGTCACACATGACCATGCCTGGCTGTAGGTTCAGCGGTGTGAGCCACAGATCTGCCTGCTCTTTCAGAACGGTCCACAACTCAGCATTGTGCGGTTTGTCACCTAAGCATATTATCTTCAGCACAGCCTGTTGCCGCTTGGCCGAGGCAGTGCTGCAGTGCTTCCAGCTTGTGACTGATGTGGTCATTTCGGAGATGGAGGCTGAAGAGGAGGAGGAGGCTGAAGAGGATGATATGCAGGAGCTGTAGACTGTGGGGGCAACCCTGATTGACCTAGGGCCCGCAATCCTCGGCGTCGAGAAGATGTGTTCCATCCCAAGGTTCGACTGGGTCCCGGCTTCCACTGTTAACCCAGTGTGCCATCAACGAGATGTACCATCCGTGCCCACAAGCACTTGTCCACGTGTCCGTGGTTAGGTGGACTTTCCCGGTAACTGTGTTGTTGAGGGCACGGCTAATGTTTTGGGACACGTGTTTGTGTAATGCAGGGACGGCACACTGGGAGAAATAGTGGCGGCTGGGGACCGAGTACCGAGGGACAGCCGCAGCCATCAGGTTGCGGAATGCTTCCATCTCCAAGAGCCTTAAAGGCAACATTTCGAGTGCAAGCAGTCGTGAAATGTGGGAATTTAGTACTGTGGCCTGTGGGGCGTTGGCTGAGTATTTGCGCTTGCGTTCCAAGGACTGGGGTATGGACAACTGAACGCTGCACTGGGACAGGGATGTGGACATGCTCAAGCTACTACTTGAGAGTATGCAACGACAGGTGCAGGGCAGGAGGCATCTTCGCATGCACCATGGACAGGGGATTGGCTTGCATGCACAACAGCAGAAGAAGCAATGGTGCCAGCCGCAGACACTGTTCCTGGGCCCTGGGGTTCGGCCCACAAAGTCAGGTTCTTTGCTGCCATGTGCCTGATCATGCTGGTGGGTGGTGGTCAGGCTGATCATTTTGCAACCCCCGCTGATGCTGGCCTGGCAGGTGGTGCAAATGGCCTTTTTGGGGTTATCGGCAGAGTCTTTAAAAAACAACCAGACTCGGGAAGACCTAACAGTTGTACTGGCAACTTCCTTCGTGTTGGTGTTACAGGGAACGGTTGCCTGCCTTCTTTCTGAGGCCACCACTCTGCTTCCTGCCTGTTGGGGTGCTCTGCCTCCTTCCCCCTGTGTGCTGCTGTCCTCGCTCTGCATGTCCTCCTGCCAGGTTGGGTCAGTTACTATATCATCCACCACCTCGTCTTCCACTTCTGCACTCTGGTCCTCCTCCTGACTTTCTGGCAATTGTGTCTCATCATCGTCCACCTCTTGGGACACTTTCCCACAGTCGCCTTGGTGTGACCGTGGCTGCTCAAATATTTGGGCATCGCTACATGCGATCTCCACTTGCCCCGCTTCTAGTGGACCGGGCGAGAGGCCCGCATCTATAAATGGGAAAGTAAACAGCTCTTTGGAGTGTCCAAGTATGGGATCAGTTGTCTCTGAGCACTCGGCGTAGTGGGAGGAAGGAGGTTCAGGGTGAGAAATATGCAGTCCAGACTCACAGCTACTGAGACTTGACCGTGTGGAAGACAAGGTGGTGGTGGTGGCTAAGTGACTGGAAGCATTATCTGCTATTCAACCAACAACCTTTTGACACTGCTCTGTGTTCAATAGTGTTGTTCTGCGGTCCCCTATTAATTGGGACAGGAAGGTCGAGCGAGAAGATGTGGGTGTTTGTTTTGGCAGAATTTCAGCTTGCCCACAGCCTCGGCATGCACCATCATCACCATCAGGTCCAGTTCCTCGTCCCTTGCCATGTGCCTTGCCCATTTTAAATGGAGGACAATATCTTCCACGCTCAAAACAAATGACTGAATTTGGAGCGAACTTATATGTGATCCGTGTGACGGACAAACCAGTTTTAAATACCTGGCCTGTAGGTAACTATTTTGAACATCAATCTGGTGTCAATTACTTCACTGACACACTGAAACAAATTTTTAATGAAGATCCTAAATGGCAGTATTTTCTGAAAACGTATATGTGATCCGTGTGACGGAGAAAACACAGTTTTAAATAGCTGGATTTTTAGCGCTGTAATATGGAAAGGACCTGGCTGTATTCTGCATTGCCTACAAGCAAATGGTGCAGAAAAACGGTGTTCTCTGTATTGCTTTTTAAGCAAATAATAAGGATTAAGATCCAAAAAAATATATTCCTGGCCCCTGAGACCTGGGCCTTTGTCTAGAAATATCTAACAGCAGCTGAAGGCAGAACTGGAATGGAGCCTCTTGTGCTATATGCACTGCAGTCTGCTATATACACTGTCTGCCTGATATCTCTGCAGATGGATTAGTCTTCAGAAGGACTGTTTGTTGAGGTGGACATGTGTCTCTAATATAGTCTGTACACCTACACTAACTAGACACAAGCGAATCTCTCCCTAACTCAGCAGCAGCTCTCCCTACACTGTCTGATTCCGGATTGACTGTGACGAGCATGGCGGCCAGATGGCGCTGTGCGGCCAGCCAATCACTGTAATGCCACAACCAACATGGCTACGGCATTACAGTGAGTGGCAGGCAATCCCTGCATGCTCATTGGCTCTCTAAAGAGCGCCAAACATGCAGGGAGGAGACCCGAGCTCCCGCCGAGCAACCCCGAGCATGTCGAGCAATGAGATGCTCGGGCGAGCACCGAGCAGTAGCAAACATGCTCACTCATCACTAATCCTAACCACTTATTTACCCACAAATCTGTATGATTTAGCTCAAAATTATATTCTGTAGGCAAATTTCTCATTATTCCTAAAGGTGTAATTCCACTTTGTAATGCCTGTGCATTTGTGCAATCATTTTCAGATTGGTGGAATATTCAATCTAAATTTCTAGACATGCTCTGGCCACTTGGGATTCCTGCTCACTTTCTATTAGAGCTAAAGTAGCATCTTGTAGATGTGACACTGAAGATCCCAGTATAGCAGCAGTGTTGAAAACAATCTTTTCAAGAAGTTGATTCAAACTTTTCTGAATTTTTACTCCTTTGCCTCTATACCCAATATTTTCCAAATCTGATTTAAGTGTATGAATGTCCATAGTATTAAACTTCCCACTGTTCCTAATCCCCCCAAAATATCTTCTAATATCCCCTCTTACTTCTAACCTGTGTTGAAGTTCTTTTCATTCTTTGTAATGTAACATCAATAATGGTAAAGACTTATGGACAAACCACCTGACAAAGGCGCTTGCCGAAACGCGCGTCGAGGTGGACGTAGCCCGGGATTGAGAGCCTTTAGATTGTAAGTCTTTACCATTATCTATGTTACATGCCAATGATGTGGTCTAGTTCCTAATGATTGCTTTACCATAATAATTATTTGACTAAATTTGCTGCTGCATTTGGCCTCTACAAAGCCTTTTCTACACATGCTGTATTTTTTGCATATCTTGGGAAGTGTATATGCACTAGCACTTTACATACTTCTCTATTGCATTTACCCTGCTTGAGACTCTATTGTGTCTGTATTATTAATATTGATATGCCTATAGATATATATTGATGGACTCATATCTATATAATATGTAATTGCAGCAGCATTTATCATTTATTATATATCATCTATTACACAATTTTAGTATTTATTTAGTTTTCTTGCTCCACTTGCATGGTTTTGGCATACAATACATATGTATACTGTATTTTATTATTTATTATTTTTTGCATATGTGACGTTTATATCTTGCTATTTATTGTTTGTGAGATTGGCTGTTCCCATCATGATTTCTATATACTTCCTGGACATGCGCCCCTGTTTTTAGTGTATTTATTTTATATTTTTTTGCGATTGTTTTGTTATCCATTGTTGTCACCTGTAATAAATAAACTTATTTTGATTTCCACTGCACATGACGCTTTGGGACTTTATGGTCGGACTGCTCTCATTTTTCCTTCCTTCATTTTTCCGACTGTTCTCTGGTTTACATTAGTCTGGATTTCTGATTAGAGAATATTATATACCACCAGGGTATGAACTTTCTTATAATAACCGTTCTCAGGAATCTAATCTTTCGTTCACCCTTGTTTTGCTGTTTTATTATCTATTAGATTTTGTATACTTGATCCTCTTGGTTTCCGTGAATGTAAAGTTCCTTTGATATGTCCATCCACTTCACTAGGATTTGTTCCATGATATAAAATGTCTTCTGCGTAGATCACAATTGAAATAGTACAAAGTAGCAGAAATGTAGTTCCATCAGATAGTAGCTTTTCCTGGGAAACTTTTTCTTTTCTTGAAGGATTGGTGTTGAATCCCTTCCATCAAGGACATGGTATTCCGTATTCCAGCTCTTATTGGAATCCATTTCTTCCTAAAAGAAATGCAGTATCATTATTTTGCAATATACAATTTGCATTGATTGACATGTACCCACAAATTTTGCTGTCTGCTGGTATTTTTAACCACATTGGATGCTTGTTGCACTGGGATCATAACTTGTCCCATGGTGTCGATTATTTCAAAGGGACCTTGCCAGTTACTTTCCCAAGGTCCACTCTTCCTGAAAGTTTTAATCATGACTAGAGCCCCTTTTTTGAATTTTGATTCATATGGTGGCTCCATCCTCTGCATTCTTGATGCAGCATGTGGAAGAATGGTTTTCAAGTTTTCCTGCAACAATTGCAACCATTTGGACCTTGGAACAGCATCTTTTTGAGATGTGGACAAAAATGGTTCATGTAGGAAAATCAATGGCATTTTCCTTCCTGTCATTAGTTCAAAAGGAGTAAACTGAGTTGTGGAGGAAGTTGTTCCTCTAACACTCAACAGTACAAAAGGTACTGCATCCACCCAAGTATTACCTTTGTCCAATAACATTTTGGCAAATCTGGATTTTATTGTTCTATTCATCCTTTCCACAATACCAGCAGACTGTGGATGGGAAGGTACATGAAACTGTTGTTGTACTCCTAGAATAGTACAAACTGCTCGCATGATTTTTCCTGTGAAGTGACTTCCTCGATCAGAGGTAATCATTCTTGGGATCCCCCAAGTACAAAAGACACGATTAACTAACGCTCTAGCTGTAGACAAAGCATCATCTTTCCTGACAGGTAAAATTTCAACCCATTTAGAAAAAACATCTACTACAACCAATGCATACCTGAGACCATTTTTACCTGATGGTAATGGACCAATGTACTCGATTTGTAACCATGGACCATCTGCTGGTGCGGTTCGCAGTAGTGGTGGTTTCTGTCCTTTTGGTCTTGGATTAATTTGGGCACAAATGAGGCATAATTGAACAATACTTTGTACAGTCTTTTCCATCTGTTCCCAGTAAAATCTCTCTTTGAGAATGCCTAACAATTCCTGTTGGCCCAAATGACCCAAGCTTTCATGATTATATCTCGTGAACTCATCCTGTAGATGTTTTGGTACAACAGGATGCAAGTCCCCATTTAAGTCATGACACAAAAGCCCGTTTTCACAAACAAAGGGAGGTTTTGGATCAACCCGGGAAGCAACAAGATATGTATCTTTTTCTTGTTCTTCCGCAAAAGAAGGGATATGCGTGTCTGTTCTTTGAACTGCTGAAACCTTCGAGAGGTTCAGGTTCAAACACTTCTTCTCCTGTCAGGGCAGCCTCTTTGGCTAACATATCTGCGGTTGCATTTCCAACAGATCAGACTTCATCAGACTTTTTATGGGCAGGAACTTTGACAATAGCAAAACCATTAGGGGTTTTTGAAGCTATCTCAAAAATTGTTTTCAGTGTGTCACTAGGTACAAGAGTCTTGTTAGAAGAATCTACATAGCCTCTTTTTTCCCAAACTGGCAGATAATCTGTCAGTGATCTCACAACATAGGAGCTAACACTGCAGATTACAATGGGACACTGATCGTCAGCCTCATTCAGCTGTAGCACCATTTTTACTGCTTCTAGTTCTGCCCTCTGGGCTGAAAAATGATTCGGTAACTTGTGTTTTACCACCTTTCCTCTTGTGGGATAAAAAATGTCATATCCTGTATAATAGTGCCCATCTGAATAGAATCTGGAACCATCTACAAAGACTGCTTCATCTGTTACCTCTGCCTTCCGTCTGAAAAGTGATGGAATCGGATCCTGAAAAGACTGGAGACAATCATGAGTTTTCCCTTCATATTGCATTAACTGAGGAAGAACTTTGGCCTTATGATCTACCTCAATTTGATTGGGAGACAATGACAGTAACCAATGGGCAAATCTCTGATGTGACACATCTGGGATATTTTTCTCAAAGAGAAGTTTTAGTGTAGAATGAGGAGTTTGCAGAATGATTTTGTTGAAACCAACAATGTGCTCAGTTGCTTTGACTGCAAAGTAGACGCCTACCAAATGTCTGGCACAAGTTTCAAAACCTCTTTCAACTGGTGAGAGAAGCTTAGAAAAATAGCCCAAAATTCTCCACTCTTCTCCCTGCAATTGTAACAGAACAGCAGACACCACTGTCTCTGATGGGTGAACTTGCAAAACAAATAGAGCTGAAGAATCTACTGTGGACAAAGCAGGTGCATTCTGTAAATTCATTTTCATTTGTTCAAATGAGGTTTGTTGTTCACCATCCCAAAGACCAAAATAATCATTATTTCACCTTTCAAAAGATCATACAAAAGGCCTGGCCTTATCAGCAAAACCCTCAATGAAATCCCTTGAATAGTTTACAAGACCTAAAAAATGTCGCAATGCCTTGTGTGTGGTTGGGATTGGGAGAGAAGCGATCGCCTCTATTCTTTCCTGCAATGGCGGTCTTTTTCCTGGACTCAACAACACTCCCAAAAATCTCACCTCGGTCTTCATCAATTTGACCTTTTTAATGTTCAATTTCAACCCTGCATCATACAACAGTTCAAATAATTCTGCCAAAAGAGAAACATGTGACTCCTTATCCTCAGCAGACAACAGAATATCATCCACATATTGCAGTATGCAATCAGGCCTAGAAAATCTGGATAATACCTTTACCAACGCCCGATGAAAAACACTAGGTGACAAATGTGCTCCTAGAGGTAACCTGCAAAACAGATATTGTTCATCCAAGAAAGTAAATGCAAACTTGTACTGACAGCTCTTTTCAATAGGTATACTGAAAAAAACATTACTGATGTCTAGTACAGAGCAATATTTTGCCTTTGCATTTAGCCTTGCCATCATGTCATGAGTATCGGCAACAATGGATGTAACATTGGGAGTATGTTTATTAAACATCCGCAAATCCAATATCATTCGATATGTACCATCAGATTTCAATACACACCATAAAGGATTGTTACTTACAGAGTTAGCCTTAGGTATGACACCTTGAGCTAGCAATTCCTGTACGATCTTAGACATAGAACCAATTGAATCTGGAGGCAATTTATACTGACGCTGTGGAGGAGGATCACATCCTTCTACATTCACAACACCATCCTTCATTGTACCCACCTCATTCCTGAACTGAGCCCAAAGAGAAGGGAAGCATTGTACAATTTCAGTCAGTACCTCATCACCGCCAGTTTCAGGCCATAAATTATCTGATGACACAACATCATTCAAGCTAATACTTCCAACATGGCTATATTCACTAGGGTCAATGACTACAGGTTTACGTCCATTAGAATCTTTCCAGATCACTTGATTCCCTAGATCAATTACCCATCCTAATCTCTGCATAAAATCTGTGCCAAGTATATTCTCAGAATCACGACAATACCAAATGTCAATTCCTGTTTTGAAAGAACCTGGTATTTCCAACATAACATTGGGAACGAGCTTTGCGTTTGTTTTTCCTTTTCTGCTGAATCCGATAATATTACAACTTGGAGATTCTGGTTTTACCATCAATTCAAAGTTAGTAACACTTAATTGTGCCCCTGAATCAATGAGAAGTACAGCACTTTGTTCTGCCAAAATCACATTGAGAAATGATCTTCCACAGTCATCCAATATAACTCGAGTCAAAAGTTCCAATGAAAGGGGTGTGGGAGCATTTTTTGCTAGTCAGAAAGATGGAGGAGATGGGAGCAGACCAGTGTCTCTGGAATCTGACTCTTTCACTGTCATCTCTCTGAACTGTCTGATTAATGGAGCATATGGTGACTGTGTTTGTGTACTGTCAGTGTATGTGAGAGAATTGAATGGAGGGGCGGAAGGTTTGATGGATGATTTTGGATAAGTCAGTTTTCCCTTCCAAGCTTACCTGTTCCTGGTGTACCTGCCTCTGATTCTGCTTTAAAAAAATTTCTGCATTGCCAATTTAAATGTCCAGGTATACCACAAAAATAACAATGGATATTGTTCCTTTGTGTGATATTTTTACCTCTATGTTCAGTGTAATCTCTGTTCCTAGATGTTAATGTGGGTTTAGGTTTTGGTTGAGTTTTCTCTGATGTCAGTTGTCTATCTTTTTCCTCATGAACTACAGCTATTTTTGCCTTCACCTGCTTCCGCTTCATGGATTTCCTAATTTTGTCGATAAAAGGTGTTGCCTCCTGCAATGATGTCAGAGCACTCGTCAATTGCACTGAAACAGGATCTAGGTACTTGAATTTTGTTACATACAATTTGATCATGGATGTTGGTTCCTCATTAGGCCCAACAGGCATCACCATTCTATAGGCCTGTTCAAATTTGACCAAAAGAGCAAACAGGTCATCATGGATACTCGCACTCAATTGATGCAAAATGTCAAGAGAGGGCGAGTCTCCTGTGGTACATAATAGCAATTGTCTAAAGGCCCCGTCACACATAACGAGATCGCTAGCGAGATCGTTGATGCGTCACGGCTTTCGTGACGCAATAGCGATCTCGCTAGTGATCTCGTTATGTCTGACAGGTAGCAACGATCAGGCCCCTGCTGCGAGATCGCTGATCGTTAGAAAGCTTCCTGGACCATTCCTGGGTCATTGCGTTCCCGCTGGGCAGTGTGCATCGCTGTATTTGACACCTTACTAACGATCTCGTTAGCGATTCAGAACTGAGACACGTAGGCGTGCATAAATTGGACTTTTCCGCGCCCCTCGTCCCCGATTACTGGTCGCTAATGCGTCCTTGTTTTCGGATCCCACCAGCGTTCTCCAGCTGTGACTCCACTTTGAAGAAATCAGACATCTTTAGCGAGGTAGATATTGTTTGGGGTCTCAAATGAGTTTCCATTTTTAATTCATTTATAGGACATCTACCAATTATCTGCTATCATTGCTCTTCAGGGAGGGAGGGCTTGGCTTCTATCTGTATATATATGCTTTTGCATGGGCAGATATTTTAGGGGTCTCGTGCACACACACCCACACAGCATGTTTTCTGACACGCTGTCCTGGACAACCGCTTCAGAGTTTTTCACACGCCAATTAACATGAAGCTTAAATCAATAGGCTCTGTTGTTTTGGCCTGTTGCACGCTTCACAACTTTCTTCGTCGACGTGATGCAATTACGTACTGTCCGCCTGGCTTCGTGGACTCTGTGGGCCTAGCCAATGGGGAAGTGGAGCTCGGTGAATGGCGTGCAAACGATCCTGCAATTGCAGACCTTCAACCAGTGGGACATGGCAGAAACACCCATGATGCGAAGACCTGCCGCGACAACTACTGCCAGTATTTTAACGGTCCTGGTGCTGTTCCTTGGCAGCATCAGAACCTATAGTGGGCAACTACTCATGTTTCTACAGTACTGACATTTCTGTACTGATGTGTCTAATAAACTGTGTGTTCTACTATGCAAAAGCTTTGTTTCTCATTCTTTCAGTAGTAGCAGTAGTCACCGCAGTAAGCAGTCCATATTATATATATATATATACATACACACACACACACACACACACACACACACACATATACATATACATACATATGTATACACATGCGTATACAGATACATACATACATACACACACGCATATACATTCGTATACTCGTATGTAAACAGATTCATCCATGTACTCATACATATTTTTAAGTACATAAATATATACACACACTCATATACACATACGTATACAGATAACTATATATACACATACATACTCTCAAACATACAGATATGCATACACATAAATGGCCATTTACATCTCTATATATATATATATTCATATAAATATATGGACATCCATACATCTGTACAGGAACAATGCACACACCAGTGTTCCCGTCTGACCGAAGACACAGTAGCGATGTTAAATCAAGGCCGCCCAATCAGAACGCAGTAGCGTCCACCAATCGAAGATGAGGGGGCGCGGAAAAGTGATTTTATGCACGCCTTTGTGACACAGTACAGTCCCTATCAAGGTGTGGACCGTTGAAATAGCTGCTGTGTGAAAGCGCCCCAACGACCAACGAGATCGTTAGTTAGATCGCTGGGGCGGCCGAAATCGTTGGTAAGTTCTGCATGTTTGACAGCTCCCCAGCGATCACGAAACAACTCTCCAGCGATCCCAAAACCGTGACATAATAACGATCTCGCTAGCGATCTCGTTATGTGTGACGGGGCCTTAAGTCTGTCTTCTTTTGTACTATGTGTCAGTTCATTATCATTATTTAGTCTGGGTGCGATCTGTAATCTTTTTACCATATGTGAGGGTAACCATACTCTGAATGTCTTGTTTTTTTGTTCGTTATTAAGATGGAATTCATCTGTATTGGATTAAAAAATATCTGCATTATAAAAAGCATCCATCTTATCATTGTACTTTGGAATGTCTTTTACAATTTTCATTAATTGATCGTGTATTTTAAGATTGATTCGTGCTGCTCTGTCATGTAATTTTTTCCTTTCTAATTCATTTCCCTGTAAAGCGTCTCCTGAAACATCTGGATCTTGTGTGTCAGGTACAAATGATGTGGAGGCACTATCTTCACTTTCACTATTGGATCTTGTATGAACAGAAACCTTTTTTATGTCTTGGTGTAATTTGGACAATAACTCTGTCCTGGTATCAATTTGATCCTCCAATTGTTCAATATGTTCTGCCAAAATCAAACAATTTGGACAATCAAAGTAATCCCCATCAGCGTCTTGTGTCTCAGTATGACTGGTCTCTTGTGTGACCACCTGTTTGTCAGTATGACTGATGTCTTGTGTGATAATCCATGCTTGGTGTGTGTCAGTTTCTTCAAAGACTAAATTATTGTACACACGGACCATATGCATCACATTTTGAAGGTTTCTCTGTAACTTTTTTACAGAGTAAAACATTTTATCAATACTAAGATTCTCTGCTTCACATTGGCTATACAAATAGACCATAATTGTACCTCTGTATGGCTATGAACAAACTTAAACTGTATGTTACTTTTCTTAGAATAGTCATGAATAAAATCCATTTCTCAGCTATGGAATGGCTTTTCCTCTCCGGGATTGATCCAATTGTCAATGGATGGTCCTTTGTGGCTTTTCTGTGTTCCGCAGACCTCCACGTGGTTGTATGCTTGGAGACAAACTCCTCACCGTCCTGTAGATTCCGTCTGATCCTTGTGAATATGTGGAATTCCTGAGACTTGGACAACAGGTTTGTTTTTTTTTGCCTGACCCTGCTCTGTCCACTTCTATGGAAGCAGTGGTGTAATGTCTGACCCCGCTCTGTCCACTTCTATGGAAGCAGTGGTGTAATGTCTGACCCCGCTCCGTCCACTTCTATAGAAGCAGTGGTGTAATGTTTGACCCCGCTCTGTTCACTTCTATGGAAGCAGTGGTGTAATGTCTGACCCCGCTCTGTCCACTTCTATGGGAGCAGTGGTATAATGTCTGACCCCACTTCGTCCACTTCTATGGGAGCAGTGGTGTAATGTCTGACCCTGCTGTGTCCACTTCTATGGGAGCAGTGGTGTAATGTGTGACCGCGCTCAGTCCACTTCTATGGGAGCAGTGGTGTAATGTGTGACCCCTCTCCGTCCACTTCTATAGGAGCAGTGGTGTAAGGTGTGACCCTGCTCCATACATTAGAAACTGTGTATGTAATTCCATCCTGTGTGATACACTCTGCTGAGCTCAATATTTAATCCCATAATGTCATACAGTACACTTAGTCCTGTATCTAATTGCAGCATTTGTTACTCTAAGCGTATCTAATCGCGCATGTGATACAGTCCACATATCTAACCCCAGTTTATGATACAGCGAGCAGCACCATCTATCAGGATCAGCTCTGCTGGCCATCCTCAGTGACACTGTGCTTGTCAGTATCGCTGGCGGTCACCAACAAAATGTGCGATACTCCCCAGACCAGTGTATCTAATCCCATCATCGTGTGCGATACGCCCTGGACTGGACAGATGTATCTAATCCCATCATCGTGTGCAATACGCCCCGGACTGGTGCATCTAATCCCATCATGTGATACACTACACTGAGCCCTGTGTCTAGATATGTGTAGTGTATCATGTGCTGTGAATAATCCCAGTGTGTGTAACACTCCGCATATTGTTATGGTAATTATTTATACTTTGCTTTGATTATTATGTTAGACAATTAAATCTACCTATATATTTTTTATAATTTTATATTTTAATATTAGCCTTATAAGTGTTACTCATAAAAGCGATAACACGGCATTGTATGAAATATAGAGCTGTCTTCGTGTTAAGCTTTCCTTAGTTTTTAAAAGTATAGTAAATTAGACGGAGCTGCTTTCAAGGACGACTGTTATTTCCAATTAAAATACTTTCTTTCTTAGGTAATGTTAGCCACCCCTGTCTTCTGGGGGTGTAATAAAGTACTTGTTGCTTGGGTTCTGAGGGCAGACAAGAATTGTACACACACACTGGCTGTCTGTTATTTTCTTTCTCAATCTCAATTATCTCAATCTAAATTCTTGGAAGGGCTACCAGGACAGTATCTAACCCCAGCTTATGATACAGAGAGCAGCACTAACAGAAGTGGCGCTGCCGGCCATCCTTGGTGACACTGTACTTGTCAGTATCACTGCCAGTCACCAACAAAATGGCTCCACACTGTGATCCTAAACTTCATCCTCTCTTATCCTGTTACAAACACCCAGAAGGGAGGAGAGGAGCGACATCACACACAGGAGAGCAGATCCAGCCCCAATTTACTGCAGTCGTAATGTGAGCCAGTTGTACACTAGGTTTTCATGGCAAATTTCAGCAGCTGCTCCCCCCAGTGTTTAAAAGTGGAAATACCAAACCTTGTTAAATTATTTTTCATATTTTACTTCATTAACCCTCCGTCACATACAATAGGCCTGACAGGCACATCTCTTTTATTTGGCGGGAGTTTTGAAATGTTTGTATTTCAGAGTTATTAGTTTTATGTTAAGTAAATGTTTTTTTTTTTTGCACCTGATTATGTGTAGTCTCTTTTATTACATCCCTATGAAGGTCACTGATCACTTTTAGAACACTGAAATTGCAAACATTAGATATTATAGCTATTTTTCTAGCCTGCGCCTGACAGTCACATTGTATGTGAACTCGTTAGAACCGATATTGTATGTGACGGAGGGTTAAAAACAAATGACATTTAAAAAAAAAATCAAAACATTAATACTTTACATTTTTTTAATTATTTACATTTTTTTATGGCACATTCCCTTTAATCATCTAGTTGCTGTAGTTACTATTGACAGCAGAATCTAAGGAGTTAAACGGTCATGGTCGGTTCCAACACTGATTGTGGCCAATGCAGCAAGTTGTCAGCTATAGTGTACAGCTGGATTGTCACCTGTTGGAGGACGCTAGTCTCTTATACCTCAGATCAGTAAAGACATATTGGTGGTCATTAAGGGGTTAATTATGTTATACGTTTTTGTACAATTTGTCAATAACATATATAGTTTCTCCCCATCGGAGTTATTTTTGATGGTCAACAAAATTTGATTTTCCAGTAATTAATTTTTCATTTTTCACACTCTTGGTATGAGAATGACTTCTCCCGCTGTGGGAATTTTGATGTTTAAAGGAGTTGTACAAGTAGTGGACAAACATTCCACATGTTTGACCCTAAAATAAAAATAATTATTGACAGGAATATTTCACTTTCTAGCAAGTGAGATAGGAGATCATCCTGAATTCCGCAGTAAAAATCTGTTTATTTTGTTTAACAAGGAGACAAGTGAGATACTCAGCAGGCTGTCTGACTCTAATTCATTCCGATCAAGCTTATACAGGCAATGCAAAATATACACAATCAGATATGACAGGCAGCTAACACTAATACTTGCTGCCGACTATAGATAATATTCTAAGCATACTGTGATTCAAAAGATACGGTTACGGCTTCTACACATACAGTGGTGTGAAAATGTTTGCCCCTTCCTGATTTCCTATTCTTTTGCATGTTTGTCAAACTTAAATGTTTCAGATCACCAAACAAATTGAAATGTTAGACAAAGATAACACAAGTAACCACAAAATGCAGTTTTTAAATTAAGGTCTTTATTATTTAGGGGCCCTGTGTGTAAAAGTGATTGCCCCCTAAACAAATATCTGGTTGGGCCACCCTTCGCAGCAACAACTGGAATCAAGCGTTTGCAGTTTGGCAATGAGTCTTTTACAACGCTCTGGGGGAATTTTGGCCACTCATTTTTGCTAAATTTTTGTAATTCAGCCACATTGGAGGGTTTCCGAGCATGAACCGCCTATTTAAGGTCATGCCACAGCATCTAAATCAGATTAAAGTCAGGACTTTGACTACGCCACTCCAAAGTCTTAATTTTGTTTTTCTTAAGCCATTCAGAGGTAGGTGGATTTGCTGGTGTGTTTCGGATCATTGTCCTGTTGAATAACCCAAATGTGCTTCAGCTTGAGGTCATGAACAGCTGGCCGGACATTCTCCATCAGGATTTTTTGGTAGACAGCATAATTCATGGTTCCATTTTAACACAGCGAGTCTTCCAGGTCCTGAAGCAGCAAAACAGCCCCAGATCATCACACTACCACTATCATATTTTACTGAGGGTATGATGTTCCTTTTCTGAAATGCTGTGTTACTTCCACGCCAGATGTAATGGCACATTCACCTTTCAAAAAGTTAAACTTTTGTCCCGTCAGTCCACAGTGTATTCTCCCAAAAGTCTTGGGGGATCATCAAGATGTTTTCTGACAAAACTGAGAAGAGCATTCATGTTCTTATTGCTTAGCAATGGTTTTAGTCTTGGAACTATGCCATGCAGGTTATTTTTGCCCAGTCTCTTTCTTATGGTGGAGTCTTGAACACTGACCTTAACTGAGGTAAGCGAGGCCTGCAGTTCTTTGGATGTTCTTGCGGAGTCTTTTGTGACCTCTTGGATGAGTCGCCGCTGCGTTCTTTGGGTAATTTAGGTCGGCCGGCCACAACTGGGAAGGTTGACCACTATTCCATGCTTTTGCCATTTGTGGATAATGGCTCTCACTGTGGAGTACTAAAGCTTTAGAAATGGCTTTATAACCTTTTCCAGATTGATCGATCTCAATTACTTTTTTTCTCATTTGTTCTTGAATTTATTTGGATTGCGGCATGATGTCTAGCTTTTGAGGATCTTTTGGTCTACCTCACTTCGTCAAGCAATTCCTATTAAAGTATTTTCTTGATTGAGAACAGGTATGGGAGCAATCAGGCCTGAGTGTGGCTAGGGAAATTTAACTCAGAATCCCAAAGATGTGATAAACCACAGTTAATTTATGTTTTAAGTGGGGTGTGTGTGTGTGTGTGTGGGGTGGGGGAGGAATAGGATTTTTTCACACAGGGCCCTGGAGCTTTGGATTTCTTTTTCCCTTAATAATAAAATACCTTAATTTAAAAACTGCATTTTGTGTTTACTTGTGTTATCTTTGTCTAATATTTACATCTGATGATCTGAAACATTTAGGTGTGACAAATATGCAAAAGAATAAGAAATCAGGACGGGGCAAACACTTTGTTTTACACCACTGTATCTCAGAATGTTAGATGCTTCTGACCGCAAAGAGCATGACTGAAAAGTAGACCTGTTATGATCTTTTGATAAACCTATATTTCTATAACGAAGGATTCACATCTCTATTAATGAACACACTGAATATATACATAATGGATAAATGATATACTTATTTCAAAACATGATTATAAGAATTATACAAACCTCCAATACTTGTGCCGTTCCATCGGTGTCAGCACTTGTGTTCCCGGGGCTCAGGTCAGGTTGTTACGCCATGTGAGCCCTGAGCCCCATCAGCGCTGGCGTCACATTTAACGAGGCCAAACATGAGGAATGACAAAGCATTGTCCAAGTAGAGGACAACCCCTTTAAGAATCGAGAGCAGAAAAAAATCCAGCTTCAATGATCCTCTAAAAACATTGCTTTATTAAGTAAATATAAAAAACCTGAGATAACAGCATGGATGTTACTACTCTAGAGGGGGAAATATTTTCTAGCAGACACGTTTCAGACAGTAAGGTCTTTAGTCATTGAAGCTGGATTTTTTTCTGCTCTCGATTCGTATTCCTGCTGCACTGCTGTTTTCCTGAGCTTTGGATTCCTCAATGGTTGAGCTGAATTATTATTATTTTTTTTTTTCTTAGTAACCCCTTTAAGAAGATACAATTTTCGGTTAAAACATTTCCAAAATTCTGAACATGAAAAGGCTTTTCCCCTCTGTGGCTTCTCTGATGTGGCTTCCGTGTAAAACATTTCCCACATTAAGAACATGAAAAAGGCTTCTCCTCTGTGTGACTTCTTTGGTGACTCAAAAGAGATAATTTCTTCACAAAACATTTCCCACATTCTGAACAGGAAAAAGGCTTCTCCCCTGTGTGGGCTCTCTGATGACTATAAAGCGCCGATTCCTGTTTAAAACATTTTCCACATTCTGAACAGGAAAACGGCTTCTCTCCTGTGTGGGTTCTTTGGTGGCTATCAAGATGCGCTTTCCGGTTAAAACATTTCCCACATTCTGAACAGGAAAAAGGCTTCTCCCCTGTGTGGGTTCTCTGATGTGTATAAAGCCCCGCTTTCTGGTTAAAACATTTTTCACATTCTGAACAGGAAAAAGGCTTCTCCCCTGTGTGAATTCTCTGATGTGTATAAAGCGCCGATTCCTGTTTAAAACATTTTCCACATTCTGAACAGGAAAAAGGCTTCTCCCCTGTGTGGGTTCTCTGGTGAATAACCAAACCTGATTTTAGGTTAAAACATTTTCCACATTCTGAACAAGAAAAAGGCTTCTCCCCTGTGTGGGTTCTCTGATGTTTAACAAGCTCTGATTTGTAGTTAAAACCTTTCCCACATTCTGAACAAGAAAAAGGATTCTCCCCTGTGTGGGTTCTCTGATGTATAACAAGCTCTGATTTGTAGTTAAAACCATTACCACATTCTGAACAGAAAAAAGGCTTCTCCCCTGTGTGGGTTCTCTGGTGCATAACTAAAGCTGATTTTTGGTTAAAACATTTCCCACATTCTGAACAGGAAAAAGGCTTCTCCCCTGTGTGAGTTCTCTGGTGACTAATCAATACTGATTTATGGTTAAAACATTTCCCACATTCCGAACATGAAAAAGGCTTCTCCCCTGTGTGGGTTCTCTGATGTATAACAAGCTCTGATTTGTAGCTAAAACCATTCCCACATTCTGAACAAGAAAAAGGCTTCTCCCCTGTGTGGGTTCTCTGGTGCATAACTAAAGCTGATTTTTGGTTAAAACATTTCCCACATTCTGAACAGGAAAAAGGCTTCTCCCCTGTGTGAGTTCTCTGGTGATTAATCAAAACTGATTTATAGTTAAAACATTTCCCACATTCCGAACATGAAAAAGGCTTCTCTCCTGTGTGGGTTCTCTGGTGCATAACTAAAGCTGATTTTTGGTTAAAACATTTCCCACATTCCAAACATGAAAAAGGCTTTTCCCCTGTGTGGGTTCTCTGATGTATAACAAGCTCTGATTTGTAGTTAAAACCATTCCCACATTCTGAACAGGAAAAAGGCTTCTCCCCTGTGTGAGTTCTCTGGTGCCTCACAAGATCTGATTTGTGAATTTTTTCTTGTTTAAGAAGAGTATTTCTATATTCTGAACGTGAAAATGTCTTCTTTGCTTTAGGAGCAATTTGTTTTTTAATGCTTATTTTGTAACTTTGATTTTCCTTAGTAGTCGCTAATGTATCAGAAGACGGAACCTGTTTCAAAGGATTAGATGACAGATCTTTGCTGTGAAAGGATGATGGTATATCTGGAGTAATGGCATTCACTTCATTTGTATCCTGTGGGATCTCAACCTCATGTGATTTAAAAATTGAAGATGTCAGTTGTCCTTCTGATCTCCTGGTACAGTCATCTGCAAAGAATAAAATTAAGTATTATTTTTGAATAAAATATTCTTACATTTTTTAACATTTTTACTTAGTGTCTGTAAAAATGGCAAGTTACGTAAAAAAAAAACAATTATTCACCAAGTGAATGACAGTTCACAGTCTAAAAGACTGTGCCCAAACCACATTTAGCATTACTATAGTGAGAAGAAACCACTTAATTAATCTGGGCACTGTGCGTTGGGTAATAAAAGGGCATGTTTGCAATTTTCACTCTCCAACATCCACTGCGTGCTAATTTCCGGAAAGTGCCTGTGGAGTCAAGATAGTCCCTACTCCTATAGATTAATTCCCTGAAGGTTATAATTTCCAAGATGGAGTAACTTTATGGGGATTTCTACAGCTATGGTTTTCTTTCATTTTGTCATATCAAGGTTTCTACAAATGGTGTGTCCCATTTTCTCTGAGATCTGATCCTGCAACGTCTAATTCTGTCACCACGAGCCTTATTCATTCTGAAGGTGCACTGGTGATGGAGGAGACATCGGAACCAGAAGCTCTTGCGGCGCAGGCTCTGTCCAGCCATTAAGATTAGGGTTGCTGGGACCAGTAGTATCATCCAGTCTGGCAGTATGGGTGTGTGTGCTGTCCAGCTGGAGTAATCAGCTCCCTCCTTCAGAGAACTGGAAAGCACCACACCCTACTAAAGCTGGAAGCATATTGCCGGAAGCTGCCAGTTACAGCCTTGTTCTCCTCTGGTTCAGACCTCTGTGCTCAGCTCCCGGTTTGTCTATTTGTTTCTTATTGTGACCCCGGCCCGTTTACGGACTACTCGTTTCTTCTGATTTTGTATTTTCTCTGCCCTCCTGGTTCTGACCCGAATACCTGACTATTCTTCCCATCTGACACAACAGAACAGCAGGTAACACAGTGGCCCAAGCTAGGGGTCTCTGTGTAAGTCCAGATCCATGTAGAGGGGTTAAAGAGAATCTACTACCCCCTGGGAGATTTCGGACCTATAATATGGGCATACAGGTTATAGAAAAGTAGATCTATACATGCCTGTATGGCCCATAGTAGAGGTCTGCTTGCAGTGAAATGGAGTTTTATAAAATCCGTTATCACATGCTTGGCGTCCCCCGGATATCAAGAAGTCCCCGCCTATCTGCTTATTTAGCATGTTCCCCACCTCCCCTGCACGTCACAGGGACCTGTGACGTGCACTGGTCTAACTCATTTCCCGCGCATGTGACGCGCCCCCTGGGCCATGTTCAGGGGAAACCCGGAGCCGGATCTGGGTAGGGGTAGTAGTCCTTGTGGCGGTGACCCGGTCCGTGCCCAGGGTGTCAAACTAAGTGGCAGTCTATGGCAGTAGATGTTAACTTGATCGACTACGCCACCCGTTGAGTGCGGCTTTGAAGCCGCCGCTGCAGAACAGTCCACTGAGGCCAGGTGTATAAGGATGTGCAGCGTGGTGGTATAACCCCCAACGGGAGGGGTATGGCCTCAGGGCAGCAGGTGAAGATGAGGGGGGTTGTGACGGTGCAGTAAGAAGAGTCAGAGTCAGGAGATGCAGTTTCAGGGGTTTTACTCACAAGTGTTCTCTCAGTCACTCTGGCCTTGAGTGACCACCCGAGCCGTGCTGCGTCCACCAGGTCCTGGACTCGGCTAACCCCCAGGCAGTTCTGGAGCGTGGTCCTGAGCTCCCTTCTCCCTCTCTGTCTCTGGCCATTCCCACCAGGGATCCACCTTTGGCCGGCTCCCTCGGGTCTCTTAGTGGTCAAACCTCCTCTGGGTTCCCTGACCCTATGCTTGGTGTGCCTTTCTGGTGGATTTGGTGAGGGTCGTGGCAAATCTTGACCACGACCTCCGGTTCCTGGCTGAGGATAAGTGGCCTCCACCAGTTCGGGTTCCGGTACCCGTGTCCGCCAACCCTTCACCCTTTTTGGTCTGATTCTGGGTTCTTAGGGTTCCCTCTGGTCTTCCACTCTGGGCCTTTCTTTCTCCTCTCTCCTCTGCAGGCTTGGCTCTGGAGCTGGGCCCAGCCGGAGCCACAGCTCCCTGTCAGCCCTCCTGGCTGAGCTCCTCTGCTCTGCTCCTCCTCAGACTGACTGACCCTGTCCTAAGATGGTGCCCACCTTATATACTCCCTCTATGTGTGAGCCCAGGTGACTAGCACCCAATGAGCTCCTAGCTTTACCCAGAGTACTCCCCCTATCTGCCCCTACACTACTGGGATGTTCCACCCCCCTCCCACTCCAGCCAGGGACAGACGCTGTTGTACCTGCACATATACTTGGTGGGAGTACCGTAATTCTGTCCCCCGGAAATGGGATGTATGTAGTGCATGCAGCCTACTGAGCTCAGTCCCACACTCCATCCTTACCCGGGAGTGGAATACCACACCTCTGGAGTGAGGTGCAATACCCCTGTAGCAGCCGAGTCCTCAGGGTGCTACATTCCCCCCTGGTAAATCACAGCACGTCCTCGGGCTGTAAAAGAATAAAATATCCAAAAACATACAATTTTTTTTTTTTTTCAAAACATCCATAACCATATAAAACATTAAACATTATCAGATTTAAACAAGATAAACTTTTTCTTTCATATAAAACTCTTTTATAATAATGTTCTTTGAGTTACTGGCCACTGTGCGCTTGTGACCAGGTAAAAGTGCAACAGTCAGTTTAAGAAAAAAAAACAGTTTTCCTATAAAACCAGTAGGGGGCGCCTTAGAAAGCGCAACTATATACAAGGGGAGGTGGCCGCTCTCAGTCCTCGGCCAGTGGGGATAAGGGATGGCTGCTCACAGTCCTCAGCCTGGTAAGGGATAGGGACACACGGGTAACAGTTCGCTGGTCCCAACGGGGACTATATTTTAACTAGCAGCAGTACTTATAACAGTTCTCATACCCCGACGGGTAACTATATACAGTTCTTTTTTTACCATACTCTAATAACGGCGTCCTCCTGATGCTTCCTCCCTGTATCCTTCAGACCCGTCCGGGTCCTCTTGAGTGAACCCGATGAGGTCTCCTCCAGTGGGGTCCCACGCAAACTGCGCTTCCTCCAGCGAGAGTGGGGTGATCTTGGCGGGCGCCGGAGCCGGGATCAGGGGCTCATCCAGGGGTCTTTCTTTCCGGAGTCGGGGATGGTAGTACTCCGGTGGCCACTCAAAGGGCTGCCCATCCGGGCAAGTATGTTGGGCGAACAAGTCTTCACCCAGGGGTAGGACTTTGTGGGTTGAGGGCGCGGTGGTGGTAGCGGCGCCCGGGTTCACCAGGCCTTGCGACCAGGCCTGGGGCACCCTGAAGGTGAAGGGCACCGTGAAGACGGCGGCGCCCGGGTGTACTTGACTTTGCGACCAGGCCGGTGGCGTCTCCTGCTTGGCCGCGCTCAGGGTTGAGGCGCGTGACGTCACAAGAGGCGTGGCCGCGGCTCCTGCTTGAGGCCTAGTCTGGAGCGGTAGCGGTGCGGCAACGGGCACGATCAGTGGGATTTCGGGCTCTGCGACGGGGAGCGGGGGTAGGCTTACGGTGGCTGGGCTTGGGGTAGTGACGTCCCCTTTACTTGCCTCCGTCTCTTCAGCTCCCTCTGCGGCGTCGTCTCCGGCCTCCGTCCCTTCTGCATCCTCTTCAGGGGCAGGCGTGCTCCTCGTTGCGGGTGGTGTGCTTCGCTGGCGGGTTCCAGCCTGCTGGGCCATCTCCCTGCTCCATTCCGTCAGCGTTTCTCGCTGCACCTGGGCCATCCTCCATGCGAGGCCCTCCAGCGCGGTCTGTGCACGCTCCCGGTCTCGGGGGAGCTGTGCCAGGATCTCCACCAGGTCTTGTGGAGTGGTGGCTTGCATCAGGCTCCTGACCACAGGGTCGGTGCTGCCTGCCTCTCCCTCCATCTCCGGGTACGGCTCCTCCAGACTCCTCCAGGCTGCACCCATCTTCTCTGTTTTGTTCTGTATCCGCCCCCATTGAGGGCGGTCCTGGGGCAACTTGGTGATTGTCAGTTCCAGGGGCAGACCCCCCACGCTGATGGACATCTCAATCATTGCAGTCTCTGCTGGTGGGGGCGGTCTTCGTTTTTGGCGCCATTCTTGGTCCTGGCCCACGATGGGAGGTGGCCTCTTGCCACCCTCTGGCACGCCCATAATGGCGTCCGCTCTGCCAGGGCGGGAAATCTTCCCAGATGGCGGGAATCATCTCCCAGTGGCGGGAAACTCTGTGGATGGCGGGAAAAAGCTGCAGATGACGGGCAACCGGCGGGAAACGACCCGTGATGGCGTCCGATGGCGGGGACCCTCCGGAATTGGCGGGAGACTTCTTTTTACGGTACAGATAAACTTTTCTTCAGGCACGCAGTACCCGGTGGTTGCGGGCACGTTATCCTGCCGACTACGCCAAAGTTGACGCGCCCCCTGGGCCATGTTCAGGGGAAACCCGGAGCCGGATCTGGGTAGGGGTAGTAGTCCTTGTGGCGGTGACCCGGTCCGTGCCCAGGGTGTCAAACTAAGTGGCAGTCTATGGCAGTAGATGTTAACTTGATCGACTACGCCACCCGTTGAGTGCGGCTTTGAAGCCGCCGCTGCAGAACAGTCCACTGAGGCCAGGTGTATAAGGATGTGCAGCGTGGTGGTATAACCCCCAACGGGAGGGGTATGGCCTCAGGGCAGCAGGTGAAGATGAGGGGGGTTGTGACGGTGCAGTAAGAAGAGTCAGAGTCAGGAGATGCAGTTTCAGGGGTTTTACTCACAAGTGTTCTCTCAGTCACTCTGGCCTTGAGTGACCACCCGAGCCGTGCTGCGTCCACCAGGTCCTGGACTCGGCTAACCCCCAGGCAGTTCTGGAGCGTGGTCCTGAGCTCCCTTCTCCCTCTCTGTCTCTGGCCATTCCCACCAGGGATCCACCTTTGGCCGGCTCCCTCGGGTCTCTTAGTGGTCAAACCTCCTCTGGGTTCCCTGACCCTATGCTTGGTGTGCCTTTCTGGTGGATTTGGTGAGGGTCGTGGCAAATCTTGACCACGACCTCCGGTTCCTGGCTGAGGATAAGTGGCCTCCACCAGTTCGGGTTCCGGTACCCGTGTCCGCCAACCCTTCACCCTTTTTGGTCTGATTCTGGGTTCTTAGGGTTCCCTCTGGTCTTCCACTCTGGGCCTTTCTTTCTCCTCTCTCCTCTGCAGGCTTGGCTCTGGAGCTGGGCCCAGCCGGAGCCACAGCTCCCTGTCAGCCCTCCTGGCTGAGCTCCTCTGCTCTGCTCCTCCTCAGACTGACTGACCCTGTCCTAAGATGGTGCCCACCTTATATACTCCCTCTATGTGTGAGCCCAGGTGACTAGCACCCAATGAGCTCCTAGCTTTACCCAGAGTACTCCCCCTATCTGCCCCTACACTACTGGGATGTTCCACCCCCCTCCCACTCCAGCCAGGGACAGACGCTGTCGTACCTGCACATATACTTGGTGGGAGTACCGTAATTCTGTCCCCCGGAAATGGGATGTATGTAGTGCATGCAGCCTACTGAGCTCAGTCCCACACTCCATCCTTACCCGGGAGTGGAATACCACACCTCTGGAGTGAGGTGCAATACCCCTGTAGCAGCCGAGTCCTCAGGGTGCTACACATGCGCAATGCGACGCTCACATCAGGAGAGCTTTGTTTCCTCCCGGCCCGTTTGTCTCTCCACTGCTCCGCAGTGTTCTGGTGCGCAGGCTCCCCAATGCAGCCTCCCCGGTGCACCAGAACACTGCGGAACAGTGCAGAGACAAACGGGCCGGGAGGAAACAAAGCGCTCCTGATGTGAGCGTCGCAACGCGCATGTGCAGGAAGTGAGTGACAAGAGCGCACGTCACAGGTCCCTGTGACGTGCAGGGGAGGGGGGGGGACATGCTAAATAAGCAGATAGGTGGGGATTTCTGGGCTAACTAAAGAGATAGGCGGGGATTTCTTGGTGTCCGGGGGACGCCAAGCATGTGAAGACAGATTTTATAAAACTCAATTTCACTGCAAGCAGACCTCTACTATGGACCATACAGGTATGTATAGATTTACTTTTCTATAACCTGTATGCCCATATTAGAGGTCTCAAATCGCCCAGGGGGTGACAGATTCCCTTTAAAGAAGTTAAAGGGGTGATGGGCAAAACTGTGACTATAGACCATAACACATCTACTGAAGAACTGAAGAAATCAAGCTGAACAGGCTTCTTTAGTAAAAAAATGAGTAAATAGTGGTGAAACCTCTCTGGAGTAATTAGAGTATGGGGCTCGGTGGTTCTTGGCAATCTAAACTATCATAAGGGACAATATTTTCAGATCAGATGAGTTTCAAGAAGAAATATTAGACATTTTAAATGAACTTTTTATAATAGTGCAGAGCTGAGGTGTCTTAAATTTAGACCTCGGGCATTGGGAAGACGTAATGGAGACCTTTTTTAAAGACTACCAGGGAGTTACAGATTCACATAAGTGAGGCCGGCCGATCCCACCACAATCAAACTATCATACAGAATGAACCTGGAAAAAAAAGACATAAAAAATGTTACATCCACAACAAGAACATATGTATGAGGGGAGAACTCCAACATTAACTTACACTTATTTATGGTGGACCATTGGAGCTACAATAACCTGACCAGAAGAGTGGAGAAAGTATTAGCGCCCCCCATTTCAGGAGAGATTGTGCAGTAATCTGAATTCCTTAGGATTGAAAACATAATGTAATTTATGACGTGAAGTGAATCCAACATACCAGGGCTCGAGTCATACCAACACATCTCCTGCAGGTGAAAATATTACAGTATATTACAGCTATCAGCCTCGCATAGCTTAGAGATATAAGTGCTTCTCAATAAATTAGAATATCATCAAAAAGTTAATTTATTTCAGTTCTTCAATACAAAAAGTGAAACTCATATATTATATAGAGTCATTACAAACAGAGTGATCTATTTCAAGTGTTTATTTCTGTTAATGTTGATGATTATGGCTTACAGCCAATGAAAACACAAACGTCATTATCTCAGTAAATTAGAATAATTAACAAAAAACACCTGCAAAGGCTTCCTATGCGTTTAAAAAGGTCCCTTAGTCTGTTTCAGTAGGCTCCACAATCATGGGGAAGACTGCTGACTTGACAGATGTCTAGAAGGCAGTCACTTACACACTCCACAAGGAGGGAAAGCCACAAAAGGTCATTGCTACAGAAGCTGGCTGTTCACAGAGTGCTGTATCCAAGCATATTAATGGAAAGTTGAGTGGAAGGAAAAAGTGTGGTAGAAAAAGGTGCACAAGCAACCGGGATAACTGCTGCCTTGAAAGGATTGTTAAGAAAAGGCCATTCAAAAATTTGGGGGAGATTCACAAGGAGTGGACTGCTGCTCGAGTCATTGCTTCAAGAGCCACCACACACAGACGTATCCAGGACATGTGTTACAAGTGTCGCATTCCTTGTGTCAAGCCACTCATGACCAACAGACAACGCCAGAAGCGTCTTACCTGGGCCAAGGAGAAAAAGACCTGGACTGTTGCTCAGTGGTCCAAGCTGTTGTTTTCAGGTGAAAGTAAATTTTGCATTTCATTTGGAAAGCAAGGTCCTAGAGTCTGGAGGAAGAGTGGAGAGGCCACAATCCAAGCTGCTGAAGATCTAGTGTGAAGTTTCCACAATCCGTGATGGTTTGGGGAGCCATGTCATCTGGTGGTGTAGGTCCACTATGTTTTATCAAGACCAAAGTCAGCGCAGCCGTCTACCATGAAATTTTAGAGCACTTCATGCTTCCTTCTGCCGACAAGTTTTTTGGAGATGGAAATTTCATTCTGCAGCAGGACTTGTCACCTGTCCACACTGCCAAAAGTACCAATACCTGGTTTAAAAACAACAGTATCAATGTCCAGCAACTCGCCTGACCTTAACCCCATAGAGAATCTATGGGGTATTGTCAAGAGGAAGATGAGAGACACCAGACCCAATAATGCAGACGAGCTGAAGGCTGTTATCAAAGCCACCTGGGCTTCCATAACACCTCAGCAGTGCCACAGGCTGATCCCCTCCATGCCACATTGCAGTAATTGATGCACAAGGAGCCCGACCAAGTATTGAGGGCATTTACTAAACATACATTTCGGTAGGCCAACATTTCGGATTTTAAAAACATTTTTCAAGCTGATGTTATAAAGTATTCTAATTTACTGAGATAATGACTTTCGTGTTTTCATTGGCTAGAAGCCATAATCATCAACATTAACAGAAATAAACACTTGAAATAGATCACTCTGTTTGTAATGACTAGATATACTATATGAGTTTCACTTTTTTGAAGAACTGAAATAAATTAACTTTTTGATGATATTCTAATTTATTGAGAAGCACCTGTATATCATGGCACAGGTGTAATGTTTTCTGTATAGTGTATCACAATCCTGTTTGAAGTTAGTCGGTTTTAAAAGAAATTGAAAAGTCAGGATAAAGGGAAACTCTGGTGTTATTGTACAGAAATTCACACTTGGCCCTCACTGCACATTTAATGTTGACGATCATAAAAGTGAAGTTTGGTCAGAAAGACTGGACCTGGTCTTGTAGGGACCATATGAGGACATTCAGCAGCACAGAAGGGAGAGAAGGTAGATTCATCCAATAAGATATCAGGGATCTAGGAAGCCAACACCATCATTACCCTCCACTTTCTCTTATAGGTTCATCATATTTTCTTCAAGTGATTTTCTAACTTGTCAGCACATTCTTCATACGCTGTCATTTGGCTTTGTAGTTTACAGATCTGAGGAGGTAAGGGTCAGCGTCTTCTGATTTCAGTTGGTAGGTAGATCCTCCAGGTTATAAGTTCTATAGAAAAGGGCTTTCAATGGCCAAAATCATTTGAACAGTTTTGGGTGGAGGAGAAAGTTGTAGTCTAGAGGCAAAATGGTGATCATACAATAGTGATACGGCTGGACTACACCACCGATAAAGCGGCCACAGCCAGTGACTGAGAAGAATCTGTGACTTCTCTGCATTTAGTGGTTACTACTAGTGTTGAGCGAGCATGCTCGACACTGCTCGGTACTCGCCCGAGCATCTCGCTACTCGGGATGTTCGGCGAGCACTGAGCATTTCCGGGTTACTCGGGCAGGAGCTCGGGTCTCCGCCCTACATGTTTGGCGCTCTTTACAGAGCCAATGAACATGCAGGGATTGCCAGCCAGTCACTGTAATGCCGCTGCCATGTTGGTTGTGGGCATTAAATTGATTGGCTGGCCGCACAGCGTCACCTCGAGTATTTAAAACCGGGTGCCGCCATCTTGGACACAGTCGCCCGGGATCAGACAGTGTAGGGAAAGTGCTGCTGAGCTAGGGAGAGAATTATAGTGCGAAATAGGTAGTGTAGGGTCTCTAAAGCCTGCCAAATCAAACAAACAGTCCTTCTCAGGACTAATATCCATCCCAGATATCAGGCAGGCAGGCTGTATAGGAGACGCAGTGGTTATACCAACAAACACTGCATTACAGTCCTGTGTGCTCCTGCTGCTCAAATTGCTAGACTTAGTCCCAGGTCTCGGGGGCCAGGAAAAATCCTTTTTTTTTCATCTAAATCCTCTTTTTTTTTTTCCCTCCGTCAGACTGTACAAATACCCGTCTTATTAACCTTTTGGTGTCCCCCCCCCAAAAAAAAGAGTGTGTCTGTGAGTGTTCAGACACAAATATATCTGTTTAAAAGATTCTGGTGTAGGCCAGATAACTATAACTGTGGTTTTGCAGTTTCACGGTTCAAATCTCTGTATTATCCTGCTTTTTGCCTTTTTTCCGTAAAAAAAACAGTAATAGTGTCTTGCTGACTGTTCAGACACAAATATATCTGTTTAAAACATTCTGGTGTAGGCCAGAGAAATAGAACTGTGGTTTTCCTCTTCCATGGTTCTATTCTCCTTTTTATTACCCTATTTCCATTGATAGTGCGAGTGTAAGCTATTTTACTTCATTTACAATGGGCAAGGCGCGTAGCAAGGGACGTGGAACTGGACGTTCTGGTGATGGTGCGTGTAGAGGACTGGGCCATGACCAAGATGAAAATGTGCCACAACCAACAGCCACATCTTCTCGCTCCCACTTCTTGACCGAATTACCAGGGAAGCACACAACACCAGTATTGTGAACTGATGAGTGTGAACAGGTTATTAATTGGATAGCAGATAATACTTCCAGTTACTTGGGCACCACCACCTCCGGTCTGTCTTCCATACGGTCAAGTTTTAGTGAGTCTTGACCGCATACTCCTCCTCACCCTGGTGCTCCTTCCTCCCACCATGCCGAGTGTCATCAGACAGCAACTGATCCCACAGTTGGACACTCTGAAGAGCTGTTCACTGGTCCATTTCCATATTTGTGCCCCTCGCCTGCTCCGCTTCAAGTGGTGGAAGAATCATAGAATCATAGAATCATAGAATGGTAGAGTTGGAAGGGACCTCCTGGGTCATCTGGTCCAACCCCCTGCTCAAAGCAGGATTCACTAGATCATCTCAGACAGATGTCTGTCCAGCCTCTGTTTGAAGACGTCCATTGAAGGGGAACTCACCACCTCTCGTGGCAGCCTGTTCCACTCATTAATCACCCTAACTGTCAAAAAGTTTTTTCTAATATCTAATCTGTGTCTCCTCCCATTTAGTTTCATCCCATTGCTTCTAGTCTTTCCTTGTGCAAATGAGAATAAAGATGATCCTTCTACAATGTGACAGCCCTTGACATATTTGTAGACAGCTATTAAGTCTCCTCTCAGTCTTCTTTTTTGCAAGCTAAACATTCCCAAATCCTGCAACCGTTCCTCATAGGACATGGTTTGCAGACCAGTCACCATTCTGGTCGCTCTTCTCTGAACTTGCTCCAGTTTGTCTATGTCTTTTTTAAAATGTGGTGCCCAAAACTGTACACAGTATTCCAGATGAGGTCTGACCAAAGAGGAGTAAAGACCGATAATGACTTCACGTGATCTAGACTGTATGCTTCTGTTAATACATCCCAGAATTGTATTTGCCTTTTTTGCTGCTGCATCACACTGTTGACTCATGTTCAGTCTATGATCTATTAGTATACCTAAGTCTTTTTCACATGTACTGTTGCTTAGCTCTATTCCTCCCATTCTGTATATGCTTTTTTCATTTTTATTGCCCAGATGTAGTACTTTGCATTTTTCCCTGTTAAAAACCATTCTGTTGGTTGCTGCCCACTGCTCCAGTTTATTTAGGTCTTTTTGAATCCTCTCTCTCTCTTCTCTAGTATTAGCTATCCCTCCTAGCTTTGTGTCATCAGCAAATTTAATCAGTTTACCCTCAATTCCTTCATCTAAATCATTGATAAAGATGTTGAACAATACAGGTCCCAGGACGGAGCCCTGTGGTACCCCACTTGAGACATTCATCCAGCTGGATGTGAAGCCATTTACAACCACCCTTTGAGTCCGATCACTAAGCCAGTTATGAATCCACCTAACAGTTGCCTGGTCCATTGCATACTTGGTCATTTTTTCAATAAGGATGATGTGAGATACTTTGTCAAATGCTTTGCTGAAGTCAAGATATACTATATCTACAGCATTTCCCTGATCCACCCAGTCAGTGATTCTGTCATAGAAGGAAATTAAGTTAGTCTGACATGACTTGTTAGTTACAAACCCATGCTGACTCTGGTTAATCACTTCATTCTTATCCATGTACTTACATACATGTTGTTTAATAATTTGTTCAAAGATCTTTCCTGGTATAGAAGTCAGACTCACCGGCCTATAGTTCCCTGGGTCCACCTTCTTCCCCTTTTTGAAGATAGGAACAACATTTGCTCTTCTCCAGTCTTCTGGGACTTCTCCTGTTCTCCAAGAACTTTCAAAGATTATGGAGAGTGGTTCTAAAATTTCTTCTACAATCTCCTTCAGTACTCTGGGGTGTAATTCATCTGGACCTGGAGACTTGAACTCATTTATGTTAGCTAAAAATTCCCTCACAATCTTTCTGTTTACTGATAACTTGGATTCCTCTATTCCTTTAAAAGGACAGTGAAGATCAGTTGATGTTACATTTTCTTTCTGAGAGAAAACAGATGCAAAATAGGAATTAAAAAGTTCGGCCTTCTCAACATCCTCTCTTACCATTTCTCCATTTTCATCCTGTAAAAATCCTATAGCATCTTTGACTTTTCTTTTGACATACCCCCAAAATCCTTTTTTATTGCTTTTGACATCTCTTGCAAGCCTTAATTCATTGTCAGCTTTAGCTAACCTGATACGTGCCCTGCAGGATCTGCAGACTGCATTATAATCTTCTTTAGATATGCCTCCCTCTTTCCATTTAATAAACATTTTTCTTTCTTTTTAGCATGTGTTTAAGTTCTGTGTTCATCCATCCTGGTTTCCTTAAATGCTTCCCATTCTTCCTACTTTTCGGGATTGTTAACGATTGTGCTTTGAGAATCTCATTTTTAAAAATTTCCCATCCTTCCTGGACATTTTTGTCCTTAAGGACATCCAGCCATTGGATCCCTCCTATTCTCTTTCTGAGTCTCTTAAAATCTGCCTTTCTAAAATCTAACCTTGAAGTTTGAGTCTTCACATGTCTTCCTCCTCTAGTTATCCAAAATTCTATAATAGCATGATCGCTGCCTCCTAGGGTCCCAGCCACCTTTACCTCCTCAACCATTTCCTCCCTGTTTATAAGGATTAGATCCAAAGTAGCAGATCCCCTTGTTTTCTCCCCTACCTTTTGGAAGATAAAGTTGTCAGCAAGAGAGGATAAGAATTTGCTTGACCTGTTAGTTTTACTTGAGAGAGATTCCCAACAAATGTCTGGATAGTTGAAATCTCCCATGACCACTACGTCATATTTTTTGGAGAACTTGGTCATTTGATACATAAAGAGCTCATCCATATCTTCAGCTTGCCCATGTGGCCTGTAGTAAATGCCTACAATGGTGTCCTTTCCGTTGTTCTCTCCTTGTATTCTTACCCAAACAGTTTCCACAGAACTCCCAGTCTCTGAAGCTTCAATCTCTGTGCAGATATACGCTTTTCTAATATACAATGCAACACCTCCTCCTCGTTTATCAAGTCTGTTTCTTGCAAATAAGTTGTATCCTTTTAGCCTTTTATTCCAATCATGTGTATCGTCCCACCAAGTTTCAGTGATTCCAATGACATCATATTCCTTTTCCTGCATTAGTAGTTCCAATTCTCCTTGTTTGTTGCCCATGCTTTGTGCATTTGTATAAAAACATTTTAGTTTGTGATTGGTTTCTCTTCCTCCCATATTTTTATTATTTAGATTTTTTTGTCTTTGTTCTTCTTTTCCACTTCCAGTAGCAGAGATCTCAATAGTATTTGTCAGCTGTATGGCTTTTTCTGGCCTTTTGCTTCCCTTCCCACATTGTTCTAGTTTAAAGCTCTTCTGATGAGTGTAGCAAGGCGACTTCCAAATACATGTTTTCCAGTCTTCGTAAGGTGCACCCCATCTCTAGCAAGTAGTCCATCGTATAGGTAATTCATTCCGTGATCCAGAAATCCAAATCCTTGTTGACGGCACCATCGAGGTAGCCAGTTGTTCACCTGTAGAATCTTATTCCACCTCATTGTTCCATGGCCATCCACTGGGAGGATGGATGAGAAGACCACCTGCGCTCCCAATTCTTTCACTTTCTTGCCTAAGTCTTCAAAGTCACTGCAGATGGTTTCCAGGTCCTTTCTTGCGGTGTCATTTGTCCCCACATGTATTAGCAGGAATGGGTAGTGATCTGTAGGTCTGAAGAGTCTTGATATCCTGTCAGACACATCTTTAATTTTTGCTCCTGGAAGACAGCACATTTCTCTTGAGGTTATGTCTGGTCTGCAGATAGCGGCCTCTGTTCCTCTTAGCAGGGAATCCCCCATGACCACCACTCTCCGTTTTTTCTTCACAACATTCTTCTTTCTCCATCCAGGAGGATTCTGAGGGCTTACAAGGTTATTCATTGCTGGCAAAGTCTTATCTTGCTGTATTTCTTCATGGTTCTCCTGTGTGAGAGCCTGGTACTGGTTCCTGAGCAGTATGGGTGCTGACTGCCTCTCGATCCTCCTGCTTCTGTGGGTCACATGCTTCCATTCCTCTGTTTCGTCAGGTGCAGTTCGAATTTCTTCTCTTTCTGAATCATGAAGAGATAATTCTGCTCTGTCTAAGAACTCTTCACCTTCCTTAATGATTTTCAAGGTAGTTAACCTCTCTTCTAGATTTCGCAACTTTTCCTCCAACAGGGACACAAGCTTGCATTTCTGGCATGTGAAGTCTGGCTTTTCCACTGGCAAGTCTGTGAACATGTAGCAGGATATGCAGCTCACCAAATGGCTCCTGGACTCTTCCATGTTCTTATTGTTAATGTTCTGAAAACAGTGAAAAAAGCTTAAAAAAAAAGCTTCAAAGCTTTACCGATGTCCACTTTTCAGCTCCAACAGCCAAAATCCAGTGTTCTTTGAGCTCGCGGAGACTCTTCACTTACCCCAAAATGCAGTGGGAATATGCAAATTATCTCCTCAGGACCCCTCCCCTGGTTTACCGATGTCCTCTTTTCAGCTCCAACAGCCAAAATCCAGTGTTCTGGAGATCTCATGTCTCATGTTATCTCCTCAGGACCCCTCCCCTGGTTTACCGATGTCCTCTTTTCAGCTCCAACAGCCAAAATCCAGTGTTCTGGAGATCTCATGTAGCGATGCCCAAATATTTGAACAGCCACGGCCACAGAAAGGCGACGCTGGCAATTTGTCACAAGAGGTGGACGATGACGAGACACAATTGCCACGAAGGGAGGAGGAGAATCGTGGTGCGCAAGTGGAAGAGGAGGAGGTGGTGGATGATGTAGTAACTGACCCAACGTGGCAGGAGGACACGCAGAGCGAGGCCAGCAGCACAAGGGGGAGGGAGGCAGAGTACCCCAATAGGCAGGAAGAAGCAGTGTGGTGGCCACACACAGAAGGCGGGCAACCGTTCCCCGTAACACCAACACGAGGGACGTTGCCAGTACAACCGGTAGGTCTTCCACAGTCTGGAAGTTTTTTAAAGACTCTGCTGATAACCCCAAAAAGGCCATTTGTACCACCTGCCATGCCAGCATCAGCAGGGGTAACAAAAGTACCAGCCTGACCACCACCAGCATGATCAGGCACATGTCAGCAAAGCACCCCCAGGGTCCACGACCAGTGTCAGCGGGTGTCACCACTGCTTTTTCCGCTGTTGTGCGTGTAAGAGAACCCCCTGTTGTGCGTGCAAGGCAATCCCCTGTCCACACTGCATGCAAAGATGCCCCCTCCTTTCAGTCTTCACTTGTTATGTTAGTTTCGCAAGAAACAGCATCAACGTCCACATCCCACCGCAGCGTTCAATTGTCCATATCCCAAACCTTTGAACGAAAGAACAAATTCGCAGCCAACGCCCCACAGGCCATGGTCCTAAATTCACACATTTCACGACTGCTTGCACTGTAAATGCTGCCTTTTAGGCTGGTAGAGACGGAATCCTTCCGCAACCTTATGGCGGTGGCCGTCCCTCGGTACTCGATCCCCAGCCGACACTATTTTGCCCGGTGTGCCATCCCCGCACTACACAAGCACATGTCCCAAAACATCTGCCGTGCCCTCAACAACGGAGTTACTGGGAGAGTCCACCTGACAACGGACACGTGGACAAGTGCTTGCGGCCAGGGATGGTACATCTCCCTGACGGCACACTGGGTAAACATAGTGGAAGCCGGGACCCAGTTGGACCTTGGGACGGAACACATCCTCCCCACACCGAGGATTGTGGGCCCAATGTCAGTCAGAGTTGCCACCACAGTGTACATCTCCTGCGTATCATCCTCCTCCTCATGTTCAGCCTCCATCTAAGATATAACCACATCAGTTACAAGCTGGAAGCACTGCAGTACTGCCTCTGCCAAGCGGCAACAGGCTGTGCTGAAACTCATAAGCTTAAGTGATAAACCTCACACTGCTTGTGAGTTCTGGACAGCTGTGAAAGAGCAGGCAGATCTGTGGCTGAGACCGCTGAACCTACATCCAGGCATGGTCGTGTGTGACAATGGCCGTAACCTGGTGGCGGCTCTGAGGAGAGGCGAGATCACACACGTACCATGCCTGGCTCATGTGCTTAACCTCGTGGTTCAGCGGTTTCTTAAATCGTACCCCTAGTTGCCAGATCTGCTCGTCAAAGTACGCCTCCTGTCAGCTCATTTTCGGAAGTTGGCTACAGCTTCCCTGTGTTGCAGCAGCGTTTGGTGTGTGATGTCCCCACACGTTGGAACTCCATCCTCCACATGTTGCAAAGGATTTGTGAGCACAACAGAGCAGTTGTGGAGTACCAGCCACAACAAGGCCTTCGATTTTCAGGTCAGACTCCACACATAAGACCTCAGGAGTGGACCTGGATGTCTGACATATGTACCATCCTGACAAACTTTGAGGAGTCCACCAAGATGGTAAGTGGGGATGACACCATCATTAGCGTCAGCATCCCACTTGTCTGTCTTTTGCAACGCTCTCTGCAGAGAATTAAAGAGGAGGCATTGCAGCCAGAGTATGATGAGATGGATCAAGAAGCCGTAGCCGTCGATTACACACAGCCCAGCCTCATCTCATCCCAACGTGCATTGGGGGACAATGAGGGAGAGGAGGAGGAGGAGGAAGAGGAGGAAGAACAGGAGCCAACTGTCATACCGTCGGTTCAGGGTGGGTGGCCTGAGGACAGGGGGGAGGAGGAGGAGAGCATGGTCAGTCGTCATCTTGGTGAGGACACGGGAGTCTTGCCTGTTAGCAGTCTGGCACGCATGGCTGACTTTATGTTACGCTGCCTTAACCGTGACCCTCGCGTTGTCAAAATGTTGGGTGACAGTCATTACAGGTTGGTGACACTTGTAGACCCCCACTACAAGGAGAACTTTCACTCTCTTATTCCTGAGGTGGAGAGGTCTACAAAAATGGGGCAGTACCAGAAGGCCCTTGCTGCAGAACTATTAAAAAAAATTCCCATCTGAACACGCTAGCGGCAGAGGTCACAGTTCGTTGCCCAACCAAGGTGTACAGGCGAGAGAGACGCAACTCCAATCCAGCAGAGGCAGGGGAACACTGTCAACGTTCTGGAACAGTTTTCTGAGACCTGTCCAGCTTACAGGCCCTGAGGCGCAGGGGGACTCTGACAAGGAGTGGAAAGTTTCAAAAGATGGTGAGGGAGTACCTTGCCGACCGCACCAGCATCCTCCGTGATTCCTCTGTGCCTTTTAATTATTGGGTATCCAAGCTGGACACTTGGAATGAACTCGCTCTGTATGCCTTGGAGGTCCTGGCCTGCCCTGCCGCTAGCGTGTTATAGGAGAGTGTTTTAAGTGCCGCTGGGGGAATTATAACTGATAAGTGCACTTGCCTGTCAACTAACAATGCTGAAAAGCTGACCCTTATCAAAATGAACAAGGGCTGGATTGGGCCAGACTTCTCATCACCACCAAATGACAGCAGAGTAACAAAGTCAAATCCACTGTGTTATTTCGGGAGGTGTATTCCCATGCACCGCTTCACACCCACACATGGGTATATGCTTCCTCATTTCGGCTGTTTTTTGATCTTCTCCTTATCCTCAGCCTCCACCACCACTGTACCACCAGAGTGACCGTGGTGCGTGTTGCCAGCATTGCAAGTTCATCCGTCCTAATTTTTGTCAGCTTTTGCTTGGAAGGCATAGGCAAAGACTATGGGAGACCCACTCCCCAATAATGGGAATAATCTTTTTCATATGCTGTACTGCATGGCTCTTGTTTGCCAGCATTGCAAGTTCCTCCGTCCTAATTTTTGGCAGCTTTTGCTTGGAAGGCATAGGCAAAGACTATGGGAGACCCACTCCCCAATAATGGGAATGTTTTTAATATGCTGTACTGCATGGCTCTTGTTTGCCAGCATTGAAAGTTCCTCCGTCCTAATTTTTGGCAGCTTTTGCTTGGAAGGCATAGGCAAAAACTATGGGAGACCCACTCCCCAATAATGGGAATAATGTTTTTAATATGCTGTACTGCATGGCTCTTGTAAGGGGGCATTGCAAGTTCCTCCGTCCTAATTTTTGGCAGCTTTTGCTTGGAAGGCATAGGCAAAGACTATGGGAGACCCACTACCCAATAATGGTAATATTTTTCATATGCTGTACTGCATGGCACTTGTAAGGGGCATTAAAACCGTCTTGTTAAGCTACTGTGACATCCACGTCTCTTCCAAGGGGCATTGATGTTGTCTTTTTATTCCACTGCGACGTCCACCACTCTTCCAAGGGGCATTAAAACCGTACTGTTAAGCTACTGCGACCTCCACCACTTTTCCAAGGGGCATTAAAACCGTCCTGTTAAGCTACTGCGACCTCCACGTCTCTTCCGAGGGGAATTAAAAGCATCTTGTTAAGCTACTGTGATCTCCACAGCTCTTCCAAGGGGCATTGATATTGTCTTTTTATTCCTCTGCGACCTCCACCACTCTCCCAAGGGGCATTAAAACCGTCTTGTTAAACCACTCTGAACTCCATAGCTCTTGAAAGGGCATTAAAACCGTCTTGTTAAACCACTCTGAACTCCACAGCTCTTCCAAGAGGCATTGAAATGTTGTTTTTAATTACCTCTAATCTCCACGACTCTTCCAACGGGCATTGCATTTCCTCCTAATTTTAGTCAGCTTTTGCTTTTCAATGCATAGGCGAAAACTAAGGGAGACCCACTCCCCAATAATGGGTAGAAGGTTTTTAGTACGCTGTAATCCACGTCTGTTTCAAGGGGCATTGAAGTTCCTCATAATTTTTGGAAATCCTTCCATTCACTGCTTAGGACAACAGTGTACAGGAGACCCAGTTGCTATAAATGGAAGAAACGGTTTAGTTAAAGCCCTCTAACCTCCATGTTACTTCCAAGGGGCATTGGAGTGTCTCAAAATATTTGGTAGGCATTGCACTCACTGTATGGGCTATAACTGTGTAGCCGAACCGCTCCTTTTTGTACAGAAACATATCCTATAAGACATGTGTGGTTGACTGGCCTGATATTGATGTGAATGGTCCCTGTTCCTCCTGCTCTTTCTCCTTTGCCACCACCTCATCCATCATTCATCACCTGAAGCTTTGTTTTAATGGGAGTCATAGAATTGGGATAGTAGCAGGAAAACATCCAGCAATCCTCGGAGGAGGTAGGATATGCACCAAAATGCTGACCACCTCAGGCCTAGCCGCTACTACATACATGCGCTTGCATTCCAAGGAACAGAAAGCTAAGGAGATGGATGGCCTCATGATCATGAATGATTTACTCGTGGCGTAGGAGGCCGACCACTGCTGCTGTCTACCTTCTGAACTTTGTGTTGAAGCCTGATTGACCCAGGACCCGCAATCCTCTATATCTGGAGGACGTGTTGCATCCCAGTGTCCAACTGTGTCCTGGCTTCCACAATATTAACCCAGTGTGAAGGCTTCAGTGAGTTGGACCATCCCTGGCCACATTCACTTGTCCACGTGTTTGGGGTTAGGCTGTCCTTCCCACTAAATGCACTTTGGAGGGCACAGGTAATGTTTTGGCATGCGCGCTTGTGTATAAGGAGCACCAGGACAAATAGGGGTGGCTGGGGACCGTTTATGGACACACGGCCGCCCCCAGGGGGTGGGGGACCGTGTGTGGGCACCCGGCCGCGGGGCGGCGGGGGACCGAGTATGGACACCCGGCTGCGGGGCGGCTGGGGACCGAGTATGGACACATACGGCTGCGGGGCGGCTGGGGACAGAGTATGGACGCCCGGCCACCCCCTGGCGGCTGGGGACCAAGCGTGGACACCCGGCCGCAGGGCGGCTGGGGACTGAGTATGGATACCAGGCCGCCGACGCAGCCGTGACGTGGTGGCCAGATTCCACCTCCACATGCCTAAAAGGCCCAATTTGAAGTGCAAGCAAGCAAGCAGTATGGTATTGCAGCCTGGGGCTGGGTGGGTGGCAGGCTGCATACTTGTGCTTGCATTGCAAGGAATGGGGGAGGTACAATGGAACACTACCCTGGGACAAGGACTTGCACGGGGATAGTTGCAAGTCTGCATCTTCTGATGCGGCAAGGATCACTTCTGATGGGCACACTTTTAGGCAGTGACCTGGGTGTCAGAGATGCCTCCAGGGGTCTTCCCCATGCTGTTCCCATGTCTTTTCAGCACTGTATGCATGTGTCACACAGCACATGGCCAGATAAGGTTGTAAAATGTTAAAATGACATTTCCCGGTGAATGCATTTGTCATGGTTGAAAGCAATACAAAAGTGCAAAAATGCATAAAAAATGCTACTTGTGAACATAGCCCAAGGTGTGGAGGAATATTTTTGGTTTTGGTTATTTATTTTACCTTATACACAAGTCTTTACCCTGGAAAGGAAGTTCCTTAACATATTTCACAGGAAAACCGTTTCAGTTTCGTTTTTGAACGTTTTATTGTGAGCCCGTAAAAGTGGCTTAATACCTCTGACCACGTTGTTGACACCACTGACCTGGGGGTCAGAAATGCTTCCTGGGGCGATCCCCATGCTGTCCCCATGTCATTTGAGCACTGTCACTATCGTTTTGGGCACTTTTTAGGTTTTCTACAGACTGCCGCGGGTGCCGCCGCAAAAATGCTCGGGTCTCCCATAGACTAACATTCGGCTCGTTGCTCAGGTTGAGCACCCGAGTATCACGGTGAGCTCTGCCTGAGCTTCGAGCACCCGAGCATTTTAGTGATCGCTCAACACTAGTTACTACTCACCTGGGAGGTTATCTGTAGAAATCATCTCTTTACACCACTCATCACCCCTCACATATGTCTCTGTAGTATTAATATGGGTCAGATCTTCACCCTGAAACAAATTTTGTAAAAGTCACAGACAGTTAGAGAAGTCACATCTATGATCAGCTCTAATCCTGTCATCTCTACCGTTCTCATTACACAAGTATAAAACATATAATACTGGTGGATAAAACAAGACTGAACACAAGACCTACACATCATAGGGGAGATCTCATGACACCTTCTCTCCATCTACCTGATGATCCTGAGGAACATTGGGATCTTCTTGTTTACAGTCCTGTGGAAGAAGAGGATGGGGACATCTCTCTGGTGTTGTCCTCTTACTGGATAGATCTGGAGGAAACACATACAGGGACTGAATTCATTCTTTACATCCAGATAATTATAGGCCGTGTGTATTTAGTCCTGTCTATTACCTGGTGATGTGAGGGGTTGGGGAACCTCCATCATGGCGTCCTTGTACAGATCTTTGTGTCCTTCTAAATATTCCCACTCCTCCATGGAGAAATAGACAGCGACATCCTGACACCTTATAGGAACCTGACACATACAATGATACAGTCATTCCCCCGATCCCTTCATAGTGTTACTGTATAATGTCCCAGCATTCCCAGCAGTGTCACCTCTCCAGTCAGCAGCTCAATCATCTTGTAGGTGAGTTCTAGGATCTTCTGGCGATTGATGTTCTCATGCATCATGGGGTGAGGTGGAGGCCCTGTGATTGAGCTCAGGGGTCTTCCCCATCCCTCAGACACAGGGTCCTGACAGCGCTCACTAGAGGTCTTCTTCACTACTGTGTAATCCTGGTTATGGAGAGACACATTAATAAATCTCCCTCCAGACATTTCCAGAGTCCTCACCTCTCCAGTTCTGTCCATCTGTTATTCCCATAGATAAGAATGATGTAATGTGACGTCATCAGAATCTCTCACCTCTCCAGTAAGCCGGAAGAGGATCTCTAGGGTGAGATTTAATATCCTCTCTGCCATCTTGTCTCTGTCCATTTTCATCTTTGATGGGTCAATAAGGAAAATTCTCTTATATAGAAGATCTTCACTGAGAGGATCCGATATTGTAGAGACCTGAACGAGAAGACAATGAACCTATGTAACATCATAAAAATCCTGTGTAATAATACAAGTACTGGAGATAATCAGGGAAAACATGAGGAGATTTATTATTTTACAGTATTTAGTTTTCTTCTTTACATCTAGTAATAAAACCTATATACACTGTTCAAAAAAAATAAAGGGAACACTCAAATAACACATCCTAGATCTGAATGAATGAAATATTTTTATTGAATACTTTGTTCTGTACAAAGTTGAATGTGCTGACAGCAAAATCACACAAAAATCATCAATGGAAATCAAATTTATTACACAATGGAGGCCTGGATTTGGAGTCACCACCAAAATTAAAGAGGAAAAACACACTACAGGCTGATCCAACTTTGATGTAATGTCCTTAAAACAAGTCAAAATGAGGCTCAGTATTGTGTGTGGCCTCCACGTGCCTGTATGAAATCCCTACAACGCCTGGGCATGCTCCTGATGAGGTTGTGGATGGTCTCCTGTGGGATCTCCTCTCAGACCTGGACTAAAGCATCCGCCAACTTCTGGACAGTCTGTGGTGCAACTTGACCTTGGTGGATGGAGCGAGACATGATGTCCCAGATGTGTTCAATCAGATTCAGGTCTGATATACAGTACAGACCAAACGTTTGGACACACCTTCTCATTTAATGATTTTTCTGTATTTTCATGACTTTGAAAATTGTACATTCACACTCAAGGCATCAAAACTATGAATTAACACATGTGGAATTATATACTTAACAAAAAAGTGTGAAACAACTGAAAATATGTCTTATATTCTTGCTTCTTCAAAGTAGCCACCTTTTGCTTTGATGATTGCTTTGCACACTCTTGGCATTCTTTTGATGAGCTTCAAGAGGTAGTCACCGGAAATGGTCTTCCAACAATCTTGAAGGAGTTCCCAGAGATGCTTAGCACTTGTTGGCCCCTTTGCTTTTACTCTGCGGTCCAGTTCACCCCAAACCATCTCGATTGGGTTCAGCTCTGTTGACTGTGGAGGCCAGGTCATCTGGTCATCTTACAACTCCGGTGTAAGCGTTTAGCGCAGAATAAACGTGAGCCGCTCCATACTGCGTTGTTTTGGGAAGCAGAATGAACAAATTAGCAGCAGATGAAGAATTGTTTTTATTTATTTTTTACGCCATTCCTCGTGCGGTATAAGTGATTAGACAACTTTATTCTTTGGGTCAGTGCGATTACAGTGATACCAGATTTATATAGTTTTTTTATGATTGACAGCAGTCATACACTAAAAGACGCTTTGTTTTGCAAAATCTAGTTTTTGCATCGCCACATTTTGAGAGCTATAATTTTTCCATATTGTGGCCGACAGAGTCATGTGACAGCTTGTTTTTTGCGGGACGAGTTGACGTTATTATTGGTACCAATTTTGGGTATGTGACATTTTTTGATCGCTTTCTATTCTGGTTTTTGGGAGGTAGAATGAACAAAAACTAGCAATTCAGGATTTGTTTTCTGAGTTTTTTTTTAATATCGTTCTGCAAGTGTTAAAATTGATAAGGCAGTTTTATTCTTCGGGTCAGTACGTTTACAGCGATACCACACATAGTTTTTTTATGTTTTGGCGCTTTTACACAATAAAAACTATTTTATAGATAAAAGAATTGTTTTTGCATCGCTTTGTTCTGAGAGCTATAACTGTTTTATATTTTGGCTGATGGAGCTGTATGGCGGCTTTTTTTTTTGCAGGACAAGATGACGTTTTTAGCGGTACCATTTTTATTTCCATTTAGCTTTTTGATCGAATTGTATTCCACTTTTTGTTTGACGGTATGATGAAAAAGCATAGCTTTTTGCTCAGTTTTTTTATTTTTTACGGTGTTTACAGAAGGGGTTAATTAGTGTGACAGTTTTATAGATCGGGTTGTTCCGGACACGGCGATACCAAATATATGTACTTTTTTTTATTTGTATAAATATATTGATTTATTGGTTTATTTATTTATTTTATTTTGTGATTTTTTTTAACAGTTTGAAAACATTTTTATACTTTTTTTTTTTTTTACATTTTTACTTAGTCCCTGTATGGAACTTCAATTTTTATTTTTCTGATCACTGGTCTCATGCAATGCAATAGACATGTATTGCATTGCATCAGAGCAGACAGTTTTACACAGTCAGATCTCCTGCTAGACTCAGCTGCTGGCTGATTCTAGCAGGATACCGTGCATGGCAGACCGGCAAGTCATAATATGACCTCCTGCTGCCAAGACAACACCAGGTCCTATCACGGGGGCCGTCGGAAAGGCGAGTGGACGACCCCCTCTCCTCTTACTATCTCCTAAATGCCGCGATCGCTATGGATCGTGGCATCTAGAACAGGGTTCCCCAACTCCAGTCCTCAAGGCCCACCAACAGGTCATGTTTTCAGGATTTCCTTAGTATTGCACAGGTGATGTAACTATTGCCTGTGCTGATGATGGAATTATCACCTGTGCAATACTAAGGAAATCCTGAAAACATGACCTGTTGGTGGGCCTTGAGGACTGGAGTTGGGGAACCCTGATCTAGAAGATAGCAAAGGGTTAACATCATTGGGACCTGATCCAATCAGGTCCTGATGATGTTACCTGTCAGAGCTGTTGCCCTGCACCGCAACCGCAGCACTTGCAGGACCCTGGGGTTCCTGAGCGCTGCGAGGCCGCCGACTGTTCATAAACGTCGGCGCTGCACAGAGACCAGCCAGCACCGACGTTTATGTACAGTGTGTGAGGTAGTGATGGGGATCGTATACAAGGGACGGCATATATATATGTGTATAGAGACCTATTAAAACTATTGAAGTGCATTGCAGTCACAGACACTCCTGCGGCTGCAATGCAGGAATGAAGGTGAGCATTGACCTGGTCAGGCTATCTGGCTAAGGCAGATTCATTTCTTGGAGGAGGCTACAGGAAGGCAGTGGGGTGGCCTCCTCACTCCAACCCGAGTTTTCCAGTGGCTCTTGCCATGGTTCCTTTAAAAACCCTGCATTAAGGATTAGTGTTGTTCAGTGTTGGGACCAGCTAGGAGGATAGCAGGAAATCTCGGCGGGCCTGTGTGTAGCTGAACCTACGCCTGGGAAGGTTCTGCACCCGTCAGGCTCTGAGCAGCCCGGAGCGGCCGTTGCCCATGGCAACCGTTATTTATGAATTTATGTTAGCCCGGCTGCGAACCGGAGGACTTTCTGTTTTACCCGTGAGTGCTGAATAAAAGCTGCCTATGTTGGACTTGCTTGGGTCACTGCCTCAGTTACTGCACGGTGTGAACAATGCCGCCTTACAAGTGGGAGGTCGGGAAGCAGTTAATGGAAGCAGAGATGTATGATTTACAAATGCTGTCAGATAATACAACATATAAAAAAGTCCTAAATAATCCCTTATCAAAGCTAGTTATAGATACCCATTCTATTATTCAAGCGGGTTTTGCTCTAGAGGTTATAACTGAATAAGAAAGAGATTATTTAATTGTGGAGCAACCAATGTTGCCAGGTTTATATGGTCTGCCAAAAATACATAAAAATATAATTCCTCCCCCGATGAGTCTCATAGTATCGGGTATAAACTCAGTTACTGAATTAATAGGGGATTGGAAGGATCATTTGTTGCAGCCATTAGTTCAAAGAACTGCAGGATTTTTAAAGGACTCCAGGGATGTCTTAAATCAGGTATCTAAAATGGAATGGCAGCCTAACTACACGTGGCTTAGCTGCGATGTAGTGTCATTGTATACTTGCATTCCCTATAATATTGTTATCCAAACGCTAAAGTATCATCTAATTAAATTCAGCGCTTATTCTTCTGATCTATGTGAATATATTGTCTTGTTGGTGCAATTTTTAATAACTAATAATTTTTTGATGTACAAGCAGGTTTTTTTCCTTCAGTGCAAGGGGGTCTCCATGGGAGCTAAATACTCCCCGTCGCTCATAAAACTTAATAATGTCCTTCGGGGAGCATAAATGTTTGTATACTTCTGCGAATCCTTATGTGAATTGTCTGTTCTGGTATGTCAGATACATCGATGATTTGATCTTCATATGGAGGGGCAATATATCTGCCATACTGGAATTTGTACAGTATCTTAATGATTTTAATTTGTCATTCACATACAATACTCACCCCACTGTAATTCCATTCTTGGACCTCAGACTGGAGGGGGGAAATGGAAGTATAGCTACTTCAACATTTTCTAAACCCCGCTCAGGAAATACGATACTGCATGCTGCAAGCCGTCAACCGTGTCACACCATTAAAGCCATCCCAGTGGGAGAGTATACCAGGATAAAGCGTAACTGCAGTAAAGCTGACAACTAGAAAGTGAAATCACTACTTGTGGGATAAACTAATTAGGAGAGGTTACCCACCCTGGACTCTGGACAGAGCTTCAAGGATCGTAGCTACAAGAGACAGAGAAAAACTAACTGATGTTTCTGAGTAAAACTGATGAAAAAAAGATAATGAAATCAGATTAAAAAAATAATAAATATTTGCCCATATTGCATGATGACAGTGTCATATCTGAGATTCTGAAGTCAGGGTGTTCAATTGTGGCAAAGAGAAATTTTATCCCCAAAGAGATCTAATACTGTGAGACAAAGACATGCATGGCTAAATTACAAAAGATTTTTTAAATGTGGACAGAATGGCTGTGGCATGAGTAATTTAGTTCAGGTCTCAAAAAATTTCTCCAATAAGGAGAATACGCATCAGTTTAACGTTCACAGCTGCATAAATATTGCAACAGTAATCATGTTGTATATATAACTGAATGCAAAGCGTGCAGTAAATTGTACGTGGGGTGTACTGTAAGAAAATTGAAAAAACGCAGAGCAGAACATATAGCTGATATATTCAATGTGAATGAATCTAATAGAAATGTTTCTTATGCTTCCAGACACTTTATTCAGATCCATAGCAAAGATATCTCTCAGCTTTATGTATGGTATTGAAAAACTCTTTCCCAATCCCAGAGGAGGTGATTTGAAGAACGCCTACTAGATAGTGCGGCATATTGGATGTTCCACCTAAATACATGCCATCCAAATGGACTAAACATGCGAAGAGAAAGAATGTTCCATTATTAAAGGATAATTTACTCTGTCCTAAAAACATTGTATTGAAAGAGTTTTTTAATATACGTTGTATGTTTTTTGTATAAATAATCATATATGTAAATTGCCTCGGATCATGTGACATTTTTTTTAATAATTCTGTATGTAAATTGTTCCGGGTCATGTGATATTTTTATGAAATGTTATTGGTGATTATCTGTATAAAAAGATGGTGAGCACATTTGTATGTAGCTTTAAAAAAAGAACCCAGATTGGAGAGTATAAATATCTCGGGATGTGGCTGGTCTATCACTGAGATCGTCGTGGGACCCTCGCTATATGGACTGTGGCAGACAGGGGAGATTGAGGTTGGTTTATTATTTTACCTTTATTGCAGGTGATGATGGGCTTCGAGAATTATCTGTAAAGAGAGTATATGGTGTTTTTTTATTTTTTACAGGGGACGAGAACATCGGGGTCAAGGTGCAGGTAAGTGATAGGTGAGTATATGTGTTTAGAATTTTTATTTAAATAATTTTAACTTTTTTTAATTTTACTTTCACTTTCACAGCGCAAGCGCGCTGATGAGATGTTACTTTTCCTATCAGCGGCGCTCGTCTACAATGACAGAAGGCGCCGGATGATGGGGGTAGTAGCTGATCGGGAGCAGGAACATTTTTTTAATGTTACGGGTTTATTCGCCGAACCCGAACATCAAAACAATCGCTCATCTCTAGTAATTAATAATCTATCAATCTTGTCATATCAATTTCATATCGAAATATAGCACAAGAGTACTTTATAGGTGGCATCTTTGTTGTATCGTTTATTTATTATTTTTAATGATATGCTCAATTGATATCTATTTGATGCACTAGTCACTTTAGAAATTTTCATAAATAATCTCCTTTATTATTTGATATAGTATAATTCTGATTATCAACTCTACCAAACTTGATGGCATAATAATGAACCTTTGATCATTTAGATAATCGTATATAATTTGTGGAATTGGGTGCAATTTCGTAGTCATCTCCAACCTGATGCAAAACAAACTTGTCTTGCACGATATGTATGTACAATTCTAATATGATCAATAAAAATATGTAAAAAAATATATATACATACACAGTACAGACCAAAAGTTTGGACACACCTTCTCATTTAAAGATTTTTCTGTATTTTCAGGACTATGAAAATTGTACATTCACACTGAAGGCAACAAAACTATGAAATAACACATGTGGAATTATATACTTAACAAAAAGGTGTGAAACAACTGAAAATATGTCTTATATTCTAGGTTCTTCAAAGTAGCCACCTTTTGCTTTGATGACAGCTTTGCACACTCTTGGCATTCTCTTGATGAGCTTCAAGAGGTAGTCATCGGAAATGGTTTTCGCTTCACAGGTGTGCCCTGTAAGGTTTAGAAAGTGGGATTTCCTGCCTTATAAATAGGGTTGGGAACATCAGTTGTGTTGTGCAGAAGTCTGGTGAATACACAGCTGATAGTCCTACTGAATAGACTGTTAGAATTTGTATTATAGCAAGAAGAAAGCAGCTAAGTAAAGAAAAACGAGTGGCCATCATTACTTTAAAAAATGAAGGTCAGTCGGTGCGAAAAATTGGGCAAACTTTGAAAGTGTCCCCAAGTGCAGTAAAAAAAACATCAAGCACTACAAAGAAACTGGCTCACATGAGGACCGCCCCAGGAAAGAAAGACCAAGAGTCACCTCTGCTTCTGAGGATAAGTTTATCAGAGTCACCAGCCTCAGAAATCGCATGTTAACAGCAGCTCAGATTAGAGACCAGGTCAATGTCACACAGAGTTCTAGCAGCAGACACATCTCTTCAACAACTGTTAAGAGGAGACTTTGTGCAGCAGGCCTTCATGGTAAAATAGCTGCTAGGAAACCACGGCTAAGGACAGGCAACAAGCAGAAGAGACTTGTTTGGGCTAAAGAACACAAGGAATGGACATTAGACCAGTGGAAATCTGTGCTTTGGTCTGATGAGTCCAAATTTGAGATCTTTGGTTTCAACCACCGTGTCTTTGTGCGACGCAGAAAAGGTGAACGGATGGACTCTACATGCCGGGTTCCCACCGTGAATCATGGAGGAGGAGGTGTGGGGGTGCTTTGCTTGTGACCGTGTTGGGGATTTATTCAAAATTGAAGGCATACTGAACCAGCATGGCTACCACAGCATCTTGCAGCAGCATGCTATTCCATCCGGTTTGCGTTTAGTTGGACTATCATTTATTTTTCAACAGGAAAATGACCCCAAACACACCTCCAGGCTGTGTAAGGGCTATTTGACCAAGAAGGAGAGTGATGGGGTGCTATGCCAGATGACCTGGCCTCCACAGTCACCAGACCTGAACCCGATCGAGATGGTTTGGGGTGAGCTGGACCGCAGAGTGAAGGCAAAAGGGCCAACAAGTGCCAAGCATCTCTGGGAACTCCTTCAAGATTGTTGGAAGACCATTTCCGGTGACTACCTCTTGAAGCTCATCAAGAGAATGCCAAGAGTGTGCAAAGCAGGTATCAAAGCAAAAGGTGGCTACATTGAAGAACCTAGAATATAAGACATATTTTCAGTTGTTTCACACTTTTTTGTTAAGTATATAATTCCAAATGTGTTAATTCATAGTTTTGATGCCTTCAGTGTGAATGTACAATTTTCATAGTCATGAAAATACAGAAAAATCTTTAATTGAGAAGGTGTGTCCAAACTTTTGGTCGGTACTGTACCAGCGCCTGGGAATCAGCGGTGAGCGGTGTCCTGTCACTCACTGAGCTCAGCGCTGGAGCGAGTCATTCTCCTCTGCTCCTCAACGTGTGTGGTCGCTTTAAGCCACCGCAGATGCACAATTGTCAGTCAGATGGATTACAGTGTGGGACAGTATAAGTATTTTTATGTTATTCTTATTTTTACACTTACAGAAGACGGCGAGGGTTGAATACAGCTGTTAACATTGTAACCTGCTGGCGCTTACCGTAGCATAAGCAGGGTATAATGGTGACAGATGCCTTCAGCACCCGACGCCTGGGAACTGTGAAAACAGTACCACTGATTCCCAGGTGCTGGTACGTGTCACACTGATGACACACGGATGTCACGTCAGCTTGTTTTGCCCACGGACACACGGTCCACGAAAACACACTGACCTGTGCAGACCCATTCATTTTAATGGGTCTACGTGTGCAAGTGTCTCCGGGAAGTGTAGAAACTGTCACCACACGTGCCGGAGACACTGAAGAGTGAAAGAGGCCAAACAGTGAGCCGACTATTAAGGAAAATGAATATTCACTGCTCTCCACTCTCATGGGTGTGGGGAGCAGTGAATATTAATTTTCTTTAACAGCAGGCACAGTGTTAGCGGAAGCTGGCGGCTCCTGCCTCCTGTGACCCCCTCCCCCGCCCATGGTGCTCTCCCCCATCCCACCATCCACACCCGGACTATAAAACACACCCTTTACTTTCCTCCAAAACATTGGAGAAAAAAAGTGCGTCTTATAGTCTGAAAAATACAGTATATCAAAAAATACACTGATATCCTATTTAATGTATGTCTCAAGGTATATATGTATATAAAGGAAAGGGTATGATACTCATCAGAGAATGTTTCAATAATCGGCCTTGATGCATTTCCCCAACAGCTTCATCAGGAGGCTTGATACAGGGATGATAATTGATGATGTTCAGCATAGTGTGCCTAATAGTCAGGTGTCCATGTATAAATATCCCACATCATCCAAAACCCCTCCCAGACTAGGAGACCCATTCCCTTTCCTAGAGGTGAATTGTCATAGGATATGTCATTGCATATTCACACTGCATTTTGGGGTAAGTGAAGAGTCTCCGCGAGCTCAAAGAACACTGGATTTTGGCTGTTGGAGCTGAAAAGAGGACATCGGTAAACCAGGGGAGGAGTCCTGAGGAGATAATTTGCATATTCACACTGCATTTTGGGGTAAGTGAAGAGTCTCCACGAGCTCAAAGAACACTGGATTTTGGCTGTTGGAGCTGAAAAGAGGACATCGGTAAACTTTTTTTAAAGCTTTTTTCACTGTTTTCAGAACATTAACAGTAAGAACATGGAAGAGTCCAGGAGCCATTTGGTGAGCTGCATATCCTGCTACATGTTCACAGACTTGCCAGTGGAAAAGCCAAACTTCACATGCCAGAAATGCAAGCTTGTGTCCCTGTTGGAGGAAAAGTTGCGAAATCTAGAAGAGAGGTTAACTACCTTGAAAATCATTAAGGAAGGTGAAGAGTTCTTAGACAGAGCAGAATTATCTCTTCATGATTCAGAAAGAGAAGAAATTCGAACTGCACCTGACGAAACAGAGGAATGGAAGCATGTGACCCAGAGAAGCAGGAGGATCGAGAGGCAGTCAGCACCCATACTGCTCAGGAACCAGTACCAGGCTCTCACGCAGGAGAACCATGAAGAAATACAGCAAAATAAGACTTTGCCAGCAATGAATAACCTTGTAAGCCCTCAGAATCCTCCTGGATGGAGAAAGAAGAATGTTGTGAAGAAAAAACGGAGAGTGGTGGTCATGGGGGATTCCCTGTTAAGAGGAACAGAGGCCGCTATCTGCAGACCAGACATAACCTCAAGAGAAATGTGCTGTCTTCCAGGAGCAAAAATTAAAGATGTGTCTGACAGGATATCAAGACTCTTCAGACCTACAGATCACTACCCATTCCTGCTAATACATGTGGGGACAAATGACACCGCAAGAAAGGACCTGGAAACCATCTGCAGTGACTTTGAAGACTTAGGCAAGAAAGTGAAAGAATTGGGAGCGCAGGTGGTCTTCTCATCCATCATCCCAGTGGATGGCCATGGAACAATGAGGTGGAATAAGATTCTACAGGTGAACAACTGGCTACGTCGATGGTGCCGTCAACAAGGATTTGGATTTCTGGATCACGGAATGAATTACCTATACGATGGACTACTTGCTAGAGATGGGGTGCACCTTACGAAGACTGGAAAACATGTATTTGGAAGTCGCCTTGCTACACTCATCAGGAGAGCTTTAAACTAGAACAATGTGGGAAGGGAAGCAAAAGGCCAGAAAAAGCCATACAGCTGACAAATACTACTGAGATCTCTGCTACTGGAAGTGGAAAGGAAGAACAAAGACAAAACAATTTAAATAATAAAAATATGGGAGGAAGAGAAACCAATCACAAACTAAAATGTTTTTATACAAATGCACAAAGCATGGGCAACAAACAAGGAGAATTGGAACTACTAACGCAGGAAAAGGAATATGATGTTATTGGAATCACTGAAACTTGGTGGGACGATACACATGATTGGAATAAAAGGCTAAAAGGATACAACTTATTTGCAAGAAACAGACTTGATAAACGAGGAGGAGGTGTCGCATTGTATGTTAGAAAAGCGTATATCTGCACAGAGATTGAAGCTTCAGAGACTGGGAGTTCTGTGGAAACTGTTTGGGTAAGAATACAAGGAGAGAACAACGGAAAGGACACCATTGTAGGCATTTACTACAGGCCACCTGGGCAAGCTGAAGATATGGATGAACTCTTTATGTATCAAATGACCAAGTTCTCCAAAAAATATGACGTAGTAGTCATGGGAGATTTCAACTATCCAGACATTTGTTGGGAATCTCTCTCAAGTAAAACTAGCAGGTCAAGCAAATTCTTATCCTCTCTTGCTGACAACTTTATCTTCCAAAAGGTAGGGGAGAAAACAAGGGGATCTGCTACTTTGGATCTAATCCTTATAAACAGGGAGGAAATGGTTGAGGAGGTAAAGGTGGCTGGGACGCTAGGAGGCAGCGATCATGCTATTATAGAATTTTGGATAACTAGAGGAGGAAGACATGTGAAGACTCAGACTTCAAGGTTAGATTTTAGAAAGGCAGATTTTAAGAGACTCAGAAAGAGAATAGGAGGGATCCAATGGCTGGATGTCCTTAAGGACAAAAATGTCCAGGAAGGATGGGAAATTTTTAAAAATGAGATTCTCAAAGCACAATCGTTAACAATCCCGAAAAGTAGGAAGAATGGGAAGCATTTAAGGAAACCAGGATGGATGAACACAGAACTTAAACACATGCTAAAAAGAAAGAAAGAAATGTTTATTAAATGGAAAGAGGGAGGCATATCTAAAGAAGATTATAATGCAGTCTGCAGATCCTGTAGGGCACGTATCAGGTTAGCTAAAGCTGACAATGAATTAAGGCTTGCAAGAGATGTCAAAAGCAATAAAAAAGGATTTTGGGGGTATGTCAAAAGTAAAAGAAAAGTCAAAGATGCTATAGGATTTTTACAGGATGAAAATGGAGAAATGGTAAGAGAGGATGTTGAGAAGGCCGAACTTTTTAATTCCTATTTTGCATCTGTTTTCTCTCAGAAAGAAAATGTAACATCAACTGATCTTCACTGTCCTTTTAGAGGAATAGAGGAATCCAAGTTATCTGTAAACAGAAAGATTGTGAGGGAATATTTAGCTAACATAAATGAGTTCAAGTCTCCAGGTCCAGATGAATTACACCCCAGAGTACTGAAGGAGATCATAGAAGAAATTTTAGAACCACTCTCCATAATCTTTGAAAATTCTTGGAGAACAGGAGAAGTCCCAGAAGACTGGAGAAGAGCAAATGTTGTTCCTATCTTCAAAAAGGGGAAGAAGGTGGACCCAGGGAACTATAGGCCGGTGAGTCTGACTTCTATACCAGGAAAGATCTTTGAACAAATTATTAAACAACATGTATGTAAGTACATGGATAAGAATGAAGTGATTAACCAGAGTCAGCATGGGTTTGTAACTAACAAGTCATGTCAGACTAACTTAATTTCCTTCTATGACAGAATCACTGACTGGGTGGATCAGGGAAATGCTGTAGATATAGTATATCTTGACTTCAGCAAAGCATTTGACAAAGTATCTCACACCATCCTTATTGAAAAAATGACCAAGTATGCAATGGACCAGGCAACTGTTAGGTGGATTCATAACTGGCTTAGTGATCGGACTCAAAGGGTGGTTGTAAATGGCTTCACATCCAGCTGGATGAATGTCTCAAGTGGGGTACCACAGGGCTCCGTCCTGGGACCTGTATTGTTCAACATCTTTATCAATGATTTAGATGAAGGAATTGAGGGTAAACTGATTAAATTTGCTGATGACACAAAGCTAGGAGGGATAGCTAATACTAGAGAAGAGAGAGAGAGGATTCAAAAAGACCTAAATAAACTGGAGCAGTGGGCAGCAACCAACAGAATGGTTTTTAACAGGGAAAAATGCAAAGTACTACATCTGGGCAATAAAAATGAAAAAAGCATATACAGAATGGGAGGAATAGAGCTAAGCAACAGTACATGTGAAAAAGACTTAGGTATACTAATAGATCATAGACTGAACATGAGCCAACAGTGTGATGCAGCAGCAAAAAAGGCAAATACAATTCTGGGATGTATTAACAGAAGCATACAGTCTAGATCACGTGAAGTCATTATCGGTCTTTACTCCTCTTTGGTCAGACCTCATCTGGAATACTGTGTACAGTTTTGGGCACCACATTTTAAAAAAGACATAGACAAACTGGAGCAAGTTCAGAGAAGAGCGACCAGAATGGTGACTGGTCTGCAAACCATGTCCTATGGGGAACGGTTGCAGGATTTGGGAATGTTTAGCTTGCAAAAAAGAAGACTGAGAGGAGACTTAATAGCTGTCTACAAATATGTCAAGGGCTGTCACATTGTAGAAGGATCATCTTTATTCTCATTTGCACAAGGAAAGACTAGAAGCAATGGGATGAAACTAAATGGGAGGAGACACAGATTAGATATTAGAAAAAACTTTTTGACAGTTAGGGTGATTAATGAGTGGAACAGGCTGCCACGAGAGGTGGTGAGTTCCCCTTCAATGGACGTCTTCAAACAGAGGCTGGACAGACATCTGTCTGAGATGATTTAGTGAATCCTGCTTTGAGCAGGGGGTTGGACCAGATGACCCAGGAGGTCCCTTCCAACTCTACCATTCTATGATTCTATGATTCTATGTCCATCCCCTAGTGTGCATGTCCGGAAGTGACATGCTTTAAACTGAAACGTCAGATAAACTGATGGCCTATGCGCCACTTGTACCCGTGACTGCGCATGCCCGTAGTTCAGAGATCGGAGTAGCAATGGGTAGAGTATATAATGTAATCCAGAACGGGGCTGTAGTATTTATACAAAACAGGCATAGGAAATTTGCTCACTGAGTCCCTCACTTTCCTTTTGGAGGATACATCTATTGTGATCACCTCCTCTCACATTGGGTTTAACCACCTCCGGTTTCACCTCGATGTACACTGTTCATGTGTCTCGCTAAAGTGGTGTCCGACCAAGGTGTATATCGCCCAAATGCTCCCCCCACCCTCCTCCTAGACTCCCTCTTGATCTTGCCTACATAATCTAGGATTCATATATTCCACCGTGCTTTTCCTCAGTGTTATCCAGTCTATTCATTAGTTTATTTAGACCTGGATACTAATCTTAAAATGAAATAATGCACTTTAATTAGCAGCATAATCATCTGCTGAATACTATTTTTAAACCACCTCATCTATTCTGATGTAGTCATATACTATTGCACTTTGCCCTGTATTGTTCCAATTCATAGGTTGCTTTGGCACATATCTATTAGGACTTTCATCTAAATCACTCACTCCTCACACAGATAGTGCAGGATCTCCTTCAACAAAGTATTGAGGTTAATAAAATTAGTATAATTCATTTAGAAGCAAGTAAAATATAATATTACCTGATTGAGATAAAAGGAATGGTTTGGTTCTAAGCAAATTGTTGATTAATTGTCCCCAATCTAAAAGGAAATGACAGATCAGCAGCCCTGGTGGCCAAGTGGGAGAAGGAGGCCACGGAAAGTTCTCTCAGATTCATTTCTCTATTACTGGAAGAGGAACAAAAAATCTTGGAACAGAGTGGCAAGAACCTGAAAGAAACCATTGAACAAACAAAAAGTTTCTGTGCGGTTGCGGAATTTGACAAAAAAGAGAGCCTTACAACTGAGTATAGAAAAATTCTCTTTCTTTATAAAAGAGAGAAAACATCATCAGTTTCTGAGGGATCTGGCAGATTTTAAAGAAAATAGGGCATACCATCCCCAAAATCTAGTAGGTGGAAGTGATATTGATCTCATCCTCAGTGTACGATACCTCTGCTAGTGAGAAAACTCAACCCAACATTGGTAGGGGAAATCGGTGATGGCGAAGGAATAAGGGAAGAAGAAATACTGAAATACTGGACCACCTCTGGAATCCAGTGTTCCTTTCAAGTAAAGGAAAGAAGTGGGAGGCCAATTGGGAACATCTGAAGGTGAAGTCAGGCAGTCTATTGAAACTAAAGGATTGGTTTTGGAAGATAAGATCAATAAAGCTAGTGGAGAAATCCCTAAAAGACGAATAATAAACAATACCTCTTTGTGTGATGATTCTGGACACTATACCCATAAACTAGATAGTTACTATGGCAGTGAATTTCATGTTGAAGATCAGATGAATATACTAAAAAGAACGAAAGGGAATGTAGAATCACTGAGACCTATTGGATCTGAAAATATAACTAAAGATCAGAGACGGGATGATCTTAAAATAATCAATCTTTCCAAGAAGGCCTTGTCAGCTCATGAATTGAGTTTATTTTCTAAGAGGCTATCATTTGTCCCTACAGCTAGGTATGATGATTTCGAGTGAACTAAAGATATAGCTTTGTTTACATGAAAACTAAGGTGGGCTAAGTTTATTAGGCAAAATGAACAAAGTAAATGTAGAGATATGGGAATCTTAGACTCTTAGAAGATCTTTGGCGAGACGGACAAGGAGGATTGGGAGATGGTCCCTTCACAACATTAAGAGCAAAAAGTACTAAAGCGCCTCCTTCAAAAATGACCAAACGATCATAGTGAAACCTTCGGATAAAGGAGGAAACACTGATTATGGATCGGTCCAACTATAGAAAGATGTGTCTTGATCTATTGTCAGATACAAAAGGCTATGAGGTTTTGAAGTGTGATCCAACTAAAAGGTACTTGGAAGAACTGGAGAGGATATTGTGTAGAGCAGTATTGGGGTTCTCAGTTAATGAATTGTACATAATCTGGGGGGCATCTGCATGTGGCCACATATAATAGTCCTGAGGTTTTACAGTTGGAATAATCCCTCTAGAAAAAGGTTTTAATTGTGAAGGAACTCGAGAAACATTTATGTGGTCTCATCCAATTACATGTCCAACCTTCTCCACATCTAAAGAAACCACAGATTCTTTTATCTAGCCAAGTCCCATTGGGTGCAGGTTTTTATATAAACTATGCACTAAATGGTCCCTAATTTACTGAACTTTCTGAAAGTTATTGTGGGAGTAGATCCCACAGCAGCACTCAGAAACAAGTATATCCCAGTGTTTTCTGAGGCTATTAAAGATACGGTCACTCTGATTGTCGTTAGTTTCTATTACTCGTGTTAGCACATCTTTTTCTATGTCCCTTGGTTTGGTATGGAATAGTGCCTGTCTCTGCTGTTTTTCTGCAAAAGATTGCGCGGAATCCAAAATGTACTGTGGGTACCCTTTTTCTCTGACTCTGGTGCTCATGTCTATTGCCTGTATATTAAAATTTGTTACATTACAACACTTCCTTCTCAACTGTAAATATTGGCTCGTGGGTTTTCCTTTTTTAAGGGGATGGGGTGGTGGCTATCCCACGGTCATGGGTGTGTCAATTGTGAAAAACAGTCCCTTGCAGTTGGTTGCAGTAGATCTCTTCGTTTGGCATTACAGACACCTTTTTAGATGTGTCTCACTCTAAGACGCAGTGGCTACCTCCCTCTTGCTGATTAACACCCTGGCCTGGGTGTTTAAATACTGTTATGCACACGCCCGGACTGACTGGCGTGTGCGTGATTAGTGATCCCACTGTACCATGAACCGGGGAGTGCCTGGAGGGGCATAACTAAGTATCAACCCGATCCGACCAAGGTCTCACAGCGGCTCAGTCGACTCCGTGCACCAGGGAGGAACCGAGCAGAGGGACCAGGTGCTACTCCTAGGTCAGACCCCGGACACGGCTGTTGACCCACACCGGGGAATGCAGGAAGAGGTAGGTTAGGCTGGCTTACAGACAGGTGGGTATTGGCAGGCACGACTGGTATGCAGACAGGTGGGTACTGGTAAGCACGGCTGGTATGCAGACAGGGGGTACTGGCAAGCACGGCTGGAGTGCAGACAGGGAGGTACTGGCAGGCACGGCTGGCGTGCAGACAGGGAGGTACCGGCAGGTTGGAGCGCAGGCTGGATAGGGTCCAGTACAGACTGGGATTCAGGAACAGAACCGCAGACGCGGTAGACAAGCAGAGCAGAGCGAAACCGCAGGTGCGGTGGCCAAGGCAGAGCAGAGCGAAACTGCTGGAGAGGCGGACAAGGCAGAGCAGAGAGGAACCGCTGGAGCGGTGGGCAAGGCAGAACCGCTGGTGCGGTTTCGCTCTGCTTGCTCACCGCAGGTGCGGTGAACAAGGCAGAGCAGAGAGGAACCGCCGGAGCGGTGGACAAGGCAGACCAGAGAGGAACCGCAGGAGCGGTGGACAAGGCAGACCAGAGAGGAACCGCAGGAGCGGTGGACAAGGCAGAGCAGAGAGGAACCGCAGGAGCGGTGGACAAGGCAGAGCAGAGAGGAACCGCAGTAGCAGTGGGCAAGGCAGAGCAGAGAGGTACCGCTGGAGTGGTGAGCAAGGCAGAGCAGGGTGAAACCGCAGGTGCGGTGAACAAGGCAGAGCAGAGCGAAACCGCCGGTGCGGTGGACAAAGCAGAGCAGAGAGGAACCGCCGGAGCGGTGAGCAAGGCAGAGAGGACAGGGCTCTGTTCACATGGAACAGACTGGAACATACAGGAAGATGGTTAGAACACAGGATGTACATATGGAGGAAGGGACAAACAGAACCAGATACACACAAGGTACTTACAATGAAGTAGCGAGTGGACTCTAAACTCTCAAACAGAAGTACAGAGACAATAAGTTGGAGTTAGGTGCAGGTTCAGATACTGCAGGAAAAGGGAAGGTACGGACAAAGAGACAACCAGGTAACAGGCTAGGAGACAGTTCAGACAGGAACTGACACTGCAACGAGATACAGGAACGAGCCTGGGTATACAGCCCCCAGAAAGGGTGGAAACAGACAAGAAGTCACAGATAACAGGTCTGGGTATACAGCCCCCAGAAATGGCAGAAACAAGAAGTCACAGATAACAGGTCTGGGTATACAGCCCCCAGAGATGGCAGAAACAGACAAGAAGTCACAGATAACAGATCTGGGTATACAGCCCCCAGAGATGGCGGAAACAAGCAAGAAGTCACAGATAACAGGTCTGGGTATACAGCCCCCAGAGATGGCGGAAACAAGCAAGAAGTCACAGATAACAGGTCTGGGTATACAGCTCCCAGAGATGGCGGAAACGGACAAGAAGCAGAACTGGACCTGGCAACTTCAGAGTCAAGGAGCACACTGAATGTTAGTGTTGCTCAGGCACCTCCTTCAGGGTGGAGTGGGTTTAAATATCCAGTGACTCACAGCAATAGGCTGGGGACGCATTAGGGGTGTGACCACAGCAGCTATAAGAATCAGGAAGTAACCGGGCCGCCGCCCTAAGCAGTCAGACCAGAGGCATGCACACAGCATGAACAGGAGCAAGGTTTGCAGACTGGACTGAAGGGTAAGATTGCGATCTTGCATAGTGGGAGGTGGTGCACTATGCAAGCATGCCGCCAGGGATGTTACAAATACTTTCAATTTGCAATAGGAAAGAGCCGGTGATATTCACATGACCCCTTGTGAAGGCTTGGAGCTGTTGCAGTCTGATTACTTCCTTCTGGTGCTGAGAGGATGTGCCGTAATCTCTCTGAAGTCAGCTCAAGCTAAGTTGATTTCCCCTGTTTTGTCCCCCTTGCTGTATTTATTTGCTAGTGGGGACTGACCAGTGCTCATTCCCCACCTTCCCTATTCAGGGCCTAGCTCTAGGGAAATACAGGGTATTAGGTTCCCGTTCGGCGATTGGTGAGGAACCAATATAAAAACGATAAGGAGACAGGGTGATATCAGATCAGCCTAGGTTTCCACTCCCCCTTCCCCTAGTATCTGGGCTTCCGTCCCCTCATCCATTCGTGTTGTACTCAGTCTTTCCTACACCTAGCATGACATTATCACCAGCCGTGCACATTTAGAAAAAAACAAAAACAAAAAAACTGAAAGTTGAGTTCAATAGTGTTTTTTTTTCCTTTCTCCTTGGTATGGGTTCAGTTGCAGAACTCGCAGAGTGGCTGCGTGGTCTGTCTCTGAAGGCGAATGACCTCTGCAGGGGGATTCAGTAACAGCATTAGCGTTTACAGGTTGTTAATCTGGGGGTCTCTGCAGGTAGGCCTGTCCAGCCTGAACCTAAGGTTGCCCTCCCGGACAGGTTTTCAGGAGGTAGGGACAAGTTTTTTTGTTTTCAAGGAGGTCTGCAAACTGTATTTTAAACTTTGTACTTACTCCTCTGGAAATGAGGAGCAAAGAGTGGGAATTGTTATTTTTCTGTTGCAGGGAGATCCACAATCCTGGGCTTTTTCTTTATTTCAGGATTTGGTTTGTATCCAGTCTGTAGAGGGGTGTTTTGGGGCCCTCGCCCTCATCTATGATGACCCTGACAGAGTCGCCTTGGCTGAGTCTAGGCTACGTCGCATTCAGAAGGGGAATCGGTCAGTGGAGAAACACAGTTCTGAATTCCCTAAATGGGCAACAAATTCTAAATGGAATGACTCAGCCCTTAGAGGCCAAGTTTGTGAGGGGCTTACTGAAAGGTTGAAAGATGCTTTGGCAGTATATGAAACCCCTCAGTCCTTGGAGGCTGCCATGTCGTTGGCCATACGTCTTGATAGACGCCTTGGGGATAGGCGAATGAGACCACCTTCTCCGGGGCCTTATTGTCAAGGTTGTGTATCTCTGCCAGGGGAGTGGTCTGGCAGTGAACCAGTGCTGGGGGAGGAGAAACCCATGCAGTTAAGGGGTGCTTTTACATCATAATTTTCAGGGGAGATTTGCAAGAAAAAAGGCATTTTTTTTTGTGGGAAAAAGAGACACTTTATTGGGACCTGTCCTTCAATTCCAAAGCAAAACGAGACTCGATTGAATCTTGGTAGTCTGGAGTTGGATAAGCAAGGGGTGCATTTGTCACCAACCTGCAGTTTCCGGTTTGTCCTGACAGCAGAGGTAGTGCTATAGAGCAAAATGTAGGTTTGTTGAAAGTGGAGCCGGAGTCAGCATGGCTGATGCTGAGTTTGTTAACACCCATGGTCTTGCTTGCTGTAGTTTAGCTAAGCTTATTCCCATCTTCACCATCAACTCAGTGCCACTTGCACAGAAAGCATTTACTCAGATTGAACATAATGTAAAACTGAAGGTGGGGTCGGGTCATTGTGAAATAATCCCTTGCTATGTCCTGGACAGTCTTCCCACTCCTTTGGGTATTCCCTGGCTGGTGAAACATAATCCGTTGGTGTATTGGCAAGCCGGGAAGATTATTGAATGAGGAGATTACTGCCATGAAAACTGTTTAGATATTTCCCTTGCTACTGTCTCTACGGAAATATTACCTTTTTTCCTGTCTGTTTTTGAGGATGTTTTTTCTGAGAGGGGGTGTCAGGATTCGCTTCCTCCTCATGCATAAGACTGTTCTATTAACCTCACCCCTCATAGCTAAACTACTGAAGTCCAGACTTATAATCTTTCTGGCCCTGAGAGACAAGTCATGAAGTATTTCATTGTGGAAAGTTGAGAAGGGACACATTAGGCCCTCATCTTCGCCTGTGGCAGCGGGGTTCTTCTTTGTGAAGAAAAAAGATGGCGGTATGCGTCCCTGTTTAGATTTACGGCAATTAAATCAAATTACCATCTGAGATCCATACCCTCTTCCTCGGATTCCAGATTTGTTTAGCCAGGTTGTAGGTGCTAAAAGATTCTCCAAGTTAGATTTAAGGCGAGAATAAAATCTGGTTAGAATCAGAGAAGGGGACGAATGGAAAACAACGTTCAATACCCCTGAAGGGCATTTTGAGAGTCAGGTTATGCCTTTCAGTTTGACCAATGTACCTGCGGTGTACCAGCATTTCAAAAATTATATTTTCCATCATTTGGTGGGGAAGTTTGTGGTGGTCTGGACAATATTTTGGTTTACTCACCTGATTTTGAGACACATCGGGGGCATGTTAAGCTGGTGCTCCAGATATTAAGGGATAACAAACTTTATGCCAAACTAGAAAAATGTGTTTTCGTCGTACAGGAGGTTTTTGGGATACTTGTTGTTATCTTCAGGCTTTCGGATGGATCCAGAGAAGATCCGTGCAGTCCTTGATTGGAACCGTTCCGAGAACCTGAAGGCTCTACAATAGTGATGGGCGAGCACTAAAATGCTTGGGTGCTCGTGGCTCGGGTCGAGCAAATTGGAATGCTCGGGTGCTCGACCCGAGCAACGAGCCCAATGTAAGTCAATGGGAAACTTGAGCATTTTTCTGGTGGCCCCCCCGGTGGTCTGCAGAAGCACTAGAAATTGCAGAAATCGTTGCGAACAGTGCTCAAATGACATGGGAACAGCATGGGGAAGACCCCTGGAAGCAATTCTGACTCCCAGGTCACTGCTGTAAACAATGTTGTCAGAGTCTTACGCCACTTTTACAGACTCACAACAAAACGTACAAAAACAAAACCAAAATGGATTTTCCTGGGAAATAGGTTAAGGAACATCCATTCCAGGGTAATAACTTGTATATAAGGCAAAATAAATAACCAAAAACAAAAATGCTCCTCCACACCTTGGGCTATGTTCACACTTAGCATTTTTGATGCGTTTTTGCACTTCTGCATTGCTTTCAACCAAGACAAATGCATTCACTGGGAAATGTCATTCATTATAACATTTTACTATCTTATCTGGCCATGTGGTGTGTGACACATCATCAGACACATCCTGTTTCATTTATGAAGGAGGGACTCAAAGTCACAAAGCCTATTTTTATAGGACCATCAGGCGGCCTTTACTATTCTTAAAGGGCCAGCAATCGGCCTTCACTATTCTTAGAGAGACATAATCTGGCTATGCTTTGTTGTTCCCATTATTAAACAGTGGGTCTCCTATACTGTTATTGCGTATGCAGTGAGTGGACGCACTGGACGCACCCCAATACCCCTTTGAAGAGATGTAGAGGAGGGCCTCCTGAAAACAATGTTCCCATTATTAGGAAGTGGGTCTCCCATTGTGTTGGCCTATGCAGTGAATGCAAAGGCTTCCAAAAATTGGGAGGCACTCCAATGCCCCTTGGAAGAGACGTAGAGGGCCTCATGAAAAAATGTTCCCATTATTAGGAAGTGGGTCTCCTATAGTGTTGGCCTATGCAGTGAATGCAAGGGCTGCCAAAAATTGGGAGGCACTCCAATGCCCCTTGGATTAGACGTGGAGGAGGGCCTCATAAAAAAATGTTCCTCTTAGAAAGGAGCGGGTCTCCTATACTTGTAATGCCATTGCACTAAGTGTATGGGCTGACAAACATTTACCCTTGGGGGGTATACATGAACATAATGTAGAACAATTTTTTTATGGGCATCATAAATACCCTTTAAAAAAAATTATGTGGGTGTTGCATCATGGACCACGGTCACCCTGGTGATATGGTGGCGGAGGATGAGGATGAAGAGAAGGAGGACAAGAGCAAATAGCCAAAATCAGGAAGCGTATACCCATGTGTGGGTGTGAAGAGATGCATGGGAATACACCTCCCAAACAAAGACACAAGATTTGAGTTTATGCTACGCTGCTATCATTCGGTGGTATTGAGAAGTCTGGCTCAATCCAGCCCTTGTTCATTTTTATAAGAGTCAGCCTGTCAGCATTCTCAGTTGACAGGCGGATGCGCTTATCAGTTATAGTTCCACCAGCAGCACTAAAAACCCGGTCTGACCAAACGCTAGCGGAAGGGCAGACCAGGACCTCCAAGGCGTAGAGAGCCAGTTCATGCCACGTGTCCAGCTTGGATACCCAATAATTATAAGGCACAGAAGAATCACGGAGGACGTTGGTACGGTCGGCAAGGTACTCCCTCAGTATCTTCCCAAACTTTGCACTCCTTGTGACAGTACCCCGTGCCTCAGGGCATGTGTGATGGGAGGGGCTGAGAAAATTCTCCCAGAACTTTGACAGTGTTCCCCTGCCTCTGCTGGATTTCAGTTGTGTCTCTCTCGCCTGTATTCCTTGGTTGTCCAACGAACTGTGACCTCTGCCGCCAGAGTTATCAGATGGGAATTTTTTTAATAGTTCCGCAACAAGTACCTTCTGGTACTGCCCCATTTTTGAAGACCTGTCCTCCTCAGGAATTAGGGATATAAAGTTCTCCTTGTAGCGTGGGTCTAGAAGTGTCACCAACCAGTAATGACTGTCACCCAAAATTTTGAGAACGCGAGGGTCATAGGAAAGGCAGCATAACATAAACTCAGCCATGCGTGCCAGACTGCTAACAGGCAAGACTTCCGTGTCCTCACCAAGAGGATGACTGGCCATGCTCTCCTCCTCCCCTCTGTCCTCAGGCCATCCAAGCTGAACAGACGGAATGACAGCTGTGCAGGTAGTACCCTCTATAGCGCATGAAACAAGCTCCTGTTCTTCCTCCTCATCCTCATTGTCACCCAATCCACATTGGGATGAGATGAGGCTGGGCTGTGTGTAATCACCCTGTATGGTTCCTTGCTCCATCTCATTGTGCTCTGCCTGCAATGCATCCTCTTTGATTGTGAGCAGAGAGCGTTTCAGAAGACAGATAAGCGGGATGGTGACTCTAGCTATGACGCCGTTGCCACTCACCATCTTGGTGGAGTCCTCAAAGTTTTGAAGGATGGTACAGATGAACCACGAGGTTAAGCACATGGGCCAGGCATGGTACGTGTGTGAGATCACCTCAGAGACGCCACGAGGTTCCGGCCATTTTCACACACGACCATGCCTGGCTATAGGTTCAGCGGTGTCAGCCACAGATCTGCCGGCTCTTTCAGAGCTGTCCACAACTCTTCAGCATTGTGCGGTTTGTCACCTAAGCATATTAGCTTCAATACAGCCTGTTGCCGCTTGGCCGAGGCAGTGCTTCCAGCTTGGGACTGATGTGGTCATTTTGTTGATGGAGGTTAAAGAGGAAGAGGAGGCTGAGGAGGATGAGGTACAGGAGCTGTAGAATGTGGGGGCAACCCTGATTGACCTAGGGCCCGCAATACTTGGCGTCCGGAGGACGTGTTCTGTCCCACGGTCCGACTGGGTCCCGGCTTCCACTATGTTAACCCAGTGTGCCGTCAGACAGATGTACCGTCCCTGCCCACAAGCACTTGTCCACGTGTCCGTGATTAGGTGGACTTTCCCGGTAACTGCATTGTTGAGGGCACGGCTAATGTTTTGGGACACAAGCTTGTGTAATGCAGGGACGGCACACCAGGAGAAATGGTGGCAGTTGGGGACCGAGTACCACGGGACGGCCGCCGCCATAAGGTTGCGGAAAGCATCCATTTCCATGAGCCTAAAAGGCAACATTTTGAGCGCAAACAGTCGCGAGATTTGGGAATTTAGTAGTGTGGCCTGTGGGCTGCGTATTTGCGCTTGCGTTCCAAGGACTGGGGTATGGACAACTGAATGCTGTGCTGGGACAAGGATGTGGAGGTGCTTCCTGATGCTGCCACTTGAGAGTGTGCAATGACAGGTGCAGGGCATGAGGCATGATCGCATGCACTATGGACAGGGAATTGGCTTGTACGCACAACAGCAGAAGAAGCAGTGGTGTCACCCGCAGACACTGTGCCTGATCGTGCTGGTGGTGGTAAGGCTGCTAGTTTTGCTACCCCTGCTGATGCTGGCCTGGCAGGTGGTGCAAATGGCCTTTTTGTGGTTATCGGCAGCGTCTTTAAAAAACAACCAGACTCGGGAAGACCTAACAGTTCTATTGGCAACTTCCTTCTGTCTGCTGCCACCACAATGCTTCTTCATGACTGTTGGGGTGCTACGCCTCCTTCCCCCTGTGTGCTGCTGTCCTCGCTCTGCAAGTCCTCCTGCCAGGTTGGATCAGTTACTATATCACCCACCACCTCGTCTTCCACTTCCGCATCCTGGTCCTCCTCCTGACTTTCTGGTAATTGTGTCTCATCAACGTCCACCTCTTTTGACACTTTCCCACCGTCGCCTTCGTGTGACCGTGGCTGCTCAAATATTTGGGCATCGCTACATACGATCTCCTCTTGCCCCGCTTCAAGTGGACTGGGCGAGAGGCCCGAATCTATAAATGGAAAAGTGAACAGCTCTTCGGAGTGTCCAAGTGTGGGATCAGTTGTCTCCAGGCACTCGGCGTGGTGGGAGGAAGGAGGATCAAAGTGAGGAACATGCGGTCCAGACTCATGGCTACTGAGACTTGACCATGTGGAAGACAGGGTGGTGGTGGTAAAGTGACTGGAAGCATTATCCGCTATCCAACCAACAACCTTTTGACACTGCTCTGGGTTCAATAGTGGTGTGCTGCGGTCACCTTAGAATTGGGACAGGAAGGTCACGCGAGAAGATGTGGGTGTTTGTTGTGGCACAATTTCTGCATGCACCATCACGTCCAATTCCCTGTCCCTTGCCAGGCGCCTTGCCCATTTTAAGTGGAGGACAATATTTTCCACGCTCACTACAAATGGCTGAATTTGGAACGAACTCATGTGATCCGTGTGACGGATAAACCACAGTGTTAAAATACCAGGCCTGTAGGTAACTATTTTGAACAGCAAACTGGTGTCAATAACTTTGCTGATACGCCGAAACAAATTTTTAATGGAGGCGAGAAATGCCAGAATTTTCAGCAAACTTATATGTGATCCATGTGACGGACAAAACACAGTTTTAAATAGCTGTATTTTTAGCGCTGTAATATGGAACGGACCTGGCTGTATTCTGCAGTGCCAACAAGCAAATGGCGCAGAAAAGCTGTGTTCTCTGGATTACTTTTTAAGCAAATAATCAGGATTAAGATCCAAAAAAAAGATTATTCCTGGCCCCTGATACCTGGGGCTATGTCTAGAAATGTCTAACAGCAGCAGCAGACAGAACTGGAGCTCTTTTATTATAAAAGTACAAAAACACATATACAAAACACAAAAACCAAACCACAGATACAATTATACAACAAACAAACAACTAACAACCAACAAAACCCCAGCAAGACATAACCTAAAATCTGAAATTATATAGAGTCCAACAAAGAAATATATGACGACACAAAGTTCAAGTCCTCCAGCAGACTCTCTAGGAGACCCCCCAGTAAGGGAAGACCCTACCATACCTCCAGGGTCCGCCCTAAAACGCACCCGACCCCCAGCATACACAACATCCATACCTGCACATTCATACCTAACCCCCTAACAAAAAAGGAAAACTAAATAACTGGCCCATCGCCAAAAATAAAGAAATAGGCCACCTGGCCGAAAATTTAATGCACAGCAACCCTATTTTTTTTTTTTTTTTTATATATATTTTTTTTTTTTTTCTCCCCACCACCATTTTTTAAAACACCCAAGGTCCCACGAAAGTTTGTGGCCTTATCACAGCAAGCGACGAAAGTTTGTGGCCATCAAAATCACAAATAACGGGTCCTTTTTCCAGCATCCCGTAGGACGTCCATTTTCCCAAAACCCCTCCCCCCTCCCCCCCTGAAACCCCCCACCCAACCTACACTAAACCCCCCGTGCGCAAATTACACATACATACAATACACAAAACTATACATGTATATACAGTACTCAACATAACCAAAGCAAACACAACATAACAATAGCACAATATAAACAAATGACCATAACCTTGAACCAAAAGTCAGACCCAAGTTCAGTGCTTGCAAGCCCTATATTCGGGTTTCCAATGCCGTAAAACAAAAAACTATAATGTGAGGGGAGCAGCCCACCACCAGGAAACCGGAGACTACCGAGGCTCTCACCCTAATCTAACACACAAACAGCCTGTCCCTCCCTATTAAAGAAAAAGAAAAACCTGTCCCTACCGCCCTACCAATCTTTCCCTACCTGTCCCTCTCTGACCCTCACTACCAACCTAATGCTAACTACCTATCCCTAAAGACTGTCCCTGTCTGTCCCTCCCTGACCCTACACATCCATCTGACCCTACAAATAAATATAAAATATAGAAAGGGACTAAACTAACCCCATCACAGACACACATACCCTAACTCTCCCTAGGGCACATTAAATGAGAACCCCCTCCATAGAAGGGAAGCCCTCCCTGCACCCAGCCTCTCATACTCCAGTGAGCGCACTTTTGCCAGGTCACCCAGGATGTTCCTAATCACTTCTTCCCGGGGGAGGACTTTCTGCTGGGTGGACACTAAACACCGTGCGTTCCACATGTAAAACCTAGTCACTAAGCTAACTAAGAAAACAGTGCCCCGATCTCGGCCACCAAGGGATCTGAATGCCCCATAGGCCCACTCCGCATAGGAAAGGCCTGCCAGCCTGGGCCAGCCAATGGAAGCACCCACCCTTTTGTAGACCTCTGTATTAAAAGGACACCGAAGCAGGAAGTGCTCCATGCTTTCAAGCATGTCGCCACACTCCTCGCGGGGACAATCCCGGTCATCAGAGTTCCTGTACTTCAGGTTGTCCCTCACATACAGTCTCCCATGGAAGCAGCGCCAAGCCAAGTCCCAAAACTTCAAGGGGATCCGCTTAGAGTTTAATAACCCGAGCCCCACCTCCAGATCCCGGCTTGGGCAATCCTTGAGGGCCAGGGGCTTCTGGAAGTGGGTCAACAGAACCCTATTGTCAAGTAACCTCCTTGACAAGGTCCTGATCTCCCACACTCCCAGACCCCACCGGCGGATCACCTTCACAACCAGGGTAGCATAAGCCGGAAGATGCCCATGAGGCGTGCGAAGGTCCTTCACCCGCCCTCCTGTCTCCCATTGCTGGAAGAAAGGCCGAAACCACCCCCTACAGGAGAATACCCACGGAGGAGCCCTCTCTAACCAGAGGTTGGCGATGTTTGCCTTAAGAAAGGTGTTTACTAGAAACACCACTGGGTTGACCATACCCAACCCTCCTAGTCTCCTCGTGCGATACGTGACCTCCCTCTTTATTAGGTTCAGCCTATTCCCCCATAATAGTTGGAAGAACAGGCTGTAGACCCGTGTCCAAAGAGGTTCTGGCAAGATGCAGACGCTGCCCAGGTATATTAATAAAGGGAGCAAATACCCCTTGGCCAGGTTAACCCTTTCCCTCAGGGTCAAGGACCAACCCTTCCACTGATCCACCTTCTGGGCGGCAATCTTTAGTCTGCCCTCCCAGTTTTGCTGGGGATAGTCCCCCGGGCCGAAACTGATGCCTAAAATTTTTGCTGTGGCCTGAGGCCCTGGAAGGGTGTCCGGGAGATCAAAACTAGGATCTCCCCCTCCCAGCCAGAGACTCTCACACTTATCCCGGTTGATCATGGACCCAGATGCCACAGAGTAGCGCTCAACCTCAGACATGACCCAGTCTGCCTCCTCTCTCGAGGATACAAAAAGGGAAACGTCGTCGGCGTACGCCACTACCCTCAATGTGGTCTCTGGCTCTGCCCGGTCCATCCCGACTCCCACCAACGGTCCGCGTTCCACTCTCCTTAAAAAGGGGTTGATTGCGAACACGTATAACAGTGGGCTCAGAGGACAGCCCTGGCGGACACCAGACCTCACCTCAAAAGGGGGTCCGACCCAACCGGAAAAGTCTCTGCCCCATTGTATAATACTCTCAACCAATCAACAAACCTCCCGGGCAAACCGTACCTCAGAAGGACGGACCAGAGGTACTCATGGTTAACCCGGTCAAAGGCCTTCGCCTGGTCTAAGGACAGCAAGTACCCCTTCCAGTGACCTGCCCTGCCCTGCTCCACTGCCTCCCGGACACCAAGCACAGCACTAAAAGTACTGCGGCCTGGAACAGAGCAGTGCTGGGCCCCTGAAAGGAGCCGGGGTGCAAACTTCACCAACCGATTGAAAAGCACCTTTGCCAGAACCTTTCGGTCCGTATTGAGAAGCGCTATGGGACGCCAATTCTCAATACGGGACGAGTCTTTACCCTTTGACAGGATAATCAGGGCGGACTTCCTCATTGAACCGGGAAGAATGTCCGAGGAGAGACATTCATTAAAAACCTCAGTCATGAGGGGGACCAAAGAGTCCCTAAGAGTCCTGTAAAACTCGGATGTTAAGCCATCCGGACCGGGCGATTTTTTGGGCCGGAGCCCATCAATGGCCCGTCTCACTTCCTCTTCCCTGATTGCTTCTGCCAAACCATGAAGAGAGGGGTCATCCCCTGGTTCAGGGATGGTTTCAGCCAGGAAAGCCGACATCTCATCCCGATCTGGATCCCTCCTTCCCAAGAGATGCGAGTAGAAGGATCTGACCACCTCCAGGATCCCTGATTTGGATCTGTTCAGGGAACCCGTACTGTCGATCAGTCCTGTTACCATCTTGCAACTCACTGACATCCTGCAGTTCCTGTAGGGGTCGGGCGAGCGGTACCTCCCGAAATCCCTCTCAAAAACTAAGGATGTGTGCCTATCATACTGGCACCCCTTGAGCAAGGCCTTCACCCTGGAGATTTCCTCACGGTCCCCTCCAGTCGAGACGAGCTGCTCGAGTTTCCTCCCCAGCTCCCGATACAGGCGGTACCTGTTCAGGCCTCTGAGGCTCGAAAGCTGACGGAAGAACCCCGCAACCCTTGTTTTGAAGATCTCCCACCACTCAGACTTACTGCTACAGAGACCCAAGAGAGGTACCTGGCTCTGAAGAAATTCCTCAAAGGATTGTCTCACATCCGCTTCTTCCAACAGGGACGAATTCAGCTTCCATAGGCCTCTCCCTATCCGGGGAGTCTCTGCAACATTCAAGGAAAAGGAAATGAAACAGTGATCGGAGAATTCCACCTCAACAGCGGACACTGCAGAAGAGACGGCTTCCTCCTTTAAAAAAAACCTATCTATCCTAGACCTACAACTACCCCTATGAAAGGTGAAACCCCCGTGACCTGGGGTGTGCCGGATGTGGACATCCACCAGGCGAGCTTCGCTTGCTATGCTGTTAAGGGTATTACTATCAAAAGCCAGCCTTCGGTCTCCGGGGCCTCCCCTATCACGGGATCTAGTTATAGTATTAAAGTCCCCACCGAAGACCACCTGCCGGCTGGTAAAAAGATAGGGCTTGATCTTCAGGAAGAGACATTTACGGTCCCACTTTGACTGTGGACCATAGATGTTAATGAGCCGGAGCTCCTGTCCCCCCATGAAGACGTCAAGGACCAAGCACCTCCCCATTTCTACCTCGATCACCCGTCTGCATTCCACCGAAGCGGCCTTAAAAAGGACCGCTACCCCGCTATACGGCTCGGCCGCAAGAGACCAGTATGAGGGCCCGCACCTCCACTCCCTCCTTGCTTTGTAAATGGCCCCCATGTCCGTTAGTCTGGTCTCCTGCAAAAATAAAATGTCAGCCTCAACTCGGTTGAAAAAATCAAAGGCCATAAATCTGGCCGCATCTGACTTTATACTGGCGACATTAATCGACGCCAGAGTCAACGGGGTAGGTTCCGCCATCATGGGTGATTGAGTTAGACGGCCTTCTTTTTCACCGCACCCCTCGATTTACCTTTTTCACCCTCAGAGGAGGAGCCAGACTCTCCCCTCCTCTTTAGTGACACCGAGGTGTCCATAGCACCCGTCACCACCTTCCCAGTCTTACCGGGTTCCTCACCCCTAGACCCCAGGGCAGTCCCCCCCCCAGAGGAAAGTGAGCCCTCCGGAGGACGGACCCCGCCGCTCCCTGAAGGCACCTCAGATGTTACCGCCGGTCCCTCACCCCCGACCTCCGACACAGCAGAGTCATCGAGGGCATGGAACCGGTTGGAGAGGGGGATCAGAGGGGAGCCGGTGAGCCCTTCCGTAGGCACCTTAGTGGCCAGGGGGGGGGCCTTAGATGTTTTTGCCCCTTTTCGGTTCCTCCTCCGACTCTTACTGGTCTTACTGTCACCTTTTGTTTTAGGCTGCTCCACCACCTCCTCGTCCAGACTTTCATACTGGGAGGAGTCATCAGAAGCAGCCACCTCCTCCCTCTCCATCCTCCTGATCTCCTCGCTCACCGCCTCCTCCCCCAGGGCCTCAGGGGCACCGGCTGCCGCTTCCGAGGAGGGTACAGACATCACCCCAGTCGCCTGGGGCTTATCCTGCCCCCTACCCCCACGGCGCCTCACCTGATGCCACTGGTGGGCAGATGTACTGGCCACGCCTTCCTTCACCGGCCCCTCAGCTCCTCTCCCGCCCCCACCTCCGGCTCCAGCAGAGGATGCACCGCTGGGGACCCCCCCATGGCTCTCCCCCGCCTGACCAGAGATGGTGTTAGAAAAGGAGCGGGGGCAGCGGCTGTACGGGTGACCTAGGTCACCACACAGGTGACACCTAATGTCACCACAGGCCGCGGCAAGATGACCTACCCCGCCACACAAGGCACATTTCTGCACCTTGCAGCCCGCGCTGAAGTGGCGGGGATCACCGCACCTGTGGCAGACCTTTGGTTGCCCCTGGTAGAAGATCAGGATCCTGTCCCTCCCCAGGAATGCTGAGGAGGGGATGTGGGTGACAGTACCGCCTGAGACCTTCAACCTCATCATGAAGGTCCAGCCCCCTGACCAGATGCCAAACTCGTCCCTGTTCTTTTTTGGGACGTCCGTGACCTCCCCATAGCGGGAAAGCCACGTCATAATATCGACCCCAGAGAGCGACTCGTTATTAGTTAGAACGGTCACTCTCTTTACTCCATTTTGGCGAGACACCGCCTGCACGGCAAAGTCTCGCCAGCCGGGCTCCCCCTTCACCAGTTCAAAATTCGACCAAAAAAGCTCTAGGCCCTCCGGCCGAACAAAACTGATGTCGAAGATGGGGGTACCAAAAGGATGGATCAGGGCAAAGATGTCAGTCGCCCTGAAGTTCATCTTCAGGAGGAGCTCCACGACCCTTGCTCTTGGCGGGCACGCTTCACTGCCCCTCCACCGAAGACGAACTACATTCCTCCTGGCCACCCCCTGCCCGGCTGTCGGGAGGGACCACGCTGTCTCCCCCTCCTTTTTATCTTGGAAGGCGGCCAGGCCATGTCTATCAAGCCAAAAGGCCAGGTCCACCTCTCTTCCCTCTACCTGGATCGTCCGTTCTCCCTTCTTGAGGGCCTCCAGGAAACGGCGTCGCAAGTCACCGTCCCTGAGGTCCAGAGGTGAGGAAGCCCCCCGAGAAGACCCCGAGGCCCCGGCTACTACCCCCGCAAAACTCCGGGGACCAGCAGCCGGGGGGGCAGATGGACCAGCCCCACCCCCACTCCCCCCACTAGCAACAGACACACCAGCACTTGCTTCCTCCACCACAGACACATCCATACCGACAGTCACCCCACTTGCCCCACTCCCACTCACATGCACACTGGGGTCACAGTTGTTTTTTTTCTCCACACACTTTCTGCCAGCAGGTTTTCCAACAGCATTACTACTGCTGCCACCTGCTGGCAGCACCTTCCCTGCCGGGGGGTTTTGGGAGCCTGGTGCTGCAGCTATTTTTGCCGGCGCCCCTGCCCCAGATAAGCCCGTGGGCACAGAGGACACTGGCAGGCAGGCACCACCTCCATTTTTAGCCACAGCTGTGGCACTACTGCTCCCAGCAGCTTCCGGCGCTAAGCCCCGCCCCTTTTCGGGTGAAGCCACGCCCACTTGTGCGGGATTTACCCGCGAGGACACACCCCCTGCACCAGGCAGCACAGTGGGGGCCCCAGAGGCCACTCCCACTGGTGCCGTGGGTGACAGGGAGGCCACGCCCCCCGCACCAGGCAGCACAGTGGGGGCCCCAGAGGCCACTCCCACCGGTGCCGTGGATGACAGGGAGGCCACGCCCCCCACACCAGGCAGCACGGTGGGGGCCCCGGAGGCCACTCCCACCGGTGCCGTGGGTGACAGGGAGGCCACGCCCCCCGCACCAGGCAGCACAGTGGGGGCCCCAGAGGCCACTCCCACCGGTGCCGTGGATGACAGGGAGGCCACGCCCCCCACACCAGGCAGCACGGCGGGGGCCCCAGAGGCCACTCCCACCGGTGCCTTTGGTGACAGGGAGGCCACGCCCCCCGCACCAGGTAGCACGGTGGGGGCCCCAGAGGCCACTCCCACTGGCGCCGTGGACGGCTGGGAGGCCACACCCCCCGAAGCTGGCCGCGCAGGGACCCCCAAAGCTGACCCGGAGCCGGGTCTACTCACAGGGGCCCCTGGACCAGCGGCATCAGCTCTCAGGGGCATAGCACCCCCTACCGTCACACCCGTTGCCACAAAAAGCCTGGCCACCCCAGCTCCGGCGGCCGGCCCCAGGCTAGGCCACTCCCCCTCGGCACCCAGCGGCGGTGGAGCCCCCCGCGCTGACCCATTACTGGGCCCCTGCGCAGGGGGCCCCGACCTCGCCATGGATTTTGCCAGGGGAGCAAGCCCCACCTTTCCTTTATGAGCCGGCTCTGCCGGAGCGGCAGGCCCCGCGCCCTTCACCTTACCAGGTCTCTGGGTCCCTGAATGTGATCCAGATTTAGTGGATCCGCGCGTGAGGGACCCAGAAACCCCAGCACACGCCGCCGGAGATGCGGCCCCGGCTGTCGGTGCGCCGCCAGCAGAGCAGGAGGCAGCGGCAGATGTACAAGCCGCCCCCTGCACGCCAGCAGGCGCACCAGGTGCCAGGCCAGACCTCCCTTTTACAGGGGATCCAGCCTGAGCACCACCATAGATCACACCCACCGTCGGGCCGCCCTCCGTGCCATGCTCCATATCAGACACCTCCGCCCCACTGCCTCCATTACCACAAACAGAGACAGCGCTCCGCATGCCATGGCCTATATTCTCCCCGCTCCCTCGCTGTGGACCCACAACAGAGTCCAAGCCGGGGTGGGTAGCGGGTGCCGCACAACGGGACAGGGGGGCCCCAGAGAGGGGGACATACACAAATTTGTGCGCAACAGTTGTTTTTCTCTTTTTTTTTGCTTTTCTCCTCATCCCCCTCACGGGTGCCTCATCCTCGCAGATCTCATCCCCGAACGTAAGCTGACCAAAACGTACCGGGGACTCGATCTGCTGGATCTGCTGCATGATAAGGCAGCCCCCCTCACTGCTACTGCTCCCATCCTCCTCATCCTCCCCCTCGCTCCCGCTGCCCTCTGAAGGGCTAGAATCCGACGGGAGAGCCATCTGCTCAGGGGCTATCCCGCTATGCGATGCCTGGAGATCACTTACCAGGCGGTGGGTAGGGTGCAGCCTCCTCCACGCATACCTCTTCCTCCTCCACCACCGCCTGGCTGGGGCCCTGCGACTCCTCCAGAGCCCCACCGGTCATGGCTCTGAACCGGCTATCATTCTGCAACTTTTCCTTAAAGGGTCCGCTGCCCGCCATGATGGTGCTCCTGCGGTCCTCCAGGTCTTGTATGGCCCGCTTGATCTTCCGGACCGCGGCGGATAGCTCAGGCTTCTTACTGCCAGAGGCCCTCTCGGACCTCTCCTGAGCCACCCTCAACTCCCCCCAGAGGGAACTTAGCTTTTTTGTAGCGTCCTCATATTCACAGAGGTGCGCATGTATACGGGAGGCATAGGTGACGGTTGCCTCCCTCGCCGCCTTGGTACCCCAATCAGGGGGCACCGCTGCAGCACCTCCGCTGGTACTCGACCTACCTCCGGAGGGAGGAGCCGCCGCGGTCGCAGCCTCGGGGGTCCTCCGGGTCCTCATGCTGGAACCCCTGCTGTCTTGGCCAGATCTTGTCGCCTTAGCCGGCTTGGCGTTCCTCCCACCCCCCGCCAGCTTGGACCGGGAGGTGGGAGCCGGGGGCCCAGCCCCGGAGGACAGTCCCACTATGAGCCTTTTTTCCTGGGAAGGGGGCAGACAAAAAGTCCCAGATGACAAGAAAAAAAACCTCCCTTCCCAGGAGCTCTCTCCACAGCAGCCAAACAGTCCAGGAAGCACACTCAGCACAGCTCGCTGCAGGCTCCACCTCCACCACTTCCTGAAAGAAGCTGCAGCAGGCTGAACTGGAGCTCTTTTATTATAAAAATATAAAACAAACCATAAAAACACACACTACACAAAGAACCAAGACACAAACCCCAACGAAACACAAACAAGTCCAAAATTATAATGTCCAGTATAAATTATAAAGCAAAGCAAAAATGTCCTACAATGTTCATAGAACATAAAGTCCATTTCCCAAAATCCCCCCAGCAAGGGAAGACCTTAACCCTTTTTTTCCAAAAATATCCCCTTCCAACATTCACTCCACATTCATACCTAAACCCCCAAAACAAAACAACAAACTGGCCCACTGCCAAAAACAAAGAAATAGGCCACCTGGCCGAAACAAAACTTAATACACAGCAAACCTTTTTTTTGTAGTTTTTTATATTTTTTTTTTTTTTTTTCTTTTCTCCCCACCACCATTTTTTAAAACACCCAAGGTCCCACGAAAGTTTGTGGCCTTAACACAGCAAGCCACGAAAGTTTGTGGCCATCAAAATCACAAATAACGGGTCCTTTTTCCCGCATCCCGTAGGACGTCCATTTTCCCAAAACCCCTCCCCCCTCCCCCCCTGAAACCCCCCACCCAACCTACACTAAACCCCCCACCCATACAATACACAAAACTATACACGTATATACATTACACAACATAACCAAAGCAAACACAACATAACAATAGCACAATATTAACAACTGACCATAAACATGAACCAAAAGTCAGTCCCAAGTTCAGTGCTTGCAAGCCCTATATTCGGGTTTCCAATGCCATAAAACAAAAAACTATAATGTGAGGGGAGCAGCCCACCACCAGGAAACTGGAGACTACAGAGGCTCTCACCCTAATCTAACACACAAACAGCCTGTCCCTCCCTATTAAAGAAAAAGAAAAACCTGTCCCTACCGCCCTACCAATCTTTCCCTACCTGTCCCTACCTGTCCCTCTCTGACCCTCACTACCAACCTAATGCTAACTACCTATCCCTAAAGACTGTCCCTACCTGTCCCTCCCTGACCCTACACATCCACCTGACCCTACAAATAAATATAAAATATAGAAAGGACTAAACTAACCCTATCACAGACACACATACCCTAACTCTCCCTAGGGCACATTAAATGAGAACCCCCTCCATAGAAGGGAAGCCCTCCCTGCACCCAGCCTCTCATACTCCAGCGAGCGCACTTTTGCCAGGTCACCCAGGATGTTCCTAATCACCTCTTCCCGGGGGAGGACTTTATGCTGGGTGGACACTAAACACCGTGCATTCCACGTGTAAAACCTAGTCACTAAACTAACTAAGAAGACAGTGCCCCGATCTCGGCCACCAAGGGACCTGAATGCCCCATAGGCCCACTCCGCATAGGAAAGGCCTGCCAGCCTAGGCCAGCCAATGGAAGCACCCACCCTACTGTAGACCTCTGTATTAAAGGGACATTGAAGCAGGAAGTGCTCCATGCTTTCAAGCATGCCGCCACACTCCTCGCGGGGACAATCCCGGTCATCAGAGTTCCTGTACTTCAGGTTGCCCCTCACATACAGTCTCCCATGGAAGCAGCGCCAAGTCAAGTCCCAAAACTTCAAGGGGATCCGCTTAGAGTTTAATAACCCGAGCCCCACCTCCAGATCCCGGCTTGGGCAATCCTTGAGGGCCAGGGGCTTCTGGAAGTGGGTCAACAGAACCCTATTGTCAAGTAACCTCCTTGACAAGGTCCTGATCTCCCACACTCCCAGACCCCACCGGCGGATCGCCTTCACAACCAGGGTAGCATAAGCCGGAAGATGCCCATGAGGCGTGCGAAGGTCCTTCACCCGCCCTCCTGTCTCCCATTCCTGGAAGAAAGGCCGAAACCACCCCCTACAGGAGAATACCCACGGAGGAGCCCTCTCTAACCAGAGGTTGGCGATGTTTGCCTTAAGAAAGGTGTTTACTAGAAACACCACCGGGTTGACCATACCCAACCCTCCTAGTCTCCTCGTGCGGTACGTGACCTCCCTCTTGATCAGGTTCAGCCTATTCCCCCATAATAGTTGGAAGAACAGGCTGTAGACCCGTGTCCAAAGAGGTTCTGGCAAGATGCAGACGCTGCCCAGGTATATTAATAAAGGGAGCAAATACCCCTTGGCCAGGTTAACCCTTTCCCTCAGGGTCAAGGACCAACCCTTCCACTGATCCACCTTCTGGGCGGCAATCTTAAGTCTGCCCTCCCAGTTTTGCTGGGGATAGTCCCCCGGGCCGAAACTGATGCCTAAAATTTTTGCTGTGGCCTGAGGCCCTGGAAGGGTGTCCGGGAGATCGAAACTTGGATCTCCCCCTCCCAGCCAGAGACTCTCACACTTATCCCGGTTGATCATGGACCCAGAAGCCACCGAGTAGCGCTCAACTTCAGACATGACCCAGTCCGCCTCCTCTCTCGAGGATACAAAGAGGGAAACGTCGTCGGCGTACGCCACTACCCTCAAGGTGGCCTCTGGCTCCGCCCGGTCCATCCCGACTCCCACCAACGGTCCGCGTTCCACTCTCCTTAAAAAGGGGTCGATCGCGAACACGTATAACAGTGGGCTCAGAGGACAGCCCTGGCGGACACCAGACCTCACCTCAAAAGGGGGTCCGACCCAACCGTTCACAAGCGGAAAAGTCTCTGCCCCATTGTATAATACTCTCAACCAATCAACAAACCTCCCGGGCAGACCGTACCTCAGGAGGACGGACCAGAGGTACTCATGGTTAACCCGGTCAAAGGCCTTCGCCTGGTCTAAGGACAGCAAGTACCCCTTCCAGAGACCTGCCCTGCCCTGCTCCACTGCCTCTCGGACACCGAGCACAGCACTAAAAGTACTGCGGCCTGGAACAGAGCAGTGCTGGGCCCCCGAAAGGAGCCGGGGTGCAAACTTCACCAATCGATTGAAAAGCACCTTTGCCAGAACCTTTCGGTCCGTATTGAGAAGCGCTATGGGACGCCAATTCTCAATACGGGACGAGTCTTTACCCTTTGACAGGATAATCAGGGCGGACTTCCTCATTGAACCGGGAAGAATGTCCGAGGAGAGACATTCATTAAAAACCTCAGTCATGAGGGGGACCAAAGAGTCCCTAAAAGTCCTGTAAAACTCGGATGTTAAGCCATCCGGACCGGGCGATTTTTTGGGCCGGAGCCCATCAATGGCCCGTCTCACTTCCTCTTCCCTGATTGCTTCTGCCAAACCATGAAGAGAGGGGTCATCCCCTGGTTCAGGGATGGTTTCAGCCAGGAAAGCCGACATCTCATCCCGATCTGGATCCCTCCTTCCCAAGAGATGCGAGTAGAAGGATCTGACCACCTCCAGGATCCCTGATTTGGATCTGTTCAGGGAACCTGTACTGTCGATCAGTCCTGTTACCATCTTGCAACTCACTGACATCCTGCAGTTCCTGTAGGGGTCGGGCGAGCGGTACCTCCCGAAATCCCTCTCAAAAACTAAGGATGTGTGCCTATCATACTGGCACCCCTTGAGCAAGGCCTTCACCCTGGAGATTTCCTCACGGTCCCCTCCAGTCGAGACGAGCTGCTCGAGTTTCCTCCCCAGCTCCCGATACAGGCGGTACCTGTTCAGGCCTCTGAGGCTCGAAAGCTGACGGAAGAACCCCGCAACCCTTGCTTTGAAGATCTCCCACCACTCAGACTTACTGCTACAGAGACCCAAGAGAGGTACCTGGCTCTGAAGAAATTCCTCAAAGGATTGTCTTACATCCGCTTCTTCCAACAGGGATGAATTCAGCTTCCATAGGCCTCTCCCTATCCGGGGAGTCTCTGCAACATTCAAAGAAAAGGAAATGAAACAGTGATCGGAGAATTCCACCTCAACAGCGGACACTGCAGAAGAGACGGCTTCCTCCTTTAAAAAAAACCTATCTATCCTAGACCTACAACTACCCCTATGAAAGGTGAAACCCCCGTGACCTGGGGTATGCCGGATGTGGACATCCACCAGGCGAGCTTCGCTTGCTATGCTGTTAAGGGTATTACTATCAAAAGCCAGCCTTCGGTCTCCGGGGCCTCCCCTATCACGGGGTCTAGTTATAGTATTAAAGTCCCCACCGAAGACCACCTGCCGGCTGGTAAAAAGATAGGGCTTGATCTTCAGGAAGAGACATTTACGGTCCCACTCTGACTGTGGACCATAGATGTTAATGAGCCGGAGCTCCTGTCCCCCCATGAAGACGTCAAGGACCAAGCACCTCCCCATTTCTACCTCGATCACCCGTCTGCATTCCACCGAAGCGGCCTTAAAAAGGACCGCTACCCCGCTATACGGCTCGGCCGCAAGAGACCAGTATGAGGGCCCGCACCTCCACTCCCTCCTTGCTTTGTAAATGGCCCCCATGTCCGTTAGTCTGGTCTCCTGCAAAAATAAAATGTCAGCCTCAACTCGGTTGAAAAAATCAAAGGCCATAAATCTGGCCGCATCTGACTTTATACTGGCGACATTAATCGACGCCAGAGTCAACGGGGTAGGTTCCGCCATCATGGGTGATTGAGTTAGACGGCCTTCTTTTTGACCGTACCCCCAGATTTTTTGTGCTCACCTTCAGAGGAGGAGCCAGACTCTCCCCTCCTCTTTAGTGACACCGAGGTGTCCATAGCACCCGTCACCACCTTCCCAGTACCGGGTTCCTCACCCCTGGACCCCAGAGCAGTCCCCCCCCCCAGAGGAAAGTGAGCCCTCCGGAGGACGGACCCCGCCGCTCCCTGAAGGCACCTCAGATGTTACCGCCGGTCCCTCACCCCCGACCTCCGACACAGCAGAGTCATCGAGGGCATGGAACCGGTTGGAGAGGGGGATCAGAGGGGAGCCGGTGAGCCCTTCCGTAGGCACCTTAGTGGACAGGGGGGGGGCCTTAGATGTTTTTGCCCCCTTTCGGTTCCTCCTCCGACTCTTACTGGTCTTACTGTCACCTTTTGTTTTAGGCTGCTCCACCACCTCCTCGTCCAGACTTTCATACTGGGAGGAGTCATCAGAAGCAGCCACCTCCTCCCTCTCCATCCTCCTGATCTCCTCGTTCACCGCCTCCTCCCCCAGGGCCTCAGGGGCACCGGCTGCCGCTTCCGAGGAGGGTACAGACATCACCCCAGTCGCCTGGGGCTTATCCTGCCCCCTACCCCCACGGCGCCTCACCTGATGCCACTGGCGGGCAGATGTATTGGCCACGCCTTCCTTCACTGGCCCCCCAGCCCCTCTCCCGCCCCCACCTCCAGCATCAGCAGAAGATGAACCGCCAGGGACTCCCCCATGGCTCACCCCTGCCTGACCAGAGATGGCGTTAGAAAAGGAGCGGGGGCAGCGGCTGTACGGGTGACCTAGGTCACCACACAGGTGACACCTAATGTCACCACAGGCCGCGGCAAGATGACCTACCCCGCCACACAAGGCACATTTCTGTACCTTGCAGCCCGCGCTGAAGTGGCGGGGATCACCGCACCTGTGGCAGACCTTCGGCTGCCCCTGGTAAAAGATCCTGTCCCTCCCCAGAAATGCTGAGGAGGGGATGTGGGTGACAGTACCGCCTGAGACCTTCAACCTCATCATGAAGGTCCAGCCCCCTGACCAAATGCCAAACTCGTCCCTGTTCTTTTTTGGGACGTCCGTGACCTCCCCATAGCGGGAAAGCCACGTCATAATATCGACCCCAGAGAGTGACTCGTTATTTGTCAAAACGGTCACCCTCTTTACGCCATTTTGGCGAGACACCGCCTGCACGGCAAAGTCTCGCCAGCCGGGCTCCCCCTTCACCAGTTCAAAATTCGACCAGAAAAGCTCTAGGCCCTCCGGTCGAACAAAACTGATGTCAAAGATGGGGGTACCAAAAGGATGGATCAGGGCAAAGATGTCAGTCGCCCTGAAGCTCATCTTCAGGAGGAGCTCCACGACCCTCGATCTTGGCGGGCACGCTTCACTGCCCCTCCACCGAAGACGGACCACATTCCTCCTGGCCACCCCCTGCCCGGCTGTCGGGAGGGACCACACTGTCTCCCCCTCCCTTTTATCTTGGAAGGCGGCCAGGCCATGTCTATCCAGCCAAAAGGCCAAGTCTACCGCTCTTCCCTCTACCTCGATCGTCCGTTCTCCCTTTTTGAGGGCCTCGAGGAAACGGCGCCGCAAGTCACCATCCCTGAGGTCCAGAGGTGAGGAAGCCCGCCATGAAGATCCCGAGCCCCCAGCTACTACCCCCGCAAAACTCCGGGGACCAGCAACCGGGGGGGCAGATGGACCAGCCCCACCCCCACTACCAACAGACACACCATTCTTACTCCCTTCCACAGACACCTCAACACTTGTATCTTCAATCACAGCCACATCCATACCCACGCTATCCCCATCCACGTCAGTAGTCACACCCCTCGCCCCACTCTCACTCACATGCACACTGGGGTCACAGTTTTTTTTTTTCTGCAAGCAGTTTTTCCCTGCAGCAGCACTGCCGCCACCTGCTGGCAGCACCTTCCCTGCCGGGGGGTTTTGGGAACCTGGTGCTGCTGCCATTTTTGCCGGCGCCCCTGCCCCAGATAAGCCCGTGGGCACAGAGGACACCGACAGGCAGGCACCTCCTCCGTTGTCTGCCGCAGCCGTGGCACCACTGCTCCCAGCAGTAGCAGCTGCCGGCGCTAAGCCCCGCCCCTTTTCGGGTGGAGCCACGCCCACTTGGGGTGGGGTTTCCCCGCGAGGCCACGCCCCCCGCGCCAGGCAGCACGGTGGGGGCCCCAGAGGCCACACCCACCGGTGCCGTGGGTGACAGGGAGACCAAGCCCCCCGCACCAGGCAGCACAGTGGGGGCCTCAGAGGCCACTCCCACCGGTGCCTTGGGTGACAGGGAGGCCACGCCCCCCGCACCAGGCAGCACAGTGGGGGCCCCAGAGGCCACTCCCACCGGTGCCGTGGATGACAGGGAGGCCACACCCCCCACACCAGGCAGCACGGTGGGGGCCCCGGAGGCCACTCCCACTGGTGCCGTGGACGGCTGGGAGGCCACGCCCCCCGAAGCCGGCCACGCCGGGACCCCCGAAGCCGACCCGGAACTGGGTCTACTCACAGGGGCCCCTCGACCAGCGGCACCAGCTCTCAGGGGCATAGCACCCCCTACCGTCACACCCTTTACGACAAACAGCCTGGCCACCCCAGCTCCGGTGGCCGGCCCCAGGCTAGGCCACTCCCCCTCGGCACCCAGCGGCGGTGGAGCCCCCCGCGCTGACCCATTACTGGGCCCCTGCGCAGGGGGCCCCGACCTCGCCACGGATTTTGCCAGGGGAGCAAGCCCCACCTTTCCTTTATGAGCCGGCTCTGCCGGAGCCGCAGGCCCCGCGCCCTTCACCTTACCAGGTCTCTGGGTCCCTGAAAGTGATCCAGATTTAGTGGATCCGTGCGTGAGGGACCCAGACACCCCAGCACACGCCGCCGGAGATGCGGCCCCGGCTGTCGGTGCGCCGCCAGCAGAGCAGGAGGCAGCGGCAGATGTACAAGCCGCCCCCTGCACGCCAGCAGGCGCACCAGGTGCCAGGCCAGACCTCCCTTTTACAGGGGATCCAGCCTGAGCACCACCACAGATCACACCCACCGTCGGGCCGCCCTCCGCGCCATGCTCCATATCAGACACCTTGGACCCACTGCCTCCATTACCACAAACAGAGGCAGCGCTCTGCGTGCCATGGCCTATGTTCTCCCCGCTCCCTCGCTGTGGACCCACAACAGAGTCCAAGCCGGGGTGGGTGGCGGGTGCCGCACAACGGGACAGGGGGGCCCCAGAGAGGGGGACATACACAAACTTGTGCGCAACAGTTGTTTTTCTCTTTTTTTTTGCTTTTCTCTTCGTCCCCCTCCCGGGTGCCTCATCCTCGCAGATCTCATCCCCGAACGTAAGCTGACCAAAACGTACCGGGGACTCGATCTGCTGGATCTGCTGCATGATAAGGCAGCCCCCCTCACTGCTGCTACTCCCATCCTCCTCATCCTCCCCCTCGCTCCCGCTGCCCTCTGAAGGGCTAGAATCAGACGGGAGAGCCATCTGCTCAGGGGCTATCCCGCTATGCGATGCCTGGAGATCACTTACCAGGCCACCAGGCGGTGGGTAGGGTGCGACCTCCTCCACGCATACCTCTTCTTCCTCCTCCTCCACCGCCTGGCTGGGGCCCTGCGACCCCTCCAGAGCCCCACCGGTCATGGCTCTGAACCGGTCATCATTAAGCAGCTTCTCCATGAAGGGTCCGCTCCCCGCCATGATGGTGCTCCTGCGGTCCTCCAGGTCTTGTATGGCCCGCTTGATCTTCCGGACCGCGGCGGATAGCTCAGGCTTCTTACTGCCAGAGGCCCTCACGGACCTCTCCTGAGCCACCCTCAACTCCCCCCAGAGGGAACTTAGCTTCTTTGTGGCGTCCTCATACTCGCAGAGGTGCGCATGTATACGGGAGGCATAGGTGACGGTTGCCTCCCTCGACGCCTTGGTACCCCAATCAGGGGGCACCGCTGCAGCACCTCCGCTCGTACTCGACCTACCTCCGGAGGGAGGAGCCGCCGCGGTCGCAGCCTCGGGGGTCCTCCGGGTCCTCATGCTGGAACCCCTGCTGTCTTGGCCAGATCTTGTCGCCTTAGCCGGCTTGGTGTTCCTCCCACCCCCCGCCAGCTTGGACCGCGAGGTGGGAGCCGGGGGCCCAGCCCCGGAGGACAGTCCCACTATGAGCCTTTTTTCCTGGGAAGGGGGCAGACAAAAAGTCCCAGATGACAAGAAAAAAAACCTCCCTTCCCAGGAGCTCTCTCCACAGCAGCCAAACAGTCCAGGAAGCACACTCAGCACAGCTCGCTGCAGGCTCCACCTCCACCACTTCCTGAAAGAAGCTGCAGCAGGCTGAACTGGAGCTCTTTTATTATAAAAATATAAAACAAACCATAAAAACACACACTACACAAAGAACCAAGACACAAACCCCAACGAAACACAAACAAGTCCAAAATTATAATGTCCAGTATAAATTATAAAGCAAAGCAAAAATGTCCTACAATGTTCATAGAACATAAAGTCCATTTCCCAAAATCCCCCCAGCAAGGGAAGACCTTAACCCTTTTTTTCCAAAAATATCCCCTTCCAACATTCACTCCACATTCATACCTAAACCCCCAAAACAAAACAACAAACTGGCCCACTGCCAAAAACAAAGAAATAGGCCACCTGGCCGAAACAAAACTTAATACACAGCAAACCTTTTTTTTGTAGTTTTTTATATATATTTTTTTTTTTTTTCCTTTTCTCCCCACCACCATTTTTTAAAACACCCAAGGTCCCACGAAAGTTTGTGGCCATCAAAATCACAAATAACGGGTCCCTTTTCCCGCATCCCGTAGGACGTCCATTTTCCCAAAACCCCTCCCCCCTCCCCCCCTGAAACCCCCCACCCAACCTACACTAAACCCCCCACCCATACAATACACAAAACTATACACGTATATACATTACACAACATAACCAAAGCAAACACAACATAACAATAGCACAATATTAACAACTGACCATAAACATGAACCAAAAGTCAGACCCAAGTTCAGTGCTTGCAAGCCCTATATTCGGGTTTCCAATGCCGTAAAACAAAAAACTATAATGTGAGGGGAGCAGCCCACCACCAGGAAACTGGAGACTACCGAGGCTCTCACCCTAATCTAACACACAAACAGCCTGTCCCTCCCTATTAAAGAAAAAGAAAAACCTGTCCCTACCGCCCTACCAATCTTTCCCTACCTGTCCCTACCTGTCCCTCTCTGACCCTCACTACCAACCTAATGCTAACTACCTATCCCTAAAGACTGTCCCTACCTGTCCCTCCCTGACCCTACAAATAAATATAAAATATAGAAAGGACTAAACTAACCCTATCACAGACACACATACCCTAACTCTCCCTAGGGCACATTAAATGAGAACCCCCTCCATAGAAGGGAAGCCCTCCCTGCACCCAGCCTCTCATACTCCAGCGAGCGCACTTTTGCCAGGTCACCCAGGATGTTCCTAATCACCTCTTCCCGGGGGAGGACTTTATGCTGGGTGGACACTAAACACCGTGCATTCCACGTGTAAAACCTAGTCACTAAACTAACTAAGAAGACAGTGCCCCGATCTCGGCCACCAAGGGACCTGAATGCCCCATAGGCCCACTCCGCATAGGAAAGGCCTGCCAGCCTAGGCCAGCCAATGGAAGCACCCACCCTACTGTAGACCTCTGTATTAAAGGGACATTGAAGCAGGAAGTGCTCCATGCTTTCAAGCATGCCGCCACACTCCTCGCGGGGACAATCCCGGTCATCAGAGTTCCTGTACTTCAGGTTGCCCCTCACATACAGTCTCCCATGGAAGCAGCGCCAAGTCAAGTCCCAAAACTTCAAGGGGATCCGCTTAGAGTTTAATAACCCGAGCCCCACCTCCAGATCCCGGCTTGGGCAATCCTTGAGGGCCAGGGGCTTCTGGAAGTGGGTCAACAGAACCCTATTGTCAAGTAACCTCCTTGACAAGGTCCTGATCTCCCACACTCCCAGACCCCACCGGCGGATCGCCTTCACAACCAGGGTAGCATAAGCCGGAAGATGCCCATGAGGCGTGCGAAGGTCCTTCACCCGCCCTCCTGTCTCCCATTCCTGGAAGAAAGGCCGAAACCACCCCCTACAGGAGAATACCCACGGAGGAGCCCTCTCTAACCAGAGGTTGGCGATGTTTGCCTTAAGAAAGGTGTTTACTAGAAACACCACCGGGTTGACCATACCCAACCCTCCTAGTCTCCTCGTGCGGTACGTGACCTCCCTCTTGATCAGGTTCAGCCTATTCCCCCATAATAGTTGGAAGAACAGGCTGTAGACCCGTGTCCAAAGAGGTTCTGGCAAGATGCAGACGCTGCCCAGGTATATTAATAAAGGGAGCAAATACCCCTTGGCCAGGTTAACCCTTTCCCTCAGGGTCAAGGACCAACCCTTCCACTGATCCACCTTCTGGGCGGCAATCTTAAGTCTGCCCTCCCAGTTTTGCTGGGGATAGTCCCCCGGGCCGAAACTGATGCCTAAAATTTTTGCTGTGGCCTGAGGCCCTGGAAGGGTGTCCGGGAGATCGAAACTTGGATCTCCCCCTCCCAGCCAGAGACTCTCACACTTATCCCGGTTGATCATGGACCCAGAAGCCACCGAGTAGCGCTCAACTTCAGACATGACCCAGTCCGCCTCCTCTCTCGAGGATACAAAGAGGGAAACGTCGTCGGCGTACGCCACTACCCTCAAGGTGGCCTCTGGCTCCGCCCGGTCCATCCCGACTCCCACCAACGGTCCGCGTTCCACTCTCCTTAAAAAGGGGTCGATCGCGAACACGTATAACAGTGGGCTCAGAGGACAGCCCTGGCGGACACCAGACCTCACCTCAAAAGGGGGTCCGACCCAACCGTTCACAAGCGGAAAAGTCTCTGCCCCATTGTATAATACTCTCAACCAATCAACAAACCTCCCAGGCAGACCGTACCTCAGAAGGACGGACCAGAGGTACTCATGGTTAACCCGGTCAAAGGCCTTCGCCTGGTCTAAGGACAGCAAGTACCCCTTCCAGAGACCTGCCCTGCCCTGCTCCACTGCCTCTCGGACACCGAGCACAGCACTAAAAGTACTGTGGCCTGGAACAGAGCAGTGCTGGGCCCCCGAAAGGAGCCGGGGTGCAAACTTCACCAACCGATTGAAAAGCACCTTTGCCAGAACCTTTCGGTCCGTATTGAGAAGCGCTATGGGACGCCAATTCTCAATACGGGACGAGTCTTTACCCTTTGACAGGATAATCAGGGCGGACTTCCTCATTGAACCGGGAAGAATGTCCGAGGAGAGACATTCATTAAAAACCTCAGTCATGAGGGGGACCAAAGAGTCCCTAAGAGTCCTGTAAAACTCGGATGTTAAGCCATCCGGACCGGGCGATTTTTTGGGCCGGAGCCCATCAATGGCCCGTCTCACTTCCTCTTCCCTGATTGCTTCTGCCAAACCATGAAGAGAGGGGTCATCCCCTGGTTCAGGGATGGTTTCAGCCAGGAAAGCCGACATCTCATCCCGATCTGGATCCCTCCTTCCCAAGAGATGCGAGTAGAAGGATCTGACCACCTCCAGGATCCCTGATTTGGATCTGTTCAGGGAACCTGTACTGTCGATCAGTCCTGTTACCATCTTGCAACTCACTGACATCCTGCAGTTCCTGTAGGGGTCGGGCGAGCGGTACCTCCCGAAATCCCTCTCAAAAACTAAGGATGTGTGCCTATCATACTGGCACCCCTTGAGCAAGGCCTTCACCCTGGAGATTTCCTCACGGTCCCCTCCAGTCGAGACGAGCTGCTCGAGTTTCCTCCCCAGCTCCCGATACAGGCGGTACCTGTTCAGGCCTCTGAGGCTCGAAAGCTGACGGAAGAACCCCGCAACCCTTGTTTTGAAGATCTCCCACCACTCAGACTTACTGCTACAGAGACCCAAGAGAGGTACCTGGCTCTGAAGAAATTCCTCAAAGGATTGTCTTACATCCGCTTCTTCCAACAGGGACGAATTCAGCTTCCATAGGCCTCTCCCTATCCGGGGAGTCTCTGCAACATTCAAAGAAAAGGAAATGAAACAGTGATCGGAGAATTCCACCTCAACAGCGGACACTGCAGAAGAGACGGCTTCCTCCTTTAAAAAAAACCTATCTATCCTAGACCTACAACTACCCCTATGAAAGGTGAAACCCCCGTGACCTGGGGTATGCCGGATGTGGACATCCACCAGGCGAGCTTCGCTTGCTATGCTGTTAAGGGTATTACTATCAAAAGCCAGCCTTCGGTCTCCGGGGCCTCCCCTATCACGGGGTCTAGTTATAGTATTAAAGTCCCCACCGAAGACCACCTGCCGGCTGGTAAAAAGATAGGGCTTGATCTTCAGGAAGAGACATTTACGGTCCCACTCTGACTGTGGACCATAGATGTTAATGAGCCGGAGCTCCTGTCCCCCCATGAAGACGTCAAGGACCAAGCACCTCCCCATTTCTACCTCGATCACCCGTCTGCATTCCACCGAAGCGGCCTTAAAAAGGACCGCTACCCCGCTATACGGCTCGGCCGCAAGAGACCAGTATGAGGGCCCGCACCTCCACTCCCTCCTTGCTTTGTAAATGGCCCCCATGTCCGTTAGTCTGGTCTCCTGCAAAAATAAAATGTCAGCCTCAACTCGGTTGAAAAAATCAAAGGCCATAAATCTGGCCGCATCTGACTTTATACTGGCGACATTAATCGACGCCAGAGTCAACGGGGTAGGTTCCGCCATCATGGGTGATTGAGTTAGACGGCCTTCTTTTTAACCGCACCCCTCAATTTATCTTTTTCACCCTCAGAGGAGGAGCCAGACTCTCCCCTCCTCTTTAGTGACACCGAGGTGTCCATAGCACCCGTCACCACCTTCCCAGTCTTACCGGGTTCCTCACCCCTGGACCCCAGGGCAGTCCCCCCCCCAGAGGAAAGTGAGCCCTCCGGAGGACGGACCCCGCCGCTCCCTGAAGGCACCTCAGATGTTACCGCCGGTCCCTCACCCCCGACCTCCGACACAGCAGAGTCATCGAGGGCATGGAACCGGTTGGAGAGGGGGATCAGAGGGGAGCCGGTGAGCCCTTCCGTAGGCACCTTAGTGGCCAGGGGGGGGGGCTTAGATGTTTTTGCCCCTTTTCGGTTCCTCCTCCGACTCTTACTGGTCTTATTGTCACCTTTTGTTTTAGGCTGCTCCACCACCTCCTCGTCCAGACTTTCATACTGGGAGGAGTCATCAGAAGCAGCCACCTCCTCCCTCTCCATCCTCCTGATCTCCTCGCTCACCGCCTCCTCCCCCAGGGCCTCAGGGGCACCGGCTGCCGCTTCCGAGGAGGGTACAGACATCACCCCGGTCGCCTGGGGCTTATCCTGCCCCCTACCCCCACGGCGCCTCACCTGATGCCACTGGTGGGCAGATGTACTGGCCACGCCTTCCTTCACCGGCCCCTCAGCTCCTCTCCCGCCCCCACCTCCGGCTCCAGCAGAGGATGCACCGCTGGGGACCCCCCCATGGCTCTCCCCCGCCTGACCAGAGATGGTGTTAGAAAAGGAGCGGGGGCAGCGGCTGTACGGGTGACCTAGGTCACCACACAGGTGACACCTAATGTCACCACAGGCCGCGGCAAGATGACCTACCCCGCCACACAAGGCACATTTCTGCACCTTGCAGCCCGCGCTGAAGTGGCGGGGATCACCGCACCTGTGGCAGACCTTTGGTTGCCCCTGGTAGAAGATCAGGATCCTGTCCCTCCCCAGGAATGCTGAGGAGGGGATGTGGGTGACAGTACCGCCTGAGACCTTCAACCTCATCATGAAGGTCCAGCCCCCTGACCAGATGCCAAACTCGTCCCTGTTCTTTTTTGGGACGTCCGTGACCTCCCCATAGCGGGAAAGCCACGTCATAATATCGACCCCAGAGAGCGACTCGTTATTAGTTAGAACGGTCACTCTCTTTACTCCATTTTGGCGAGACACCGCCTGCACGGCAAAGTCTCGCCAGCCGGGCTCCCCCTTCACCAGTTCAAAATTCGACCAAAAAAGCTCTAGGCCCTCCGGCCGAACAAAACTGATGTCGAAGATGGGGGTACCAAAAGGATGGATCAGGGCAAATATGTCAGTCGCCCTGAAGTTCATCTTCAGGAGGAGCTCCACGACCCTTGCTCTTGGCGGGCACGCTTCACTGCCCCTCCACCGAAGACGAACTACATTCCTCCTGGCCACCCCCTGCCCGGCTGTCGGGAGGGACCACGCTGTCTCCCCCTCCTTTTTATCTTGGAAGGCGGCCAGGCCATGTCTATCTAGCCAAAAGGCCAGGTCCACCTCTCTTCCCTCTACCTGGATCGTCCGTTCTCCCTTCTTGAGGGCCTCCAGGAAACGGCGTCGCAAGTCACCGTCCCTGAGGTCCAGAGGTGAGGAAGCCCCCCGAGAAGACCCCGAGGCCCCGGCTACTACCCCCGCAAAACTCCGGGGACCAGCAGCCGGGGGGGCAGATGGACCAGCCCCACCCCCACTCCCCCCACTAGCAACAGACACACCAGCACTCGCTTCCTCCACCACAGACACATCCATACCGACAGTCACCCCACTTGCCCCACTCCCACTCACATGCACACTGGGGTCACAGTTGTTTTTCTTCTCCACACACTTTCTGCCAGCAGGTTTTTCAACAGCATTACTACTGCTGCCACCTGCTGGCAGCACCTTCCCTGCCGGGGGGTTTTGGGAGCCTGGTGCTGCAGCTATTTTTGCCGGCGCCCCTGCCCCAGATAAGCCCGTGGGCACAGAGGACACCGGCAGGCAGGCACCACCTCCATTTTTAGCCACAGCTGTGGCACTACTGCTCCCAGCAGCTGCCGGCGCTAAGCCCCGCCCATTTTCGGGTGAAGCCACGCCCACTTGTGCGGGATTTACCCGTGAGGACACGCCCCCTGCACCAGGCAGCACAGTGGGGGCCCCAGAGGTCACTCCCACTGGTGCCGTGGGTGACAGGGAGGCCACGCCCCCCGCACCAGGCAGCACAGTGGGGGCCCCAGAGGCCACTCCCACCGGTGCCGTGGATGACAGGGAGGCCACGCCCCCCACACCAGGCAGCACAGTGGGGGCCCCGGAGGCCACTCCCACCGGTGCCGTGGGTGACAGGGAGGCCACGCCCCCCGCACCAGGCAGCACAGTGGGGGCCCCAGAGGCCACTCCCACCGGTGCCGTGGATGACAGGGAGGCCACGCCCCCCACACCAGGCAGCACGGTGGGGGCCCCAGAGGCCACTCCTACTGGCGCCGTGGACAGCTGGGAGGCCACACCCCCCGAAGCTGGCCGCGCAGGGACCCCCGAAGCCGACCCGGAACTGGGTCTACTCACAGGGGCCCCTGGACCAGCGGCACCAGCTCTCAGGGGCATAGCACCCCCTACCGTCACACCCTTTACGACAAACAGCCTGGCCACCCCAGCTCCGGCGGCCGGCCCCAGGCTAGGCCACTCCCCCTCGGCACCCAGCGGCGGTGGAGCCCCCCGCGCTGACCCATTACTAGGCCCCTGCGCAGGGGGCCCCGACCTCGCCACGGATTTTGCCAGGGGAGCAAGCCCCACCTTTCCTTTATGAGCCGGCTCTGCCGGAGCCGCAGGCCCCGCGCCCTTCACCTTACCAGGTCTCTGGGTCCCTGAAAGTGATCCAGATTTAGTGGATCCGTGCGTGAGGGACCCAGACACCCCAGCACACGCCGCCGGAGATGCGGCCCCGGCTGTCGGTGCGCCGCCAGCAGAGCAGGAGGCAGCGGCAGATGTACAAGCCGCCCCCTGCACGCCAGCAGGCGCACCAGGTGCCAGGCCAGACCTCCCTTTTACAGGGGATCCAGCCTGAGCACCACCACAGATCACACCCACCGTCGGGCCGCCCTCCGCGCCATGCTCCATATCAGACACCTTGGACCCACTGCCTCCATTACCACAAACAGAGGCAGCGCTCTGCGTGCCATGGCCTATGTTCTCCCCGCTCCCTCGCTGTGGACCCACAACAGAGTCCAAGCCGGGGTGGGTGGCGGGTGCCGCACAACGGGACAGGGGGGCCCCAGAGAGGGGGACATACACAAACTTGTGCGCAACAGTTGTTTTTCTCTTTTTTTTTGCTTTTCTCTTCGTCCCCCTCCCGGGTGCCTCATCCTCGCAGATCTCATCCCCGAACGTAAGCTGACCAAAACGTACCGGGGACTCGATCTGCTGGATCTGCTGCATGATAAGGCAGCCCCCCTCACTGCTGCTACTCCCATCCTCCTCATCCTCCCCCTCGCTCCCGCTGCCCTCTGAAGGGCTAGAATCAGACGGGAGAGCCATCTGCTCAGGGGCTATCCCGCTATGCGATGCCTGGAGATCACTTACCAGGCCACCAGGCGGTGGGTAGGGTGCGACCTCCTCCACGCATACCTCTTCTTCCTCCTCCTCCACCGCCTGGCTGGGGCCCTGCGACCCCTCCAGAGCCCCACCGGTCATGGCTCTGAACCGGTCATCATTAAGCAGCTTCTCCATGAAGGGTCCACTTCCTGCCAGTATGGTGCTCCTGCGGTCTTCCAGGTCTTGAATGGCCCGCTTGATCTTCCGGACCGCGGCGGATAGCTCAGGCTTCTTACTGCCAGAGGCCCTCACGGACCTCTCCTGAGCCACCCTCAACTCCCCCCAGAGGGAACTTAGCTTCTTTGTGGCGTCCTCATACTCGCAGAGGTGCGCATGTATACAGGAGGCATAGGTGACGGTTGCCTCCCTCGACGCCTTGGTACCCCAAACAGGGGGCACCGCTGCAGCACCTCCGCTCGTACTCGACCTACCTCCGGAGGGAGGAGCCGCCGCGGTCGTAGCCTCGGGGGTCCTCCGGGTCCTCATGCTGGAACCCCTGCTGTCTTGGCCAGATCTTGCAGCCTTAGCCGGCTTGGTGTTCCTCCCACCCCCCGCCAGCTTGGACCGGGAGGTGGGAGCCTGGGGCCCAGCCCCGGAGGCCAGTCCCACTCTGAGCCTTTTTTCCTGGGAAGGGGGCAGACAAAAAGTCCCAGATGGAAGAAAAAAAACCTCCCTTCCCAGGAGCTCTCTCCACAGCAGCCAAACAGTCCAGGAAGCACACTCAGCACAGCTCGCTGCAGGCTCCACCTCCACCACTTCCTGAAAGAAGCTGCAGCAGGCTGAACTGGAGCTCTTTTATTATAAAAGTACAAAAACACATATACAAAACACAAAAACCAAACCACAGATACAATTATACAACAAACAAACAACTAACAACCAACAAAACCCCAGCAAGACATAACCTAAAATCTGAAATTATATAGAGTCCAACAAAGAAATATAAGACGACACAAAGTTCAAGTCCTCCAGCAGACTCTGTAGGAGACCCCCCAGCAAGGGAAGACCCTACCATAACTCCAGGGTGCGCCCTAAAACGCACCCGACCCCCAGCATACACAACATCCATACCTGCACATTCATACCTAACCCCCTAACAAAAAAGGAAAACTAAATAACTGGCCCACTGCCAAAAACAAAGAAATAGGCCACCTGGCCGAAACAAAACTTAATGCACAGCAAACCTTTTTTTTGTAGTTTTTTATATATTTTTTTTTTTTTTTTTTTTTTTTTTTTTTTTTTTTTTTTCCCCCACCACCATTTTTTAACACCCAAGGTCCCACGAGAGTCTGTGGCCTTATCACAACAAGCCCCACTAAAGTTTGTGGCCATTTCACACACAAAAAGGTCCCTTTGCCTCTTCCGGCATCCCGCAGGACGTCCACATTTTTCACAAAACCACCGCAAACCCCTCCCCCCTCCCCCCTAAAGCCCCCCACCCAACCTAAACTAACCCCCCCACACACACAATACACATACATTATTTATATACAACACAACATAACGATGTAACAACAACTAACCAAATCATCATGACATAACAACTTAACCGTAAGACTACTAAACATGAACCAAAGGATCAGACCCAAGTTCAGTGCTTGCAAGCCCTATATTCAGATTCTGAACCGTAAAACAAAAAACTACAAATGTGAGGGGAGCAGCCCACCACCAGGAAACTGGAGACTACAGAGGCTCTCACCCTGCTCTAACACACAAACAGCCTGTCCCTCCCTATTAAAGAAAAAGAAAAACCTGTCCCTACCGCCCTACCAATCTTTCCCTACCTGTCCCTACCTGTCCCTCTCTGACCCTCACTACCAACCTAATGCTAACTACCTATCCCTAAAGACTGTCCCTACCTGTCCCTCCCTGACCCTACACATCCATCTGACCCTACAAATAAATATAAAATATAGAAAGGACTAAACTAACCCTATCACAGACACACATACCCTAACTCTCCCTAGGGCACATTAAATGAGAACCCCCTCCATAGAAGGGAAGCCCTCCCTGCACCCAGCCTCTCATACTCCAGCGAGCGCACTTTTGCCAGGTCACCCAGGATGTTCCTAATCACCTCTTCCCGGGGGAGGACTTTATGCTGGGTGGACACTAAACACCGTGCGTTCCACGTGTAAAACCTAGTCACTAAACTAACTAAGAAGACAGTGCCCCGATCTCGGCCACCAAGGGATCTGAATGCCCCATAGGCCCACTCCGCATAGGAAAGGCCTGCCAGCCTAGGCCAGCCAATGGAAGCACCCACCCTACTGTAGACCTCTGTATTAAAGGGACATTGAAGCAGGAAGTGCTCCATGCTTTCAAGCATGCCGCCACACTCCTCGCGGGGACAATCCCGGTCATCAGAGTTCCTGTACTTCAGGTTGCCCCTCACATACAGTCTCCCATGGAAGCAGCGCCAAGTCAAGTCCCAAAACTTCAAGGGGATCCGCTTAGAGTTTAATAACCCGAGCCCCACCTCCAGATCCCGGCTTGGGCAATCCTTGAGGGCCAGGGGCTTCTGGAAGTGGGTCAACAGAACCCTATTGTCAAGTAACCTCCTTGACAAGGTCCTGATCTCCCACACTCCCAGACCCCACCGGCGGATCGCCTTCACAACCAGGGTAGCATAAGCCGGAAGATGCCCATGAGGCGTGCGAAGGTCCTTCACCCGCCCTCCTGTCTCCCATTCCTGGAAGAAAGGCCGAAACCACCCCCTACAGGAGAATACCCACGGAGGAGCCCTCTCTAACCAGAGGCTGGCGATGTTTGCCTTAAGAAAGGTGTTTACTAGAAACACCACCGGGTTGACCATACCCAACCCTCCTAGTCTCCTCGTGCGGTACGTGACCTCCCTCTTGATCAGGTTCAGCCTATTCCCCCATAATAGTTGGAAGAACAGGCTGTAGACCCGTGTCCAAAGAGGTTCTGGCAAGATGCAGACGCTGCCCAGGTATATTAATAAAGGGAGCAAATACCCCTTGGCCAGGTTAACCCTTTCCCTCAGGGTCAAGGACCAACCCTTCCACTGATCCACCTTCTGGGCGGCAATCTTAAGTCTGCCCTCCCAGTTTTGCTGGGGATAGTCCCCCGGGCCGAAACTGATGCCTAAAATTTTTGCTGTGGCCTGAGGCCCTGGAAGGGTGTCCGGGAGATCGAAACTTGGATCTCCCCCTCCCAGCCAGAGACTCTCACACTTATCCCGGTTGATCATGGACCCAGAAGCCACCGAGTAGCGCTCAACTTCAGACATGACCCAGTCCGCCTCCTCTCTCGAGGATACAAAGAGGGAAACGTCGTCGGCGTACGCCACTACCCTCAAGGTGGCCTCTGGCTCCGCCCGGTCCATCCCGACTCCCACCAACGGTCCGCGTTCCACTCTCCTTAAAAAGGGGTCGATCGCGAACACGTATAACAGTGGGCTCAGAGGACAGCCCTGGCGGACACCAGACCTCACCTCAAAAGGGGGTCCGACCCAACCGTTCACAAGCGGAAAAGTCTCTGCCCCATTGTATAATACTCTCAACCAATCAACAAACCTCCCGGGCAGACCGTACCTCAGAAGGACGGACCAGAGGTACTCATGGTTAACCCGGTCAAAGGCCTTCGCTTGGTCTAAGGACAGCAAGTACCCCTTCCAGAGACCTGCCCTGCCCTGCTCCACTGCCTCCCGGACACCGAGCACAGCACTAAAAGTACTGCGGCCTGGAACAGAGCAGTGCTGGGCCCCCGAAAGGAGCCGGGGTGCAAACTTCACCAACCGATTGAAAAGCACCTTTGCCAGAACCTTTCGGTCCGTATTGAGAAGCGCTATGGGACGCCAATTCTCAATACGGGACGAGTCTTTACCCTTTGACAGGATAATCAGGGCGGACTTCCTCATTGAACCGGGAAGAATGTCCGAGGAAAGACATTCATTAAAAACCTCAGTCATGAGGGGGACCAAAGAGTCCCTAAAAGTCCTGTAAAACTCGGATGTTAAGCCATCCGGACCGGGCGATTTTTTGGGCCGGAGCCCATCAATGGCCCGTCTCACTTCCTCTTCCCTGATTGCTTCTGCCAAACCATGAAGAGAGGGGTCATCCCCTGGTTCAGGGATGGTTTCAGCCAGGAAAGCCGACATCTCATCCCGATCTGGATCCCTCCTTCCCAAGAGATGCGAGTAGAAGGATCTGACCACCTCCAGGATCCCTGATTTGGATCTGTTCAGGGAACCCGTACTGTCGATCAGTCCTGTTACCATCTTGCAACTCACTGACATCCTGCAGTTCCTGTAGGGGTCGGGCGAGCGGTACCTCCCGAAATCCCTCTCAAAAACTAAGGATGTGTGCCTATCATACTGGCACCCCTTGAGCAAGGCCTTCACCCTGGAGATTTCCTCACGGTCCCCTCCAGTCGAGACGAGCTGCTCGAGTTTCCTCCCCAGCTCCCGATACAGGCGGTACCTGTTCAGGCCTCTGAGGCTCGAAAGCTGACGGAAGAACCCCGCAACCCTTGTTTTGAAGATCTCCCACCACTCAGACTTACTGCTACAGAGACCCAAGAGAGGCACCTGGCTCTGAAAAAATTCCTCAAAGGATTGTCTCACATCCGCTTCTTCCAACAGGGACGAATTCAGCTTCCATAGGCCTCTCCCTATCCGGGGAGTCTCTGCAACATTCAAAGAAAAGGAAATGAAACAGTGATCGGAGAATTCCACCTCAACAGCGGACACTGCAGAAGAGACGGCTTCCTCCTTTAAAAAAAACCTATCTATCCTAGACCTACAATTACCCCTATGAAAGGTGAAACCCCCGTGACCTGGGGTGTGCCGGATGTGGACATCCACCAGGCGAGCTTCGCTTGCTATGCTGTTGAGGGTATTACTATCAAAAGCCAGCCTTCGGTCTCCGGGGCCTCCCCTATCACGGGGTCTAGTTATAGTATTAAAGTCCCCACCGAAGACCACCTGCCGGCTGGTAAAAAGATAGGGCTTGATCTTCAGGAAGAGACATTTACGGTCCCACTCTGACTGTGGACCATAGATGTTAATGAGCCGGAGCTCCTGTCCCCCCATGAAGACGTCAAGGACCAAGCACCTCCCCATTTCTACCTCGATCACCCGTCTGCATTCCACCGAAGCAGCCTTAAAAAGGACCGCTACCCCGCTATACGGCTCGGCCGCAAGAGACCAGTATGAGGGCCCGCACCTCCACTCCCTCCTTGCTTTGTAAATGGCCCCCATGTCTGTTAGTCTGGTCTCCTGCAAAAATAAAATGTCAGCCTCAACTCGGTTGAAAAAATCAAAGGCCATAAATCTGGCCGCATCTGACTTTATACTGGCGACATTAATCGACGCCAGAGTCAACGGGGTAGGTTCCGCCATCATGGGTGATTGAGTTAGACGGCCTTCTTTTTAACCGCACCCCTCAATTTACCTTTTTCACCCTCAGAGGAGGAGCCAGACTCTCCCCTCCTCTTTAGTGACACCGAGGTGTCCATAGCACCCGTCACCACCCTCCCAGTACCGGGTTCCTCACCCCTGGACCCCAGGGCAGTCCCCCCCCCAGAGGAAAGTGAGCCCTCCGGAGGACGGACCCCGCCGCTCCCTGAAGGCACCTCAGATGTTACTGCCGGTCCCTCACCCCCGACCTCCGACACAGCAGAGTCATCGAGGGCATGGAACCGGTTGGAGAGGGGGATCAGAGGGGAGCCGGTGAGCCCTTCCGTAGGCACCTTAGTGGCCAGGGGGGGGGCCTTAGATGTTTTTGCCCCTTTTCGTTTCCTCCTCCGACTCTTACTGGTCTTATTGTCACCTTTTGTTTTAGGCTGCTCCACCACCTCCTCGTCCAGACTTTCATACTGGGAGGAGTCATCAGAAGCAGCCACCTCCTCCCTCTCCATCCTCCTGATCTCCTCGCTCACCGCCTCCTCCCCCAGGGCCTCAGGGGCACCGGCTGCCGCTTCCAAGGAGGGTACAGACATCACCCCAGTCGCCTGGGGCTTATCCTGCCCCCTACCCCCACGGCGCCTCACCTGATGCCACTGGTGGGCAGATGTACTGGCCACGCCTTCCTTCACCGACCCCTCAGCTCCTCTCCCGCCCCCACCTCCGGCTCCAGCAGAGGATGCACCGCTGGGGACCCCCCCATGGCTCTCCCCCGCCTGACCAGAGATGGTGTTAGAAAAGGAGCGGGGGCAGCGGCTGTACGGGTGACCTAGGTCACCACACAGGTGACACCTAATGTCACCACAGGCCGCGGCAAGATGACCTACCCCGCCACACAAGGCACATTTCTGCACCTTGCAGCCCGCGCTGAAGTGGCGGGGATCACCGCACCTGTGGCAGACCTTTGGTTGCCCCTGGTAGAAGATCAGGATCCTGTCCCTCCCCAGGAATGCTGAGGAGGGGATGTGGGTGACAGTACCGCCTGAGACCTTCAACCTCATCATGAAGGTCCAGCCCCCTGACCAGATGCCAAACTCGTCCCTGTTCTTTTTTGGGACGTCCGTGACCTCCCCATAGCGGGAAAGCCACGTCATAATATCGACCCCAGAGAGTGACTCGTTATTAGTTAGAACGGTCACTCTCTTTACTCCATTTTGGCGAGACACCGCCTGCACGGCAAAGTCTCGCCAGCCGGGCTCCCCCTTCACCAGTTCAAAATTCGACCAAAAAAGCTCTAGGCCCTCCGGCCGAACAAAACTGATGTCGAAGATGGGGGTACCAAAAGGATGGATCAGGGCAAAGATGTCAGTCGCCCTGAAATTCATCTTCAGGAGGAGCTCCACGACCCTTGCTCTTGGCGGGCACGCTTCACTGCCCCTCCACCGAAGACGAACTACATTCCTCCTGGCCACCCCCTGCCCGGCTGTCGGGAGGGACCACGCTGTCTCCCCCTCCTTTTTATCTTGGAAGGCGGCCAGGCCATGCCTATCTAGCCAAAAGGCCAGGTCCACCTCTCTTCCCTCTACCTGGATCGTCCGTTCTCCCTTCTTGAGGGCCTCCAGGAAACGGCGTCGCAAGTCACCATCCCTGAGGTCCAGAGGTGAGGAAGCCCCCCGAGAAGACCCCGAGGCCCCGGCTACTACCCCCGCAAAACTCCGGGGACCAGCAGCCGGGGGGGCAGATGGACCAGCCCCACCCCCACTCCCCCCACTAGCAACAGACACACCAGCACTCGCTTCCTCCACCACAGACACATCCATACCGACAGTGACCCCACTTGCCCCACTCCCACTCACATGCACACTGGGGTCACAGTTATTTCTTTTCTCCACACACTTTCTGCCAGCAGGTTTTCCACCAGCATTACTACTGCTGCCACCTGCTGGCAGCACCTTCCCTGCCGGGGGGTTTTGGGAGCCTGGTGCTGCAGCTATTTTTGCCGGCGCCCCTGCCCCAGATAAGCCCGTGGGCACAGAGGACACCGGCAGGCAGGCACCACCTCCATTTTTAGCCACAACTGTGGCACCACTGCTCCCAGCAGCTGCCGGCGCTAAGCCCCGCCCCTTTTCGGGTGAAGCCACGCCCACTTGTGCGGGATTTACCCGCGAGGCCACGCCCCCCGCACCAGGCAGCACAGTGGGGGCCCCAGAGGCCACTCCCACCGGTGCCGTGGATGACAGGGAGGCCACGCCCCCCACACCAGGCAGCACGGTGGGGGCCCCGGAGGCCACTCCCACCGGTGCCGTGGATGACAGGGAGGCCACGCCCCCCACACCAGGCAGCACAGTGGGGGCCCCAGAGGCCACTCCCACCGGTGCCTTTGGTGACAGGGAGGCCACGCCCCCCGCACCAGGCAGCACGGTGGGGGCCCCAGAGGCCACTCCCACTGGCGCTGTGGACGGCTGGGAGGCCACACCCCCCGAAGCCGGCCGCGCAGGGACCCCCGAAGCTGACCCGGAGCCGGGTCTACTCACAGGGGCCCCTGGACCAGCGGCACCAGCTCTCAGGGGCATAGCACCCCCTACCGTCACACCCGTTGCCACAAAAAGCCTGGCCACCCCAGCTCCGGTGGCCGGCCCCAGGCTAGGCCACTCCCCCTCGGCACCCAGCGGCGGTGGAGCCCCCCGCGCTGACCCATTACTGGACCCCTGCGCAGGGGGCCCCGACCTCGCCACGGATTTTGCCAGGGGAGCAAGCCCCACCTTTCGTTTATGAGCCGGCTCTGCCGGAGCCGCAGGCCCCGCGCCCTTCACCTTACCAGGTCTCTGGGTCCCTGAAAGTGATCCAGATTTAGTGGATCCGTGCGTGAGGGACCCAGACACCCCAGCACACGCCGCCGGAGATGCGGCCCCGGCTGTCGGTGCACCGCCGGCAGCGCAGGAGGCAGCGGCGGATGTACACGCCGCCCCCCGCACGCCAGCAGGCGCACCAGGTGCCAGGCCAGACCCCCCTTTTACAGGGGATCCAGCCCGAGCACCTCCACTGATGACTCCCACCATCGGGCCGCCCTCCGCGCCATGCTCCATATCAGACACCTTGGACCCACTGCCTCCATTACCACAAACAGAGGCAGCGCTCTGCGTGCCATGGCCTATGTTCTCCCCGCTCCCTCGCTGTGGACCCACAACAGAGTCCAAGCCGGGGTGGGTAGCGGGTGCCGCACAACGGGACAGGGGGGCCCCAGAGAGGGGGACATACACAAATTTGTGTGCAACAGTTGTTTTTCTCTTTTTTTTTGCTTTTCTCTTCATCCCCCTCACGGGTGCCTCATCCTCGCAGATCTCATCCCCGAACGTAAGCTGACCAAAACGTATCGGGGACTCGATCTGCTGGATCTGCTGCATGATAAGGCAGCCCCCCTCACTGCTACTGCTCCCATCCTCCTCATCCTCCCCCTCGCTCCCGCTGCCCTCTGAAGGGCTAGAATCCGACGGGAGAGCCATCTGCTCAGGGGCTATCCCGCTATACGATGCCTGGAGATCACTTACCAGGCCACCAGGCGGTGGGTAGGGTGCGACCTCCTCCACGCATACCTCTTCTTCCTCCTCCTCCACCGCCTGGCCGGGGCCCTGCGACCCCTCCAGAGCCCCACCGGTCATGGCTCTGAACCGGCTATCATTCTGCAGCTTTTCCTTAAATGGTCCGCTGCCCGCCATGATGGTGTTCCTGCGGTCCTCCAGGTCCTGTATGGCCCGCTTGATCTTCCGGACCGCGGCGGATAGCTCAGGCTTCTTACTGCCAGAGGCCCTCACGGACCTCTCCTGAGCCACCCTCAACTCCCCCCAGAGGGAACTCAGCTTCTTTGTGGCGTCCTCATACTCGCAGAGGTGTGCATGTATACGGGAGGCATAGGTGACGGTTGCCTCCCTCGACGCCTTGGTACCCCAATCAGGGGGCACCGCTGCAGCACCTCCGCTCATACTCGACCCACCTCCGGAGGGAGGAGCCGCCGCGGTCATAGCCTCGGGGGTCCTCCGGGTCCTCATGCCGGACCCCTTGCTGTCTTGGCCAGATCTTGTTGCCTTAGCCGGCTTGGTGTTTCTCCCACCCCCCGCCAGCTTGGACCGGGAGGTGGGAGCCGGGGACCCGGCCCCGGAGGCCAGTCCCACCACAAGCTTTCCTTCCTGGGAAGGGGGCAGACAAAAAGTCCCAGATGGAAAAAAAAACCTCCCTTCCCAGGAGCTCTCTCCAAACGCAGCCACACAGTCCAGGAAGCACACTGCACACAGCTCACTGCAGGCTCCACCTCCACCACTTCCTGAAAGAAGCTGCAGCAGGCTGAACTGGAATGGAGCCTCTTGTTATATGCACTGCAGTCTGCTATATACACTGCCTCCTGCCTAACACTGATATCTCTGCAGCTGGATTAGTCCTCAGGACTGTTAATTGAGATTGGTATGTAGAGAATCTTGTGGAATACCTACACTAACTAAAAAACAACCAAATCTATCCCCAGCTCAGCAGCACCTCTCCCTACATTGTCTGATTGAGGAGTAGACTGTGATGAGCACAGCAGCGCCAGGTCTGATATAGACCTGATGACGCTGTGCGGCCAGCCAATCACTGTAATGCCACAACCAACATGGCTGCGGCATTACAGTGTGTGGCAGACAATCCCTGCATGTTGATTGGCTCTCTAAAGAGCGCCAAACATGCAGGGAGGGGACCCAAGAATCCACCAGAGCATCTCGGAAGTACTCGGCGAGCTCCGAGCATCTCGAGTACTGAGATGCTCGGGCGAGTACTTGCGAGTATGCTCGCTCATCAGTACTCTACAACGTTTTTGATTTTTCCAAATGGTCAGATGCCTCCCTCCAAGCTTTTTCTTCTTCTTTAAAGAATTATTTTGCTACTGCACGATTACTCAGTCAACCCGATGTTTCCCAACCCATTATTGATGAGTCGGATGTGGGTGTTGGGGCTGTGTTGTCTCAGGTTCCATCTCCTAGTAAATGGCGCCCATGCAATTTCTTTTCTAAAAACTTGTCTTCGGCTGAGAGAAATTATGACGTGGGTAATAGGGAACTTTTGGCCATCAAAATGGCATTCGAAGAATGGTGACATTGGTTGGAGGGCGCTGTCCATCCTATTACTGTTATTACTGACCATAAGAACCTGTCATATCTCCAGTCAGCTAAACGTCTCAATCCTAGGCAAGCCAGATGGTCGCTGTTTTTTACTAGGTTAAATTTTGTTGTCAGTTTTCGTCCAGGGGTCAAAAATGTCAAGGCTTATGCTTTGTCCCGGAGCTTCCTTGGTGGTGGTAACTATGAGAACCCAGCCTTTATATTACAGAAGGGGGTAGTCATTTCAGCATTATATCCTGAACTGGAGGGCGAGGTGTTGGAGGCTCAAGGGGGAAGTCCATGTCTCCAACAGTTCAGGAAAGTTATTTGTACCATCTAATCTGCGCCGCAAAGTAATTAAGGAACATCATAATTCTGTGCTTGCTGGTCATCCAGGTGGTAAGGCAACCGCGGACCTCCTCACTTGTCGTTTTTGGTAGCCGGGGTTGCATCGGGATGTGATTGAACACGTATCTGTTTGTAGTATTTGCGCACGTTCTAAGGTTTCGCATACCCGTCCGTCTGGTATAATTCTTCCACTACCTATCCTTAGCAGGCCATGTATACACATGTCCATGGATTTTATTACTGACCTACTGGTTTCTGCAGGCTAAGTGGTGGTTTTGGTGGTAGTAGATAGGTTCAGTAAAATGGTTCACTTCGTCGCATTACCTGCATTTCCAAATGCCAAGACACTTGCTCAGGTATTTATAAATGAAATTGTGAAGCTGCACGGGTTTCCCTCCGATGTGGTGTCAAATTGGGGGACCCAGTTTGTTTCCAAGTTCTGGAAAGCATTCTGTTCTTAAGAGGGGATGCAGCTGTCCTTTTCCTCTGCCTTCCACGCTCAGTCAAATGGACAGACTGAGTGCGTCAATCAGAATTTGCAGACCTATCTCAGGTGTTTAGTCTCCGAAAATCAGGAGGATTTGGCATCCTACTTACCGCTGGTAGAATTTGCCATCAATAATCATTGCCAAGAATCCACTGGCAGTTCACCGTTCTTTGGTGAATACGTTTACCATCCACAGTTTGGTACCATTAGTTGGGGAGGAGCTTCGGGAGTTCCTGAGGAGGAACGTGTTGCTTCGTCGCTCTCCTTGCTGTGGGGTTCTGAGTAATTTAAAGATCAAGGGAGACAGGTATAAACGCATGACCGACAGAGAACGCTTGCCAGGTCCAGACCTGAATGTGAATGACTTTGTGTGGTTGTCTACCAGAAATATTAGGTTGAAAGTCCCTTCTTTCAAGCTGGGGCCTAGGTTTATTGGTCCCTATAAAATAACCGCTGTCATTAACCCAGCAGCGTTTCGTCTTGAGCTTCCCAGGCCCTTAAGGTCCACAATGTTTTCCACAGGTCATTACTCAAGAAATATGTGGAACCTCTTGAGCCCTCACCCATACCACCACCCCTAATAATGGTTGATGGTAATCTGGAGTATCAGAATTCGAGGATTGTAGATTCTCGTCTCCAGTGTCGTTCCTTACAATACTTGGTGCACTGGAAGGGTTATGGTCCAGAAGAGAAGATGTGGGTTTCAGCATCAGAGGTGGGCGCTCCCAGGTAGGTTCATTCATTTCACACCTCTTATCCTGAGAAACCTGGTCCTCAGTGTCCGGAGGCCACTTGTAGAGGAGAGGGTACTGTCACGGGTGATATCAGATCAGCCTAGGAGGTCTCCACTCCCCCTTCCCCTCATCCCTTCTGTTGCACGCAGTCTTTCCTACACCTTGCGTGACACCCACTTCAATAGTTTATTAGCGCTTGTAGGTTTAGGATAGAGGAGTGTACCTTGGGTCCCATCTAGTTCTTTCTTGATTAGTACATGCAGGAAAGGCAACTAGTAATAATGAAACTCCCATGTAAATCTAAGGCCCACTCTATTGACGTTGAATTCCCTGAAATTCAAGAAAGTGTTCACTCGTCCCTGACCAGATGATAAAAATGTCGTCAATATATCTATACCATACTCTAATATATGGATACCACCACTTATGATCATCCCTGAATATTGTGGTTTTCTCCCACCAGCCCAGGAATAGGTTAGCATATGAGGGGGCACAGGGGCTCCCCATTGCAGTAACCTTGAGTTGGTGGAAGTACTTCCTGTCAAAAGAAAGAAGTTATGAGTAAGAGTGAGTTTTAGAAGATCCTCCATGAAGTCATTTTGTCTGCTACACTCTACTGATCTCGATGTCTTACCCCTCAGATACCATCCTCATGCATTATATTACTGTACAAAGCCTCGATATCTAGTGAGGCCTGCTCCCCTACATGCTTGTATACATGCTCGAAGGTATACATGTAGGGGAGCAGAAAAAGGTAAAACCATTTTCCAGAGGAATTATTTCAACTGTAAAGAGTCAAGACTTATTCCAACTGCAGGACCTCAGGCGGTACTGTGGGAACATTATGGCCTCCTGACGAAGCAATACGCGAAACGGGTGTTGAGGTACTAGGCAGTGTGGTTTCTGCTACTATGGCACTCGGTGTCTATTGAAACATATTATGGTTAAGGTTATGACTGCCTTATGTGCAACTAATTTCTGTGTACACAGCTGTGTGGTTCTGATACCAAAATTTATATTTCGGCATTATTATAACATGATGCTGGTATGACTGGAGAGCACGTCACTGGGTCACGCCTGGCTGCAGCCGGAACTTGACGTGGCATCAGCGGATGCCAGAGCCAGCTGCAGCCGAGGGTCACGTTATGCCTGGTGAGCGGTCAGCAATAGTGCCACTCACAGGCAAGATTGACAGTGCAAGATATTTACAAAAAGTCTTATTTCCTTCCACTGTTTACATCGATGGGGACATTCTCTATAGTAGTGAACAACCTCTTTAGATATGACACTATTGGGTTCCCCCATTATCTATAAGTAAATATGGAAAACTACAATGGGTCTATATGTCCAAATCTATATACTAACTGTGGAAACATTATACTGTGTGTGTGGGGGCATCATACATACTGCATAAGGGGCATAATGGGGGTATTACACTGTGGGGGGCATCATACATACTACTGTTATAGCAGAAGATGAGGCCCCTTAAGTTTAAGGACCCCATCTATGCTATATAAGTCTGAAAGTTACTTTAGGTCAAAAAACACCAGCTATGAATGTTCCTTCTTGAATCAATAATGCGTCCTTGCCTGTCATCAGAATGTATCTGATTTAATGTGTCTAATTTAATGTGTCCGAATGAATGTTTCAACACAAGCACGAGAATAGAAATCAGTCTTTGTGTGCTAAAATTGTATAATCAAACCATATATGGTAAATCCGTTTCCCGCCTTCAGGGTGAATATAAAACCCTATGCTTTGTAATAAAGTTTAGAGCTTGTTTGACACACATCCTGTCCTGTGTCTCACTCTCTCTCCGATATCGTAATCTAAAGGATAGAAGACTCAGAAAGCTGTGACCACACTACATAAGGGGCATAATGGGGGCATTACACTGTGTGGGGGCATCATACATACTGCATAAGGGGCATAATGGGGGCATTACACTGTGTGGGGGCATCATACATACTGCATAAGGGGCATAATGGGGGCCTTGCACTGTGTGGGGGCATCATACATACTGCATAAGGGGCATAATGGGGGGCATTACACTGTGTGGGGGCATCATACATTCTGCATAAGGGGCATAATGGGGGCATTACACTGTGGGACATCATACATACTGCATAAGGGGCATAATGGGGGCATTACACTATGTGGGGGCATCATACATCCTACATAAGGGGCATAATGGGGGCATTACACTGTGGCGCATCATACATCCTACATAAGGGGCATAATGGGGGCTTTACACTGTGGCGCATCATACATACTGCATAAGGGGCATAATGGGGGCATTACACTGTGTGAGTGCATCATACATACTGCATAAGAGGCATAATGGGGGCATTACACTGTGTGGGTGCATCATACATACTGCATAAGAGGCATAATGGGGGCATTACACTGTGTGGGGGGCATCATACATACTGCATAAGGGGCATAATGGGGGCATTACACTGTGTGGGGGCATCATACATCCTGCATAAGGGGCATAATGGGGGCATTACACTGTGTGGGGGCATCATACATACTGCATAAGGGGCATAATGGGGGCATTACACTGTGGGGGGGCATCATACATCCTGCATAAGGGGCATAATGGGGGCATTACACTGTGGGGCATCATACATACTGCATAAGGGGCATAATGGGGCATTACACTGTGTGGGGGCATCATACATCCTGCATAAGGGGCATAATGGGGCATTACACTGTGTGGGGGCAAGAAAGGGGCCCTGTACTATGAGAACAATACATTATTACAGGAAACAGAACAAAAACCTTATGATTCTTATAAAGGGGCAACACAAGACCCCAAAAGAGTCTCCGTGCTGAAGGGGTTAATGCCCCCTGCGCCCAGTAATGGGGGTCTCCACATACCTCCACCTGCAGAGCCGCCACCACATATATGGCTGCTCTGTGCGCACAGGAGCTGTGATGAGGTCACAGGAGGGGAGGAGTCAGGGGTCACATGATCAGGGGCCTCAGTGGATGCAGGACTCTGCTGTGCTGGTTGTCATGGTGCTGGATGAGCTGAAGTTTATGTGTGGGGTCAGGAGGGGTTTACAGTGTGGATGTAGCAGAGCCGCGTGTGTACGAGGTGTACGGAGCAGAGCCGCGTGTGTACGAGGTGTACGGAGCAGAGCCGCGTGTGTACGAGGTGTACGGAGCGGAGCCGCGTGTGTACGAGGTGTACGGAGCAGTGCCGCGCGTGTACGAGGTGTACGGAGCAGAGCCGCGTGTGTACGAGGTGTACGGAGCAGAGCCGCGCGTGTACGAGGTGTACGGAGCGGAGCCGCGTGTGTACGAGGTGTACGGAGCGGAGCCGCGTGTGTACGAGGTGTACGGAGCGGAGCCACGTGTGTACGAGGCGTACGGAGCGGAGCCGCGTGTGTACGAGGCGTACGGAGCGGAGCCGCACGTGTACGAGGTGTATGGAGCGGAGCCGCGTGTGTACGAGGCGTACGGAGCGGAGCCGCTCGTGTACAAGGTGTGCGGAGCGGAGCCGTGTGTACGAGGTGTATGGAGCAGAGCCGCGTGTGTACGAGGTGTATGGAGCAGAGCCGCGTGTGTACGAGGTGTACGGAGCGGAGCCGCGTGTGTACGAGGTGTACGGAGCAGTGCCGTGCGTGTACGAGGTGTACGGAGCAGAGCCGCGTGTGTACGAGGTGTACGGAGCAGAGCCGCGTGTGTACGAGGTGTACGGAGCAGAGCCGCGCGTGTACGAGGTGTACGGAGCGGAGCCGCGTGTGTACGAGGTGTACGGAGCGGAGCCGCGTGTGTACGAGGTGTACGGAGCGGAGCCACGTGTGTACGAGGCGTACGGAGCGGAGCCGTGTGTGTACGAGGTGTACGGAGCAGAGCCGCGTGTGTACGAGGTGTACGGAGCGGAGCCGTGTGTGTACGAGGTGTACGGAGCGGAGCCGCGTGTGTACGAGGCTTACGAAGCGGAGCCGCTCGTGTACGAGGCGTACAGAGTGGAGCCGCATATACGAGGTGTACGGAGCGGAGCCGTGTGTGTACGAGATGTGCGGAGCGGAGCCGCGTGTGTACGGAGCGGAGCCGCTCGTGTACAAGGTGTGCGGAGCGGAGCCGTGTGTACGAGGTGTACGGAGCGGAGCCGCTCGTGTACGAGGCGTACAGAGTGGAGCCGCATATACGAGGTGTATGGAGCGGAGCCGCGTGTGTACGAGATGTGTGGAGCGGAGCCGCATATACGAGGTGTACGGAGCGGAGCCGTGTGTGTACGAGATGTGCGGAGCGGAGCCGCGCGTGTACGAGGCGTACGGAGGCAACACAAGTTTTTTCTACAGACAGTTCTTCCTCTTCACAAGGGAGTTTGAATAGCTTCTTTGGTAATATCTACAGGACTTACAAGCAGCAGATAAGGACATGGTGGGAAATTGCGAGTTTTGAAACTTATTTTCAGAGGAGAATCGTATATGGGGGTCTGAGAATCCCAGTCCTTCCCGATGCACATAGAGATGATGAGGCGTTTATGAAAGGTTGGGAAGATGTCCTGACAGCTCCTTACGGATGATTAGTCACCTTCTCGAATATGAGAAGAACCTGTTACTGATGAATCAAAAATTAGAGAAAGAGATAAGAGAAATTCAACAGTTTGCTTCACAGCCTGATTTCTTGAATTTGGAGTTAAAATTACAAAAACATCTTGAAATATTTAAAAGGGACATCAAAGAAAGGAAGCATCGGGAGTTTATATGAGATCTGAAAGACTTCGAGACAGGAGAGGTATAGAAAAATAAATGTAGTGGGCAAAGAGCAACAAGACCCAGGTTTACTGACCTTTCGCGTACTGATCTATCGGAGTCTGATAGCTCTGTCAGTGGGCAGGGAGATTTTAGGTTAGGAATGAAGAGAAAGAGCGAATATAAAAGGAATCGGAGACAAAGGAAATTGTCCTTCTCTAAATCATTGGGGGGACAATTTGTGGAACAATTCAAAATTGTTTTCCAGAACCCCCCTCTCCTGCTTATTTTCATCTCCATTAACCACTATGAGAACAGAACCAGTAACTGAGGGAGTGGAAAGCTCAGCCCACTATACCTGCTGTGTTTAGAAATATGATGTCAATGGGAACACAAATTGTCCCCCAAATGTCAGTAGCGGCAGCTTTACCTGCAACCCCCATGACTATGACAACAGCAATGCCATCAATAGGCGCCACAGGACAGACTTTCCCTTTTTTAAGGAACAAATAATAGACATAGAAAGTAATAATAGGTCTCTCTGTAATGATGATAATTTACAGATTTTCACTTAGTGACATACAGATAGGACTTCTAAGGAAAGGGCTGTCATTTACTCCAACCCCAAGGTTTGATCTCTTTGTATGGACGAAGGATGTCAACTTATTCGCCCGTAAACTGGCCTTGCATAAATATCATGCAATTAACCCCTTGATGAACGGAGCAGTTTGCATTTTTGATTTTTGCTCCCCTTGTTCCCAGAGGCATAGCGTTTTTATTTTTCTGTCAATATGGTCGCGTGAGGGCTTATTTTTTGTGGGACAAGTTGTACTTTTGCACGCCATCACTGGTTTTATCATATCAAGTACTGGAAAACGGGGAAAAAATCCAATTACGGTGAAATTGCAAAAAAAAGTGCAATACCACAGTTGTTTGGTTTTTTTACCGTGTTCGCTGAATGCTAAAACTGACCTGCCATTATTATTCTCCAGGTCATTACGAGTTCGTAGACACCAAACATGTATAGGTTCTTTTTTATTTACGTGGTGAAAAAAAATCCAAAGTTTGCTAAAAAAAAAGTCTCCATTTTCTGAGACCCGTAACGTCTCCATTTTTCGTGATCTGGGACCGTATCTACCATTTTGGGGTAGATCCGATGTTTTGATCGCTTGTTATTGCATTTTATTGCAATGTTGCGGCAACCAAAAAAACTTAATTTTGGAGTTTAGAATTTTTTTCTCGTTACGCCATTTACCGATCAAATTAATTCTTATTTTAGATTGATAGATCGGGCTATTCTGAATGCGACTATACCAAATATGTGTATGTGTTTTTTTTTTATTGTTTTATATTTAATGGGGCGAAAGGGGGGTGATTTAAACTTTTATATTTTTTTTATTTTTTTAATATTTTTAAAAACATTTTTTTTTATTTTTTGCATGCTTCAATAGTCCATGGGAGACTAGAGGCAGCACTTGCCTGATCGACTCTGCTTCATACAGGCGATGAGCAGATCATCTGTATGTAGCAGAAATGCTCACTGGCTATGAGCGCTGACCACTGGGCGGCACTCATAGTAATCTTGACATGACAACCACAGGGGTCTGCTGCAGACCCCAGGTTGTCATGCCAACCCATTGGTGACCCGCGATCATGTGACGGCATCACTGATGGGCGGGGCTAATGCCGCACTTCCAGCGCGGCGATGTTAAATGCTGCTGTCAGAGATTGACAGCGGCATTTAACTGGTTAACAGCCGCAGGTGACATGTTGCGGGCACATTTCAGCTGTATAGATCAGCTGACATGTGCCCGGTTCAGGCGCTGAGCCCGCACTAAACCGGGGTTACTGACATGGTGCATATTAGTTCGTACCACGTCGGTAAGGGGTTAAATCATTAGAACCCATATTGATGAAGGAGAAGGAGGAAAAGGCAATACATTAGAAGACCTGGGAGCTTACTCAATGACTTCTGACTCACCCAGTCCTCCTTTTTCAAATTTAAGATCTAAGAGCAAAAATATCCCACCTGTTGCACAATATCACTACATAGATACAGTACAGACCAAAAGTTTGGACACACCTTCTGATTTAAAGATTTTTCTATATTTTCATGACTATGAAAATTGTACATTCACACTGAAGGAATCAAAACTATGAATTAACACATGTGAAATTATATACTTAACAAAAAAGTGTGAAACAACTGAAAATATGTCTTATATTCTATGTTCTTCAAAGTAGCCACCTTTTGCTTTGATGACTGCTTTGCACACTCTTGGCATTCTCTTGATGAGCTTCAAGAGGTAGTCATCGGAAATGGTTTTCACTTCACAGGTGTGCCCTGTCAGGTTTAATAAGTGGGATTTCTTGCCTTATAAATGGGGTTGGGACCATCAGTTGTGTTGTGCAGAAGTCTGGTGGATACACAGCTGATAGTCCTACTGAATAGACTGTTAGAATTTGTATTATGGCAAGAAAAAAGCAGCTAAGTAAAGAAAGACGAGTGGCCATCATTACTTTAAGAAATGAAGGTCAGTCAGTCTGAAAAATTGGGAGAACTTTGAAAGTGTCCCCAAGTGCAGTTGCAAAATCCATCAAGTGCTACAAAGAAACTGGCTCACATGAGGACCGCCCCAGGAAAGGAAGACCAAGAGTCGCCTCTGCTTCTGAGGATAAGTTTATCCGAGTCACCAGCCTCAGAAATCGCAGGTTAACAGCAGATCAGATTAGAGACCAGATCAATGCCACACAGAGTTCTAGCAGCAGACACATCTCTTCAACAACTGTTAAGAGGAGACTTTGTGTAGCAGGCCTTCATAGTAAAATAGCTGCTAGGAAACCACTGCTAAGGACAGGCAACAAGCAGAAGAGACTTATTTGGGCTAAAGAACACAAGGAATGGACATTAGACCAGTGGAAATCTGTGCTTTGGTCTGATGAGTCCAAATTTGAGATCTTTGGTTACAACCACCGTGTCTTTGTGCGACGCAGAAAAGGTGAACGGATGGACTCTACATGCCTGGTTCCCACCGTGAAGCATGGAGGAGGAGGTGTGATGGTGTGGGGGTGCTTTGCTGGTGACACTGTTGGGGATTTATTCAAAATTGAAGGCACACTGAACCACAGCATCTTGCATCGGCATGCTATTCCATCCGGTTTGTGTTTAGTTGGACCATCATTTATTTTTCAACAGGACAATGACCCCAAACGCACCTCCAGGCTGTGTAAGGGCTATTTGACCAAGAAGGAGAGTGATGGGGTGCTACGCCAGATGACCTGGCCTCCACAGTCACCAGACCTGAACTAAATCGAGATGGTTTGGGGTGAGCTGGACCACAGAGTGAAGGCAAAAGGGCCAACAAGTGCTAAGCATCTCTGGGAACTCCTTCAAGATTGTTGGAAGACCATTTCCGGTGACTACTTCTTGAAGCTCATCAAGAGAATGCAAAGAGTGTGCAAAGCAGTCATCAAAGCAAAAGGTGGCTACTTTGAAGAACCTAGAATATAAGACATATTTTCAGTTGTTTCACACTTTTTTGTTAAGTATATAATTCCACATGTGTTAATTCATAGTTTTGATGCCTTCAGTGTGAATGTACAATTTTCATAGTTATGAAAATACAGAAAAATCTTTAAATGAGAAGGTGTGTCCAAACTTTTGGTCTGTACTATACGTTTGTGAATATGGTCAAGAATGACCTTAAAAATTGAAACCCACCAATAAGAGTAATCGAAATAGAGATGAACAGCGAGTTTGGGGTGAGCTGGACCGCAGAGCGAAGGCAAAAGGGCCAACAAGTGCTAAGCATCTCCGGGAACTCCTTCAAGATTGTTGGAAGACCATTTCCGGTGACTACCTCTTGAAGCTCATCAAGAGAATGCCAAGAGTGTGCAAAGCAGTCATCAAAGTAAAAGGTGGCTACTTTGAAGAACCTAGAATATAAGACATATTTTCAGTTGTTTCACACTTTTTTGTTAAGTATATAATTCCACATGTGGTAATTCATAGTTTTGATGCCTTCAGTGTGAATGTACAATTTTCATAGTTATGAAAATACAGAAAAATCTTTAAATGAGAAGGTGTGTCCAAACTTTTGGTCTGTACTGTATATGATAGATAATAGATAGATAAATGATAAATAGATAACAGATAGATGATAGATAATAGATAGATATATGGTTAGATGATAGATAAATGGATAGATGATACGAGGGTCAGTCAATAAGTAATGCCTCCTATTTTTTTTCTCCTTAAATAAGGTAGTTATGTTAAATATTCGAATTTGGCACAATTCCTCAAACCTTCTTCTCCAATCCACAGCAATTGCAACTTCCTGCACCAACAGGTGGCAGGACTGTATCCGTTTGCAAAATGGCTGACATCGATGTTCGTATTAGACAACGTTCTGTGATTGAATTCTTGCATGCAGAAGGTGAAACACCCATTCGAATTCATGAGAGACTGAAAAATGTGTACAGTGATGCAACAGTGGATGTCAGTACTGTTAGACGATGGGTTCTTCGCTGTAACAGAGCAGAAGGGCCATCACCGTTGGCTGACAAAATGCGGAGTGGCAGGCCAGTAACCGCAGTGACTCCAAGCAACATTCAGCGAGTCGATGACATCATTCGTGGTGACCGCCGGGTGACTGCAGATGAATTGTGTGCCATTATCTGCCTCAGTAACGGCAGTGTGATGAAAATTATTGGACAACTGGGATACAGAAAAGTTTGTGCACGGTGGGTCCCAAGAATGCTTTTTACCATGCTGGAATACATGCCCTTGTTAAACCAAGACTGTGGAAGTGGATGCAGATTATATTGAAAAGTGACAAATTAATCGTTAATGTTGTGGTTTTCAACCTATGTAATTGCATTTGAAATTCTTGCCAATTAAAAGGAGAAAAAAAATAGGAGGCATTACTTATTGACTGACCCTCGTAGATAGATAATAGATAGACGATAGATAATAGATAGATAATAGATATATAATATATAGATAATAGATAATAAATATATGATAAATACATAGTTGATAGAGAGATAATAGATCGATGATAGGTAATAGATAGATGACAGATAGATGATAGGTAATAGATGATAAATAGATGATAAGTAATAGATAGATGATAAATAGATATAGATAATAGCTGATAGGTAATAGATGATAAATAGATAGATGATAGATAGATAATAGAGAAATGATAAATAGATGATAGATTATAGATAGATATATGGATAGATATATGATAGATAATAGATGATAAATAGATAGATGATAGATAAATAATAGATAGATAATTGATAGATAAATGATAGATAGATAGATAATAGATAGATGATAGATAGATAATAGATGATTGATAGATTATAGATGATAGATAGATGATAGATAATAGATAGATGATAGATAGATAATAGCTAGATAATAGATGATAGATAGATAAGATAGATAATAGATAGATAATAGATGATAGATAATAGGTAGATAGATAATAGATAGATAATAGATAGATGATAGATAGATAATAGATAGATAGATGATAGATAATAGATAGATGATAGATAGATAATAGATCATAGATAGATAATAGATAGGGTACTCCGGTCTCTTCCTCATGGACTGGTGACACCTAAGATGTCTGACAGCAGCTCGCTGGTGACATCATTATTTCTCTTCGTTAGCCATTAAAGACATCAGACCTCCAGGACCATCTTGTTTCCCACTGAGAACAATCTGTAATTATCTGCAAACTGGGGGCATACAGACCCCACCCATAATCCAGCAAAGCAGAGTCCTGCACCCCCTGACCCCTGATCATGTGACCCCTGACTCCTCCCCTCCTGTGATCTCATCACAGGTCCTGTGCGCACAGAGCAGCCATATATGTGGTGGCGGCTCTGCAGGTGGAGGTATGTGGAGATTCCCCATTACTCTTTATCGGGATATTCCTCTCCCTTCTATATCGCCTCCATACTCTGCAGCGCTGTACACACATTATTATCACCGTTGATCTTGAGGAAGCGAGAGGAGAAGGAGGAGGATATGGCTGATGGACACTCCGGGACTCTGGACAGCAGAGAGGTGACGTCTGGGCCAGAGAGGTAGATCTGGGTGTCATCAGCGTACAGATGGTGCTGGAAGCCATGGGGATTTATGAGCTGTCCCAAGCAAAGGGTATAGATGGAGAAGAGTAGGGGTCCTAGGACAGAGCCTTGTGGGTCTCCATCAGAGAGGGGGTGGGATGAGGAGGTAGTGTGGGAGATGCTGAATGTGCGGCTGGAAAGGTATGAGGAGATCCAGGATGGGGCGAGGTCTTTTGACACTAACGGAAGAGAGGATCTGTAATAGGAAGCAGTGGTCAACTGTGTCAAAGGCAGAGGACAGACTAGAAGGAGGAGTATGGAGAATTGTCTGTTAGCTTTGGCTGTAAGTCATTAGTAATTTTGGTCAGGGCAGTTTCAGTGGAATGATGGGGGCTGAAGCCGGATTGTAGGTTGTCGAAGAGCAAGTTAGATGAGAGATGGGAAGAAAGTTTAGTGTGTACATGTTGCTGAAGGAGTTTGGAAGCGAATGGTAGCAGCGATAGTTTGACATAGCGGGCGGGTCGAGGGATGTTTTTTTGAGGACAGTTGTGATTGTGGCATGTTTGAAAGCAGAAAGGAAGGTACCAGAATATTGATAGGTAGAAGAGGTGGGTTAGGGCCGGGATAAGCGGGGTAGTGAGGTTGGGGAGGAGGTGGGATGGGGTCGAGTGCACAAGTGGTGAGGTGTGATTTCTAGAGGAGGCGAGTAAGCTCTCCTTCAGTGATGTTGGAGAGGGAGGTAATAGGAAAAGGGAATTGGTCTGGTACACAAACGGGTTGTGGTGGTGGGAAAATAAAGACTTGCCTTAATTGGTAGATCTTTTTTTTGAAGTGTGTGGCAAAGCCCTAAGCATGATGTGGCCATCTCATCATTATTCCTGTCTGTCCTCAGGCTAAGGCTCATTAAAACTTTGAACATCACAATGTGCCCTGGACTAACAGCAGATAGGAGTATCATAGAAGAGGATTCCCCTTTCAGTGTTCTGTACACAGTCTACGAGCCTGTGTAACAAATACTACAATCAGCATTACTCACCTTCCCCCTGCTCCACTGCCAGCTCTGCTGCTGCTCGGGTCTTCTTTATAGACTGCAGTGGTGATGTCATGTCTTTAGCGTGTGTGACAACTGCAGCCAGTCACTGAGCTCAACAGTTCATACTGAATAAATTGGCATCAGTTCTGAGATCAGTGGTTGACTGCAGCGGTCTAATGCTCTACAGGTGTGATGTCACCTGGGCTGAAAATTTAGTATCTAACAATTTTTTCGTGTCGCCATTTTCTGAGACCTGTAACTATTTTCATTCTTCCATCGATGGACCGGTTTCAATGATTATTTCTTGTTTTCTTTGTTTTTGCTGATACAATTTTGGAGGAAATATGACATTTTAATAGCTTTTTATTACATTTTTATGTGGAATTGAAGTGATCAAAAAACATTATTCTTAGTGTTTCAATTTATACCACATGGGAAAAAATATTTCAAAATGTTATTAATTCAGGCAGTTACATGCATGGCAATACCGAATAATTTTTTCAATGTATTACATTTTGCTATTTACTTTGGGGGGAGGGGAATGATATAAACATTTATTGTTTGTGTGTTTTTTAATATTTTGTCTTTTTCATATATATATTTTTCATTACTCTCCTTAGTTGTCCTGCCCATTTGTCCCCACTTCCACATAGTGCTATAACCATCTATAGTGCCCTACAAAGTAATAGCCCCCCTCTCATTGCCATATGCAGTAATGAACTCATCTTTGTTACCCCCATAGTTTTAGTGCCCCACAGCCCACACCACTAATAGGGTTCTTCTCCTCTTTTGCTGTTATCTACAGGATATGGCTGTAATCATTTATTTATTGTAACACCTCAGCATGCACTGCACCCTGCTAGTTGCCACCATGCCAGTGTTTCTTTTTGTATTACCATAAAAAAAACAGTGCACCCCTAATACACATTAACATAACTGAGAGATTTAAACTTGCTTATAACATATCATAATCACAATGGAGACAAGTGTCAGATTATTGCCCAACTATTTTCACTTTTTGGCTTTGTCAGGGGTGAGATGTGGAATCCACGTTCTATGGATTGAGGGATGATTCCTGAACATTGCTCCCATAGCTTGTAGCAGTTGAGAATAAAAAATAGTTTTCTTGATCACTTTGAAACATACACTGTGCGTGCAATTATTAGGCCAGTGAATATTTTGACCATATGATCATTTTTATGCAAATTTTACAAATGCAAGCTATATAAACATTTGTTATTGGATGAAGTACTGTATTTTTCAGACTATAAGACGCACCTTTTTTCCTCCAAAATTTTGGAGATAAGTCGGAGGTGCATCTTAAAGTCCGATATACATAAATACTGTAGCTGTGAGGGAAGCGACAGTGACAGTGGCGAAGTAGTGGGGCATAGGAGGCAGCAGCCGCCTGCTGCAGCCTACACTGTGCCCGCTACTAAAGAAAATGAATATTCACTGCTCCCCACACCCAGTGAATATCCCATGGGTGTGGTGAATATTAATGGACTTTGATAGCGGGCATGTTGACAGCCGAAAACAGCAGGAGCCGTGCTACGGCTACAGCGTGCGCGCTATTAGGGAGAATGAAGGTCACTGCTCCCCATGCACGCAGTCCCAGCGTGGGGAGCAGTGACTATTCCGGCACAGAGCGGAACACAGCGCTGGAGGAGAGAGGAGGTGAGTATAATTGTTTATTTTTTTCTGTGCGGCGTGATGGAGATCAAGGGGTGCCAAGCATACCAGGATGAGGGGGCCATACATACAGGGATGAAGGGGGCCATGCATGCAAGGATAAAGGGGGCCATGCATACAGGGATGAGGCATAAGGGGGGCCATGCATACAGGGATGAGGCATGAGCGGGGCCATACATACAGAGATGAAGAGGTCCATACATACAGGGATGAAGGCGGCCATACACACAGGGATGAAGAGTGCCATACATACCAGGAAGAGGAATGAAGGTACCATACATACGAAGAAGAGGGATGAAGGTGCCATACATGCCAGGATGGGTGTGAGGGAGGCCATACATACCAGAATGAAGGGTGCCATACATACCAGGAAGAGGGAAGAGGGGGCCATGCATATCAGGATGGGGATGAGGGCCACATATAACAGGGAAAAGGGGGCCATATATACCAGGATGGGGCATATTAACAGAATTGGGGGACAATACCCCTATAACAGTGTCAGCAGTAGACCCCCTCCCCCTTAACAGGGCATCATGACCACATTTTTGGCTTAAATTTTTTTTTCTATTTTCCTCCTCTAAAACCTAGGTGCATCTTATGGTCCGGTGCGTTTTACAGTCCGAAAAATAAAGTAGATCAGGTGATGTGTATTTGTGTAATGAGGGGTGTGTGGCCTATGGATATTGACACCCTTTATCAGGGGGGGGGGGGTATTAGACAGCTTCTTGTTCTCAGACAAAATGGGCCAAAAAGAGTTTTAACTGACTCTAAAAAGTCAAAAATGGTTAAAAGTCTTACAGAGGGATGCAGCACTCCTTAAATTGCTCAGATATTGGGGAGTGACCACGGAAGCTTCAAAAGTCTACAGGGTTGCAAAAAATATATACAGCATAACATTAACTGCAAAAGATTTCAGAAGACTCAAACGTGAAGCGACCAGGAAGATATTATCCTCCAGTACTGTCGTATTCCAGAATTGCAGCCTCCTTGGAGGCCCAGAAGAACTAGGTGTTCAGTGCTCAGAGACAAGGCCGAGGCTGAATATCAATCACCACCAACAAGACACAAGTGCATGCAAACATCAAGACTTAACCAAAAGAAAGCTGAAGACAGATTTTTTTTAAAAGGTTTTATGGACTGATGAGAGTGACTCTCGATAGAGCAGATGGATGGCTCGTGGCTGAATCATTAATGGGCACAGACCTAGACTTCAACTCAGACGCCAGCGAGATGGAGTTGGGCAATGCTATGGGCTAGTATTACTACAGATGAGCTAGTTGGACTTTTTTTTAATTGAATGTGGACTCAAAATCAAATCCCAAACCTACTGCCAGTTTTTAGATGATGCTTTCTTTAAACAGAGGTACAGAAAAAATCTGCATCTTTAAAAAAAGAAACAACAGGATTGTTCTGTGGGAGAATGCTCAATCGCAGCATCGAAGTCTTCACTGCTCAGTACCTGGAAAGGCCTTAATGAAAGACTAATGACATGACTTTTTCCTCACTGGATCTAAACCTTCCTGAGAACTTTTGAGCTTTTCTTAAACTCGAGATTTATGGTGAAGGAGAACAGTCCCCTCTCTGAGAAGTGTTGGGGGCTGTGCCTGGTGCTGCCCACAAAGATGATCGTCAACAGATTAAGAAACTAATGGACTCCATGGATGGATGGCTTATCACTGGTATTGAGAAGAATGGTGGCTATATTGGTCACTGATAAATTTTTATTAAATGTCAGAAATGTATTTTTGGACATTGAGATGTTTGGTTCTTATTCTCAATATACCAGATGAAAATAAACAATTAAGATGGAAAATTTACATTTTTCATATAGTTGCATAATAATTCTGGACACAGAGATATTCTCCTAAGATAACACCTCACTTTTACTTTCTTAAATATTCAGGTTTATTACCCTTTGGATTGACCAACAGCACTGGAGATGTTAAATAATAAAAGTAATCATCAAAAATACAAATTGCCTAATAATTGTGCACACAGTGTAGAGTAGGTGGTGAAGATAGAAGACGTCTTCTTTCTAGAACTTATTGTGGAGTGGTGAGATGTATACAAATAAACCATTAACATATTTTATTGGCTGTACAAAGACTGTTGCATTCTTTATATTGTTATATTACTGAATTATTTTATAACTTCCATAATCCCAACTGATAGCACATAGGTATCTCTGTCTGACCTGAAGATGTATGAAGTGCTCTACCACATTATTGCTTTATACCGGCATCACAATGCTATTAATTTTTTTATTACACAGAATTTTATATATTTTACACCAACTCGTCTTCAATCCACTCAGATTCCCACAATATGAGATACTAATAATTTATCTATATAATTTTCCTATAGAAGAATGGATAGAGACAGAAAGAAGATGGCGGAGAGGATATTACACCTCACCCTAGAGATCCTCTTCCGGCTTACTGGAGAGGTGAGAGATTCTGATGACGTCACATTACATCATTCTTATCTATGGGAATAACAGATGGACAGAACTGGAGAGGTGAGGACTCTGGAAATGTCTGGAGTGAGATTTATTAATGTGTCTCTCCATAACCAGGATTACACAGTAGTGAAGAAGACCTCTAGTGAGCGCTGTCAGGACCCTGTGTCTGAGGAATGGGGAAAACCCCTGAGCCCAATCACAGGACCTCCACCTCACCCCCTGATACATGAGGACATCAATGACCAGAAGATCCTAGAACTCACCTACAAGATGATTGAGCTGCTGACTGGAGAGGTGACACTGCTGGGAATGCTGGGACATTATACAGTAACGCTATGGAGGGATTGGGGGGATGACGGTATCATTGTATGTGTCAGGTTCCTATAAGGTGTCAGGATGTCGCTGTCTATTTATCCATGGAGGAGTGGGAATATTTAGAAGGACACAAAGATCTGTACAAGGACGTCATGATGGAGGTTCCCCAGCCCCTCACATCACCAGGTAATAGACAGGACTAAATACACACGGCCTATAATTATCTGTATGTAAAGAATGAATTCAGTCTCTGTATGTGTTTCCTCCAGATCTATCCAGTAAGAGGACAACACCAGAGAGATGTCCCCGTCCTCTTCTTCCACAGGATTGTAAACAAGAAGATCCCAATGTTCCTCAGGATCATCAGGTAGATGGAGATAAGGTGTCATGAGATCTCCCCTATGATGTATAGACGGCTGTGAAGGTCTTGTGTTCAGTCTTGTTTTATCCACCAGTATTATATGTTTTATACTTGTGCACTGAGGACGGTGGAGATGACAGACTTTGTGAGGCAGTGACTGGGATCGTATACGAGGGACGTTATATATCCCCCAGAATGTGTACAGAGACCTATTAAACCCGTTGGTGTGCATTGCAGTCACAGACACCGCTATGGCTGCAATGCAGGAATGAAGGTGAGCATTGACCTGGTCAGGCTATCTCTCTAAGGCAGATTAAGTAAAACACGGCAGGGCCTTCATTTCTTGGAGGTGGCTACAGGAAGGCAGTGGGGCTGCCTCCTCCCTCCAACCCGGGTTTTCCAATGGCTCTTGCCACAGGTCCTTTAAAACCCCTGCATTAAGGATTAGTGTTGTTCAGTGTTGGGACCTTCTAGGAGCATAGCAGGAAAGCTCGGAGGACCTGTGAGTAGCTGAACCCACGCCTGGGAAGGCTCTGCACCCGTCAGGCTCTGAGCGGCTGGGCGCGGCCGTTGCCCCCGGCAACCATTGTTATGGACTTGCATTAACCCTGCTGCATACTGGAGGACTTTTCTGTTTACCCGTGAGTCTGCTGAATAAAAGCTGCTTATGTTGGACTTACTTGGGTCACTGCCTCAGTTACTGCACTGCCGCCCTACAACTTAGAGATGATCATAGATGTGACTTCTCTATCTGTCTGTGACTTTTACAATATTTATTTCAGGGTGAAGACTTGACCAATATTAATACTATACAGACATATGTGAGGGGTGATGAGCAGTGTAAAGAGGAGATTCATACATATGACTACCCAGGTGAGTAGTAACCACTAAATGCAGAGAAGTCACATTGGATGAATCTACCTTCTGTGCTGCTGAATGTGCTCATATGGTCCCTACATGACCAGGTCCAGTCTTTCTGGCCAAAGTTCACTTTTATGATCGACAAAATTAAATGTGCAGTGAGGGACAAGTGTGAATTTCTGTACAATAACAACAGAGTTTCCCTTTAATAGACAAACTACGGCCCACATAATTTTATAGTTAGCCAGGGAGGTCGGTCAAAGACCAACAACAACTAGCCCAACACACAACAATTGCATACTCAAAAAGGTATGAAAGGAAGGAGAAAATATGAGTATCGTGGCATAAAAAAATAATTTTTATAAAATAATCTTAAAATACATGATTCAATAAATCCAATATATATAATTAACATGGCGTGCAATAGATCGAAACACCATGCCACCGTGCGGTGCAAAGGGAGCTCAATGTTATATTCCAAAAAGCATGAGATGGTAGTAAGGGAGATAAGTAAGTACATAATTCATATCATTATAGGCACATTACATTCAAGGTTCCCATGTGAACCAAAGAGAATGTCAAATTTAAAAGTACATGTGTCCTTAAACTCACCAAATCACTAAGCTCCAAAGCAGATGCTGGGTGTCACAGAGGGGTGTGCGGAGGTGATAGCACGCCTCAACGCGCATTTTGGCCATTAGAAATGAGGCTTTTTCAAGAGGCGGATTTTTTCAAAATTAAAGAAAAAAAAAAATGGTGACGATATGGCGACCAGTGTTGAGCGCAAGTGCTCGCTGCTTGAGTTTCCATCGGGTGCTCGTGTATGCACTGAGTATCGTGGGTGTCAAGTGACATGCTCAAGTCCCTGCCCCATATGCTTCGCGGCCAAAAAAACGTTGCTGGGATCGCCTGCAATGCACGAGCAATTCCCGCATGTTTTTTTTTGGGTGTCTAACAACCATGAAACATGCGGGGCAGAGACTCGACCATGTCACTCGAGCACCCGTGATACATGGTGCATAACTGAGTACCCGATGCAAACTCAAGTAGCGAGCACTTGCGCTCAAGACTAATGACAACTTATTCAATATGATGACCTAATGTTATCAAATTTTGTCGTACCTCTGGGTTCAAAATGTACACTATACCCCTTGATAAAATCATTGAGGGGTATAGTTTCCAAAATGGAGTCAATTGTGGGGGTTTCCACTATTTAGGCACATCAGGGGCTCCCGAAATGTGACATGGCATCCGCTCTTGATTCCAGCCAATTTTGTGTTCAAAAAGTCACACAGTGGCCCTTCCCTTCTGAACCCTGACGTGGGCCCAAACAGTGTATTTTCCCCACATATGGGGTATTGGCGTACTGAGGAGAAATTGCACAACAGTTTTTAGGTTCATTTTTCTCCTCTTATCCTTGTGAAACTAAAAAATTTGGGGCTAAAAGATAATTTTCGTGGAAAAAGTTAGATTTTTTTATTTTCACGGCTTCATGTTCTAAACTTCTGTGAAGCACCCAGGGGTTAAGGGTGCTCACCATACATCTAGATAAGTTCCTTGAGGGGTCTGGTTTCCAAAATGGTGTCACTTGTGGGGGGTTTCCACTTTTTAGGCACATTAGGGGCTCTCCAAACACAACATGGCGTCCACTAATTATTCAAGCAAATTTTACATTCAAAAAGTCAAATGGCGCTCCTTCCCTTCCGAACCCTGCCGTTCGCCCAATCAGTGGTTTTCCCCCTCATATGGGGTATCAGCTTACTCAGGAGAGATTGCACAACAAGTTGCATGGTGCAATTTCTCCTGTTACCCTTATGAAAATGCAAAACTGGGGTCTGAAAAACATTTTTGTGGGAAAAATGTGAAAATTTTATTTTCACTGCACCATGTTAGAAACTTCTGTGAAGCACCTGGGGGTTCAAGGTGCTCACCATACATGTAGATAAGTTCCTTGAGGGGTCTGGTTTCCAAAATGGTGTCACTTGTGGGGGGTTTCCACTTTTTAGGCACATTAGGGGCTCTCAAAACGCAACATGGCGTCCGCTGTTTGTGCCGAAACAGTGTTTTTTCCCCACTTATGGGGTGTCTACGTGCTCAGGGGAAATTGCACAACAAATTTTGGGGTCTATTTTTTCCTGTTACCCCTGTAAAAATAAAAAAAATGGGGTCTAAAGTAACATTTTTGTGAAAAAAGTTAAATGTTCATTTTTTTCTTCCCAAAGATTCCAAAAAATCCTGTGACGCACGTGAAGGGTTAATAAAGTTCTTGAATGTGGTTTTGAGCACCTTGAGGGGTGCAGTTTTTAGAATCGTGTCACTTTTGGGTATTTTCTGTCATAAAGGCCCCTCAAAGTCACTTCAAATGTGATGTGGTCCCTAAAAAAATGGTTTTGCAAATTTTGTTGTAAAAATGAGAAATCGCTGGTCAACTTTTAACCCTTATAGCTCCCTAATAAAAAAATTTTGGTTCCAAAATTAAGCTGATGTAAAGTAGACATGTGGGAAATGTTATTTATTAACTATTTTGTGTGATTTATCTCTCTGATTTAAGGGCATAAAAATTCAAATTTTGAAAATTGCGAAATTTTCAAAATTTTCGCCAAATTTCCAATTTTTTTCACAAATAAACGCAAGTGATATTGAAGAAATGTTACCACTATCATGAAGTACAATATGTAATGAAAAACAGTCTCGGAATCAGCAGGATCCGTTGAAGCGTTCCAGAGGTATTTCCTCATAAAGTGACAGTGGTCAGATTTGTAAAAATTGGCCTGGTCATTAATGTGCAGACCACCCACGGGGGTAAAGAGGTTAAGGTTATTTAATAAAAATAAAAATTTTATGCCACGATACTCATATTTTCTCCTTCCTTACAGAGTTTCCCTTTATCCTGACTTTTCAATTTCTTTTAAAACCAACTAACTTCAAACAGGATTGTGATAAACTATACAGAAAACATTACACCTGTGCCATGATATATCTCTAAGCTGTGTGTGGCTGATGGCTGTAATATTCATTTATTCACGTCTGCAGGAGATGTGTTGGCTCGAGCCCTGGTTTCATGGATTCACTCCATGTCATAAATTCTATTATGTTTTCAAGCCTAAGGAATTCAGATTACTGCACAATCTGTCCTGAAATGGGACAACTAATACTTTACTCTTCTGGTCAGGACTCATAGTAGCTCCAGTGGTCCACGATAAATGACTGCAACTCCGGTTTAGTGTTGGAGCTCTCCCCTCATACATATGTTGTTGTTGGGGATGTAACATAGCTTTTATTCCGTCTTTTTTTACAGGTTCATTTTGTATGATACCTTTATTGTGGTGGGATTGGCCTGACTCACTTATGTGTCTATGTAACTCTCTGGTTGTCTTTAAAAGGTCTCCATTACATCTTCCCAATGCCCGAGTTCTAAATTTAAGACACCTCAGCTCTGCACTATTATAAAAAGTTCTCTTTCAATGTCTAATATTTCTTCTTGAAACGCATTTGACAGAAAATATTGTCCCTTATGACAGTTTAGATTGCCAAGAGCCACCGAGCCCCATACTCTAATTACCCCAGAGAGGTTTCATCACTAGTTACTCATTTATTACTGATGGAGACTGTTGAGTTTGATCATATCAGTAGATGTTTTATTGTCTATAGTCAGTTTTTGACTATAGTAGTTAGTTCTCAAAATACTCTGATTTAACCACTTCCCACAGCCAGCGGCATTTTTAAATCTGACGTGTGTCACTTTATGTGGTGATATCTTTGGAATTCTTCACAAAGGATAATAGGAAACAAATGGACCTTACAAATTATTTTCCAACTTCTCTTGAATCCGACAATTCCCTATATACGGTTGTACACTACAGTCTGGGCACATTTACTACATTTTCCAGATCCCAGGATTATCTTGCTCATCATCATTTAACCCCTCTACATGGATCTGGACTTACACAGAGACCCCTAGGCTTGGGCCATGGTGTTACCTGCTGTTCTGTGGACTGAGATGGAAAGAAGAATAGTCAGGTAACCGGGTCAGAACCTGGAGGGCAGAGAAAATACAAAATCAGAAGACACGAGTAGTCAGTAAACGGGCCGAGGTCACAACAGGAAACAAATACACAAGCCGGGAGCTGAGCACAGAGGACTGAACCAGAGGAGAACAAGGCTGCATCTGGCAGCTTCCGGCAATATGCTTCCAGCTTTAGTAGGGTGCGGTGCTTTCCAGATGGCTGAAGCAGGAAGCAGATTACTCCAGCTGGACAGCACACACCATACTGCCAGACTGGATAGTACTACAGGTCCCAGCAACCCTAATCTTACTGGCTGCACAGAGCCTGCACCGCCCAGAGCTTCTGGTTCTGACGTCTCCTCCATCACAGCGCCTCCTGCAGGATGAATAAGGCGGCTCCTGGTGAGAGAAGCAAACGTTGCAGGAACAGATCCCAGAGGAGATGGGACCCACCATTTGCAGAAGCCCTAATATGACAAAATGTCAGAAAACCAGGGCAATAGAAATCCCCATAAAGTGACTTACTATTGCTAATTATAACCCTCAGTGAATTAATCTATAGGAGCAGTGTCTATTTTGACTCCACAGGCACTTTCCAGAAATTAGCACACAATGGATGTTGGTGCTTAAAAATTGCACATTGCCCATTTTTTTACCCAACACATAGTGCCCAGACTGTGCTCCAGGAGACACACACCATCAATTAAATGGGTTCTTCTCACTATAGTAATGCCAAATACATGGATGCTAAATGTGGTTTTGGCGCACTGCAAGGCTCAGAAGTGAGGGGGGGATTTGACTTCAGGAAAGCGGATATTGCTTGATTAGTTTATAGAAGCCATGTTGATTCTCAACAGCCTTTGAGCCACTAATAAAGTGGAAACCTCTGTTTTTCCACTGACAGATGATGGCTCTGAGTGGGGGCTTCTTTTTGTGGGATGAGTAGAAGATTTTATTTGTATCATTTTTCCCTACATAACATTGTTTGATGGCTTCTTATTCCATATTTTGGAGGCAGAATGAACAAACAGTTGGACACCACGCTCCACTGGTTCATCCTATGAGGTTTTCTATTAGACTGTGAACTGTCATTCTGTCAATAACTTGCCATTTCTACAGACATTTTAAGTATAATTAACACAAGAATCCCATAGAAAAATAAATAAAGATTGCATACCACTTCTAAATCAATCTAAACAAACACATCTCTGGGCTACATGTGTGACACCCCAGGGGTCTGGTTGTCACAGTGATAGAGATATTACGTCTGAGAGCAGGTGGGAGGTCCTTTGGTCAGGGATCCTGTGCATGCCACACCTCCTGCCCAGCCTTGGGAGGGGAAGAACTTCCCCTGTATAAACCCGGGGCTGAGGCAGAGTTAGTGAGTCCAGGAAGAGGAGAGACAAGAGCAGCATAGGAAGCAGCAGAGTCACAAGGAGTCAGGGGCTGTCAGCTAAAGAGCTCGCCCTGACTAAGAAGATTCTTTACCGGACCCGGAGTCCGAGGCTGTGGGGACTAACTTCTACCCAGCAGCAGAATCCGTCAGGCAGGGGATTTCAGGTCCCCTGGCCCAGAAGCCCGAAGGCCCGGTCACACGCGTGGGACCAGCACCGCCATCGTGGAGCGGAAGCCATTAGAAGGCCCCGAGTCACCGGCCATACGGGTGAGCACCACACGGTACACTCAGGGACGTGGGCTACTTACATCCGCTTCTAGCAAGGTAGCCAGAAGAGTACAGTCAGCTTGGGAGGCCTACAACTACGCCTGGCCAGGGGAGATCCCATCTGCTCAAGGACTGACCAGGCCCCGTTCGCTAGCAAGTACTCCGGGAGGGTCTATCGTTGTTACCAGTAAAGACCCTGAACGCTACCATACCGTCTCTGAGTGGTTCCTGCTACCCCCATCATCCACGTCGGCTGCCCTGAGGCCATACCCCTCCCGTTGGGGGTTATACTATCACGCTGCACCATCCTTCCACCGGCCTCAGCGGTCTGCCCTGCAGCAGCAGCCCCCTGGCTGCATTCAACGGGTGGCGTAGTCATCAACCATTTTCTACCGCTAACAGACTGCCGTCCAGTTTGACTCCCTGGGCACGGACCGGGTCACCGCCACGAGACTACAACCCTAAACAGATCCGGCTCCGGGTAAGCTCCCGCGTGCGCAACGCAGCGCGACACAGGCCCAGGGGCGCGTCAACTTTGGCGTAGTCGGCAGGATCACGTGCCCGCAACCACCGGGTACTGCGTGCCTGAAAAGCAAAGACTGTTCAAACTTACCAGTGGTGAAGATTCCCGCCATCGGTGAAGATTCCCGCCATCCGGCGCCATCTTCAGCCTTCTTCCCGCCATCGGTGAAGTTTCCCGCCATCCGGCGCCATCTTCAGCCTTCTTCCCGCCATCCGTGGAGTTTTCCCGCCATTGGACGCCATCTTGAGGACGCCGCGCGGGAAGAAGAGGGGCGTGGACTCCGAAAGCGCGCGAGAACTGAAGCCCCGCCTCACGTCCGGACGTTGCGTAAGGTCCTGGAAGGAGCCCAGCAGACGCCGACGTCACAGGAGCGCGACGGAAGGTCCTCAACCCTGACGATCCACTGCGGAGCCGCGGCCTACGGAAGAGGATCATCGCAAGGTAGGCCACGGTCCACTAGGGGGGAGGAAGATGTCGGATACGGAGGAGAGCTTCACTGCCCCAAACCCCGCCAGCGCTACCGCTGCTGCAGTTATGCCCTTCACAATGCCCTATATCCCGGGAGCAGCTTGGCTACCCCAGTACTCAGGGGAGTCACATACCCTGCATGACTTTAGAGAAAAGCTGGATAGCCTCTTCCAGGTGTACCCCCTCACAGAAGAGCAAAAAGTGAGCATCCTGGTGGCCCAACTAACCGGGGCAGCCAAAAGGGAAGTAAAATCCTGGCCACCTGGGAGGAAGACTGTCGCAGAGATACTAACCCGGCTGAGGGACACCTTTGATACCCGCACCTCAGCCGAGATTAAGCTTAGATTCTACGGGTGCAAGCAGCGAGCGCATGAGAGTATAAGGGACTATGCACTAAACCTACAAGAGGCCCTGAGGGCCATAAAGCAGACCGACCCTGATGGGGTGGGAAACGAGGACAGGCTGTTGACTGAACAATTTATAGAGGGTTTATATTGCAATGCCCACCGAACCCAGTTGCGGGCAATGGCCTTACAGGATCCCCATCTGGACTTTGCACAGTTCAAGGATAGAGCTATCCGGGTGCTCCGAGAACCAGCACCGGGTGGCGTTGTGACCCACAGGCGCCCAGCTATTACTTACCACCAGGAGGCGGCGCCCTTGTCGGCAGGGCCTGTGGGAGCTGATGCGCAGGCTTTGGACAATGACCCGGCTCCAGACCTACACCATCAGGTCCAAGAGCTAGTTAAGAGCGTTGCTGCGCTAACCCGAACTGTGCAGTCTTTACAGGTTTCCACTCCAGGGAAGATCCAGCTGGCATCCGGACCGGAGGACATCCCGTGGCGTCGACCAAGGAGGACCCCACCGGCCAGAGGAAGACCCAGTGACCGATACAGTGAGGACGGACGACCCATCTGCCGCCGCTGCAATCAACCCGGACATATGGAAAGGTACTGTTCTTTAAACGGGCACAACCTGGGGTAGAGGGCCAACCCCCAGGAAAAAGATCACCAGGCCCATCGAACTGGCGCGACAGATATGTGGGAGGACGTCCAGTCTTGCCTGTGGTACTGGATGGCATTCCCATGAGTGCCCTACTGGATACCGGGTCACAGGTCACCACCATCCCGTACGTGCTCTTCAAGCAGTACTGGAATGACTCGGATATTACCCACTACCCTGACGACGACTTGAGTATCATCGCCAGCAATGGCCAGCCCGTGCCACAGATCGGATTTAAAGAGGTGGCCCTTAAAATCGGTAGAGTCGAACTGGCCGCACAGGGACTGATCATTGTAGATATTGATAAACATGAGAGTCACCCAAAAATAACTCTAGGAACTAACGTAATTGAAAATTGTCTTGCAGAGGTGATTTTCCTTTTACAGCAGGTTGCCAAGAACGCCAGCTCCGGCGAGCAGCGAGTGCTCCAAAAAGAGATCCGGGCACTGATGCAACGGCAACAAGTGGAACTCTCCGGCGGTGAGATTGGTAGCGTAAGAATGTGTGACCCTTTTCCTATTGCCATGCCCCCAAAAAGTGAAATGATGATTTGGTGCCGGGCAGCTATTGGTCTGAGAGGTAGAGATTACCAGGCAATGGTAGAACCAGTTTACTCAGACAGTAGGCCCACCATTTTGACAGCACGGGGGGTGGTCAATGTACGCCATGGGAGGGTGCCCGTTCGCATAATAAATATCGGGGAGAGGGAAGTGTACCTGCCCCGGTATGCCACGCTAGCCAAATTATATACCACTAATCAAAATTCTATACAATCTGTGGAACCCTTGCCTCCATCTCACCCGGAGGAAGGTAACGGCTCTAAGAAAGACATGGAGGACTGGTGTCAGCAACTACATCTGGGTACTGACTCCACTCCCTCACACCAGAAACAAGGAGTCTATCGGGTGGTTCAAGAGTATGAGAGAGTGTTTAGTAAACACCTGTTAGACTTCGGGCGAGTCAAGGGGGTAGAACACCGCATCCCCACGGGAGATCATCCTCCCATAAAAGAGAGGTATCGACCCGTACCCCCTGCACATTACCAACACGCCAAGGGGATGCTTAGAGACATGAAGGAGGCTGGGGTAATCCGGGATAGCTGTAGCCCCTGGGCAGCCCCACTAGTTTTAGTCAAAAAGAAAGACAACACCATGAGGATGTGTGTAGATTACCGGAAAATCAACCGTATCACACACAAGGATGCGTACCCCTTACCAAGGATAGAGGAGTCATTGGCTGCTTTAAGATCTGCTAACTTCTTCTCTACCTTGGATCTCACTAGCGGGTACTGGCAGGTTCCTGTAGCAGAGGCAGACCGGGAGAAGACTGCATTCACCACCCCGATGGGACTTAGTGAGTTCACCTGTATGCCGTTCGGACTCTGCAACGCCCCAGGAACCTTCCAACGATTAATGGAGTGCTGTCTGGGCCACAGAAACTTCGAGACGGTCCTGTTGTACCTGGACGATGTCATCGTATACTCCAAAACTTATGAGGACCACCTGAAACACCTGGCGGAGGTGTTCGAAGCTCTGGCGAGTTATGGCCTAAAGGTGAAACCCTCCAAGTGTCACCTCCTGAAACCAAAGGTGCAATACCTGGGACACGTGGTGAGCGCTGACGGAGTGGCTCCCGACCCCGATAAGATCACCGCAATTAAGGGATGGCCAAGCCCCTCCAGCGTAAAAGAAGTGCGGCAGTTCCTAGGGTTGGTAGGCTACTACCGAAGGTTTATTCCCGGTTTCACCAAAAAGGCAGCGCCTATGCAGGACCTCCTGATAGGCCAGTCCCGGAAGGCCAAGAACCAGAAGCCGCCCTTCAAATGGGAAGAGCTAGAAGAAGAGTCCTTCCGCCAGCTGAAGATGGCCCTCACGGGGGATGAAATCTTGGCGTACCCAGACTATAGCCAGCCCTTCATCCTCTACACCGACGCCAGTAACATCGGGCTAGGAGCCGTACTATCCCAGATTCAGCAGGGGAGAGAACGAGTGATCTCCTATGCCAGCCGAAAACTGCGACCCACCGAAAGGAACCCCGAGAATTACAGCTCATTTAAGCTAGAGTTCCTGGCCGTGGTATGGGCAGTCACCGAGCGCTTTAGGCATTACCTCGCTTCTTCCCGGTTCACCGTATACACGGATAACAACCCGTTGATACACCTGGACACGGCAAGACTCGGTGCCCTGGAGCAGAGGTGGATGGCCCGTCTGTCCAACTACGAGTTCACAATTAAATACCGGGCAGGGCGCTCCAATACCAACGCGGACGCCCTGTCCAGGATGCCCAACCTGCCGGACGGAGGAGAAGATCCGGAGGGACTGGAAGAAGTTGAACTCCCTGCGTTCCACCGTCATGGGACTATCCAGTATTCCCACCGGGTAAGGAGTAAGCAGGCTGCTACGTTGAACCCCTTACCTCACTACAACTGGGCGGAAACGCAAGACAGCGACCCTGCCGTCCGACTGGTGAAGGAGATGCTGACTCGCCCGGAGGCTAGCCTGGAATCAGACGCTCCAGAGGAAGCCAAACAACTATGGGCAGAGAAGAGTCGACTGTTCCTTTACAAGGGGAAGTTGTGCCGCAGAATGGTTAACTCCAGGACGCATGAACTACTCTGGCAAGTAGTGGTGCCACGAAGAGACGCAGCCATGGTGATGGAGGCATACCACGACGGAGCTGGACACTTCGGGTGGAAAAAGCTGGAGTTCCTGCTGCGCGAGCGGTTCCACTGGGTAGGCATGAGGGGAACCATCGAGAAGTGGTGCAGAGACTGTGGCCCGTGCAATCTGAGAAGGAAGGACCGGGCCAGCCAGAAGACTCCCCTGCAGTCCATCGTCACCCGGCAACCGTTGGAACTGGTAGCCTTGGATCATGTAAAACTGACCCCCAGCAGAAGTGGCTACGTCTACGCGTTAACCATCGTGGATCATTACTCCCGGTTTCTGGTTGTCGTCCCCGTCAAGGACTTAACGGCTCGAACAGCAGCTAGAGCCTTCCAGCAGCACTTTTGCCGCCCACACGGGTACCCGGACCAAGTGCTGACGGACCAGGGACCTGCCTTTGAAGCGGAGGTCTTCCAGGAATTCTGCAATCTGTATGGCTGCCGGAAGATAAGGACGACACCCTACCATCCGCAAACTAATGGACTTTGTGAGAAAATGAACCAGGTGGTAATGGATCTTCTAAAAACGTTGCCCCTGGAAGAACGCAGTCTGTGGCCTGAGAAGTTGCCCGATCTGGTGGACCTATACAACCACATCCCGGTAGGTTCCACCAACTGTACCCCGGCTTACCTAATGAGGGCAAGACCTGGTAAGTTACCTGTTGACCTGGAAATGGGAGTCCTGACGCCCGAGGACACTTCACCAGAAACAGACTGGGACACAGAGAGGCAGCAGCAGTACCGGAAAGTACAGGAGAGCGTGGAGCGAAGTCTTTGTCAGGCTAGGGAAAGACAAGAGAAGACTTACAACCAGTATGCTCCCGCTGTTCCCCTGGTACCCGGAGAGCAGGTCTTGAAGAGGAAGAGACGGCTCCACAAGTTGGACGACCAGTGGGAGAAGGACCCGTACACCGTACTGCCCTCAAGCCACGAGAACCCGAAGGTCTGTACCATCAGTAAAGACGGAGGGGAAACCACAGCCATTGTATCCCGGGACCACCTGAAGAAGTGCCCCGAACAACTGAGGAACCCTGAGGAGGAACAGGAAGACCATCGACCCGTGGAAGAAAGGGAAGATATGGTTAGTACCGTGCTCGGGGACTTCCCTCGGTCTTGGACTCAAGTCAATGGTGCAGTTGTGGTACCCGTACTCACCTTCCTCCAACCATCATCCCAAGAACCTACGGAGCAACGGGTAGAGCTGGAAGAGCAGCCGGTCCAGGAGGCAGAAGACTCTACCCAAGCAGAACAGGAGAATCCACCCTCTGCTTATAGTGAGCCTGCCGTACCCCTAGTGAGACAAAGAGCCGGTAGACAGCTGCCCAGTTTACCCTTGACAGCTCCTACACCCTGTAGTTCAGGGCCAGACAGTCAGCTCCGTAGGTCCACTAGGGCCACTAGAGGCCAGTTACCCGCACGTTGGAGGATCTAAATGTTTAAGTTGTTTTACAATGTTTACCTGTTTATTGTTGCTTGTGTGTAATTTTGTGTTTCTAGTTGTTTTTAGGAGTCTTCGGTGGATTTACCGGGAATCCTTTGTATATAGTTGGAGCGTAACCCAGGATGGACTAGAGACTGTTAAGGACTCGGGGTAGGACAGACCCCTACCTGGTTACGTCTCCCTGTGTTGGTGAAATGGACACCTTTGCTTTTCTTCAAAGACTGCACCCGGTTGCGGACATCCGTGACCATCTTATTGTGTTTCCTTATTGTATTTTATTGTTCTTTGATATACCTTGTTATATTTTTCTAAAAAGTGTTTAGTCCCGGAGTACTAAATTTCACTAGGGGGGAGTGTGACACCCCAGGGGTCTGGTTGTCACAGTGATAGAGATATTACGTCTGAGAGCAGGTGGGAGGTCCTTTGGTCAGGGATCCTGTGCATGCCACACCTCCTGCCCAGCCTTGGGAGGGGAAGAACTTTCCCTGTATAAACCCGGGGCTGAGGCAGAGTTAGTGAGTCCAGGAAGAGGAGAGACAAGAGCAGCATAGGAAGCAGCAGAGTCACAAGGAGTCAGGGGCTGTCAGCTAAAGAGCTCGCCCTGACTAAGAAGATTCTTTACCGGACCCGGAGTCCGAGGCTGTGGGGACTAACTTCTACCCAGCAGCAGAATCCGTCAGGCAGGGGATTTCAGGTCCCCTGGCCCAGAAGCCCGAAGGCCCGGTCACACGCGTGGGACCAGCACCGCCATCGTGGAGCGGAAGCCATTAGAAGGCCCCGAGTCACCGGCCATACGGGTGAGCACCACACGGTACACTCAGGGACGTGGGCTACTTACATCCGCTTCTAGCAAGGTAGCCAGAAGAGTACAGTCAGCTTGGGAGGCCTACAACTACGCCTGGCCAGGGGAGATCCCATCTGCTCAAGGACTGACCAGGCCCCGTTCGCTAGCAAGTACTCCGGGAGGGTCTATCGTTGTTACCAGTAAAGACCCTGAACGCTACCATACCGTCTCTGAGTGGTTCCTGCTACCCCCATCATCCACGTCGGCTGCCCTGAGGCCATACCCCTCCCGTTGGGGGTTATACTATCACGCTGCACCATCCTTCCACCGGCCTCAGCGGTCTGCCCTGCAGCAGCAGCCCCCTGGCTGCATTCAACGGGTGGCGTAGTCATCAACCATTTTCTACCGCTAACAGACTGCCGTCCAGTTTGACTCCCTGGGCACGGACCGGGTCACCGCCACGAGACTACAACCCTAAACAGATCCGGCTCCGGGTAAGCTCCCGCGTGCGCAACGCAGCGCGACACAGGCCCAGGGGCGCGTCACATGCTAGTCCAGGAAAATGAAGAGATAAATGCTCAAGTTTAAAAATCTATTTTATTAGACACAAATCTAAAAAATAACAGGAATATTTTAAATATTTTTAATCCTCTATTTTTTAGATTTGTGTCTCATAAAATAGATTTTTAAACTTGAGCATTTATCTCTTCATTTTCCTGGACTAGCATGTAACACAGGGATGTGTTTGTTTAGACATTTTAAGTAGAAATGTTCAAAAATATAAATTTCATTGACATTTTATTCAAAATTAATAATTGTGTTTTTTTTCTTGGCAGATGATTGTACCAGAAGATCAGATGGACAGGAGATTTTTAAATCTGACGATCTTGAGATCCCACAGGATACAATTGAAGTGAATGCCATTACTCCAGATATACCATCATCCTTCCACAGCAAACATCAATCATCTGATCCTATGAAACAGGTCCTGTCTGCTGATTCATTACCGACTACTAAGGAAAATCAAAATGAAATAAGCATTAAAAAACGAACTGCTCCTAAAGCAAAGAAATCATTTTCACGTTCAGAAAATGGTAATAGTTTTACTCTCGAAAAGTCTATTCTTAAACATCAAAAAATACACACAGCGGACAATAGATTTTTTTGTTCCAAATGTGGAAAATGTTTTAACCAGAAATCAGTTTTTGTTAATCACCAGAGAACCCACTCAGGGGAGAAGCCTTTTTCATGTTCAGAATGTGGGAAATGTTTTAAACGGAAAGCGCATCTTCATAACCACCAGAGAACCCACACAGGGGAGAAGCCCTTTTCCTGTTCAGAATGTGGGAAATGTTTTAACCAGAAATCAGTTTTTGTTAATCACCAGAGAACCCACACAGAGGAGAAGCCTTTTTCATGTTCAGAATGTTCGAAATGTTTTAACCAGAAAGTGCATCTTGGTATCCATCAGAGAACTCACACAGGGGAGAAGCCTTTTTCATGTTCAGAATGTGGGAAATGTTTTAACAGGAAAGCGCATCTTCATAACCACCAGAGAACCCACACAGGGGAGAAGCCCTTTTCCTGTTCAGAATGTGGGAAATGTTTTAACCAGAAATCAGTTTTTGTTAATCACCAGAGAACCCACACAGAGGAGAAGCCTTTTTCATGTTCAGAATGTTCGAAATGTTTTAATCAGAAAGTGCATCTTGGTATCCATCAGAGAACTCACACAGGGGAGAAGCCTTTTTCATGTTCAGAATGTGGAAAATGTTTTAACCGGAAAGCGCATCTTCATAACCACCAGAGAACCCACACAGGGGAGAAGCCCTTTTCCTGTTCAGAATGTGGGAAATGTTTTAACCACAAATCAGTTTTTGTTAACCACCAGAGAACCCACACAGGGGAGAAGCTTTTTTCATGTTCAGAATGTGAGAAATGTTTTAACCGGAAAGGACATCTTGATAGCCACCAGAGAACCCACACAGGGGAGAAACCTTTTTCCTGTTCAGAATGTGGGAAATGTTTTAACCAGAAATCAGCTTTGGTTAAGCACCACAAAACCCACACAGGGAAGAAGCCTTTTTCATGTTCAGAATGTGGGAAATGTTTTAACCAGAAAGCGTTTCTAAGTAACCACCAGAGAACCCACATAGGGGAGAAGCCTTTTTCATGTTCAGAATGTGGGAAATGTTTTAACCGGAAAGCGCATCTTGATAGCCACCAGAGAACCCACACAGGGGAGAAGCCCTTTTCCTGTTCAGAATGTGGGAAATGTTTTAATCGTAAAATGATTCTTGATCGTCACAAGAGAATTCACACAGGGGAGAAGCCTTTTTCTTGTTCAGAATGTGGGAAATGTTTTAATCGTAAAATGATTCTTAATAGTCACAAGAGAATTCACACAGGGGAGAAGCCTTTTTCTTGTTCAGAATGTGGGAAATGTTTTAATCGTAAAATGATTCTTGATATTCACAAGAGAACCCACACAGGGGAGAAACCCTTTTCCTGTTCAGAATGTGGGAAATGTTTTAACCAGAAATCAGGCTTGATTAAGCACCAGAGAACCCACACAGGGGAGAAGCCCTTTTCCTGTTCAGAATGTGGGAAATGTTTTAATCGTAAAATGATTCTTGATCGTCACAAGAGAACCCACACAGGGGAGAAGCCCTTTTCCTGTTCAGAATGTGGGAAATGTTTTAACCAAAAATCAGTTTTGATTAAGCACCAGAGAACTCACACAGGGGAGAAGCCTTTTTCCTATTCTATTTTTTTTTAATCCAATAAATTTTTATTGAGATTTTTTTCATTATTTTTTTTACAAAACAAGAAACCAGTACATACAATAATAAAATAACATACCATAGGGATGACATACATACATATCTCCTGTATATCCTTTCAGCTTGCCCGTTACCGTCTGATAACTTGCAGTTACTATATCTTACAATTAACATTTCACATTTTTGAAAAATCTTATATAACCATAATATTGTAATAAACATTATAATCCTATACACATATAGGTGTGCTATATTACCCATACCACTTGTTAAGGAATTCCAATACACATTGCAATGAAACATTAGACCTCGCCAATCCCATAAGTCATTGTCTCTCCAACAATAACCCCCTTGATGGCATTCCAGGTGTATCCAACCATAAGCCCCATATTTTCTCTAATGTATTAAATTGAATTTCGTTTTTTATATACCCCTTTTTCTAATCTGATAATATTATTTATCCTTTTTTTGAGTTCACTAATTTCTGGAGGTAAGGGGTTAATCCTTTTGGATGCAATATGTTTCCTAGCTTGAAATAAAATATGTGAAATCCCTATGGAAATTGGGTCAAATTCCATATCATCTTCTAATATACCTAATAGGCATTTTTTTGGTGTCTGGTTATCTATTTTATATACCCTCTTTATAATAGACAGAACTCCTTTCCAGTATTTACCTAACTCCCGGCATTCCCATAGCGTATGTAATAGGCCCGCAGCATCCATGTTACATCTTGGACATTCAGCAGCAGTCCGGTATCCTATGTTACATAGGAATCTAGGCGTCTTATATTTCCTATGTATTAATATGATCTGGGAAAATCTCTGAGCCTCATATAAAGATAATTGGGGAACCAGTTCTAATACCGCTCTCCATTGATCCTCAGAAATTGGACCTATATCTCCATCCATTTTTGTCTAGCTGGAGAAGGAAATATTTTTAAATAATTATCAAGAAGGACCCAGTAAATATCAGAAATACGACCCTTAGTATTTCCCTTCTCTAATACCAACTTAACAAAAGTATTATTTTCTACCCAAAAGGGCGTCCATCTTGATTGTGCATTAAATGAATGCCGAAACTGTAGAGATTTATACAATTGTTTATTTGTCAACCCAAATTCTCCCTTTAATTGATCAAAGGACTTAAGTTTCCCTTCAGAGAATTTTTTATATCGTATATATTCCTTTATCCATCCAACTCCGGAATCCCTCTAATTTATAGAACACTGCATATTTATTATTAAACCATATAGATGTAGATTCATTGCAGTCTCCTATTTCCATTATATCTTTACCCCTATCCCAGACCTTGTAGAGTAGAGCCAGTGTAGGGTATAGTGATTTCTTGTGTGCGAGGTCATTCAGTTGCACTATATGAATAGGAATATTCCACGGTGTTCCTGAGGTAATTAACCCCTTAATACTATTTGGGTTTGCAGCGCTTTGCCACCCACCCAAATGTTGCAATTGCGCTGTCATATAATACAATGGGGAAAAAAGTATTTACCGTATTTTTCGGAATATAAGACACACCGGACCATAAGACGCACCCCAAATTTTGGGGTGGAAAATAGAAAAATATTTTTTTTTATAAGATGGGGGTCCATCTTATAGTCTGAATAGGTACGGCATTTTACCTGGGGGGCAGTGGAGTGAGGGTCACAGGAGGCAGGGTCCCTCAGGAAGTCGGAGGCTGCTGCAGAAGAGGTCAGATGCTGTGGAGCCTGTGCCTGGCTGAGGCCCTTAGCCTGGCTGGTTCCTGTGCTTAAGCCTCTGGCTGGGACTGAGGCCGTGGCCTCCGGCTGGGACTGAGGCAGGGGCCTCTGGATGAGGCCGGGGTCTCGGGCTGGGGCCAGTACCGGATTGCGGTCGGTGCAGGCTGCAAAGCAGTGCGGCCTGCACAGGTTGCCGGTGTGTGCGGCCATCTTCCTAGAGCTGTGATCTACAGGAAAATGGCCGCTGGAACTACCTGTCCACGCATGCGCCGGCTCGGGCGGCCTTTTTCCTGTAGATCACAGCTCTAGGAAGATGGCTGCGCACACCGGAATCCTGCGCAGGCTGCACGCTGCTCACAGCCCGACATCGGCGCCAGCCCCAGTACCAGCCAGGCACAGTGGCTGGCCCCAGCTGCTCACCTCTGCTGCCACTGATGACGACGCCACCGCCGCTACTACCACCGCATTCCTGGAGGGCCCTGCGATGCCACTTTACCACCACCGCAGGTAACGTTCGGACCATAAGACGCACCCCCCATTTTCCTCCCAAATATTGGGGAAAAAAAGTGCGTCTTATGGTCCGAAAAATACGGTAATCAGCCACGAATTGTGCAAGTTCTCCCACTTAAAAAGATGAGAGGCCTGTAATTGACATCATAGGTAGACCTCATCATAGACCTCAACTATGAGAGACAAAATGAGGAAACAAATCCAGAAAATCACATTGTCTGATTTGGAAAGAATTTTTTTTCAAATTTGGGTGGAAAATAAGTATTTTGTCAATTACAAAAGTTCATCTCCATACTTTGTTATATATCTTTTGTTGGCAATGCCAGAGGTCAAACGTTTTCTGTAAGTCTTCACAATTTTGGCACACACTGTTGATAGTATGTTGGCCCATTCCTCCATGTAGATCTTCTCTAAAGCAGTGATGTTTTGGGGCTGTCGCTGGGCAACACAGACTTTCAGCTCCCTCCAAAGCTTTTTATAAGGTTTAGATCTGGAGACTGGCTACGCCACTGCCGGACCTTGAAATGCTTCTTACGAAGCCACTCTTTCGTTGCCCTGGCAGTGTGCTTGGGATTATTGTCATGCTGAAAGACCCAGCCTCGATTCATCTTCAATGCCCTTGCTGATGGAAGGAGGTTTGGACTCAAAATCTCACGATACATGGCCCCATTCATTCTTTCATGTACACGGCCCCAAAGCATGATGTTGCCACCGCCATGCTCACAGTAGGTATGGTGTTCTTTGGATGCAACTCACCATTCTTCTCCTCCAAATACGACGAGTTGTGTTTCTACCAAACAGTTCTACTTTGGTTTCATCAGACCATATGACATTCTCCCAATACTCTTCTGGATCATCCAAATGCTCTCTAGCTAACTTCAGACGGGCCCGGACATGTAATGGCTTAAGGAGGGGGACACATCTGGCAGCGTAGTGTGTTACTTATGGTAGCATGTGTAACGTTGGTCCCAGCTCTCTGCAGGTCATTCACTAGGTCCCCCCCGTGTGGTTCTGGGATTTTTGCTCACCATTCTTGAGATCATTTTGATCCCACGGGGTGAAATCTTGTGTGAAGCCCCAGATCGAGGGAGATTATCAGTGGTTTTGTATGTCTTCCATTTTCTAATTATCGCTCCCACAGTTGATTTCTTCACACCAAGCTTCTTACCTATCGCAGATTCAGTCTTCCCAGCCTGGTGCAGGGCTACAATTTTGTTTCTGGTGTTCTTCGACAGCTCTTTGGTCTTCACCATAGTGGAGTTTGGCTGTTTGAGGTTGCGGACAGGTGTCTTTTATACTGATAACAAATTCAAACAGGTGCCAGTACTACAGGTAATGAGTGGAGGACAGAGGTGCCTCTTAAAGAAGAAGTTACAGGTCTGTGAGAGCCAGAAATCTTGCTTGTTTGTAATTGACCAAATACTTATTTTCCACCAAAATTTGAAAAAAATTTCTTTCCAAATCAGACAATGTGATTTTCAGGATTTGTTTTCTCATTTTGTCTCTCATAGTTGAGGTCGACCTATGATGTCAATTACAGGCCTCGCTCATATTTTAAAGTGGGAGAACTTGCACAATTGGTGGCTGACTAAATACTTTTTTCCCCACTGTATATTAGTGCATTAGGAATCACCAAAACACCAGATTCCTCGTCACTTTGTAGATATTCACATTTTATCCTAGCCGATTTCTTTTTCCATATAAGAGAACGAAACTTGCTATGAATTTTCTGAAAATGGGAATTATGGATTCAAATAGGGGCATTATGCAGAATGTATAAGAGTTTGGGCATCAATAGTAGTGATGCAGTGCTATCTTTCATCAAACTCAATTTGACAGGTGCCACGCCCCCTATCAAAGTGTATCAAAGTGTGTAGCTGCACCCCTCCTCCTCCTCCCCTATCAGGCCCTGTGTTGTATCTTATTCAGCATTTTATATAACTTTTATATGAGTTTGATGATGCTATCAGATTATTTACTCTTATTTGATAGTGTATGAGTTTATATGAATTTTCATAGTTCCTGCAGAGTATTTACTCTAATTTGATAGTGTGATTCTTAGGTCATATATTTTATACATTTGTAAAAACCAACACTGCTAATCACCAAGCACTGATCACATTTCACTGATGAAGATTCTCATTTTATATGAGTTTATAGCCTCAACATTTTATTCTCATTTTATATGAGTTTTATAGCCCAAGACTTTATTCTTATTTGATAGGCTGATACTTATTGCTTGGGCATATTATGTATATGGCCAAGTTACAATTATCATTTTATATGAGTTTTATATCCCCATACTGTTTATTTGATAGTGTGGATCTTATTGCTTGGGCATATTATCTATATGGCCAAGTTACAACTACCCCCAAGTATATAAAGTGTGTGTTTTATACGGATGTAAAAAGCAAAGACACAGTAAAAGTATTAAAAGATTTTATTGTTCTAAAAATAAATACATCTCAAAGACATTTCAATAATATAAAAATCCTTACAGAATAGTATAAAAAGTATCACAAGTACAATTAATATACATCATTACAATTCTTACAACATAATATAAAAAGTGTTACCTCACATGTACCAAATTGCATGTAATAATAATAATATACATCATTACATTTCTTGCAGATTAATATAGAGTGTTATAATTCAGTCAGATCATTTATCCAATACATCACTTACATCGTGAGCCACATGGATTGTAGAATTGGTAGAGACCTTTTTTTAGGCAGCGAAGTTCCTTGTGTGATACCTAATGATGGAGAGTGTAAAGATTGAATAGCGCGGGTCGGTGTGGATGGCGTCCGGGGTGTAGATACATCGCTACCTTCACTGATGGAGATTTTTAATCCATCTAAAAGCTGTCTAGTAGCGGGATTGCCCACAACTGTAGATGGAATATTTAGCTCGGCCATTGCCTGCATAAATGAATCCCAACCCCGAGGCAGATTCCTGCTGGTCAGGGCATGGCTCTGTGTTGTACTACGTACCAAATCCAGCAAGTTAGATCCTGGTATTACAGTTCCTTTGAAAATAAATTCGCTTTTATCATTCCAGGATGTAACATTTTTATTCTGCAGTAGCCTGTTTAGTAAAAATTCAGCATTCTTTTTCTATCGTTGGTTTACATGGCTTACAATTTCAGTGACCTCTTGATTTTTATCAGGGCCTGTATTTGGCAATTGTTGCTGATCAGATTCAGGAGTGCTAACAAGATTTAAAGTTGTTACTTCTTTTGAGCTGTGCCTCGCATGTACCAAGTATCGTTGTAGCATGGAACTATATATTTTAATTTTCACATCATCGGGTATGTCACGACGTTGTAAAACCGCGCTAATTTCATCATCAAGGCCACGAATAACACTCTCTCGTATGTTATCTGTATTAGGGGGTCTTAGTTTGACTAGATCCTGTTTGGGGACTAGATAAATTTTCTCTGTATGCCCCATTATTTGCCTGTGAGCAGACTTGTTATTATCGGTAGTGCGAAACCTAACAGAGGACCTATAAACCCACCAGTCTGCTTTAGTAGGTATTTCTTTTCCTTTATGGGCTGCGATCTATCACTCAGGGTTCTTATAGCTTTACGCCACTTCTTTAGTATATTTTTTTGTCGCTCTTCCAGGGGTATTCGGCCTTTTATAATGTTTAAAGCAATTTCGCCTATGGCTGTAATTAAATCTCTGCTTGCATTGCGCAAAATAGATTTTCTGACAGCAGGAGTCTGCTGTTAGGGGGACGGTTGCAAACAACTTTATTATAATGGAACGCAACCGACCCCGGGGTCCGCAATGCAGCCTGGTGGACTGTGGCCGAACACCTCCCGGGTGAGAAGGAAAACAACCAACTTAAATATTAAACCCTTCCATGTTACTGCACACTGGAATGGGTATAGCGGTTCACTCTATCTCCGTTAACTGCACGGGAGATGTGCGACCGGGGGAGTAGCTGTAGCCCTGTTAACCTCACAGGGACTACACAGTTGGCGCTAGGATGCGTGTGACTCACGCCGGGTATACGTGCTCTCAGCCGACGTGCTACCGGACTGAGGAGAACCGCTCCACGTGGCTCACAGGCGGTACCGGGAATATGGCGTCTACAGACTGGTCGGGGTGTATGGCGACCCCCTTGTCAGAGCCAGACTGTGAGGCGAAACTACCTGCTATTTCCACTAACCTGCCTATTTCCACTAAAGCTGCCTATTTCAACTATAGCACACGTGGAGCTCAAACGCCCAAGCGTCCACACAACACCATCACTTGCTCAAAAGATCAGAGCGCGCCGCCATGTTTGTAGGTGGGCTCTTTAAAGACTAAGCCCTGCCCACTGTCGCACCATTGGTGACGTCAACCGCGACCAATCAGGCGGTGCCAGGTCACCGGATCAGCTGGCCTCCAAACCACCAATCACGGTCCGCCAAGTCACGGGCATGCTCAGTGCGGTATATCTTGGACTTAGGCTGCCGCAGCCCTGTCTCCCTTCGCAGCCGATGCTTCATGTTGCTAGGCACAGAAATCCAAGAGACAACCTGTACGTCTCGTAGACCAGCTAGGCGTTGGGACTGATGAAGATGCTGAGCAGCATCAGCCCTGGCTGGACTGGAATGGGGGACCACAGAAGGTTCTGGACCCATTTCGAATCCAGCACACGCCTAACACATGCTTCTCGGTCAGTCATACTGCATTATGCATTAGTCTTATCAATATGCTTTTTATTTGTTTTCACTTCTGCTTCCTCACAACTCACCTGCCCTTTAACACATTCTGTGCACTCTCTCTATATTCACCCCTCCCCTCTCCCCTCTCCCATGTATAACTCTGAGGCTCTACTGACATTTCTCATCCACTACCTCCATACAGCACTCAAAACGTTCATACAAATCATTGCACCACCTGCTCTTTATCTTTTTTCTCCTTTTACTAGTCACAGGCGACATCTCCCCTAACCCTGGGCCCCATCCACTAGCATGCACTACTCTCCTCCAGCTGCATATAGAAACCCTGCTAATCTTATTAACGTTCAGTGCATGCCCTCTCCTATCGCTTTCCATTGTGCTCTCTGGAACGCACGGTCTGTGTGTAACAAACTAACTTACATTCACGATTGTTTCCTCTCTAATTCCCTTAACCTTCTGGCTATCACAGAAACCTGGATTCATCAGCCAGACACCACCGCTGCTGCTACTCTCTCGTTTGGTGGGCTGAATTTTTCACACACCGCCAGACTTGGCAACAGACAGGGTGGAGGTGTTGGTTTGCTCCTTTCCTTACAATGTGCTTTCCAGGTCATACCCCCGTTTCCCTCACTCATGTTTCCTCCTTTGAAGTGCACACCATCAGACTCTTTAAACCCTTCTCCCTGCGAGTGGCGGTCGTGTATTGCCCTCCAAGCTCCTCCCGCTAGTTCTTGGATCACTTTGCCACCTGGCTTCCTCACTTTCTATCCTGTGACATCCCCACCCTCATCATGGGCGACTTTAACATTCCCATCGATGATCCCCTCTCCCAATCTGCCTCTCATCTACTTTCTCTAACCTCTTCATTCCGTCTCTCACAGTTTACTAATTCTCCTACCCATGAAGATGGGAATACTCTGGACCTGTTTTCTTCCAGTCTCTGCTCGCTGGATGACTTTACCAACTCCCCTCTCCCGCTCTCGGACCACAACCTTCTTTCCTTCTCTGTCAAGAATTGTCTCCTCGCCCGGGACACCCCCACTTACCACACTTATAGGAATACACGTACCATTAATACCCAGCAGCTTATGGACAATCTGCACACATCTTTAGCCCCCATCTCCTTCTTCTCCTGTCCAGACATAGCATTGTCACACTACAATAATACACTGAAGAGTGCCCTAGATGAAGCAGCACCTTCTACATGCAGAAAGACCCAACACAGACAACGGCAGCCCTGGCACACGATGTGAACACGTTTTCTTCAAAGTTGCTCAAGGTGTGCTGAGCGGCACTGGAGAAAATCTCTTTTAGCAGAGGATTTCATCCACTATAAATTCATGCTCAAAACCTATAACTCTGCCCTTCATCTGGCCAAACAATCCTACTTCACCACCCTCATCACTTCAATGTCCAACAATCCAAAACGACTTTTCGAAACCTTAAACTCCCTCCTGAAACCTCAAGCACAGGCCCCCATCACCAACCTCAGCAGTGAGGATCTGGCCACTTTTTTCCTTGAAAAAATCAACCACATCCATCAGGACATCTCAGCTCAATCTCCTCAGCGCCTGGATCCCCTTCCCTGCCGCACTTCAAGCTCACTTGCCATCTTTCAGCCTGTTACAGAGGAAGAAGTTACCCAGCTCCTCGCTTCTTCTCGGCCTACAACCTGCAACAGTGACCCCATTCCTTCACATCTCCTGCAGTCTCTCTCACCGGTGGTCACCGCTCACCTGACTAAAATATTTAACCTCTCTCTTTCTTCAGGTATCTTTCCCTCCTCATTTAAACATGCCATCATAACCCCTTTATTGAAAAAATCATCCCTGGACCAGAACTGCACTGCTAACTACAGACTTGTCTCTAATCTTCCTTTTATCTCTAAACTCCTGGAACGGTTGGTCCACTCCCGTCTAATCTGGTTTCCGCTCTTTACACTCCACTGAAACTGCCCTCACTAAAGTCTCTAATGATCTACTAACAGCTAAATCCAAAGGTCACTGCTCCCTGCTGATTCTCCTGGATCTCTCTGCAGCATTTGACACTGTGGATCACCAGCTCCTCCTCACTATGCTCCGCTCTATAGGCCTCAAGGAAACCGTTCTCTCCTGGTTCTCCTCCTACCTCTCTGACCGCTCCTTCACTGTATCTTTTGCTGGCTCCTCTTCCTCTCCTCGTCCCCTTACTATCGGAGTTCTGCAGGGCTCAGTTCTAGGCCCCCTTCTCTTCTCTCTATACACTGCCCCTATTGGACAAACTATCAGCAGATTTGGGTTCCAGTATCATCTCTATGCTGACGAAACCCAATTATACACTTCTTCCCCTGACATCAATCCTACCCTAACACAAAATACCAAGGATTGTTTGTCTGCTGTCTCTAACATCATGTCCTCCCTCTATCTTAAACTGAATCTCTCCAAAACTGAACTTCTTGTGCTTCCCCCCTCTACTAACCTAACATCGAAATTACCTTGGAGGGTTCAACCATAACTCCTTGGGGTCATATTCGACACTAACCTTTCCTTTACTCCCTATATCCGATCACTCACTTGCTCTTGTCACCTGCATCTTTAAAACATCTCCAGAATCCGATCTTTTCTCACCTTTGAAACTTCTAAAATTCTGACTGTCGCTCTTATTCACTCTCGTCTGGACTTGCCATGGTTGTGTCGCCACGAAGATCATCACGATTGCACAGCCTGACTTCTCGCAGCTGAGTTTTTGGTGTTTTGTGCTTTTTGGCAGTGAGAGAGTTAACTCTCTCTCTGTGCTAGACAAGGTCCAGCCTCGCCCAGCTGCAATCAATTCTGCAGTAGTGAGATTCCTTCATATGTCTGCTGCTCTGTTAGGGAAGTTGTCGGTGAAAGCATTTCATGCAGATTAACAGAGCGGATCGTGGTATTTGGAGTTTCAGAGCTAAGTGTATTTGGAGTGATTTTTCCCTTCCTCGCTTTATCATTTATCTCCTTTCCCGTTGGTGTTCCCTCTGTTGTAGTTGTGTAGTTTTTGTATGCAAGGTGGTTTTGGTTTTACCCTTGTACTGTCTCGTTTGTCTAAGTACTGAGTGTTGGCATATTATTACCTGTCCCCTTTTGTTGTGATCGGGGTCCTTCTCAGGACTAGATTACTTAGGTGCAGGGATCCTCAGGAGGTAGGGGTTACGCTGGCGGCCTGGACCTCTGTACCTTTAACAGTACCTCCAGGTAGAGGGATTAGTCAGGGCCCCAGCTTAGGGTCAGCTTAGGCCCCCTACCTCCAGTACACAGAGACAGCGTGACAGGACTACTGCAACTCTCTTCTGATCGGGCTCCCTCTTACCAAAATTTCCCCTCTCCAATCCGTTCTGAATGCGGCAGCCAGGGTCATATTTCTGTCCAGCCGCTTCACCGATGCCTCCACCTTGTGCCAGTCATTACACTGGTTACCCATTCGCTACAGCATCCAATATAAACTCATTGCTCTCACCCACAAAGCTCTCCACAGTTCTGCACCACCTTATATCTCCTCTCTCTTCTCGGTCTATCGTCCTACACATGCCCTCCGTTCCACAAACGACCTAAGACTAACATCCTCCATAATCTGAACCTCGCACCTCCGTCTCCAAGACTTCTCTCGTGCTGCGGCAATTCTCTGGAATGCTCTACCCCAGACGATCCGATTGATGCCTAGCCCCCATATCTTCAAGCACGCTTTAAAAACCCATCTCTTTAAACAGGCCTACCACCTCAAATACTCAGTAAACTAACTTTCCCCTATTCCCTCCTAAATACTATTCAGAATCTGCTCCCTACTGTTTCTGTCTCTACACCCTCCATGCACACGATAACTGCACTCGATACTTGATTATTGCACTTAAACATATGGGTTGATGACCTGATCATGCAGCTTTATATGAAAATCCCGATTTACTATAATTGCCAGATCTGAAAGAACAAGCACTTTTCACCTATTGTGTCCCCCTTTTCCTTGTAGATTGTAAGCTTGCGAGCAGGGACCTCACTCCTGATGTAACTGTTTTAACTGTCTCACCTTGTATTGAATTTATTGTCTGTACATATCCCCGCTTAATTGTGAAGCGCTGCGGAATATGTTGGCGCTATATAAATAAAAATTATTATTATAATTATTAGTATTAAAAAGCACCATGTACTTTGTGCAGTTTTTCTTACCCTGACAAAATATGTTTTGTATCAGGTAGAAAATGCCAAGATTTCTGTGGTGAACATACTTGGTAAATGCTTTTTCTATCTCACAGTTTTCGTTAGCGCTCTCCATGAGATCATCAACAATAGTCAAATTTACCTTGTCAGGAGGGAATAAACCATCATCTACGAATGTATGCGGCAGACCCTCCACAAATCTGATGTGGGGAAAAGAGAGAGAGATTTCATCATATAGTTTTTGCCAGCACGAATAAAACCAAACAATATTATCGGGTTTGTGAGAAAAATGAGATTCAATATTATGTAACAGCTATTTTACAAAATGGCTCTTTCCAGAATTAGACGGGCCGGCTAGAATGCATGAGAATTGAAGTTGTAGCCGTGGATCCATCACAATCCCCAACTAATAGCCAAATGGCAGGGTTGTGAAATCGTCTAATAGGCGCCGCTTTGTGTAAACGCACTCTTGTGTTTTGCGCAATGGTCTTGTTTCAATGTCCCAGTACTTTTTATTTTTCACAATGCCGGGCTGTTCTACGACAATATGCTTCTGTGTTTCTGTGTCAGAATTACGCGGGTAGTCCAGAATTAAATCTTTCAGACTGCTAAAATTAATAGATTGAGTGTTACCGACATTTAGTGTTATGCCCTTAACTTTTAAGACTGTTTTACCAGTGTTGAGTTTGTATCCGTAAGTTTTGGGACCCGCAGATACAAACTCTGTGATGTGAGTGTCATCGAGTATCTCACTGTTCAGTTCCCCCAGGTAATCGCCTAAAGTCGGCTGCCACTCACCTTCCCTCTGCACAAAAATAACTGAATCTGTGTCGTTATAAAGGCACCTCTCCTGCAGCCGGTCCAGCAGAGAATAGAGCTCTAGCCGGGCATACGCGGTTGTAAAACACGCAATAAAAATGGTTGTGTTTTTGTTGACAGTGTGATGGCCTTTTGCATATTTCCAGTTAATGGTCGCAGTTTCATCATCAATGTAATGTAACATTGAAATGTCGTAGTAAGGTAGAAACACATACTTAAAAAGCTCATCGGGGTCACTAACAATGCTGGTACATGATAAATTAGATCGCTGACCAAACTTTCCCCATAAAGAATTTAAGAAAAGTTTAGAGACCTGTCTCTTAGCTGGATTCACACCTATATTTTCAGGCCGTAATTGTACACCTTCTTTTTCAAGAAAGGCGTCAATGTACTGCTTTTTCTTGACTTCATCAGTGCACCAGCTAGGATAACCTGAGGCCTCCTGCTTATCACAAAGATGTAATTTAATGTAGAGAGCAAACAGATCATCAGTTGTGTTAGGAAAATGCCATATTTCATAGATGTGGGCAATCCTGTACCCCTTTTCTACAGCCATCTCAAGTTCTATAGTGCACCATGTACGGGTCAGGGCGCGTTCTTCATCACTATGAGTGCAAACCTCGGTCTGCGAACTTACAGCGCATGTGTAGCAAAGGAGAAACATTAATTTTTTGTTGAGTTTTACAGGCAGCACAAGGAAAAACAGGGTAGACCTTGACTTTAGCAAAACCAAAGTATTTTTTAATGAAGCCGAAATTGTCATAGATGATATCTGGGTGGCCTACAGGGTATGTTTTAGTTTTGTTTATAAAGGGATACAGACTTGTGAAATCGTAGTAATGCAATGTCTCTCCATCCTCCAAGCGGTGATAGAGTTTAGTGGCGTTGGTTCGGCCGCCATAAAGAGCATCTCGTGGGTCTAAAGGTGTTGGGAATTCCATTTGGAGAAGAAATGTTTGAAGGTTAGAATCTTTTTCAACCATTTCTTTCCAGTCATGCTCCCACATCACTCTTACTGTGTACCCGCAGCACTGTAAGTAACGCTTTTTAGCTAAAAATGCAGAATATAACTGCCCATAGGAAGTATTTGTTACCTTATTTGTGTCATTTTCATTATAACACACGGGGCAGCCGTGGTAAAAACACCCCTGAAATTCAAATGCTACGTGTTGTTTGTTAACATAGGCGTACCCGTCTAGAAAATATTTCCCGACTTGTTTTTCGCCACCTCTCAAAGCATGCCGAATGACAATGTTCTCGGAGAGTGCTACATACATGAGCCACTGTATAGCGGGTGATGAGTAGCGCTTTTTGTCTTGTGATAATTATCACCGGGTAAAATGGTGATGGTCTTTTTTGGAAGAAATTTAAACCGGTACATTAACAGGTGGATATGGCAGAAGAAAGGTGTATAGATATCCGCGCTTCTCCGTATGAAAAGATGATCTGGTGATCAGAGGGTTAATGGAAATATTTTTTATTAATTAACTACATTCATACGCATTTCACGGACGTCCTGTCCACTTCCTCAGTGAGTAGCTGATGGCCGGAAGACCTCCCATTTAAAGGGCACCTCCTCCAAAATGGAGGTGCCCGTGCAAGGTTGTTGCTTTGTGTGCTAAACTTTGCTTCAGCCCTCAGGTACTCCTACCAGTCCAGTCCGCCAGCCTGACTACCAGTCCAGTCCACCAGCCTGACTACCAGTCCTGTCCACCAGCCTACCAGTCCTGTCCACCAGCCTACCAGTCCAGTCCGCCAGCCTGAACACTAGTCCAGCCCGACAGTCTGCTTGCTGCCCAGTCCGCAGTCTGTCTATGGACCTGGCCCATCCACTAATCCGGAGCCTCTACCTGCTACTTGTCTCTGCCAGCCAGTATACTCTCCAGCCTGACGGTCTGCCTACGGTCTTCCCCGCCTGTAACCTGCCTGTTAACTGCCGTGCTTACCAGACAACCTACCTGGAGGCTCCTGTATGTCACCTGCCAGCTACCCGTGGTGTCTGCCAGTCCGTCTACCTGGATCACCCGTCAGCCTGCCTGCCATGCTCATCTGCTGTACCAGTCAGTCCCTGCCATCTGACCCGTGGGAGTCACCTGCTCTCATACAAGGTCGGTCCCAGAGTGGCACCTGGTCCCTCTGCTCGGTCCTTCCCTGGTTCACTGAGTCGATTGAGCCGCCGTGCGACCTTGGTCGGCCCGAGTTGATATTTAGTTACGCCCCTCTGGCCCCTCCTTGCTTGCACTGCAGCACAGAGGTTCCACCACCCGGATCCGTAACAGTTTGCACGGGCCATGGAACCAGGTGGCCCCCAGGCTCCTTTGCTTGCCGACCTGTACCAGGAGGTTTCTCGTCAGAGATCCCAACAGGAAACCATCCTGACCTACCTGCGGAATGTCAACCCCCGCCTGGACTCGCTGTCCATCCCCCCTGTGTCCGCTTCAAGCCAAGCGGCACCCGCTCAGGCGGCATCTCAGCCTACCAGTGCCATGGCATCCAGCTCTGGACCCTGGCTCTCTGCACCTCCTCATTTCGGGGGTGACTCCGTTTTATGTCAGGGTTTTCTGAACCAGTGCACACTGCACTTTGAACTTTTGGTGCATCAGTTTCCCTCCGACCGGGCCAAGGTGGCGTTTATCATGTCTCACCTCACCGGGGAAGCATTGGAATGGCTAAACCCTCCTCATTGCTCCGTCTCCGCCAAGGGAGTCTCACCGTGGGCCACTATGCCATACAGTTCCGTACCATCGCCTCTGAGCTCGCCTGCAACGACGAGGCCCTGGTGTCCACCTTCTGGGAGGGTCTTTCCGGACGAATCAAGGACGAGCTAGCCGACCGGGACATTCCTACCTCCCTGGATGACCTGGTGTCACTAGCTACCCAGATTGACATCCGTTTCCTGGAATGAATTAAGGAGACTAGGAGACTACCCGGGAGAAAAGATTTCCTCGTCTTGCTCCCATTTTCCAGAAACCGGCCTTCCAACCAGCAACTCCCTGGGCATGCTCGCCCGAACCCATGCAGATTGACCTGACCAAGATGGTTAAGTCTCGCCAAGAGACACGCCGAGCCGAGGGGAGCTGTTTCTACTGTGGTAGTAAGGAGCACATGATCCGCTCCTGTCCGGTGAAGCCAGGAAACTCCAGTGTCTAGGACCGCTTGGAGGGGTCGTCCTAGACAAGAGTAAAACCTCTCCGTCATTGACTCTATCTGTTTGTATATTTCCAGTGGCAAGACATGCTTCTTTGAGACAGCCTTCCTGGATTCTGGATCCGCCGGGAATCTCGTCTCACAGGCGGTAGTGGAGCAGTATCAGATTCCTACTATACGTGTGGCTGAAACATTGTTCGTCGCCGCTGTGGACGGGAGACTTCTTCCAGTAAACATCCTACTCGTCACAGAGCCGGTAATCCTTCAGGTGGGAATGCTGCACTCGGAGAAGATCTCCTTTCACGTGCTGTCCAGTCTCTCTCACGCTCTCCTGCTCGGTCTGCCCTGGCTTCAGAAACATGGGCCCATCCTGAATTGGAGATCCGGTGAAGTGCTTCGTTGGGGTCAGAAATGCCATGAGTCCTGCCTGGTTCCGGTTCGTCCAGCTCTACTTCCGTCTACCCCGGCTAATGTACCTGGTCTACTGTCACCTTACTGGTCCTATGCAGATATCTTCGACAAGAAGGAAGCAGAGACACTGCCACCTCATAGACCATATGACTGCCCTATCGACCTGGTACCTGGCGCCTCTCCACCCTTGTCGCTGGTCAAAACTCGGGCCATGTCGGAGTACATCGAAGAAAATCTTGCTAGAGGATTCATCCAGAAATCTACCTTCCCAGCTGGAGGAGGATTTTTCTTCGTAAAGAAAAAGGATGGCTCTCTGAGTCCCTGTATTGATTATAGGGGACTCAACCAGATTACCATCAAAAATAAGTACCCCCTGCCGCTCATCTCTGAACTGTTCGATCACCTTAAAGGCGCGAAGATCTTCATTAAGCTCAATCTTCGCAGGGAGTACAACTTGGTTCGGAACCGCCAGGGAGACGAGTGGAAGACGGCATTCAATACCCGGGACGGCCACTACGAGTACCGTGTGATGCCCTTCGGTCTCGGTAACGCTCCAGCTGTCTTCCAAGAACTAGTTAATGACATCTTTCGTGATCTCTTATACTCATGCGTGGTGGTATACCTGGACGACATCTTGGTCTTCTCTCCGGACCTATCCACACACCGGAGGGATGTTCGTCAGGTTCTGCTTAGGCTCAGGCAGAACCACTTATACGCAAAATTTGAAAAATGCCTCTTCGAGCAAACCTCTCTTACGTTCCTGGGCTATATTACCCCTAAGACTGGTCTACGGATGGACCCCGAGAAGGTCTCTGCCGTCTTAAAGTGGCCCCGACCGGAGGGGTTGAAGGCGATTCAGCGATTCCTGGGCTTCACTAACTATTACCGCCTCTTCATCCCACATTTCTCTTCCTGGACTGCTCCCATCTCAGCGCTCACCCATAAGGGAGCAAATCCTAAGGAATGGACGTCCGAAGCGGAGGAGGCCTTCCTCTCTTTAAAACAAGCCTTCTCTTCTGCCCCAGTGCTGCACCGTCCGAATTGCAACAAAGTTCTTTCTAGAGGTTGATGCTTCCTCTTCCGGAGCAGGAGCGGTGCTCACCCAGAAGTCTCCATCCGGGAGAATGGTAACCTGCGGCTTCTTCTCCAAGCTCTTCTCCTCGTCCGAGCACAACTACTGCATAGGAGACCGAGAACAGCTGGCCATCAAATTGGCACTGGAGGAGTGGCGTCACCTGCTAGAGGGAGCTCTGCACCCGGTGGTCATCTACACTGACCACAAAAACCTGGCATATCTACAAAATGCGCAGACTCAATCCACGTCAGGCTCGATGGTCTTTGTGCTTTGCCCGTTTCAACTTCACTCGACATTACCGCCCTGCTGACAAGAACATTAAAGCCGATGCTTTGTCCCGATCCTTCCTGTCCTCCAACCAAGAGGAGAAGCATATGCATATCATCGATCCCTCCAAAGTGATGAATGTGGCTCCGTTGGACCTGTCTCGTCTCCCACCCAAATTATTTGGAACTTTTTTAAATGGTCCAACAAATGTTATACATAGAGGTCAATCCAGGAACGTGAGATGGTTGGATAAGAATTTAGTTTTTTCTCTAGATAATCCATCCGCTAAGGATTCTGGACTTTATCAATGTTGCGTTTTAACTAAAAATAATTACAAACAATGCAAAGATGTAAATGTAAATGTTTGGTCAGCAGTAGATAATGTATGTACACAGACAAGGTTTCAACCATCTACTCCTTAACAATTCAATCAATTCCAATCTAAATCTCTATTGAGAGATGGAGTATTTATGACTATGATATGGACTTTCAATATGACTAATTGGAAAATATCTTCCAGATATCCCCAATGTCAATCACATCTCATTAACATGGAGATGGGAATAGAACAATGGTTTGGAAAAAGAATTTCAACACAGGTTAGAAGTAAGAGGGGGATATTAGAAGGTATTTTGGGGGGATTAGGACCAGTGAGAAGTTTCATTAATACTATGGACATTCATACACTTAAATCAGATTTGGAAAATATTGGGTATATTGGAGGTAAAGGGGTAAAAGTTCAGAAAAGTTTGAATCAACTCCTTGAGAAGATGGTTTTGAACACTGCTGCTGTGCTGGGATCTTCAGTGTCACATCTACAAGATGCTTCTTTAGCTCTAATAGAAAGTGAACAGGAATCCCAAGTGGCCAGAGCATGTCTAGAAATTCAGATTGAATACTCCACCAATCTGAAAATGATTGCACAGGCATTGCAAAGTGGAATTACACCTTTAGGAATAATGAGAAATTTGCCTGCAGAATATAATTTTGCGTTAAATCACACAGATTTGTGGGTAAATAAGTGGTTAGGATGTGAACAGAACATTTGTATAGGAACATCACTAATCCCAATATCGGGAAAAGAAGAAACCATGGTTCCTATAACTGTTCTGGGCATTCCTGTTAGTAATACACAATTGCTGTATTATCTATTACAGGACACAGATTTAGCATTTGATGGTACAAACACTGAACAATTAGACATTTCTTCATGCTTACATTTCGTTTCTAAGGTAATGTGTCTACCTGGACAGGATAAAGTCATTTATAACTCGTGTTTCCATAATCATACCTCATATCATGCCAGAGTTGAGAATATGCACACGATACATGACTTGGTGACTCCAATAGGATCAAACAAAATTTGTTTACTAGTTATGTCCGAAAAAGAAGTTGTTTCTGCATTCTTCTCATCTTGTGTACATGCTGAAAATCTGACCATAGGTTTATATTATATCGAGGGAAATGTGAAAAATATCTACAAGAAGGAAGGAAGTATTAATATTACGTCAATAGGGACAAGAAATCAGAAAATCCTTCCGATACAGTTCAGTTTGTCACAAATATATAATTCCCCTTGGAATATGTGGACAAATGAGATAAAGAAAGACAAAGGTTTGTTAAATGTATTAACAAAACAACTAAAAGAAGCTGAAATTGTATTCAGACATGAACAAGGTAACAAATTATGTTGAACATGAATGGACAAGTATGTCAGGCTCATCTTGGTGGAGAAATCTAGGAAGATCAGTAACTAGTTGGTCACAGTCTTCAGCAAAAATGGCTGCAGAAAATGTATTAACAAATCCAATTGTAATCATATTTATTTTGGTCTTGCTGTGTATTATTCAGATTTTTATCATGTGTAAAATTAAGAAAATATGCAAAAAGATATAGAAATAAAAAACGAGGATGATATTTTAAGAGAAATGTTAAAAAGAAAAAGTATAACTCTTTGAGTGAATTTTTAATTAGAAGATTTTGGGAACTCAGATGACATTCAATACAGGTTTTGATACCAGGTTTTCAGAATAAAGAATTAATGTGATATGAATGGTGAGAGAATGAGTTTAGGATTGATTATGATATTTTTTAACTCATAATTGGGGGGACTGTAAAATAAATTTCTTATGATAGAAAGATACATGCATAAGCTTTAACATGCTTGGGCTGTAACCATGCTTAGATTCAAATATAGAGAAAGACTGGGGTTATTCTGGGACCTTGGTAGAAACCTGTTCAGTTTGTCAATATGGGTTATTTGGAGATAACTAGCGATCCTTAAAGGTCACTAGCCATATGTTTAAAATATACCAACATGAGGTGATGTGCACGTAGCCAAAATGCATATGTCACGAGTTACTAGTTTCGTTCTAATATGGTAGAAGCTACTAATATATCAGCAAGTCGCCATATTGGGTTATGAAACTAAAAATATTCTCCAATGTATGTCTATGAGGCGAGATGGTATATAAGGAGAGCCAGAATTGAATGGGGGAGATCACTCATTCCTCGAGTATCTCCAACACGGATCATGCTTCTATACTGGATATGTAAGAACCTATAATTGTTTCCTTTCTCTCTTCTAACCTGATTCTTCTTTTTATGTGCTATGAAATATTTTCTTCATTTTTGTAACCACCTTTGAATGAACATTAAATAAGCTTTTGTTTTATCCACACAATTCAAGATTGTTTTCGTCTCTATTCTCACCGTACCCTTACCTAAAGTAAGGAAGTGTTAGTTTTTCTAACACCAACCAACAACCTTTTCACACTGCTCTGGCTTCAAGAGTGGTATTACACGGCCCCCTAGAAATTGGGACAGGAAGGTAGTTCGACATGATGTGGGTGCCTGTTTTGCTCCCTCAGAAGGCAGTTTCATGTTGCCCACGGCATTGGCGTGCATGTCCACTTCCCCCTCCCTTGTCACGCGCCTTGCCCATTTTAAATGGCGTTTAATATTTGTCACGTTGCCAAAAATGTCTGTATTATTACCGCAGTAATATAGGATCACGTCTGATGACTATGGTTTTACGCAGTGACCTGGGAGTCAGAGATGCTTCCAGAGGTCTTCCCCATGCTGTACCCATGTCTTTTCAGCACTGTATGCATGTGTCTGATGATGTGTCACACACCACATGGCCAGATAAGGTTGTAAAATGTTAAAATTATATTTCCCAGTGAATGCATTTGTCTTTGTTGAAAGCAATGCAAAAGTGCAAAAACGCATCAAAAACGCTACATGTGAACATAGCCCAAGGTGTGGAGGAGTATTTTTGTTTTTGCTTATTTATTTTGCCTTATATACAAGTCTTTACCCTGGAAAGGATGTTCCTTAACATATTTCCCAGGAAAATCCATTTTGGTTTCATTTTTGTATGTTTTATTGTGAGTCCGTAAAAGTGGTGTAATACCTTTGACAACGATGTTGACAGCAGTGACCTGGGAGTCAGAAATTCTTCCAGGGGTCTTCCCCATGCTGTTCCCATGTCATTTGAGCACTGTTCCCATCGATTTGGGCAATTTTTAGGCCCCCTGCAGACCGCCGGAGGCAGCCGCCTGAAAAATGCTCTAGTTTCCCATAGACTTACATTGGGCTCATAGCTTGGGTCCAGCATAAAAGCACTGCAATTTGCTCGACCCGAGCAACGAGCATCCGAGCATTTTAGTGCTTGCTCATCACTATTGTTTCACTTTAAATCCAGATTAGCGGCCTGCAGAGCTGAAAACACAAAGATTCACTGTCCAAATATTTCTGGATCTAACTGTAGTCATATATTTACACTATACGGACAAATATTGCATCTCTTGCCCCCACCCACCAAAACAAATCCCAAAATGTCCTCCTGCCTCTTTTCCTAACTCCCAATCCCAAACTAGACAAGGACATTTGGAGTTGCCAATCCTCCCTCTTTTGTAGACTTCTGGAGATAAAGCTTCTTCAGCTTCGGCTCTTTACTTCTCCTACAGACAACATGGTGGGAAAACGAAACACTTTCTATAATCAGTTATTTTTTTATTACATTTTTTTAAAGGGAAATTACAATAAAATGTCCCCAATCCCTTTTTCCCTTCTCCCAATCCATAATGCTGGGGTAAGATTATCTCTACAGAGACCCCTGTACAGGAATATTAGGGCTCCAGCGACATCACATCTATTATACAGAGAATAGCGCTATCTCCATAGCTCTGTACACAAGGACATAGAGATCAGACAAGGTCCTCATATTCAGGCAGCTTCTATTCTACTCCAACCCTCTTTATAAGAACAAGATCAGAGTCTCATTATACCGAGCAGAGAAGCTCCAGGGACAAAGACCCCGTCTGCTCCTAACACGCCGGGGGTCTGGAGTATCCAGCCACGGGGCCCGGATTCTCTCATTTGTGGCCCCAGCGCTTCTTATAGAATAAATCCCTTTCTCATCCAGTCCTGTAGTAATGACTTTGTTATCAGGTTTTGTAGGAGGGTTAGTCTGACTCCATCTTATGTTATCAATATCTGTGCGAGAAACAAGAGACGTCCGACCGCAGTTTTACCGATTGTCCAGTGTCAGTTCTTCTACAGTCTGATAAAGAGCCGCGGTGTCTCGACCGAACCTGGGGGGTATACAGCTGTATACAGCATACACACAGGGCTCCATATATACACTGCTCTGCACGCCTCGCACACACGCGGCTCTGCTACATCCACACTGTAAACCCCTCCTGACCCCACACATAAACTTCAGCTCATCCAGCACCATGACAACCAGCACAGCAGAGTCCTGCATCCACTGAGGTCCCTGATCATGTGACCCCTGACTCCTCCCCTCCTGTGACCTCATCACAGCTCCTGTGCGCACAGAGCAGCCATATATGTGGTGGCGGCTCTGCAGGTGGAGGTATGTGGAGATCCCCCATTACTGGGCGCAGGGGGCATTAACCCCTTCAGCACGGAGACTCTTTTGGGGTCTTGTGTTGCCCCTTTATAAGAATCATAAGGTTTTTGTTCTGTTTCCTGTAATAGATACATACGACCCAACTATGGAGACAGGAAGGGAGGAAACGTATTGTTCTCATAGTACAGGACCCCTTTACTGCCCCCACAGTGTAATGCCCCCATTATGTCCCTTATGCAGGATGTATGATGCCCCCCAAAGTGTAATGCCCCCATTATGCCCCTTATGCAGGATGTATGATGCCCCCCACAGTGTAATGCCCCCATTATGCCCCTTATGCAGGATGTATGATGCCCCCCACAGTGTAATGCCCCCATTATGCCCCTTATGCAGGATGTATGATGCCCCCCACAGTGTAATGCCCCCATTATGCCCCTTATGCAGTATGTATGATGCCCTCACAGTGTAATGCCCCCATTATGCCCCTTATGCAGGATGTATGATGCCCCACACAGTGTAAAGCCCCCATTATGCCCCTTATGCAGGATGTATGATGCCCCCACACAGTGTAATGCCCCCATTATGCCCCTTATGCAGGATGTATGATGCCCCCACACAGTGTAATGCCCCCATTATGCCCCTTATGCAGTACCTCTTGAAGCTCATCAAGAGAATGCCAAGAGTGTGCAAAGCAGTCATCAAAGCAAAAGGTGGCTACTTTGAAGAACCTAGAATATAAGACATATTTTCAGTTGTTTCACACTTTTTTGTTAAGTATATAATTCCACATGTGTTAATTCATAGTCTTGATGCCTTCAGTGTGAATGTACAATTTTCATAGTCATGAAAATACAGAAAAATCTTTAAATGAGGTGTGTCCAAACTTTTGGTCTGTACTGTGATATATATATATATATATATATATATATATATTATGATTTTTTGCTCTTTTGAGGTTGGGGGCCTCAAGAACAGCTATTCCTGTGGGACCTGTGATTTCTATCTACGTTGCTGTGTATAGGATAATAGCGTATAATAAGGTTGTTATGGATGTGACTTAACTAACATTGTGCAGTCAGCTCATTAACAACATTATGACAGCTGACACCCTGCAGTATCGTCCCCGGACGTTTTTGCGACCGATTGGGGCCGATGAACCCCTTAAATGCCGCTGTCAATCGCGACAGCAGTATTTAAATTGTTACAAGGGAGTCACAAGACCCCCTTTGTAACCATCGGACCCCTGCGATGAGAATAGCTGGTCCCGATGGATACCATGGTACCCTGACTTCATGTGATGACCCCAGAGTAAAGTGGTTTGTGAGATCTAGCTATAAGCTGACTATTCTCATGCACTGCAGTTTATGAGAGCAGTGATAAAAAATAAAATTATACATGTCCCACAGTGAAATTAAGTATGTAAAAAACACAAAAAAACGCACACATCACGAAAAGCCGTTTCGCCATTTAAAACGCAGCGATTGTGATAAAACAAAAATAAACAACAAAAAAAAGTACACACAGTTGGTATCGCTGCGTCCGGAATGACCCGCTCTATAAAACTGGCATGTTATTTATTCTGTTTCGTGGACACTGTAAAAAAAATAAATAAATGCACACCAAAACATCGCTTATTCATCATACTGACTAGCGATCAAAAAGTTATGTAAAAAAAATGGTAAAAATGAAACCACCAAACCGCAAAAAACAAGCCCTAATATAACTAATAGTCCTAATATAGCTCATTCGGCAAAAAAAATAAAAAAGTTTCAACTCTCAGAAAATGGCGATGCCAAAACAAGTTCATTTTTGTAAAATATTATTTTTAGTCTGTAAAAATAGCAAAGCACAAAAAATATAAATCTGGTATTGCTGTAATCGCACCGACCCGACGAACAAATCGGTCTGATCACTTTTACTGCACAGCGAATGGCGCAAAAAATATAGAAAAAAATTACAGTATTGCTGGTTTTTGTTCATTTTAGGTCTGAAAAATCTGCATAAAAAGCGATCTAAAAATATGTGCAAAATGGTACCAAAAAAAATCTGCCACTCGACCCGCAAACAATAATCGATCTTACAGCTGTTTGCCCAAAAAAAAAAAAGTTACGTGTGTTTTAGTCTAATGTGTATGGAGGCATTAAAAAGTAACATATTGGATGTTGCCTCTGGCGCAGCCTAATAGACTTTCATACATTGCAGGCCCAGACACCATTATTAGGCATTTAAGTATCGTAGTAACTAGGCAGCCCCATACTATCGAGTACTTGGGGAAGAGGGGCATTGAGCCAAACTCTGTCAAACCTTATTAGATGCCATGTTTGCATTTGACAGCAGTAAATGGTTAGACTGCCAGGGTTGGTGTAGCAGCCGTACCTGTGCCATCCCTGCGGTGTACATCTGTTCTGGTGCTCAAAAGACTTAATTTCTTTTAAAACAAATGTTTAACTTGTTAAAAAGTAACAAAATGTGTCTTGTGCTTTTTGCAGGTTTTTTTCTTATTACAAGGATTGTTGGTGGCAGTTTTCTTTTGAAACATTTTAATATCTGAGAAAAAAAAGGTCAGTAAAGTCCACTCACCTTTGGGGTGTGGTGCAGTATCAGCCTCGCGCGGATCCAGCCAGAGCAGCCTGGTTCATGAATCAGAAAATAGGAGGAATGATCCAGCATATCAGGCTATAAACTTGAATAAAACATAGCTTTTATGGAGCCATTAAAAAATGCTGCTACCACCATAATAAGTCTTAGTGCACACAAGGATCACAGCTGTCTCGACCTGCGCTTTTCGACGTGCAGTCTTAATCATGGTCTGTCTGAACTGTGGACTAGTGAGCATATAAGGCTATGTGCCCACGTTGCAGAAATGAAGCAGAAAATTTCTGCTTCATTTCTGCAAGTCCTCTCCCGGAAAAACGCATGCGGAATTCCGCACGCGTTTATCACGCTTTTTTCTCGCGTTTATCGCGCGTTTTCCACATGCGGAATTGCCTTGCTTTTTTTATGCATTGGACAAAGGCAATTCCGCTTGCGGAAACGCAGAATTAATTGACATGCTGCGGATTTTTGAACGCAGCATAAACGCTGCGGAAAAATCCGCAGCATGTGCATAGAACTTGCGGAATCCCATTGGGGACCATGGGGTGCGGATTACCAAGCGTTTTACAAGCGTTTCCGCTGCGGAAATTCCGCATCAAAAACGCTTGTAATCCGCAACGTGGGCACGCAGCCTAAAGGTAGGTTGTAATTAAAGATAATAGTCATCATGTGCTCACTAGTCTCTGAGGTCAGTATGATTAGCATAGACAAAAGTGAAATAAAAACATTAGTGACACATATTATTACCCTCTAAAATTAATATCATTAACTTGTAGAAAAAATAAAAATATTTGATACAAATATAGAATAAATATAAAAACTAGCGATATACCATGTCCAAGGTGTGAACAAAACTGTCACTAATATTGTAGCATTAGATCCTGCCTGAGATTTAAAAATCACAAGAATTAAAAATCTGCTGGGATTTTACAACTCTGGAAATGTATGTGAAAAAGGAGATGATACCAAGGGGATTAAGGCTAAAATAAGTGGCCTCAGCCCTGTATGATGAGACATTTCACACAGAGTGGAACTGCATCCTTAGCGATTGTTCATTGAAGTTGATGGGTTAATCCTGAAATATGAGGAGCTAGAATTTACAAAAACTAAAACAGAAATAAAAAGTATCCAATCCTCATTGGAAACATTTGTGCACAACAAGGATTTCACTAGCCATAATGACAAACTGAAAGCTAATTTAGCGATGATAGAAGATTTTATTATCAACATTAAAAAAACAAAATTCAAACATGATAGTGAGGATTACTCACAGAACAAAGTGTATGATTGGAATAAAGGTCCATTTTCTATTCTAAAAAAACGTCCCTACAAACATACAACAAAACCTGCCAAAGTCAGTTTCAAGGGTATGGATGTTTCTACAGATTTTTCTTCTACCTTTCCTACATCAGATCAGATGAACATTCAGATTCCTCAGTAAGCTCGGCAAGTGAAAATCAGCAATTTATGACCAGCAGAAGTATCCAGCAAAATACATCTACTAGCATGCCAAAAAACGGAGGAAAGGGGGGCCGCAAACACAAGCGGAAACAGATATACCACCCGGAACAGAAACCACCGCTATTAGAGCTAGCGATTTGGAATTTGTCCAGTTTTGTGTTATCAGAGGAACAATTATCACTTTTAGTGAAAGGCCTAAGTTTTGCCCGTACCAATGAGTTTGATGTATTTAGAGCAATTTTGGCTGGTAATAGACTGGCGCGGAACCTTACTGTGAAATGTCATTTTGATAGCTCTGATAATGATGTTGAAAATATTACTGATGTTGCAACAGTTAATTCTGATATTACTCCTAACAAATCTTTTTCAGAACAAAAGGTGTTATTATAATTGAAATCATTGGAGAGGGAATCTATGGAATCTGATACCTCTCTGAATAATCTGTTTCATAGGGGAAATCCATCCTTTAATCCACTTCAATCACGTTCCATGGTTTTAGACCAGTTCAGGATCTTATTGAAAAGGATTTGGGTTCTCTAAAATAATTAAATCACTCATAAGGGAAATAAAAATAACAATCTAACTAGAAAAGAAAAAATTGCCCTGAGGGAACTCAAAATTAATATGAGTTTGACAGTGCGACAAGCAGACGAGTGGGGCACAATAGTGGTATTAAATTCTATTTAGCTCAAGCTCAATTTGATTAATTTAAGAAACAAAAAACACTGATGTGTATTTGGAACTAACCAGAGACCCCACCAATGATTTCAATATGGAATTTATATTGCTACAAGAAGGTTTGAGTACAGGAGCCTTGGATAAAAAAACTGGCGGAACAGCTCTATGTGGAACAACCTTTCATACCTATATATCATTAATTTCCTAAGAACCACAAAAACATATTTCCACCACCACCCAGACCAATAGTAGCGGGCTTAGATTCTATGGGAGAGAGACTGAGTGTGTAGATAGATTTCTATCTTCAACCACTAGTGCAAGAAATTCCCAGCTACATTAGTGACTCTAAATTTGTGGCTACTGTATTTAAAGATTTTTCTATAGCAAGAAAATTATCACTGGCTATTATGCGTTATTATACACACGTGGTCAAAATTGTTGGTACCCCTCGTTTAATGAAAGAAAAACCCACAATGGTCACAGAAATAACTTGAATTTGACAAAAGTAATAATAAATTAAAAACCTATGAAAATGACAAATGAAAGTCAGACATTACTTTTCAACCCTGCTTCCACAGAATTTTGAAAAAAAATAAACTCATGAAATAGGCCTGGACAGAAAATATGGTACCCCTGAAAATAATGTGACAAAAGGGACATGTTAAATCAAGTTGTGTCCACTAATTAGCATCACAGGTGTCTACAATCTTGTAATCAGTCAGCGGGCCTGTATATAGGGCTACAGATACTCACTGTGCTGTTTGCTGACATGGTGTGTACCACACTCAACATGGACTAGAGGAAGCAAAGGAAAAAGTAGTCTCAGGAGATTAGAAAATTATAGACAAGCATGTTAAAGGTAAAGGTTATAAGATCATCTCCAAGCAGCTTGATGTTCCTGTGACTACAGGTGCACATATTATTCAGAAATTTAAGATCCATGGGACTGTAGCCAACCTCCCTGGACGTGGCCGCAGGAGGAAAATTGATGACAAATCAAAGAGACGGATCATACGAATGGTAACAAAAAAGAGCCCAGGATAACTTCTAAAGAGATTAAAGGTGAACTTAAAGCTCAAGGAACATCAGTGTCAGATCGCACCATCCGTCGTTTGATCCAAAGTTGACTTCATGGGAGAGGACCAAGGAGAGCACCATTGTTGAAAAAAAATCATAAAAAAGCCAGACTGGAATTTGCCAAGCTACATGTTGACAAACGACAAAGCTTCTGGGAGAATGTCCTATGGACAGATGAGACAAAAATGAAAGTTTTTGGCAATGCACATCAACTCTATGTTCACAGACTGAAAAATGAAGCATATCAAGAAAAGAACACTGTCCCTACTGTGAAACATGGTTGAGGCTCTGTTATGTTCTGGGGCTGCTTTGCTGCATCTGGCACAGGGTGTCTTGAATCTGTGCAGGGTACAATGAAATCTCAAGACTATCAAGGGATTCTAGAGAGAAATGTGCTGCCCAGTGTCAGAAAGCTTGGTCTCAGTCGCAGGTCATGGGTCTTGCAACAGGATAATGACCCAAAACACACAGCTAAAAACACCCAAGAATGGCTAAGAGGAAAACATTGGACTATTCTGAAGTGGCTTCTATGAGCCCTGACCTAAATCCTATTGAGCATCCTTGGAAAGAGCTGAAACATGCCGTCTGGAAAAGGCAACCTTCAAACGCGAGACAACTGGAGCAGTTTGCTCATGAGGAGAGGCCAAAATACCTTTCGAGACGTGCAGGCGTCTCATTGACAGTTACAGGAATCGTTTGATTGCAGTGATTGCCTCAAAAGGTTGTTCAACAAAATATTAAGTTAAGAGTACCATCATTTTTGTCCAGGCCTATTTCATGAGTTTAATTTTTTTTTAAATTCTGTGGAAGCAGGGTTGAGATGCAATGTCTGACTTTCATTTGTTCATTTTCTAATATTTTTAATTTATTATTACTTTTGTCAGAGTCAAGGTATTTCTGCGACCATTGTGAGTTTTTCTTTAATTAAACGAGGGGTACCAACAATTTTGACCACGTGTGTAGCTCTATATCCATCCATACCACAGAGTGTAGCATTAACTAGCCTGAACTATCACTTGGATACCTATAGCACCTATACAGTCGAAATAAAAGATTTCATTATCGTGTCAAATTTCTTCTGGATCATAATTATTTCTGCTTTGACAATCCAATTTTTTTTTTTTTTTACAAAGGAGAGGAGTAAGAATGGGTAGCAAATTTTCGCCGTCATTGGATTAATGTCCAAATGGGAGGAGCAACACATTTCCAATGAGAGCAATATTTACAGCCCAAAAATCATATGGTACGGTCGATTTATCGACGACCTCCTCCTGATGTGGGGATGCACACAGGAGGAGGTGTTGAAATTTGCAGAAAATCTCAACAACAATGATTTCAATTTGAGATTCACACATTGTTTTGATTCTAGAGAAATAAATTTTTTGGATCTTAAATTGAACGGTGACAAATATCTCAATACTGTAAAAATAACACCATATGAAAAGAGATTGCCAGTAACAGTATTCTGCAGGCCAATTCTTACCATCCGCTGCATATCAAGCGCAATATTCCATATAGGGCGTTAATTAGGGCGAAACTAAATTGTACGGATAATACTGCGTTTGATATGGAAGCCAGTGAAGTTTATGACAGATTGGCAAACAGAGGTTATCCTGATTGGAATCTTATAAAATCATACAAAATGGTATCGAGCCTAGAACGTAAGGATCTTCTAAAAAATAAGGAGCGGAAAAAAGGTTTGGGATGTGAAACTTCTCTACAACTTATAGTCCGCAGTATAACAAAGTGGTGTCCATTATAAAGAAATACATACCAATGTTACCCCAGGATCCGGGGCTTAATACAATTCCTATCAATGATATTCGGTTTGTGGCTGTGGTACCACCCTGTCCCCCAGTCTTTTCCTGAGTGAGGAGCATAGGCATTCTGAATCTACTACCTGGTTAAACCTTAGCGTTTTTTTCAAATGCGGAGCGAGCCGCTGTAAAGCGTGTTCACACACAGTGACAAAGGATACTTTTACCTCACTGCATAATAATCGTATACACAAAATACATGACTTTATTAATTGCAGCACACCCTGGGTTATATACCTTGTTGAATGTATTACCTGTAAGATCCAATACATTGGTTGTACTACCGGCCCTTTAATACTACGGATTAGAGGACACATATCTGATGCGGTTAATCCTTTGGCCACAAATATTTCAGCAGCGTCAACACATTTCCGAACGTTCCATAAATGGGAAGTTTCAGCACTGAAATTTGAAGGCATAGAAAGAGTGTATAGACCTATCCGGGGGGGGAGACCATAGACGCAAACTGCTAAATAGGGAACCATATTGGATTTTTATGTTAGAAACCCGAGTACCCTTTGGATTGAATCTCAGGCAGGATCTAATGCTACAATATTAATGACAGTTTTGTTTACACCTTGGACATGGTATATCGCTAGTTTTTATATTTATTCTATATTTGAATCACAAATATTTTTATTTTTTCTACATGTCAATGATATTAATTTTAGAGGGTAATATGTGTCACTAACATTTTTATTTCACTTTTGTCTATGCTAATCATACTGACCACAGAGACTAGTGAGCACATGATAACTATTATCTTTAATTACAACCTACCTTTATATGCTCACTAGTCCACAGTTCAGACAGACCATGATTAAGACTGCGCGTCAAAACGCATAGGTCGAGACAGCTGTGATCCTTGTGTGCACTAAGACTTATTATGGTGGTAGCAGCATTTTTTAATGGCTCAATAAAAGCTTTGTTTTATTCAAGTTTATAGCCTGATACACTGGGTCATTCCTCCTTTTTTCTGATTTTAATATCTGCTTTTTTTATGGAGTTTTTCTTGTATTATAGGAAAACCTAAGGCCAGAAATAAACCCTATAAAACACTGTACATGGAAACTTTGGTATCAAATAACTCCTGTCTTTGTGTTCTTACAAACAAGCTTTTATTAATGCCTCAAACTTCTGAGTGTGAATCAGACCTGAGATCTAACATGATAGAAGATTACAGTCCGGGGAAGACTGGAAACATTCATATAGACGGCCGGTGGAGATGTAGTCAGTGACGGACTCTGGCCAAATATGTTTCTACAGCCGTAGTAGACGATGAAGATTTCGTCCTCATCATAAAGTAGTTATTTCTCATGTCACGTGTAATGAATATCTCCTGCAGTATAGATAATGCCGATTCCAGTGTCGGTAAATGAGATGAGAATTAGCTTTATGGAAGGTGGGTCTATGAGAAAGGTATTCACTTGCAGATTCTGAGGAAGAAACTGCTTGTTGTCTGTGGCCTAAAATATATAGGTTTTATTAGTAGATGTAAAGAAGAAAACTAGATACTGTAAAATAATAAATCTCCTCAAATGTTTCCCTTATTATCTCCAATAATTGTATTATTACACAGGATTTTTATGACGTTACATCTGCTCAACTTCTCATTCAGGTCTCTACAATATCAGATCCTCTCAGTGAAGATCTTCTATATAAGAGAACTTTCCTGATTTACCCATCAAAGATGGATATGGACAGAGACAAAATGACAGAGAGGATACTACACCTCACCCTAGAGATCCTCTTCCGGCTTACTGGAGAGGTGAGAGATTCTGATGACGTCACATTACATCATTCTTATCTATGGGAATAACAAATGGACAGAACTGGAGAGGTGAGGACTCTGGAAATGTCTGTAGTGAGATTTATTAATGTGTCTCTCCATAACCAGGATTACACAGTAGTGAAGAAGACCTCTAGTGAGCGCTGCCAGGCCCCTGTGTCTGACAGATGGAGAAGACCCCTGAGCCCAATCACGGGGCCTCCACCTCATCACTTGGTACATGAGAACATCAATGACCAGAAGATCCTAGAACTCGCCTACAAGATGATTGTGCTGCTGACTGGAGAGGTGACACTGCTGGGAATGCTGGGACATTATACAGTAACGCTATGAAGGGATTGGGGGATGACTGTATCATTGTATGTGTCAGGTTCCTAAAAGATGTCAGGGTGTCGCTGTCTATTTTTCCATGGAGGAGTGGGAGTATTTAGAAGGACACAAAGATCTGTACAAGGATGTCATGATGGAGGTTCCCCAGCCCCTCACATCTCCAGGTAATAGACAGGACTAAATACACACGGCCTATAATTATCTGTATGTAGAGAATGAATTCCGTCCCTGTATGTGTTTCCTCCAGATCTATCCAGTAAGAGGACAACACCAGAGAGATGTCCACGTCCTCTTCTTCCACAGGACTGTAAACAAGAAGATCCCAATATTCCTCAGGATTATCAGGTACATTCTCCCGTGATGTGTATACGGCTGTGAAGGTCTTGTGTTCGGTCTTGTTTTATCCACCAGAATTATATGGTTTATACTTTTGTAATGAGAATGGTGGAGATGGCAGGATTAGAGCTGATCATTAGTGATGAGCGAGTGTATTTGTTACTATTTGTACGGATAGTACGGTATTCGGGTTACTCGTTATTCTGCAAGTATTTGTGTAATCGCCTCGCTATATTCGAATGTCCCACCCTGTAGTTTTGGCGCCTCCTTTGCAGCCACTAAACATGCTGGGCTTCATAACCAATCACAGTAATGCCGCAGACATCTTGGTTGTGCCATTACTGTGATTGGCTGGCCGCCCAGCGTCATAGGGTCTATTTAAACCATGCTGCCGCCATTTTGTGCACATTGCGTCTGGAGCCTGCATTCTATAAGCATAGGGAGAGATTGCTCAGCAGCTAGGGAGAGTGTTTAGGCCTCTTGATAAAACAAAAGCCCTTTTAAGGGCTACCTGCAGTGTATACTAGTTCTGTGTTTAAAGGAGCCGCTCACTAGCTCCATAATACCATCAAAAAATAGCTCTTTTCAGAGCTGAAGGCACACAACAAAGTCAGAGTACAAGGAGGGAGAGATTGTGTATTAGGTAGGGAGTGTATTAGGTAGTGTTCTTCCAGTGTCCATATTAAAACAGCTCTTGTAAGAGGCAAAGCAATGTTTTTCCAGCACACACAGAAGTAGCATTTTGTGCTGCCTTTTTTTTTAGAACCGGTCTATTTTCCCGGCTGTTTTAGGGGTCAGTGCCTGCCTTCTGTCCATATTAGTCCACTTAAAAAAGCGTTTTGTGCCTTACACAAAGCAGTAGTCCAAACATTTCCTACTGCCTGCTACAAAGCATGCACCAGGCCATTTTAACCACTATTTTGGCTGTGACAGCTATCTTGGCTTGTGCCATCAACATCTGAAAATCTGTCAACAAAACCCAAAATGCCAAAAAAGCCTGTTGTTAAGGGACGTGGACGTGGTGTTTTCAGTGGTGCGCGAGAAGGCACTCTGTGTCAGGTTAGAAGAAGCTTGATGCATTCACTATGTTCCTGGAAAAATTTCCCGGTCTGGAACGTAAACGTGTGTGGAAGCCAGAAGAGTGAGAGCAGATTCTGTCGGGGATAGCAGACAAGGCCTCTACGCATTTATCAAGAAGCAACAAATCTTCCACGACCACACAGTCTACTGTGGATACACAGAAGACTGGCCCATCCAATCCTGAAGCTGGTTCTCCTTCCTCCAGCCATTATCAGTCACAGGAGACATATGACCCCAAGCTTGGCCACTCCGAGGATCTGTTTGGTACGTATCCTTTGGATGGCTCTGGACTATCACTGTGCAGCATTGAAGAGGGACAAGAGAAGGTGGCATGGGTTCATGCTCAAATATTTGAGGACCTACGGCCAGAAGAAAGCCACTTGGCGGAACGTCATTTTTTGTCTCCAGAGGTGGAGGCTAATGATGAGACACAGTTGCTATCAAGTCAGCCTACAATGTCAACTGGGAAGGAGGATTAGATGGAAGACGAGGTGGTTGATGATGTGTCTACTGATCCGACCTGGACCGTTGACATGCATAGCCATGACAGCAACACAGAGGAAGATGGATATGTAGCACCAACACAGGCACCAAGCGGTCATGGTTTGCCCAGAGTGAGAACTGGGTCAACTGTTCCCAAGAGCACCCTCGCTGTGCGCCAAGTCGGGGCAAGGGGGCGTTCAGCTGCTGTGTGGAATTTTCTTCCTGAAAGTCCTTCAGAGAAAAACATTGTAGTCTGTATCATCTGCCATACCAAGTTGAGCAGAGGCCAGGGCAAAGGCAACCTACATACTCACCATCCAAGGCTCAAGTTCGATGCTTGAAAACCTTCTATTCAGGAGACATAAATACAAAACAAAAATCTAGGGTGGGAAGACATCAGCCCACCACCAGGATATAGGAGTACTACCGGACTAAGGCACCCTGAAGGAAAAGCCCCTCCAGAGACGGGCCTCCCTCCGGGCACCCAGTCTTTTATACTCCAGAGAACTTACATTCACCAGGTCACCTAGGATGTTCCTCCAAACTTCATCTAAACTGAGGATTTTACTCTGCATCGAAACTAAAACTTGTGCATTCCACGTGAAATACCTGACCACTGAAATGGTTCGGTCCCTTCTCCCAAGGTCTCCGAACGCTCCATAGGCCCGCCCGGCATAGGACAGAGTAACCAATGGAAACTCCCACCCTGTTGTACACCTCTGTATTAAAGGGACAATAAAGCAAGAAGTGCTTCATGCTTTCCAGCATGTTAGCACAAGCCTCACGGGGGCAGCGCCAAGTCAAGTCCCAGTACTTCCTGGGGATCCTGCTAGTATTTAACAAACTCAACCCAACCTTCAGATCCCGACTTGGGCAGTCCTTGAGGACCAATGAACTCTGAAAATGAGAAAGCAAGACCCTCCTATCGAGGAGTTTCCTCGGGAGGGACCTCACCTCCGACATTCCCAGACCCCACCGGTGGATCTGGATCATTTTCAGAACCGGGGTAACATAAGCCTGGAGATGCCCATGCGGTGTGCGAAGATCCATCAATCTTCCCCCTGTCTCCCATTCCTGGAAGAAAGGCTGAAACCATCCCTTGCAGGATAATACCCACAGAGGAGCCCTCTCCATCTAGAGGTTTGCCATGTTAACGTTCAAGAAGGTGTTCACTAGGAACACCACGGAGCTCACCATATCCAACCAGCCTAGTCTCCTCGTGCGGTAATTGACCTCCCGCTTGACTAGGTTCAGTCTATTCCCCCATAACATCTGAAAGAACAGACTGTAGACCCGTGTACAAAGAGGCTCTGACAAGACAAAGATGCTGCCCAGGTAGATTAGCAAGGGGAGCAGGAAAGCTTTGCACAGGCCAACCCTTTCCCTCAGGGTCAAAGACCAACCCTTCCATTGGTCCACTCTTTGGGCGACACCTTTGATTCTGCCTTCCCAGTTTTTCATGAGGTAATCACCCTGGCTGAATTCGGTGCCCAGAACTTTGGCGTGTTCTTGGGGTTCAGGGAGGGTGTCCGGAAGATCAAACCCCGCTTCTCCGCCTCCCAGCCAGAGACTTTCACACTTATCCTGGTTGATCTTGGACCCGGATGTCTCCGAGTAGCGCTCCACTTCTGACATCACCACTATTGCCTCCTCTTGCGAAGAAACAAAGACTGTGACATCGTCCGCGTAGGCCACTACCCTCCGGATAGCCTCCGGCGCCGTCCTGCCCATCCGCACCCCTGCCAACGATCCACAATCGATCCTTCTGAGAAAGGAATCAACTGCAAAGGCGTAAAGCAAAGGGCTAAGAGGACAGCCCTGACGGACACCAGATCCTACCCTGAAAGGTTGTCCTATCCACCCATTTACCAGAGGGAAAGTCTCAGCCACTGCATACAAGGTCTTAAGCCAGTCCACAAACCCTCCAGGCAGACCATACCTCAAGAGTGGACCAGAGGTACTCATGGTTAACCCTATCAAATGCTTTTGCCTGATCCATGGTCAGCAAGAACCCCTTCCAAAGGCCTGCCCTGCCTTGCTCCATGGCCTCTCGGACAAAAAGAACAACAGTAAAAGTGCTACAGCCAGGAACGCAACAGTGCTGAGCCTTCTAAAGGAGCCGGGGTGCAAACTTCACCAGCCTGTTGAAAAGTATCTTAGCCAAAATCTTCCTGCTCACATTGAGAGGTGCTATGGGACGCCAATTCTCAATGCATGACGGATCCTTACCCTTCGACAAAATGATCAAAGCTGACCTCCTTAATGATCTCGGCAGAGTGCCCAAGGAGAGACACTCATTAAACACCTGAGTCAAGAGAGGGACTAAAGAGTCCCTTAAGGTCCTAAAGAACTCGGATGTTAAGCCATCCAGACCTGGCGACTTTTTGGGTCTAAGCCCATCGATTGCCAGTCTCGCTTCCTCTTCAACTTTGAGTACTGCACACACCTCGTGAGCGGTGATCAGGCTATTATCAGTATAACCATCCCGCTGCTGTGTCTCTTGAAACAATCACTGCATAATCTCAAAGAGGAAGTTTTGAGTGCCCAGCATGTTGGTATGGAGCCAGATTTCCCAATGGGTGTTACTACCCAGCCCACTCAATATTCTGAGGCAACAATGGGTGATGAGGAGGAAGATGAGGAGGGAGAGGACTTGTTTTTCTGTGCTACCGAGGGGGCTCGTAATGCTACAGAGGGGACACTCAACCCAAACTTCATGTCTGTCCAGGCTGGATGAGCTGGAGAGGAGGTGGAGGTGGAGGAGGAGGCGAGTCAGCGTGAGGAGAGGATGGGTACTTTTTCTACTGTTGGGGACACGGAACATTTGCCTTTTTGCAGCTTGGCCCATGTTATGGGTCCGGGTGGTGGAACCTCTGTGCCGAGGTGCAAGGAGGGACCCAGAGGGGCGTGACTAAGTATCCACCCGAACCGACCCTGGTAGTACCGCAGCTAACAACACTGTGACCAGGGAGGATCCGGGCTGAGGGACCAGGTGCTACTCTGGGGACAACCTTGTAAGAGAGCAGGTGGCTCCCACGGGTCAGATGGCTGGGAATGACCGGTATGGCGGATGGACACGGCAAGCAGGCGGAAGTCTCTGGTAGCAGACAGGTGGTCACAGTTCGAGAAAGCAGAGCAAGTAGCAGTCTTTAGGTTTACCAGGAAGGTGGTCAGAGCAAGTGACGGCAGGGTCTCCAGGCAGGCTGGCAGGAAACAGGCAGGTGCTCCCAGGTGAGCGGGCAGACAGACGAGGCGGGTAACTGGCAGGTAACTGGTGGGTGCTCCCAGGTGAGCCGGCAGACAGATGAGGCAGGTAACCGGCAGGTAACAGGTGGGCGCTCCCAGGTGAGCGGGCAGACAGACGAGGCAGGTAATTGGCAGGTAACTGGTGGGCGCTCCCAGGTGAGCGGTCTGACAGACAAGGCAGGCGGATGCTCCCAGGTGAGCGGAGAGATAGCCAAGGCAGGTCCTGGCGCCTTTAAGGCGATCAAATAACTCAGAGATGAGCGGAAAGGGGTATTTATTTTTAACCGTGATCTGATTGAGTCCTCTATAGTCAATACAGGGGCGTAGCGAGCCATCCTTTTTTTTGACAAAGAAGAATCCGGCTCCAGCCAGGGAAGTAGACTTCCGGATGAATCCCCTGGCCAGATTCTCCTCTATATACTCAGACATGGCCCGGGTTTCAGCCGCAGACCACGGATAAATACGCCCACGGGGTGGAGTGGCGCCAGGTACCAGGTCGATCTGGCAATCATATGGCCTATGAGGTGGCAATGTCTCTGCTTCCTTTTTACCGAAGACTCCAGCATAGGGCCAGTAAGGAGCCGGAAGACCGGGTAAATTAGCTGGGGTAGGTGGAGGACGAACCGGAACCAGGCAGGTCTTATGGCAGAGCGGCCCCCACCGGAGTACTTCACCGGAATGCCAGTTCAACACGGGTTCATGTGTCTGGAGCCAAGGTAGACCTAGCAATAGGGAGTGGGAGAGTCCGGGCAACACATGGAAGGAGATTACCTCAGAGTTCAGCATTCCCACCTGCAGGGTTATGGGTTCCGTGACGAGCAGGATGGTCACCGGAAGGAGTCTTCCTTCCACGGAAGCGACTGACAAAGGTTCAGCCAGAGACTTGGTGGGAATACGGTATTTCTCAACCAGGGATTGGGAGATGAGGTTTCCAGCGGATCCAGAATCCAGGTGGGCGAGTTCAAAGTGACGGTTCTCTCCCCAGGAGATAGATACAGACAAAGTCAGGGTTGGAGAGGACTTACTTTTGTCTAGGGCGACCTCTCCGAGCGGTCCTAGACACTGGAGTTTCTCGGCCTCTCCGGGCAGGAACGGATCAGGTGCTCCTTACTGCCACAATAGAAACAGCTCCCCTCGGCTCGGCGTGAGTCTTGGCGAGATTTGACCATCTTGGTCTGGTCGATCTGCATGGGCTCGGGTGAGTGAGCCCGGGGAGTGACAGAAGAGGAGACAGGTCTCTAGAAAGTAGGAGCTAGGCGGGGAAACCTTCTCTCACGGGTGGTCTCTTTGGTGTGTTTTTGAAACCGGATATCAATCCGGGTAGCCAGCGACACCAGGTCATCCAGGGTGGTAGGAATGTTCCGACCGGAAAGACCCTCCCAGAAGACGGACACCAAGGCTTCGTTATCCCAAGCAAGCTCAGAAGCGAGGGTGCGGAACCATATGGCATATTGGCCCACGGTGAGACTCCCTTGGCGGAGACGTAGCAGAGCGGAGGCAGATGAGGTCTTTCATCCCGGTTCATCGAAGACTCTCCGGAAAGCAGTGAGGAAAGACGACAGGTCGGACACCAGGGGGTCCCCTCTCTCCCACAGGGGATTAAGCCATGCCAGTGCCTCCCCAGTGAGATGGGACATGATGAATGCCACTTTGGCCCGGTCGGAGATAAACTGGTGAGCCAAGAGTTCAAAGTGCAGGGTGCACTGGTTTATGAAGCCCCGAGCTTGAGCGGGGTCGCCTCCGAAACGAGGAGGTGCAGAAAGCCGGGGTCCGGGGCAGGATGCCATGGTATTGGTGGGCAGCGGCGCTGCCGGGGTGCGAGTCGTGCGACTTGCGGTGGTTGCAGGTGGAGCAGTCAGTGTGTCCAGGCGGGAGTTGACATTCCGCAGGTGGTTCAGGATGGACTCCTGCTGGGATCTCTGACGGGAGACTTCCTGGTATAGGTCAGAGAGCGAGGGAGCTTGGGTGCCACTGGGTTCCATGGCCCGAGCAAACCGTTACGGGTCCGGGTGGTGGAACCTCTGTGCCGAGGTGCAAGGAGGGACCCAGAGGGGCGTGACTAAGTATCCACCCGAACCGACCCTGGTCGTACGGCAGCTAACGACACCGTGACCAGGGTGGATCCGGGCTGAGGGACCAGGTGCTACTCTGGGGACGACCTTGTAAGAGAGCAGGTGGCTCCCATGGGTCAGATGGCTGGGACTGACCGGTATGGCGGATGGACACGGCAAGCAGGCGGAAGTCTCTGGTAGCAGACAGGTGGTCACAGTTCGAGAAAGCAGAGCAAGTAGCAGTCTTTAGGTTTACCAGGAAGGTGGTCAGAGCAAGTGACGGCAGGGTCTCCAGGCAGGCTGGCAGGAAACAGGCAGGTGCTCCCAGGTGAGCGGGCAGACAGACGAGGCGGGTAACTGGCAGGTAACTGGTGGGTGCTCCCAGGTGAGCCGGCAGACAGACGAGGCAGGTAACCGGCAGGTAACAGGTGGGCGCTCCCAGGTGAGCGGGCAGACAGACGAGGCAGGTAATTGGCAGGTAACTGGTGGGCGCTCCCAGGTGAGCGGTCTGACAGACAAGGCAGGCGGATGCTCCCAGGTGAGCGGAGAGATAGCCAAGGCAGGTAACCGGCAGGTAACAGGTGAGCGCTCCAGGTGAGCAGGCTGACATGTCACGGGCAGATAATAGGCTGGCAGGCAGGACGAGAAGTCAGGCTAGCAGCGGGACTTGAGGGCTGAAGCACAGATCAGACACAGTGCAAACAACTTTGCTCAGGCACCTCCATTTTGGAGGAGGTGCCTTATATATGGGAGGTCCTCCGGCAATTGGCCGGGGACTCCTTAGGACGGCGAGCGCGGTCCCTTTAAGAGAGGGGGAGCGCGCGCGCGCCCTAAGCACACAGCCAGGGAAGGAGCGCGTGCCGGAAGCAGCGGGGAGAGAAGTGCTAGAGGACGCCGCTCCAGGAGCGGGGAGGTTAGAGAGACGGCGTCTCTGCCTAGCTAGGGGCAGAGACGCCGATGCTACAGCCCACATGGCACAGTTGATGTGTAAGTGTCTGTGGCAAGACCCTATTGTGATACATATTTTATCCAACAACCTATACTGCTTGGCCACCTTTCTCGATCCACGGTACAAGGAGAAATTTCCTTCTCTCCTTTTGGAGTCACCAAAGAGTTTTACAATGGAATCGTTTAAGAGGGCCGTTGTAGATCAGTTGCTGAAAACACCACCCTCAGACAATGCTGGTGGCAGAGGTACCAGCTCTTTTCTACACCAAGGGATAATGGGGAGAGAGACTAACACCAGCTCCAATGGAGGTGGAGGAAAATGTGCCCAAATTGGGCTATTTTCAGTAAACCAGCACAACAGCAAGGGCTATCTGTGCCTGTAACAATGCCAAGGAGGGATAAGTTGCAGAACATGGTCAAGGGTTACTTAAGTGACCATACGTGCGTCCTTTCAGTTCCCATTAATTATTAGGTGTCTAAACTGAACACTTGAACCGACCTTACCTTATATGCCTTGGAGATGCTGGCCTGCCCGGCTGCTAGTGTGGTGTCTGAGCGTGTTTTCAGTTCCGCTGGGGTAATCATCACTGATAGGCGCACACGCCTCTCCACGAAAAATGCAGAGAGACTTACTCTGATTAAATTCAACAAGGACTGGATATCTCCACAGTTTGTAATCCCTCCAGATGACAGCAAGCCAACCTACCTTCACCAAAAATGCAGATTCATGCTACTGCTGTTAACGTCACCCCCTTCCCATAAAAAACAGATTCCTTCCTTCGTCAACCATGACTCAGCCCATAGGGCTAATTTTTACAAACCCTATGCAGATTGTGCAGTGGACAAATCAGGACAGTATTCCTACTCCAGCCTAACTACTATTTGTGATTGGAGGCCCTTGGGATGGTGGTTCCTGCGTCAACCATGACTCAGCCCATAGGGCTAATTTTTACAAACCCTATGCACATTGTGCAGTGAACAAATCTGGAATGTACAGTGGTCTAACCAAACTAATATTTGTCATTGGAGGCCCTTGTCACAGGTTGTGCCACATTGTGACTGAGATAGGGGATACATATTCAATAGAAATTTACACTGACTTGTTGATGACCGACTGATGGCCCTCTGAAAACATGAATTGAGGGCCAAAACTACTACAGTACTCCATCGTAGATAATGTTTGACAAGGGAGGACCTTGTCAAGGAATCTCCCTGCACCTATAACACAGCCCCCAGGAGTAATTTTTGGAAATACGATGCACATTCTGCACTGGACCAAGTAGTACAGTATCAAGAAGTCTTCTCTTCTCATATAATCTTGGGAATATTGACAATCAAAATCTCTGAGCCATTTGGAGAAGCTTCTCCAACCCATTCTTGTGAGGGGGCACCTACTGGTGCGTTCTAGCTGTGCTTGTAAAGTGCTGGAGAATATCGAACTAACAATGATGTATGACAGAGGGACCTACAAAATGTATAAGTCAGGGCCCTCCCAATTGTAAAAGGCGGAAAAAGCCACAACAGTATGTGTGAACAAAGGCTAAAAGGGATATTTTTTTGTCTTATCAGGTTTATTAGCCTTATATACAAGTGATTGTGCAGGAAAAACTGTTTCTTAACCTTTTTGGCCTGTTAAATGTAATTTAGGTTAGGTTTGGTTGTTCTTCTTGTGTGTCTGTAAAAGTGACGTAATACTGCAACAAACTTATTCCCAGAAACCATTTGTGAGTCAGAAATGCATGCAGGCATATTCTCCAGGCTCTTCCCATTCTGTTTCATCACTTTCCCATCCATGTCAGCCTTTTCCTCAGGTCCCCAGGCCCCTTTGTGTAGGGTCCAGCAGAAAATTACTCGCATTTCCCAATTGCTAATATTCTGTTAATATGTCCCTGACATTAATATTTCCCTGACAAACACCATTCCTACTGTAAAGCACGGAGGTGGATCGCTGATGTTTTGGGGATGTGTGAGCTACAAAGGCACAAGAAACTTGGTAAAAGTTGAAGGAAAGATGAATGCAGCACGTCATCAGCAAATACTGGAGGCAAATTTTCACTCATCTCACTGGAAGCTGCGCATGGGACGTACTTGGATGTTCCAACATGACAACATTCCAAAACACAAGGCCAAGTTGACCTGTCATTGGCTACAGCAGAACAAAGTGAAGATTCTGGAGTGGCCATCTCAGTCTCCTGACCTCAATATCATTGAGCCACTCTGGGGAGATCTCAGGCACGCAGTTCATGCTAGACAGCCCAGGAATTTACAGGAACTGGAGGCTTTTTGCCAAGAAGAATGGGCAGCTTTACCATCTGAGAAAATAAAGAACCTCATCCACAACTACCACAAAAGACTTCAAGCTGTCAATGATGTTAGAGGGGGCAATACACAGTATTAAGAAATGGGGTATGTGAGCTTTTGATCAGAGTCATTTGGATGTTTTTGGTTGTCATTTAAGATTTGAAAAGAGAAAACACAGTAGTTTGACAATAAATTGTTTCAACCAACCAATATCCATTCTGAGCACAACTGTAATTATATATATATATATAGATATATATATATATATATATATATATATATATATATATATAATATTATATTAATATATATATTATTATAATATATATTTTTTGCTCTTTTGAGGTTGGGGGCCCAAGTACAGCTATTCCTGTGGGACCTGTGATTTCTATCTACGTCGATGTATATAGGATAATGGCGTATAATAAAGTTGTTATGGACGTGACTGAACTAACACTGTGCAGTCAGCTCATTAACAGCATTATGACAGCTGACACCCTGCAGTATCGTCCCCGGACGTTATTGGGACCGTTGAACCCCTTAAATAACGCTGTCAATCGCGACAGCAGTATTTAAATTGTTACAAGGGAGTCACAAGACCCCCTTTGTAACCATCAGACCCCCGCAATGAGAATTACTGGTCCCGATTGTTACCATGGTACCCTGACTTCATGAGATGACCCCAGGGTACAGTGGCCTGTGAGATCTAGCTATAACCTAAGTATTCTCATGCACTGCAGTGTGTGAGACCAGTGATAAAAAATAAAAATTATACATGTTCCACAGTGAAAAACAGTGAAATTAAATATGTAAAAAAACACGAAAAAAACGCACACAAATCACGAAAAGCCGCTTCACCATTTAAAACGCAGCAATTGTCATACAACAAAAATAAACAAAAAAAAGTACACACAATTGTTATTGCTGCGTCCGGAATGACCCGCTCTATAAAACTGGCATGTTATTTATTTTGTTTCGCGGACACCGTAAAAAAAAATATAAATTCACACCAAAACATCGCTTATTGATCATACTGACTAGCGATCAAAAAGTTATGTAAAAAAAATTGTAAAACTGAAAACACCAAACTGTAAAAAAACAAGCCCTAATATAGCTAATAGCCCTAATATAGCTCATTCGGCAAAAAAAATAAAGTTTCATCTCTCAGAATATGGCGATGCCAAAACAAATTCATTTTTGCAAAATATTATTTTTAGTCTGTAAAAATAACAAAGCACAAAAAACATAAATCTGGTATTGCTGTAATCGTACCGAACAAATCAGTCTAATCACTTTTACTGCACAGCGAATGGTGCAAAAAATAAAGAAAAAATTACTGTATTGCTGTTTTTTGTTCATTTTATGTCTGAGAAATCTGCATAAAAAGCGATCAAAAAATATGTGCAAAATGGTACCAGAAAAAATCTGAAACTCGTCCCACAAACAATAAGCCGTTATACAGCTCTGTTTGCCAAAAAATAAAAAAGTTACAGTTCTCAGAATATGGCAACAAAAAAAAAATTGTTTTTATAAAAATGCATTTTTACTGTGTGATAGCAGCAAAACCTTGAAAAAAAAAAAATATATAAATCTGGTGTTGCTGTAATTGCACCGACCAGAAGAATAAATCCACCTAATCACTTATACCAAACGGAAAACGGTGCAAAAATAAAAATATGAACTATTCTTGTACTACTGTCTTTGTTCATTCTACCTTACAAAAATCAGAATAAGGCTCAACTCATATTTATCCTGTGCTCTCCACTGAGACCTTATGTCGAGATTTCCATGCAAATTACCCAAAACCGAGATTCAGACAAAACCCCGGACGGAACCACTCACTTATGAGACCGATGGAGTCACTTTGGACTGGTCTCTGTACCAGTGGTCTCCCATTATTTTAGGCATCTTTTTAGCACACAAGTGTGGGCGACCACAGATCTGTGCACGCCTAAAAAGATGGATACCACCGGAGCAAATGCCAAACGGAGTGCAAAGTGTCTCCATCTGCCTCGTTATGGTGGGTGGGTCTATTAAGGGTTTCGTCTGAATCACATTTGTGGAATTTACACGGAGATCCCACGGTAAGTGCTCAGCGTTGAGCACAAGTTTGTGATCCCAGCCTTATTCTGGAAGCGATCAAAAAATATATGATGTGTCCCAAAATGTTACCAATAAAAACCTCTAATTTATCCCGCACAAATCCAGCCCCACTGAGGTCCATCATCTGTCACTGGAACTAATAGGGGGTTCCCACGTTACTTGTAGAAGAAACTCTGAAAAGTGACATGACTCTCTTCCCCCTCGATTAAAATCCATTGGATTCTGCTCTCCCAAATCCAAATGCCCCTCCTTCAGGTGCCACTCTGGGACCGACCGTGTATGAGAGCAGGTGACTCCCACGGGTCAGAAGGCAGGAACTGACTGGTACAGTGGATGAACTTCGCCTGGCAGGCTGACGGGTGGTGCGGGTAGACAAGCAGGCTGATTAGGCAGATAGGCGAGTGTTCCGGGTAGGCAAGCTGGCGGCACAACAGGTAGCTGGCTGGTACTTCCAGGTAAGCGGGCAGGCACGGCAGGTAACAGGCAGGTGCTTCCAGGTAAGCGGGCTGGCAGGCACGGAAAGTAACAGGCAGATGCTTCCAGGTAAGCAGGCGGGCAGAGCCCATAGACAGGTGGACTGGACTGTAGACAGACTGTCGGGCAGAAGAGAAGTCAGGCTAGCGGACTGAGCAGAAGATCAGACTGGCAGACAGGACTGACTTGCAGAGGACCTGGGGGCTGAAGCAAAGTAAGAATCACAAAGCAACAACCTTGCATGGGCACATCCATATTGGAGGAGGTGCCTCTTATAGGGAAAGCACTCCGGTGATTGGCCGGGGACTTTTTAGGACTGCGCGCGGCCCCTTTAAGAGGGAGGGAGCGCGCGCGCGCCCTAAGCACAGAGCCAGGGAAGCTGCGTGCACCAGCTGCAGCTGCAGGGAGACCAGAAGACGCTGGAGCAGGACCGTGGCGGTAAGGGGGATGGCGTCTCTGCCTGGCAGGGGGCAGAGATGCCTATGCTACATGAGGGCGCTACAATATATGGGGGCACTACACTGTATGGGGGCACAATGTGTGGGCATTAAACTGGCAGATTTGCAGTTCTCCAGAAAAAGCCTGACATGGATGTTACAAAATAGTCACTGCAGCCGTAGATGAATTCATTGAGAGGTGCATTTTCTACAATGGGGTTACTTTTGTTGTTTTTTTGCTGTTCTGACACATTCAGAGCTAAGCAAATGTCGCCCGCAAACTATTCTAGCAAAATCTGTGCTACAAATGCCGAAAAGTGCTCCTTCCTTCTCAGCTCTGACGTGTGGCCTAAAAGCAATTTCTGATGAAATATGGGGCTCACCGTGTTCGGAAGAAATTGTGCGATAAATTATGGGGTCCATTTTCACCTATTAACCCTTGTGTACCTGAAAATTTGCAGCAAATACAATAATTCTATTTTTACCACTAAAATGTCATTTCCATGTTTCAGTGTTATAAAATTCTGTGAGGCACCTATGAGTTCAAAACACTCACTACACCCCTAGATTAATTCCTTAGGCAGTAAATTTTCAAATATGGGGTCACCTCAGGGGGGTTTCTGCTATTTTTGCATGTCAGGGGCTCTCCAAATGCGACTTGGCATTCTCAATTTATTCCAGATAAATAGCACTCTTTCCTTTCCTAGCCCTGCCATGTGCCCAAACAGAAGTTTTTGACCACATATGCGCTATCATCGCATTCGGAATAAATTATGTAACAAATTTTGGGATCCATTTTCAACTATTATCCATCATGAAAATTACAGATTTGGGGCTAAAACAATATTTTCGTGAAAAAAATTTAAATTTTCCATATGATGACCTAATGTTATCAAATTATGTGTAGTATCTGTGTGTTCAAAATGCTCACTGTACCCATGGATAAAATCATTGAGGGGTGTAGTTTCCAAAATGGGGTCACTTTTTGGGCTTTTCCACTGTTTAGGCACATCAGGGGCTCTCCAAATGCGAAATGACACCCGCAGACCATTCCATCAAAGTCTGCGTTCCAAAACGTCACTCCTTCCTTTCTGAGCCCTGCCATGCGCCCAAACAATAGTTTTCCTCTATATGCGGGATATCAGCGTACTCGAGAGATTGAACAACAAATTTTGGGCTTCAATTTCTTCTGTTACCTTTGTGAAAACAAAGAAATTTGGGGCTAAAATTAAATGTTTCTTGAAAAAGTTGAATTTTTTATCTTCACTGCTCTACGCTCTAAACTTCTGTGAAGCAGCTGGGGGTTCAATGTGATCACCACATATCTAGATACATTCCATGAGGGGTGTAGTTTCCAAAATGGGGGGACTTATGGGGGGGGGTTTCCACTCTTTAGTCACATCAAGGGCTCTTCAAACGCAACATGGTGTCCGGTCTTATTTACAGCCATTTTTGCTTTCAAAAAGTCAAACAATGCTCCTTCCCTTCCGAACCTTGCGGTGCGCCTAAACAGTGGTTTTCCCCCACATATGGGATATCGGCATGCTCAGCAGAAATTGCACAACACATTTTGTGGTCCATTTTTTATTATTAGCCTTGTGAAAATAAAATAAATTTGGGTCTGAAGTAAAATTTATGTGAAAAAAGTTAAATGTTTACTTTTTCCTTCCACGTTGCTTCTGTTCCTGTGAAGCATGTGACATAACTCTGATTTAAGGGCATAAGAATTCAAAGTTTGAAAATTGCTTAATTTTCACCAAATTTCCATTTTTTTTTACAAATAAATGTAAGTCATATCGAAAAATTTTTACCACTATCGTGAAGTACAATATGTCACTAAAAACAATCTTTGAATTAGTAAGATCCGTTGAAGCGTTCCAGAGATATTGCCTCATAAAGTGACACTGGTCAGAATTGTAAAATTTGGCTTGGGTCAATAAGGTCAAAATTGGCTCTAAAGGGTTAAACAACTCTCTTTAGTGCGATCATACAACATACAAGCCTCTGCTTGCTCAGATGATGCACTGTACTACTGTAGTGCTGTGTACTATCACTGTTGTCATGTAATACTAACGGCCCCATACACATGAGAAAAGTGTTGGCTGAGCGATCATTTGGCAGACGGCTATCTCTCCTGACTCCCCCATACACACAAATATTCCAGCTTTCTTGTGATCTGTAAGAGGGTCGCCTCCAGACTACTCTAGCGGTGGATTATCTACAGGAAGAACAAACGGATTAGCCTCTGAAATTCAGGATGCCAGATCCTACTCTGCCCTGACATTATCTGTCGGGAGACCCCCAAATACATTATATAGTCAACCAAACCCCCGAAATCAGTGCTTTCATTCAACCTCAGTCTAATGTGCTTATATTTGACCACATACATTAAATGGGTACTGCCAAATTACATAGACATCCAAAAAGACAGAGCGTATATAAACCCAATAGAGTAAAACGTAAATTTTTTTTAATAGAACTTTACAAAGACAAAAATATATTAACCCCTTAATAACATCTGACGTACTAATACGCGTCTGTGCCCTGGGACTTAAGAGCCAGACCCGTATTAGTACGTCATCGCGATCGCGCGCGCACACAGGCTGTGCGGGCGCGATCGCCGCCGGGTGTCAGCTGATAGTACAGGGTGTCAGCTGTGACAATGTGCAGGGAGCGGTCCTGCACCGCTCCCAGCACATTAACCCCCGAGATGCTGCGATCGAAGTCGATCAAAGTCGATCGCGGCATTGCGGGGGCAAGGGGAGGTGATCGGCGATACTCACCTCCTCTTCCGGCTTCCAGCGCAGTCTGCAAAGGCTTCCCGGGTGTTGCCATGACGACCCGATGTCGTCATGACAACCTCCGGGTCACCAGATTGCAGGAAGATTGCTTGGACATGCGCAGTGCATCTCCAAGCAATCTTCACACTGTGCACTTCTGACAGCCTTCATGGCATAGGGATGGTGCTCCATTCCTGTGCCATGCAGGCGATCAGAAAAAAAAAAGTGAAAGTCCCAGAGTGGGACAAAGTAATAAAGTGTATAAACTGTGTGAAAGTGGGAAAAAAAAAAAAAATGTGCAAAAATATTATAAAAAAATAAAAAAAATAATACACCAAAAATAAAAATATAATGTACCCATCAATAAATATTATTATAAAAAAAATAAAAAAAAAACAATAAAAGTACACATATTTGGTATCGCCGCGTCCGGAACAACCTGACCTATAAAACTGTCCCACTAGTTAACCCCTTCAGTGAACACGGTAAAAAAAAAAAAAAAAAACGAAGCAAAAAACAATGCTTTATCACCATACCGCCAAACAAAAAGTGGAATAACACGCGATCAAAAAGACGCATATAAATAAAAATGATACCGCTGAAAACGTCATCTCGTCCCGCAAAAAACAAGCCGCCATACAGCTCCATCAGCCGAAAAATAAAAAAGTTATAGCTCTCAGAATAAAGCGATACTAAAAAATATTTTTTTCTATAAAATAGCTTTTATTGTGTATAAGCGCCAAAACATAGAAAAATGATACAAATGTGGTACCGCTGTAAACGTACTGACCCGAAGAATAAAGCTACCTCATCAATTTTACCACACGCGGAACGGAATAAAAAAAAAAAAAAAAACAATTCCTGAATTGTTGGTTTTTGTTTATTCTGCCTCCCAAAAATCGGAATAGAAAGCGATCAAAAAATGTCACGTGCCTGAAAATGGCACCAATAACAACGTCAAGTCATCCCGCAAAAAACGAGCCGTCACATGACTGTCTGCCAAAATCTGGAAAAATTATAGCTCTCAAAATATGGCGATGCAAAAACTAGATTTTACAAAAAATGCGTCTTTTAGTGTGTGACAGCTGTCAGTCATAAAAACCCCATATGATTCTGGCATTGCTGTAATCACACCGACCCGAAGAATAAAGTTGTCTAATCACTTATACCGCACAAGGAACGGCGTCAAAAATAAACTCTTGGGTTAGGATTGGGCTAGGGTTAGGGCTGGGTTTGGGGCTAGGGTTGTGCTGGGGCTAGGGTTGTGCTAGGGTTAGGGCTGGGGTTGGGATTTTTTTCAAAAGTAAGAGAAAAAGATGACGATATGGCGACTAGTGTTGAGAGCAAGTGCTCGCTACTTGAGTTTGCATCGGGTGCTCTGGTATGCATTGAGTATCGTGGGTATTTGAGTGACATGCTCGAGTCTCTGCCCCATATGCTTTGCGGCCAAAAAACTTTACGGGGATTGCCTGCCATGCACGAGCGATCCCCGCATGTTTTTTTTTGGGTGTCTAATAACCGTGAAACATGCGGAGCAGGGACTCGAGCATGTCACTCGAGCACACGCTGTACATGGTGCATACCTGAGTACCCGATGCAAACTCAAGTAGCGAGCACTTGCGCTCAAGAATAATGACAACTTATTCAATATGATGACCTAATGTAAACAAATAATGTGCCGTACCTCTGGGTTCAAAATGTTCACTATACACCTTAATAAAATCCTTGAGGGGTATAGTTTCCAAAATGGGGAAACTTGTGGGGGAGCTCCACTGTTTAGGCACATCACGGGCTCTCCAAACGCGACATGGTGTCCGCTAACAAATTGAATGGAAAATCGGATCAAATTGTTAGCGGACGCCATGTTGCGTTTGGAGAGCCCCTGTGTGCCCAAACATTGGAGCTCCCCCACAAGTGACCCCATTTTGGAAACTAGACCCCCCAAGGCACCTATCTAGATGCATAGTGAGCACTTGGAACCCCCAGGTGCTTCACAAATTGATTCGTAAAAATGAAAAAGTGGAAAAAAAAACACTTTTTCATTTTTATGAATCAATTTGTGAAGCACCTGGGGTTCCAAGTGCTCACTATGAATCTAGATAGGTGCCTTGGGGGGTCTAGTTTCCAAAATGGGGTCACTTGTGGGGGAGCTCCAATGTTTGGGCACACAGGGACTCTCTAAATGCAACATGGTATCCGCTAACAAATTGAATGGAAAATCGGCTCAAATTGTTAGCGGACACCACATTGCGTTTGGAGAGCCCCTCTGTGCCCAAACTTTGGAGCTCCCCAACAAGTGACCCCATTTTGGAAACTAGACCCCCCAAGGCACCTTTCTAGATGCATAGTGAGCACTTGGAACCCCCAGGTGCTTCACAAATTGATTCATAAAAATGAAAAAGTGAAAAAAAAAACACTTTTTCATTTTTATGAATCAATTTGTGAAGCACCTGGGGTTCCAAGTGCTCACTATGAATCTAGATAGGTGCCTTGGGGGGTCTAGTTTCCAAAATGGGGTCACTTGTGGGGGAGCTCCAAAGTTTGGGCACAGAGGGGCTCTCCAAACGCAATGTGGCGTCCGCTAACAATTTGAGCCGATTTTCCATTCAATTTGTTAGCGGATACCATGTTGCATTTAGAGAGTCCCAGTGTGCCCAAACATTGGAGCTCCCCCACAAGTGACCCCATTTTGGAAACTAGACCCCCAAGGCACCTATCTAGATGCATAGTGAGCACTTGGAACCCCTAGGTGCTTCACAAATTGATTCGTAAAAATGAAAAAGTGTTTTTTTTTTCACTTTTTCATTATTACGAATCAATTTGTGAAGCACCTGGGGGTTCCAAGTGCTCACTATGCATCTAGAAAGGTGCCTTGGGGGGTCTAGTTTCCAAAATGGGGTCACTTGTGGGGGAGCTCCAAAGTTTGGGCACAGAGGGGCTCTCCAAACGCAATGTGGTGTCCGCTAACAATTTGAGCCGATTTTCCATTCAATTTGTTAGCGGATACCATGTTGCATTTAGAGAGTCCCTGTGTGCCCAAACATTGGAGCTCCCCCACAAGTGACCCCATTTTGGAAACTAGACCCCCCAAGGCACCTATCTAGATGCATAGTGAGCAGTTGGAACCCCCAGGTGCTTCACAAATTGATTCATAAAAATGAAAGTGTTTTTTTTTTCATTGTTACGAATCAATTTGTGAAGCACCTGGGGGTTCCAAGTGCTCACTATGCATCTAGATAGGTGCCTTGGGGGGTCTAGTTTCCAAAATGGGGTCACTTGTGGGGGAGCTCCAATGTTTGGGCACACAGCGGCTCTCCAAACGCAACATGGTGTCGCTAACAATTTGAGCCAATTTTGCGTTAAATTTGTTAGCGGACACCATGTTGCATTTAGAGAGCCGCTGTGTGCCCAAATATTGGAGCTCCCCCACAAGTGACCCCATTTTGGAAACTAGACCCCCCAAGGCACCTATCTAGATGCATAGTGAGCAGTTGGAACCCCCAGGTGCTTCACAAATTGATTCATAAAAATGAAAAAGTGTTTTTTTTTTCACTTTTTCATTGTTACGAATCAATTTGTGAAGCACCTGGGGGTTCCAAGTGCTCACTATGCATCTAGATAGGTGCCTTGGGGGGTCTAGTTTCCAAAATGGGGTCACTTGTGGGGGAGCTCCAATGTTTGGGCACACAGGGACTCTCTAAATGCAACATGGTGTCCTCTAACAAATTTAACGGAAAATCTGCTCAAATTGTTAGCGACACCATGTTGCGTTTGGAGAGCCGCTGTGTGCCCAAACATTGGAGCTCCCCCACAAGTGACCCCATTTTGGAAACTAGACCCCCCAAGGCACCTATCTAGATGCATTGTGAGCACTTGGAACCCTCAGGTGCTTCACAAATTGATTCATAAAAATGAAAAAGTGTCTTTTTTTTCACTTTTTCATTGTTACGAATCAATTTGTGAAGCACCTGGGGGTTCCAAGTGCTTACTATGCATCTAGAAAGGTGCCTTGGGGGGTCTAGTTTCCAAAATGGGGTCACTTGTGGGGGAGCTCCAAAGTTTGGGCACACATGGGCTCTCCAAACACAACATGGCGTCCGCTAATTATTCAAGCAAATTTTACAATCAAAAAGTCAAATGGCGCTCCTTCCCTTCCGAGCCCTGCCGTGCGCCCAAACAGTGTTTTTTCCCCAAATATTGGGTATCTGCGTGCCCAGGGGAAATTGCACAACAAATTTTGGGGTCCATTTTTTCTTGTTACCCCTGTGAAAATAAAAAAAATTGGGTCTAAAGTAACATTTTTGTGAAAAAAGTTAAATGTTCATTTTTTTCTTCCACATTCAAAAAATTCCTGTGAAGCACCTGAAGGGTTAATAAAGTTCTTGAATGTGGTTTTGAGCACCTTGAGGGGTGCAGTTTTTAGAATGGTGTCACTTTTGGGTATTTTCTGTCATAAAGACCCCTCAAAGTGACTTCAAATGTGATGTGCTCCCTAAAAAAATGTTTTTGTAAATTTTGTTGGAAAAATGAGAAATCGCTGGTCAACTTTTAACCCTTATAGCTCCCTAACAAAAAAAATTTTGGTTCCAAAATTGTGCTGATGTAAAGTATACATGTGGGAAATGTTATTTATTAACTCTTTTGTGTGACATATCGCTCTGATTTCAGGGCTTAAAAATTCAAATTTTGAAAATTGCAAAATTTTCAAAATTTTCGCCAAATTTCCGTTTTTTTCACAAATAAACGCAAGTGATATCGAAGAAATTTTTCCACAATCATGAAGTACAGTATGTCACGAAAAAACAATCTCAGAATCAGGGGGATCTGTTGAAGCGTTCCAGAGTAATTACCTCATAAAGTGACAGTGGTCAGAATTGTAAAAATTGGCCCGGTCATTAACGTGCAAACCACCCGCGGGGCTTAAGGGGTTAAAATTCAAGAGGACGGGATACAAGACAGAGTGACACCTCACCCAGTATAAATTAGAAATGGTACCCCTGTGTATGTCACAATTACAAAAATTCATGTGACATAAAAATAATAAATAATTATATTGTAGCCACCAAGTGGATAGTATACAACATGTGGTTCTATTACAACATATATATATATATATACATATGTATATATTAATAAGTAAATGCTTATAGTACAGCGTATAAATAAATGCATAAAGTGCCTTGCGTGCAATAGACGTACCAGCTAAAAAGCTGAAGGGGTTAAAAGAACTACCATATAAAAATATAAGAGCATAGATACATGTATAGGATTAGTACCTAGGATAGTCGCAGCCACTTTGTAGGCGGAAGCCCCGACGCGCGTTTTGCACCTGCTTCTTCCTGGGGGCGTTTGTTTTAGTCTGTGTTTGGAGGCGTTAAAAAGTAACTTATTGGACGATGCTTCTGGCCCGGCCTAATAGACTTCCATGCATTGCAGGCCCAGGCACCATTATTAGCCATTTAAGTATCGTAGTAACTAGGCAGCCCTATACTATTGAGTACTTGAAGAGGAGGGGCAATGAGCCGAACTCTGTCAAACATTCTTAGATGCCATGTTTGCATTTGACAGCAGCAAGTGGTAAACTGCCAGGGTTGGTGTAGCAGCCGCACCTGTGCCATCCCTGCGGTGTACATCTGTTCTGGTGCTCAAAAGACTTAATTTCTTTTAAAACAAATGTTTAACATGTGTCTTGTGCTTTTTGCATGTTTTTTTCTTGTTACAAGAATTGGAAATGTATGTGAAAAAGGAGATGATACAGAGGGGATTAAGGCTAAAAAAAATGGCCACAGCCCTGTATGATGAGACATTTCAAACTCAGTAGAACTGCATCCTTAGCGATTGTTCATTGAAGTTGATGGGTTAATCCTGAAATATGAGGAGCTGGAACTTACTTTTTATTCCTGTTTTAGTTTTTGTATCCAATCCTCATTGGAAACATTTGTGCACAACAAGGATTTCACTAGCAATAATTACAAACTGAAAGCTAATTTAGCGAAGATGGAAGATTTTATTCTGAAAATCCACAAAATACATCTACTAGCATGGCAAAAAATGGAGGAAGGGGGGCCACAAACACAAGTGGAAACAGATATACCACTCAGAACAGAAACCGCCGCTATTAGAGCTACCGATTTGGAATTTGTCCGGTTTTGTGTTATCAGAGGAACAATTATCACTTTTAGCGAAAGGCCTAAGTTTTGCCCCTACCAATGAGTTTGCTGTATTTAGAGCAATTTTGGCTGTTAATAGACTGGCGCGGACCCTTACTGTGAAATGTCATTTTGATAGCTCTGATAATGATGCTGAAAATATTACTGATGTTGCAACAGTTAATTCTGATATTACTCCTAACAAATCTTTTTCAGAACAAAAGGTGTTATTACAATTGAAATCATTGGAGAGGGAATCTATGAAGTCTGATACCTCTCTGAATAGTCTGTTTCATAGGGGAAATCCATCCTTTAATCCACTTCAGTCACGTTCCTTGGTTTTAGATCAGTTTCAGGATCTTATTAAAAAGGATTTGGTTTCTCTAAACAAATGAAATCACTCATAAAGGAATTAAAAATAACAATCTAACTAGAAAAGAAAAAATTGCCCTGAGGGAACTCAAAACTAATATGGATTTGACAGCAGACAAGTGGGGCACAATAGTGGTATTAAATTCTATTTAGCTCAAGCTCAATTTGATTGATTTAAGAAACACGAAACCCTGATGTGTATTTGGAACTAATCAGAGACCTCAATATGGAATTATATATATTGCTACAAGAAGGTTTGAGTACAGGAGCCTTGGATAAAAAAAAACTGGTGGAACAGCTCTATGTGGAACAACCTTTCATACCTATATATCATTAATTTCCTAAGATCCACAAAAACATATTTCCACCACCACTCAGACCAATAGTAGCGGGCTTAGGTTCCATGGGACAGAGACTGGGTGTGTGGATAGATTTCTATCTTCAACCACTAGTGCATGAAATTCCCAGCTACATTAGGGACTCTAAATTTGTGGCTACTGTATTTGAAGATTTTACTATAGCAAGAAAATTATCACTGGCTATCATGCGATGTTATACACACGAGGTCAAAATTGTTGGTGCCCCTCGTTTAATGAAAGAAAAACCCACAATGGTCACAGAAATAACTTGAATTTGACAAAAGTAATAATAAATTAAAAATCTATGAAAATGAAGCCTGGACAGAAATGATGGTACCCCTGAAAATTATGTGACAAAAGGGACATGTTAAATCAAGTTGTGTCCACTAATTAGCATCACTGGTATCTACAATCTTGTAATCAGTCAGTGGGCCTGTATATAGGGCTACAGATACTCATTGTGCTGTTTGGTGACATGGTGTGCACCACACTCAACATTGACCAGAGGAAGCAAAGGAAAGAGTTGACAAGCAAAGGAAAATTGATGATAAATCAAAGAGACGGATAATACAAATGGTAACAAAAGACAGCCGGTGGTGATGTAGTCAGTGACGGACTCTGGCCAAATACGTTTACAGAGCCGTAGTGGAAGATGAAGATTTCGTCTTCATCATGAAGTAGTTATTTCTCATGTCACGTGTAATGAATATCTCCTGCAGTATTGCTAATGCCGATTCCAGTGTTAGTAAATGAGACGAGAATTCGCAATAAGGAAAATGAGTCTATGAGAAAGGTATTCACTTGCAGATTCTGAGGAAGCAACTGCTTGTTGTCTGTGGCCTAAAATATATAGGTTTTATTAGTAGATGTAAAGAAGGAAACTAGATACTGTAAAACATAAATCTCCTCAAATGTTTCCCTTGTTATCTCCAATAATTGTATTATTACACAGGGTTTTTATGACGTTACATCTGCTCAACTTCTCATTCAGGTCTCTATAATATCGGATCCTCTCAGTGAAGATCTTCTATATAAGAGAATTTTCCTGAATTACGCATCAAAGATGAATGTGGACACAGACAAGATGGTGGAGAGGATATTACACCTCACCCTAGAGATCCTCTTCCGGCTTACTGGAGAGGTGAGAGATTCTGATGACGTCACATTACATCATTCTTATCTATGGGAATAACAGATGGACAGAACTGGAGAGGTGAGGACTCTGGAAATGTCTGGAGTGAGATTTATTAATGTGTCTCTCCATAACCAGGATTACACAGTAGTGAAGAAGACCTCTAGTGAGCGCTGTCAGGACCCTGTGTCTGAGGGATGGGGAAGACCCCTGAGCCCAATCGCGGGGCCTCCACCTCACCCCCTGATATATGAGGACATCAGTGACCAGAAGATCCTATATCTCACCTACAAGATGATTGAGCTGCTGACTGGAGAGGTGACACTGCTAGGAATGAGGAATGCTGGGACATTTTATAGTAAAGCTATGAAGGGTTTGGGGAGATAACTCTATCATTGTATGTGTCAGGTTCCTATAAGATGTCAGGATGTCGCTGTCTATTTCTCCATGGAGGAGTGGGAGTATTTAGAAGGACTCAAAGATCTGTACAGGAACATCATGATGGAGGTTCCTCAGCCCCTCACATCACCAGGTAATAGACAGGACTAAACACACACACGGCCTATAATTATCTGTATGTAAAGAATGAATTCAGTCCCTGTATGTGTTTCCTCTAGATCTATCCAGTAAGAGGACAACACCAGAGAGATGTCCCCGTCCTCTTCTTCCACAGGACTGTAAAGAAGATCCCAATGTTCCTCAGGATCATCAGGTAGATGGAGAGAAGGTGTCATGAGATCTCTCCTATGATGTGTAGACGGCTGTGAAGGTCTTGTGTTCGGTCTTATTTTATCCACCAGAATTATATGGTTTATACTTGTATAATGAGAATGGTGGAGATGGCTGGATTAGAGTTGATCATTAGTGATGAGTGAGTGTATTCGTTACTATTCGCACGAATAGTACGGTATTCGGGTTACTTATTATATTGCGAGTATTTGTGTACTCGCCTTGCTATATTCGAATGTCCCGCCCTGCAGTTTTGGCGCCTCCTTTGCAGCCACTGCTGGGCTTCATAACCAATCACAGTAATGCTTCAGACATCTTGATTGTGGCATTACTGTGATTGGCTGGCCATCGAACTTCATAGGGTCTATTTAAGCCCTGTCGTCGCCATTTTGTGCACATTGCGTCTGGAGCCTGCATTCTATAAGCATAGGGAGAGATCGCTGAGCTGCTAGGGAGAGTGTTTAGGCCTCTTGATAAAACAAAAGCCCTTTTAAGGGCTACCTGCAATGTATACTAGTTCTGTGTTTAAAGGAGCCGCTCACTAGCTCCATAATACCATCAAAAAATAGCTCTTTTCAGAGCTGAAGACACACAACAAAGTCAGAGTACAAGGAGGGAGAGATTGTGTATTAGGTAGGGAGTGTATTAGGTAGTGTTCTTCCAGTGTCCATATTAAAACAGCTCTTGTCAGAGGCACAGCAATATTTTGCCAGCACACACAGAAGTAGCATTTTGTTCTGCCTTTTTTTTTTTTTTTTTTTTTTTTTTTTTTTTTAGCACCGGTCTATTTTCCCTGCTGTTTTAGGGGTCAGAGCCTACCTTCTGTCCATGTTAGTCCACTTAAAAAATCATTGAATCATTGAGTGCCCTACACTAAGCAGTAGTCCAAACATTTCCTACTGCCTGCTACAAAGCACGCACCAGGCCATTTTAACCACTATTTTGGCTGTGACAGCTAGCTTGACTTGTGCCATCAATATCTGAAAATGTGTCAACAAAACCCAAAATGCCAAAAAAGACTGTTGTTAAGGGACGTGTCAGTGGTACGCAAGAAGGCACTCAGTCTGTGTCAGGTCAGAAGAAGCTTGATGCATCCAGTATCTTCCTGGAAAAATTTCCCGGTCTGGAACGTAAACGTGTGTGGAAGCCAGAAGAGCGAGAGCAGATTCTGTCTTGGATAGCAGACAAGGCCACTACGCATTTGTCAAGCAGCAACAAATCTTCCACGACCACACAGTCTACTGTGGATACACAGAAGGTTGGCCCATCCAATCCTGAAGCTGGTTCTCCTTCCTCCAACAATTTTCAGTCACAGGAGACATATGACCCCAAGCTTGGCCACTCCGAGGATCTGTTTGGTACGTATACTTTGGTTGGCTCTGGACTATCACTGTGCAGCATTGAAGAGGGACAAGAGGAGGTGGCTTGCATTGATGCTTATCTATTTGAGGACCTATGGCCAGAAGAAAGACACTTGGCGGAACATCATTTTTTTTTCTCCAGAGGTGGAGGCTGATGATGATGAGACACAGTTGCTATCAGGTCAGCCTACAATGTCAACTGGGAAGGAGGATGACATGGAAGATGAGGTAGTCGATTATGAGTCCACTGATCCGATCTGAACCGTTGGCATGCATAGCCATGACAGCAACACAGAGGAAGATGGATATGTAGCACCAAAACAGGCACCACGGAGTTGTGGTTTGCCCAGAGTGAGAACTGGGTCAACTGTTCCCAAGAGCACTCCCGCTGTGCGCCAAGTCAGGGCAAGGGGGCGTTCAGCTGCTGTGTGGAATTTTTTTTTCTGAAAGTCCTTCAGAGAAAAACATTGTAGTCTGTAGCATCTGCCATACCAAGTTAAGCAGAGGCCAGGGCAAAGGCAACCTACATGCTCACCATCCAAGGCTCAAGTTCGATGCTTGCAAACCTATTCAGGAGATATAAATACAAAACAAAAGACATCAGCCCACCACCTGGATATAGGAGTACTACCAGACTAAGGCACCCTGAAGGAAAAGCCCCTCCAGAAGCGGGCCACCCTCCGGTCAGCCAGTCTTTCATACTCCAGAGAACGTGCCTTCACCAGGTCACCTAGGATGTTCCTACAAACTTCATTTGCACTTAGGATTTTACTCTGCTTTGAAACTAAAACTCGTGCGTTCCACGTGAAATACCTGACCACTACACTTAGTATGAATAAAGTGGTTCGGTCCCTTCTCCCAATGTCTCCGAATGCTCCATAGGCCCACCTGGCATAGGATAGAGTAGCCAGCCATGGCCAACCAATGGAAGCTCCCACCCTGTTGTACACCTCTGTATTAAAGGGACAATGAAGAAGGAAGTGCTCCATGCTTTCCAGCATGTTAGCACAAGCCTCACCGGGGCAATTCCTGTCCTCGGAGCTCCTGTACTTCAAATTGCCCCTTACACACAGCTTACCTTGGAAGCAGCGCCAAGTCAAGTCCCAGTACTTCTTGGGGATCCTGCTAGAATTTAACAAACTCCCCCCAACCTTTAGATCCCGACTTGGGCAGTTCTTGAGGACCAATGGACTATGAAAATGAGAAAGCAAGACCCTCCAATCGAGGAGTTTCCTCAGGAGGGACCTCACCTCCCACATTCCCAGATCCCACCGGTGGATCATTTTCAGAACCGGGGTAACATAAGCCGGGAGATGCCCATGCAGTGTGTGAAGATCTTTCAATCTTCCCCCTGAAGAATGATGGCTGAAACCATCCCTTGCAGGATAATACCCATGGAGGAGCCCTCTCCTTCCAGAGGTTTGCCACGTTAACTTTCAAGAAGGTGTTCACTAGGAACACGACGGGGTTCACCATATCCAACCACCCTAGTCTCCTCGTGCGGTAAGTGACCTCCCGCTTGACTAGGTTCAGTCTATTCCCCCATAACATCTGGAAGAACAGACTGTAGACCCGTGTCCAGAGATGCTCTGGCAAGACACAGACGCTGCCCAGGTAGATTAGCAAGGGGAGCAGGAAAGCTTTGCACAGGCCAACCCTTTCCCTCAGGCTCAAAGACCAACCCTTCCATTGGTCCACTCTTTGGGCGACACCTTTGATTCTGCCTTCCCAGTTTTTCATGGGGTAATTACCGTGGCCGAATTCAGTGCCCAAGACTTTGGCGTGGTGTTGGGGTTCGGGGAGGGTGTCCGGAAGATCAAACCCGGGATCTCCGCCTCCCAGCCAGAGACTTTCACACTTATCCTGGTTGATCTTGGACCCGGATGCCTCCGAGTAGCGCTCCTCTTGTGACCTCACCACCATTGCCTCATCTTGCGAAGAAATAAAGACGGTGACATCGTCCGCGTAGGCCACTATCCTCAAGATAGGAAGGGATCAATTGCAAAGGCATAAAGCAAAGGGCTAAGAGGACAGCCCTGACGGACACCAGATCCTACCCTGAAAGGTTGTCAATTGAAACAAATGGGTGGATTGGACATCTCTCATGTTGGAGCCATGATTCATGTCAGTTCACTTGGTGCAACAGCTCTCCAAGGTGTGATCACTCCTTTTTAGATGCAGACTAACGAGCAGATCTAATTTGATGCAGGTGTTAGTTTTGGAAATGAAAGTTTACAGGGTGATTCCATATTTTTTTCCTCAGAATTGAGTGATTCCATAATTTTTTCCCTCTGCTTGGTCTGAAAAAAATTACTCTTACTGGGTACCACATTTTTTATCTTGATTTCTTTTAGTGTTTCTTAAAGCCCTAAAGTTGCCATTTGAAATTACTTTAGTTTTGTGCCATGTCTGTGATCTGCTTTTTTTCAACAACATTAAACAACTGAATGAACATCCTCCGAGCCCGGTGATTCCATAATTTTTGCCAGGGGTTGTACAATGGAATAGTTTAAGAGGGCCTTGTAGATCAGTTGCTGAAAACATCACCCTCAGATAATGCTGGTGGCAGAGGTACCAGCTCTTTTCAACACCAAAGGATAATGGGGAGAGACACGAACAACAGTTCCAACGGAGGAGGGGGGAAAATGTGCCCAAATTGGGCAATTTTCAATAAACCAGCAAAACAGCAAAGGCTATCTGCCTATAAAAATGCCTAGGAGGGATAAGTTGCATAACATGGTCAAGGGTTACTTTAAGTGACCATACATGTGACCTTTCTGACGCTTCAGTTCCCTTTAATTATTGGGTGTCTAAGCTGAACACTTGGCCCGACCTCTCTTTATATGCCTTGGAGGTGCTGGCCTGCCCGGTTGCTAGTGTGGTGTCTCAGCATGTTTTCAGTTCCGCTGGGGCACTCATCACTGATAGGCTCAGACGCCTCTCCACGGAAAATGCAGACAGACTTACTCTGATTAAATTCAACAAGGACTGGATGTATCCACAGTTTGTAATCCCTCTAGATGACAGCAAGCCAACCTAAATTCATCAAAAATGCAGATTCATGCTACTGCTGTTAACGTCACCCCCTTCCCATAAAACAAGATTCCTTCCATCGTCAATCATGACTGAGCCCATAGGGCTAATTTTTACAAACTATGCACATTGTGCAGTGGAAAAACCAGGACAGTATTCCTACTCCAGCCTAACTACTATTTGTGATTGGAGACCCTTGGGATGGTGGCTTCCTGTGTCAACCATGACTCAGCCTATTGGGCTAATTTTTACGAACCCCTATGTGTAGCGTCGGCGTCCCTGCCTCCTGCTAGGCAGGGACGCCGTTCCCCTCACCTCTCCGCTCCGTGCCCGGCGTCTTCCTCCCGCTCTGCTGGCAACGCGCGCTGCTTCCCGGCCTCTGTGCTTAGGGCGCGCGCGCGCTTCCCCTCTCTTAAAGGAGTCGCGCGCGCCGTCCTAAGGAGTCCCCGGCCAATGGCCGGAGGACCTTACCATATATAAGGCACCTCCTCCAAAATGGAGGTGCCCGAGCAATGTTGTTGCAAAGCCTTTCAACTCTGCTTCAGCCCTCAGGTCCCGTTACCAGTTACCTGCCAGTCACCTGCTAGATTCCTGCTTGATACCTGCCTGATACCTGCCTGATATCTGCTTACCTGCTTGCTATCCTGTGGTCCGACAGTCTGCCTACCAGCACCTGCCAGTCTGTCTATGGATCAGTCCGCCTGCGGACCAGGAAGTACCTGCCAGATACCTGCCTGATACCTGCCTGCCTGTCCAGAGACTCTTACTCGCTCACCTGGGAGCGTTCACCTGCTACCTGCCTGCTAGCCTACCTGGAGGCTTAGCCGTCACTTGCTGTGACCACCTGCCTGTCCAGAGACTCTTGCCCGCTCACCTGCTACCTGCCTGCTAGCCTACCTGGAGGCTCTGCCGTCACTTGCCGTGACCACCTGCCTGTCCAGAGACTCTTGCCCGCTCACCTGGGAGCGCTCACCTGCTACCTGCTTGCTAGCCTACCTAGAGGCTCTGCCATCACTTGCCGTGACCACCTGCCTGGCCAGAGACTCTTGCCCGCTCATCTGGGAGCGCTCACCTGCTACCTGCCTGCTAGCCTATCTAGAGACTCTTTCCCTGCTGTCACTTGCCGTGACCACCTGCCCGTCTAGAGACTCTTTCCCTGCTGTCACTTGCCGTGACCACCTGCCCGTCTAGAGACTCTTACCCTGCTGTCACTTGCCGTGACCATCCGCCTGTCAAGAGACTGTCCCTGTCACTTGCCGTGACTACCTGCCCGCCTTCCCTGGGAGCCACCCGCTTCCTTACAAGGACTGCCCCTTTGTATAGTTGCTCAGAGGTTCCACCTCCCAGACCCGTTACACTATGCACATTGTGCAGTGGACAAATCTGTAATGTACAGTGGTCCTACCAAACTAATATTTGTCATTGGAGGTTGGAGGCCCTTGTCACAGGTTGTGCCACATTGTGACTGAGATAGGGAATACATATTCAATAGAAATGTACTGTCAGTCAACCTATTTGGCAAGAAACATGCCTGGCTTGTGCCACATTGTGACTGAGATTGTGTAAATTTCTATTGAATATGTATCCCCTGACTGTTGATGACCGACTGATGGCCCTCTGAAAATATGAATTGAGGGCCACAACTACTACAGTACTCCATCGTAGATAATGTTTGACAAGGGGAGGCCCTTGTCAAGGAATCTCCCTGCACTTATGACACAGTCCCCAGGAGTAATTTTTGGAAATACGATGCACATTCTGCACTGGTCCAAGTAGTACAATATCAAGAAGTCTTCTCTGCCTATATAATCTGGGAATATTGACAATCAAAATCTCGGAGCCATTTGGAGAAGCTTCTCCAACCCATCCTGGAGTTGGGGCACCATATATCCTTTGTCCATTGACTTGCACAAGTGATATATTTGAGCTCGTCATCCAGTTGACTAGTGCAGCTTTATTTTTCCGGTTCACTGAGTTCAGCCATACCTGAGGATCGCAGGCCGCACTTACTGCTACCTTCTAGTACTCCATGTCTCTTGGCTTTTTCTCTGTAGTCTCTGCCCCTAAATGAGTTAAATAATAGAGTTGAGGGCCCTACAGTATGAGTAAGTGAGGGCACTCTCAGATGTACACGAGGGACCTCCAAAATCTCTACAGGAGGGCACTTCAAAATGTATGTTACAGGGCCACACGAGGGCTCTCACAAAACTCAGCTTTCCTGCCTACTGCAGGGCCTCTGAACATTTGAATTTAGGGCCGCAGTATCGCGTGGTGTTGGAGGAGAAGGAGGATCAAGCCCAACGCTACAATGGGCACATTTTAAACTGCTATTGTATATGTATTCCACTATCTGAGTGTCAATGATGGAGGGACCGCCCAAATGTCTAAGGAACAGCTGTCCCTCCAAGTCGCATGTTATAGAGCCACCTGAGGCCTCTCAGGTCAAAGATCAACATACCTACTAGTACGTTCTAGCTGTGCTTGTAAAGTGCTGGGGAATAGCGAACTAAAAATGATGTTTGACAGAGGGACCTACAAAATGTATCCGGACCCTCCCAATTGTAAAAGGTGAAAAAAAGCTGCAGCAGTATGTGTGAACAAAGGCTAAAAGGGATATTTTTTGGTTTCTCTGGTTTATTTAGCCTTATATACAAGTGATTGTGCAGGAAAAACTGTTTCTTAACCTTTTTGGCATGTTAAATGCAATTTAGGTAAGGTTTGGTAGTTGTTCTTGTGTGTCTGTAAAAGTGGCGTAACACTGCGACAAACTTATTCCCAGAAACCATATGTGAGTCAGAAATGCATGCAGGCACATTCTCCATGCTCTTCTCATTCTGTTTCATCACTTTCCCATCCATCAGCCTTTTCCTCAGGCCCCAAGACCCCTTTTTAGGGTCTAGCAGAAAATTACTCGCATTTCCCATTGACTTACATTGTATTCGCTATTCGGAACGAATACGCGATTATTACAAAGTACTCGTAACGATTATAGCGATTACGAATATTACGGTACTCGCTCTTCACTACTGATCATAGATGTGACTTCTCCATCTGTCTGTGACTTGTACAATATTTCTTTCAGGGTGAAGATCTGACCCATATTAATACTATAGAGACATATGTGAGGGGGGATGAGCGGTGTAAAGAGGAGATTCCTACATATGACTACCCAGGTGAGTAGTAACCACTAAATGTAGAGAAGTCACTGATTCTTCTCAGTCACCGGCTGTGGCTGATTTACCGGTCATGTAGTCCAGCTGGATCACAATTGTGTAATCACCATTTTGCATCTAGACCAAAACATTGTCCTCCACCAAAAACTGTTCAAATGACTTTGGACATTGAAACTCCTCAAATGACTTTGGATATTAAAACTCCTTTTCTATAGAACTTACAACCTGGAGGATCCACCTACCAACTGAAATTAGAAGATCCTGACTCTTACCTGCCCAGATTTGTAAACTACCAATCCAAATGACAGTGTACGTAGAATGTGCTGACAAGTTACAAAAATCATTTGAAGAAAAATATTATGATGGGCCTGTAAGAGAAAGCGGAGGATAATGATGGTGTTGGCTTCCTAGATCCCTGATATCTTATTGGATGAATCTACCTTCTCTCCCTTCTGTGCTGCTGAATGTGCTCATATGGTCCCTACAAGACCAGATCCAGTCTTTATGACCAAACCTCACTTTTATGATCGACAACATTAAACGTGCAGTGAGGGCCAAGTGTGAATTTCTGTATAATAACAGAGTTTCCCTTTATCCTGACTTTTCAATTTCTTTTTAAACCAAATTACTTCAAATAGATAAAGTATACAAAAAACATTACACCTGTGCCATGATATATACAGTATCTAAGCTGTGAGTGGCTGATGGCTGTAATATACATATATTCACGCCTGCAGGAGATGTGTTGGCATGACTCGAGCCCTGGTTTCATGGATTCACTCCACGTCATAAATAATATTATCAATCCTAAAGAATTTAGATACAATTTATCCTAAAATGGGGGCACTAATACTTTCTCTACTCTTCTGGTCAGGACTCATAGTAGCTCCAACGGTCTACCATAAATAAGTGTAACTTCGGTTTAGTGTTGGAGTCCCCCCCAAACATGCATTCTTGTTGGGGATGTAATGTGTTTTTTTTTATTCTGAATTTTTTTTTACAGGTTCATTATGTATGATAGTTTGATTGTGGTGGGATTGGCCTGCCTCACCTAACTCTGTAATTCCCTGGTAGTCTTTCAAAAAAGGTCTCCATTGTCTCTTCCAAATGCCAGAGTTCTAAATTTAAGGCACCTCAGCTCTGCACTATTATGAAAAGTTCTCATTAAATGTATATTTCTTTTTGAGACTCATTTGACATAAAATATTGGCCCTTACTATAGTTTAAATAGCCAGGAGCTATCAAGATGCATACTCTAATTATCCCGGAGAGGTTTCACCACTAGTTACTCTTTTTTTTTCTTTGATCTTTTCATCAGATGTGTTATTGTCTATAGTCAAAGTTTTGCCCATCACCCTTTAACCCCTCTACATGGATCTGTACTTAAACAAAGACCCCTAGGCTTGGACTTAGTGTTGCCTGCTGTTCTGTGGTGTGAGATGACAAGAAGAATAGTCAGGTGGCCGGATCAGAACCAGGAGGGCAGAGAAAATACAAAATCAGAAGACACAATAGTAGTCAGTAAACGGGCTGGAATCACAAGAAGAAACTAAGAAGAAAATACACAACACGGGAGCTGAACACACAAGACTTAACCAGCGGAGAACAAGGCTGTATCAGGCACCTTCCGGCATTATGCATGAGCTTTAGTAGGATGTGGTGCTTTCCATTTGAGTGAAGTAGGAAGCATATTTGACTTTGGAAGAGCGGATTTTGCTGGATTGGTTTATGGAAGCCATGTTGCTTTTCAAGAGTTTTTGAGCCACTAATGATGTGGATACCTCTGTTTTTCCGTTGACAGATGATGGACCTGAGTGGAGGCTTGTTTTTTGTGATACGAGTAGAAATTTTTATTGGTATAATTTTTGCATATTTGATATTTGGGAGGCAGAATGAAGAAACAGTTGAACACCAAACTCTACTGGTTCATGCTATGAGGTTTTCTACTAGACTGTGAACTATCATTGTCTTGGTGAATAATTCAATATTTTTACATAACTTGCCATTTGTACCAACAGTTTAGAAATGTTCAAAAATATAAATTTCAAGAATATTTTATTCAAATATATTTTTTTTACTTGGCAGATGACTGTACTAGGAGATCAGAGGGACAGCTGACATCTTCAATTTTCAAATCAGATGAGCTGGAGATCTCACAGGATACAATTGAAGGGAATGCTATTACTCCAAATATACCATCATCCCTTTACAGCAAAGATATGTCATCTGATCCTTTGAAACAGGTCCTATCTTCTGATTCATTACCGACTACTAAGGAAAATCAAAGTCACAAACTAAGCATTAAAAAACTAACTGCTCCTAAAGCTAAGAAGCCATTTGCACGGTCAGAGTATGGAAATAGTTTTCCCCTCAAAAAGCTTTTTCTTAAACATCAAAAAATTCACACAGCAAAGAATAGATTTTCTTGTTTCAAGTGTATGAAATGTTTTAACATGAAAGCAAGTCTTCTTAGTCACCAGAGAACTCACACAGGGGAGAAGCCTTTTTCATGTTCAGAATGTGGGAAATGTTTTTTCTCAAAAGCACATCTTGATAGACATCAGAGAATTCACACAGGGGAGAAGGCTTTTTCCTGTTCAGAATGTGGGAAATGTTTTAACAAGAAATCACATCTTGTTACACATCAGAGAACTCACACAGGGGAGAAGCCGTTTTCCTGTTCAGAATGTGGGAAATGTTTTAACCAGAAATCAGATCTTGTTAAGCACCAGAGAACTCACACAGGAGAGAAGCCTTTTTCCTGTTCAGAATGTGGGAAATGTTTTTTCCAGAAAGCGACACTTGATATACATCAGAGAACTCACACAGGGAAGATGCCTTTTTCATGTTCAGAATGTGGGAAATGTTTTAACAAGAAATCACATCTTGTTACACATCAGAGAACTCACACAGGGGAGAAGCCTTTTTCCTGTTCAGAATGTGGGAAATGTTTTAACCAGAAATCAGATCTTGTTAAGCACCAGAGAACTCACACAGGAGAGAAGCCTTTTTCATGTTCAGAATGTGGGAAATATTTTACAGAGAAATCAAGTCTTATCAAACATCAGAGAATTCACACAGGGGAGAAGCCTTTTTCATGTTCAGAATGTGGGAAATGTTTTAACCAGAAATTAGTTCTTGTTACACATCAAAGAACTCACACAGGGGAAAAACCTTTTTCATGTTCAGAATGTGGGAAATGTTTTACAGGGAAATCAAGTCTTGTTAAGCACCAGAGAACTCACACAGGAGAGAAGCCTTTTTCCTGTTCAGAATGTGGGAAATGTTTTAACCAGAAATCAGCTCTTGTTACACATCAGAGAACTCACACAGGTGAGAAGCCTTTTTCATGTTCAGAATGTGGGAAATGTTTTACAGTGAAATCACATCTTGTTACACATCAGAAAACTCACACAGGGGAGAAGCCTTTTTCATGTTCAGAATGTTGGAAATGTTTTAACCAGAAATTAGATTTTGTTACACATCAAAGAACTCACAGAGGGGAAAAACCTTTTTCATGTTCAGAATGTTGGAAATGTTTTACAAGGAAATCAAGTCTTGTTAAGCACCAGAGAATTCACACAGGGGAGAAGCCTTTTTCCTATTCAGAATGTGGGAAATTTTTTCACCGGAAAGCTCATCTTGATAGACATCAGAGAAGTCACATCGGGGAGAAGCCTTTTTTATATCCTTAATGTGGAAAATGTTTTACTTGAAAAGACACACTTTTAGCAAGAAAAAATTGTGCTAATAAGTGAGTGTGTCCTATAGACTGAAGGTAGCTTCCTGTGACTGAGAACAATGAGACAGTGTCCTTCCTGATCAGTGAGAGAACTGCTCTCTTCTCAAGCCCCACACTTATCTAACTGATTGGTGCAGAAGAGGAGAGGAAGGTACTGGGACCTGTACAGAGGCTGGACGTCCTGACTGAGCAGCTGAAGAACCTAGCTTATGGACCTTTCAGATCATGTAAAACTGTTTTACATATTTTTAAAAGTTGTCAGGTTCCGTTATGAACTGAGCCATTTCTTAATGAGTTTGACCTCCTGAATTCAAATTGGACAATGAGTTTTCCTTTTACTGCTACATATAATTTAATTCCAGCACTTTGAAACATTATTATTTTTGTAAATATACAGATGCAGAATATTTTGTTATGCCAATTTTCTGATATTTATTTAGAGAAAACTTAGAAACAATTCAAATAACTAAAACCTGTCTAAACCCTATTGCGAATTTTAAACAGTTACAGAAATTGCACTACAAAATTAGTCCTCATTCAGTGATAACTGTTTTTTTTGCTTGTTTCTTGTACTCCTGTATTGGATCATCTCTTAAAATTATGCAACAGTAATCTGCAAGCATTGATGGATTTATTTTCCTTTATATCTTTTCTCCATAGCTGCAATATCTTGGTTACATTTCTCACCATCCTCGTCTCTCACTACTCCACAGTTTGGTAGAAGAAATGTCTAGAATATAAGAAATTAGTCATTAAGGACATGTTAAAGCCAAGATCCTTACATCTTTTGAGTAGAAATAACACCAACTCTTCATAGTTACTGTATCTGCTCTTGAGTTTCCCAAAAAGTTAGTTACCACAAATGCAAATGTAAACCTTACAGCCTTTTCCTTGCCCTGGAACAAATGAAGAAACTCCTCATCTTGAAGAAGCTTACGAATCTGAAGTCCAATAAAGACTCCTTCTTTTATATTTGCTTCACTTAACCTTGGAAAGTTATCAATCAGATGCATGAATGCTTTTACATTTTTATCCATAGCCTTTACAAAGTTCTTCATTAGGCCCAACTTGATAAGATTTTGTTACCACCATTGCCTAGGTGGATCCTCAACTTCTGGATGCAGGACAGTTTACTGCCTTGCTGAAGTGAATGTTGGAGAGGCCAGTCCCTTTTTTTGTAGCAATATTTTCTTGCACAACTATCCCACTCACACCGAAAGCAGCAGTACTTTTGGGCAACAACCCTGACGACATATGTGAACAAGCATATGTAGGAGCTCCTGCCGAGCATCTAGCTATTTATCCAATATAAGACCTGACGACCATCCTGAAAATCGGCATACATCTACTAGTTAACTGTCTGAGTGTGGAAGTACTTTGCTCCAGGGGAAAAAAATGACCAGGAAAAGCCACATAAAGACTTCGGGAGAAGCAGTCTCTCAGCTCCAAGATGACACCATGGTTGTCACGCTGGAGACAGATTGAGCAGGGGAGACTAGGAGGAGGGAAGTGGTGGCCAGGCTGTAGCAATTTGCCTGCACAGAAACACAGGTGTCAGCAGGTGACAGTGGCCTTCTTATAACAGCTACCCCACACCTGTGCATGGGTTCCAAGTGAAGGAGTTGGGTGTGCAGTAGATGGGAGAGGCAGCCGCTTTGAAGGGGATGAAAAGACCACAAAATTGCATGTGGCACAATACTCACTGCCCCACGGCCTAATCTGCGCCAATGGGACATACAGGTACCTAAGGAACCTACTTTAAAAGATGTTTTCATTGCAGTGGTACATTGTAAATTCTCTCTCTGCTTTCAATGTACATTTTGGTGGTCTTAAAGATGAGATAGCAGGTATATGACACAAACTGCAGAAAATAGAGCAGGGGCAGTGGAAGGCTAAGTCGGTGCCATTGAGGACCAGATAGCTGATGCAAGCAATGAGAACAGGCTTGCAGAACAGAAAATATCAGCACTGCTGGCAGAAACAGATGATCTTGAAAATAGGTCAAGGCTCAATGATATACCACTTAGTGGTGTGACTGAAAAAAATAGAAGGCTCCTTTCCTACTGAATTCTTTGAAAACTGGCTGAAATTAATAATCAGGCTTGAAGCCTTAACCCTCCTATAAGCTGTAGAACGAGCTCATAGGGTGCTCATCTTCCTCCTGGGCTTCCACAAAGACCTGTGCTGGCTAAAGTTTTACACTACCGGGACAAAGATATTATCCTGCGACAGGCAAGGCATCACCCAGATGTAACAAACAATGGGTCCAAAATCTAGATCTTTCCAGATTATTCTATAGAAGTGCAGAAACATAGAGCCAGATTCATTGATATCAAAAACATCTGAGAGATCTGCACGTTCCATATTCAATAATTATATTTAATAAACCTTTCTGAATTGACGTCTTCAATAAACCGGCAGCATTGTAATTATCCACAAATTTCTCTATCATCAAGGGAATGGCTCATGTTACAAATTATTAGACAAACAGGAGGATCCATTATGGACATGGACAGTTCTACAAACATTTCCTAATGACAGTATGTTTACACTTGAATGGGACTCTAATTTAAATAATTGTCTGCACATTATGTTAACATGTTTACATAAAAAGAGAACACAATTGTATGAAACTGCAAGTGAAAAGGTTTTATATTTTTAGCTAAGGACTGAAGACCTGTGGTCTTCCGTTGGCATAATACTACTCAGACAACACAGTGTGAGGGTAAAGCAGTGTGGCAATATTTTATTGAACCACCAAACGGACATTAAACAGAACTGTCACAGCAAATACCCAAGGTGGTACAACATTACACAGTCTTTCCTTCCGCTGACCCGTCATGGATAGAACTGTAATTTTGAGACTTCCAGGGTCAACTACCTCAACCAGTGGCCCCCACTTTTGGCGGGCGCCCACAGAGAGGAGGTAGCAGCAAGCCTAGGAAGCTGACAGTCCATTGAGGTACAAGGCCAGGAGACCCCAGAGTCCCACCCTGACCTCTCCGAGAGTTTCCATGGGTTCCAGGCGACCAGAAGGTCCCACCTGGCAACCCCAAATAACATATCAATGGGGCCAGGTGACTTCATCGTCCCAAATTGGTCTCCCCAAATGTATCCATGGCTTCTCTGATGGTCAATGGAGCAGATCCGTATCCTTCCAGTCAGGGCTGTACATTCGTAGGCCGGAATCATGTAGAATCCAAATCTGTGTCTCTCTGGATTGAGCCATGCTACCAAGCTGATGCCCAGAAGACTGTGACTGATTTTTGATTCTCTCTTTCAATTCTCACTGCTACAGAGGCATATGTCCCCTAAATAGTTACAGTTGTCCTTTCACGCACGCATCCACAGGTCAAGGATTAGGGAGGGTATTATTCCACAGGGCTCATGTCTCATTGTTTGAGCATTTAATCAATTTATATAGTTGGTATAGCAGGGGGCTCTTGTAGATCAACATCTAGATGGCTTTAGTATAATATGCAATTAGCATAGTAACAAACATCATTGTTTAAAAAACAAGAGACGGCAACATTCAGCTTTATACTAATAATCGTATGACATACATTCACAAGTCAACACAAACAGAATAGTGGATTTTTCTTGGCTTAACAAATGTAGACTTCTGGCTGATTAAGGTAAAAAGCTGTTTTGTCACAAGGACCTATTAAGGTTTGAATCTCATCCAGAATATAAAAAAAATTCTAACACTATCACATCCATATTACAATTGGAACATGAGACAATAATGAATAAATCGAAAAATAAATAAATCTACCTATACAACTAAAGGACAAGGCTAATGAATGTATTGATACAAATAAAAAAAAATGAAAATAATAAGATCGAACCGAAGATAACAAATAGCAAAATAATTGAGAAAGGCCTACCAAATAGAATTGAACCTCTATCAATTGCAACAGTTGAATCTACAAAAAGTGCTATGAGCAGGAGAACAAATTTGACAAACTCTCCTCCTATATAAAATTCAAATACAATACTTCCATCTTCTGAATGGAAAACCTCTACCTTCATTTTGGTTCTTAATGCAAAAAATCATCTAGACAACATTAGACTACAAATAGAATAAATGAAGAAGGGCAATAAATTAAATAAAAGTCTAATTCCACCTAATGAAATTGAATCTCTTGCTCTAATCGAATTCTCAGATCCCATTTCTACTCCACTTCCGGACCTCTCAATACATTGTTTCCTCTACTAAAAAAACAAGCAATATTATTATAGTAGACAATACCACAACTGGGACTAAAGGTCTGGTACCTTTTTTACCCCGGGCTGTGTCTCCCAAGAAAGGGCAATTAACCAATACTTCTCCCCCAAACCAGGGGAAAGAAAAAAACCTACTAGAGGAACTCGAGGAGGTAGAAAAGAGGGAAAATAAACCTACCCCAAGCCCCAAACAATAATACCCACAAATATTTTTAATCTGTCGGACTACCTTTTATCAAATGATGTTATCAAAATAACTTTCCTTTTATCCCACAAACAAACCCAAAGACTTTGATCTTTTTTTAAAACTTCAGGTATTTATGAGGAAAATGACTGATTCAAAAAACATTTTGCTATAAATAAAGTGAGAGAACAGCCTGTTTTATCTTCATTACAAACTGATTTATAATTTCATGTGAATGTAAAAACAAAATCCTATTTTTATCCGATCGAGAGTAAGGGACATCACATTAGCACCTTCCATGATATAGTTCTGAATAAATTAAAAGAACTTACAATTAAAGGAGGCCCACCACAAAAAAATATGAATAATCTTTCAATATCTGAGAAAAAAGCCCTATAATCCTTATGTAATAATGAAAACTTAGTCATTAGAGCTGCTGATAAAGGTGGGATTTAGTAATACAAAACTGCACAGATTATTGCAGAGAAGCATACAGGATAATGTCAGATGTGGATGTGGACAATTCCTTCAGACCCTTTACCTGAAGTGATGCCAATATATAATAGTTTGATCAACAGAGCAATGGAGGAAAATATATTAAATCTAAAAGAAAAAAAGTTTCTCTTAATAAAAACTCCCACTACTCCCTTCTTTTATCACCTTCCAAAAATCCATTAGAGTCTTACCAATCCCCCTGGAAGACCTATAATATCAGGCATTGGATCTCTGACGAGCAATCTGTCAGAATATATTGACAAAATAATGCAGGATCATGTGTCAAAATTATCTAATGATCTAAAAGATTCTACACATCTAATTCAACTTCTACAAGAGATACAATGGGAGCCGAATTATGGTTTTCTCACATTAGATGTATCATCTTTATATTCAAATATATTAAATGATATCCGATTGACATGTTTCAAAAATATTTGACCGATGTCAGATTGTCCAGTAGACAAATCCTTCATCTACACAGGGCTATCCTTTATTTAAAAAAATAATTATTTTACGTTTGAAGGTGAACATTACCATCAGACGCGAGGCACTGCGATGGGTTCAAAGGTCGCACCAACCTACGCAAATCTATTCATAGGGGTATTTGAGGAGATTTTTATTCAAAATAATAAATGGAAAAAGTATATAACTTTATATAAAAGCTTCATTGATGACCCTTTCTTTATATGGGACAATTGTAACAATAACATGCAATCCTTTATTAGGGACATAAATTCTAATAATTGGGGTATTTCCTTCTCACCCCTATATGATTTTGTAAATATTAATTTTTTGGATATAAATGTGTTTATTAAGGAATATTCCATATATACGAAAACCTTTTTTTAAAAAGTTGACACAAACAGTTATATCCATTATAAAAGCGGACATTATGTGAAGTGGCTGTGAATTGTAGGGTTGATATTGATTTTATCCATACACTAACAAAATCTGTTCAGAGGTCAGCTTAGGGTTTACTGAATACACACACAGATTGCCAAAGGCCAATAGAGATCCCGAATATAGACCTAAAAATAAAACAGAACTTTTATTTCACTTACTAGATATAACGGAAGGATACACACACTAAAAACACACAGTGCTGGATAGTGGAATTCTTTCAGCGAAGGGTTAAATAACCCATAACTACTAAAGTGCTTGTGCTTCTATATTTATGGTTGTGTATCAATTATTTATTATAATTCTTGGGGACCAGTCCTCAGTCCAATCTTATTCCGTGCGTTCTGATCATTCAGTATTGAGATTTTTATTTGTCCTAGACTAGGATATAGGGAATTATGCAGTACATAACTAGGATATAGGGACTAGGATATAGGGAATAATGCTGTACATAACTAGGATATAGGGACTAGGATATAGGGAATTATGCTGTACATAACTGGGATATAGGGACTAGGATATAGGGAATTATGCTGTACATAACTGGGATATAGGGACTAGGATATAGGGAATTATGCTGTACATAACTGGGATATAGGGACTAGGATATAGGGAATTATGCTGTACATAACTGGGATATAGGGACTAGGATATAGGGAATTATGCTGTACATAACTGGGATATAGGGACTAGGATATAGGGAATTATGCTGTACATAACTGGGATATAGGGACTAGGATATAGGGAATTATGTTGTACATAACTGTGATATAGGGACTAGGATATAGGGAATTATGCTGTACATAACTGTGATATAGGGACTAGGATATAGGGAATTATGCTGTACATAACTGGGATATAGGGAATTATGCTGTACATAACTGGGATATAGGGACTAGGATATAGGGAATTATGCAGTACATAACTAGGATATAGGGACTAGGATATAGCGAATTATGCTGTACATAACTAGGATATAGGGACTAGGATATAGGGAATTATGCTGTACATAACTGGGATATAGGGAATTATGCTGTACATAACTGGGATATAGGGACTAGGATATAGGGAATTATGCTGTACATAACTGGGATATAGGGAATTATGCTGTATATAACTGGGATATAGGGACTAGGATATAGGGAATTATGCAGTACATAACTGGGATATAGAGACTAGGATATAGGGAATTATGCTGTACATAACTGGGATATAGGGAATTATGCTGTACATAACTGGGATATAGGGACTAGGATATAGGGAATTATGCAGTACATAACTGGGATATAGTGACTAGGATATAGGGAATTATGCTGTACATAACTAGGATATAGGGAATTATGCAGTACATAACTGGGATATAGGGAATTATGCTGTACATAACTGGGATATAGGGACTAGGATATAGGGAATTATGCAGTACATAACTGGGATATAGAGACTAGGATATAGGGAATTATGCTGTACATAACTGGGATATAGGGAATTATGCAGTACATAACTGGGATATAGAGACTAGGATATAGGGAATTATGCTGTACATAACTGGGATATAGGGAATTATGCTGTACATAACTGGGATATAGGGACTAGGATATAGGGAATTATGCTGTACATAACTGGGATATAGTGACTAGGATATAGGGAATTATGCTGTACATAACTAGGATATAGGGACTAGGATATAGGGCATTATGCTGTACATAACTGAGATATAGGGACTAGGATATAGGGCATTATGCTGTACATAACTGGGATATAGGGAATAATGCTGTACATAACTGGGATATAGGGACTAGGATATAGGGAATTATGCAGTACATAACTAGGATATAGGGGCTAGGATAAAGGGAATTATGCTGTACATAACTGGGATATAGGGACTAGGATATAGGGAATTATGCTGTACATAACTGGGATATAGGGACTAGGATATAGGGAATTATGCTGTACATAACTAGGATATAGGGACTAGGATATAGGGATTAGAATATAGGGAATTATGCTGTACATAACTGGGATATAGGGACTAGGATATAGGGAATTATGCTGTACATAACTGTGATATAGGGACTAGGATATAGGGAATTATGCTGTACATAACTGGGATATAGGGAATTATGCTGTATATAACTGGGATATAGGGACTAGGATATAGGGAATTATGCAGTACATAACTGGGATATAGAGACTAGGATATAGGGAATTATGCTGTACATAACTGGGATATAGGGAATTATGCTGTACATAACTGGGATATAGGGACTAGGATATAGGGAATTATGCAGTCCATAACTGGGATATAGGGACTAGGATATAGGGAATTATGCTGTACATAACTGGGATATAGGGACTAGGATATAGGGAATTATGCTGTACATAACTGGGATATAGGGACTAGGATATAGGGAATTATGCTGTACATAACTGGGATATAGGGAATTATGCTGTATATAACTGGGATATAGGGACTAGGATATAGGGAATTATGCAGTACATAACTGGGATATAGAGACTAGGATATAGGGAATTATGCTGTACATAACTGGGATATAGGGAATTATGCTGTACATAACTGGGATATAGGGACTAGGATATAGGGAATTATGCAGTCCATAACTGGGATATAGGGACTAGGATATAGGGAATTATGCTGTACATAACTGGGATATAGGGACTAGGATATAGGGAATTATGCAGTCCATAACTGGGATATAGGGACTAGGATATAGGGAATTATGCTGTACATAACTAGGATATAGGGACTAGGATATAGCGAATTATGCTGTACATAACTAGGATATAGGGACTAGGATATAGGGAATTATGCTGTACATAACTGGGATATAGGGAATTATGCTGTACATAACTGGGATATAGGGACTAGGATATAGGGAATTATGCTGTACATAACTGGGATATAGGGAATTATGCTGTATATAACTGGGATATAGGGACTAGGATATAGGGAATTATGCAGTACATAACTGGGATATAGAGACTAGGATATAGGGAATTATGCTGTACATAACTGGGATATAGGGAATTATGCTGTACATAACTGGGATATAGGGACTAGGATATAGGGAATTATGCAGTATATAACTAGGATATAGGGACTAGGATATAGGGAATTATGCAGTACATAACTGGGATATAGGGACTAGGATATAGGGAATTATGCAGTACATAACTGGGATATAGGGACTAGGATATAGGGAATTATGCAGTACATAACTGGGATATAGGGAATTATGCAGTACATAACTGGGATATAGAGACTAGGATATAGGGAATTATGCTGTACATAACTGGGATATAGGGAATTATGCTGTACATAACTGGGATATAGGGACTAGGATATAGTGAATTATGCTGTACATAACTAGGATATAGGGACTAGGATATAGGGAATTATGCAGTACATAACTGGGATATAGGGACTAGGATATAGGGAATTATGCAGTACATAACTGGGATATAGGGACTAGGATATAGGGAATTATGCTGTACATAACTGGGATATAGGGACTAGGATATAGAGAATTATGCAGTACATAACTGGGATATAGGGACTAGGATATAGGGAATTATGCAGTATATAACTGGGATATAGGGACTAGGATATAGAGAATTATGCAGTACATAACTGGGATATAGGGACTAGGATATAGGGAATTATGCAGTACATAACTGGGATATAGGGACTATGATATAGGGAATTATGCTGTACATAACTGGGATATAGGGACTAGGATATAGAGAATTATGCAGTACATAACTGGGATATAGGGACTAGGATATAGAGAATTATGCTGTACATAACTGGGATATAGGGACTAGGATATAGGGAATTATGCAGTATATAACTAGGATATAGGGACTAGGATATAGGGAATTATGCAGTACATAACTGGGATATAGGGACTAGGATATAGGGAATTATGCTGTACATAACTGGGATATAGGGACTAGGATATAGGGAATTATGCTGTACATAACTGGGATATAGGGACTAGGATATAGGGAATTATGCTGTACATAACTGGGATATAGGGACTAGGATATAGGGAATTATGCTGTACATAACTGGGATATAGGGAATTATGCTGTATATAACTGGGATATAGGGACTAGGATATAGGGAATTATGCTGTACATAACTGGGATATAGGGACTAGGATATAGGGAATTATGCTGTACATAACTGTGATATAGGGACTAGGATATAGGGAATTATGCTGTACATAACTGGGATATAGGGAATTATGCTGTATATAACTGAGATATAGGGACTAGGATACAGGGAATTATGCAGTACATAACTGGGATATAGAGACTAGGATATAGGGAATTATGCTGTACATAACTGGGATATAGGGAATTATGCTGTACATAACTGGGATATAGGGACTAGGATATAGGGAATTATGCAGTACATAACTAGGATATAGGGACTAGGATATAGGGAATTATGCTGTACATAACTAGGATATAGGGACTAGGATATAGGGAATTATGCTGAACATAACTGGGATATAGGGAATTATGCTGTACATAACTGGGATATAGGGACTAGGATATAGGGATTAGAATATAGGGAATTATGCTGTACATAACTGGGATATAGGGACTAGGATATAGGGAATTATGCAGTATATAACTAGGATATAGGGACTAGGATATAGGGAATTATGCAGTACATAACTGGGATATAGGGACTAGGATATAGGGAATTATGCAGTACATAACTGGGATATAGGGACTAGGATATAGGGAATTATGCTGTACATAACTGGGATATAGGGACTAGGATATAGAGAATTATGCAGTACATAACTGGGATATAGGGACTAGGATATAGGGAATTATGCAGTATATAACTGGGATATAGGGACTAGGATATAGAGAATTATGCAGTACATAACTGGGATATAGGGACTAGGATATAGGGAATTATGCAGTACATAACTGGGATATAGGGACTAGGATATAGGGAATTATGCTGTACATAACTGGGATATAGGGACTAGGATATAGAGAATTATGCAGTACATAACTGGGATATAGGGACTAGGATATAGAGAATTATGCTGTACATAACTGGGATATAGGGACTAGGATATAGGGAATTATGCAGTATATAACTAGGATATAGGGACTAGGATATAGGGAATTATGCAGTACATAACTGGGATATAGGGACTAGGATATAGGGAATTATGCTGTACATAACTGGGATATAGGGACTAGGATATAGGGAATTATGCTGTACATAACTGGGATATAGGGAATTATGCTGTATATAACTGGGATATAGGGACTAGGATATAGGGAATTATGCTGTACATAACTGGGATATAGGGACTAGGATATAGGGAATTATGCAGTACATGACTGGGATATAGGGACTATGATATAGGGAATTATGCTGTACATAACTGGGATATAGGGAATTATGCTGTACATAACTGGGATATAGGGACTAGGATATAGGGAATTATGCTGTACATAACTGGGATATAGGGACTAGGATATAGGGAATTATGCTGTACATAACTGGGATATAGGGAATTATGCTGTACATAACTGGGATATAGGGACTAGGATATAGGGAATTATGCAGTACATAACTAGGATATAGGGACTAGGGAATTATGCAGTACATAACTGGGATATAGGGACTAGGATATAGGGAATTATGCTGTACATAACTTGGATATAGGGACTAGGGAATTATGCAGTACATAACTAGGATATAGGAACTAGGATATAGGGAATTATGCTTTACATAACTGGGATATAGGGACTAGGATATAGGGAATTATGCTGTACATAACTGGGATATAGGGACTAGGATATAGGGAATTATGCTGCACATAACTGGGATATAGGGACTAGGATATAGGGAATTATGCTGTACATAACTAGGATATAGGGAATTATGCTGTACATAACTGGGATATAGGGACTAGGATATAGGGAATTATGCTGTACATAACTGGGATATAGGGACTAGGATATAGGGAATTATGCTGTACATAACTGGGATATAGGGACTAGGATATAGGGAATTATGCAGTACATAACTGGGATATAGGGACTAGGATATAGGGAATTATGCAGTACATAACTAGGATATAGGGACTAGGGAATTATGCAGTACATAACTGGGATATAGGGACTAGGATATAGGGAATTATGCTGTACATAACTGGGATATAGGGACTAGGATATAGGGAATTATGCTGTACATAACTGGGATATAGGGACTAGGATATAGGGAATTATGCTGTACATAACTGGGATATAGGGACTAGGATATAGGGAATTATGCTGTACATAACTAGGATATAGGGACTAGGATATAGGGAATTATGCTGTACATAACTGGGATATAGGGACTAGGATATAGGGAATTATGCTGTACATAACTGGGATATAGGGACTAGGATATAGGGAATTATGCTGTACATAACTAGGATATAGGGACTAGGATATAGGGAATTATGCTGTACATAACTGGGATATAGGGACTAGGATATAGGGAATTATGCTGTACATAACTAGGATATAGGGACTAGGATATAGGGAATTATGCTGTACATAACTGGGACATAGGGACTAGGATATAGGGAATTATGCAATACATAACTAGGATATAGGGACTAGGATATAGAGAATTATGCTGTACATAACTGGGATATAGGGACTAGGATATAGGGAATTATGCTGTACATAACTAGGATATAGGGACTAGGATATAGGGAATTATGCTGTACATAACTAGGATATAGGGACTAGGATATAGGGAATTATGCTGTACATAACTGGGATATAGGGACTAAGATATAGGGAATTATGCTGTACATAACTAGGATATAGGGACTAGGATATAGGGAATTATGCAGTACATAACTGGGATATAGGGACTAGGATATAGGGAATTATGCTGTACATAACTAGGATATAGGGACTAGGATATAGGGAATTATGCTGTACATAACTAGGATATAGGGACTAGGATATAGGGAATTATGCTGTACATAACTAGGATATAGGGACTAGGATATAGGGAATTATGCTGTACATAACTGGGATATAGGGACTAGGATATAGGGAATTATGCTGTACATAACTGGGATATAGGGACTAAGATATAGGGAATTATGCTGTACATAACTAGGATATAGGGACTATGATATAGGGAATTATGCTGTACATAACTGGGATATAGGGACTAGGATATAGGGAATTATGCTGTACATAACGAGGATATAGGGACTATGACATAGGGAATTATGCTGTACATAACTGGGATATAGGGACTAGGATATAGGGAATTATGCTGTACATAACTGGGATATAGGGACTAGGATATAGGGAATTATGCTGTACATAACTAGGATATAGGGACTAGGATATAGGGAATTATGCTGTACATAACTAGGATATAGGGACTAGGATATAGGGAATTATGCTGTACATAACTGGGATATAGGGACTAGGATATAGGGAATTATGCTGTACATAACTGGGATATAGGGACTAGGATATAGGGAATTATGCTGTACATAACTGGGATATAGGGACTAGGATATAGGGAATTATGCTGTACATAACTGAGATATAGGGGCTAGGATAAAGGGAATTATGCTGTACATAACTGGGATATAGGGACTAGGATATAGGGAATTATGCTGTACATAACTGGGATATAGGGACTAGGATATAGGGAATTATGCTGTACATAACTAGGATATAGGGACTAGGATATAGGGAATTATGCTGTACATAACTGAGATATAGGGGCTAGGATAAAGGGAATTATGCTGTACATAACTAGGATATAGTGAATTATGCTGTACATAACTAGGATATAGGGACTAGGATGTAGGGAATTATGCAGTACATAATTAGGATATAGGGAATTATGCTGTACATAACTGGGATATAGGGACTAGGATATAGGGAATTATGCAGTACATAACTAGGATATAGGGACTAGGATATAGGGAATTATGCTGTACATAACTGGGATATAGGGACTAGGATATAGGGAATTATGCAGTACATAACTAGGATATATGGACTAGGATATAGAGAATTATGCTGTACATAACTGGGATATAGGGACTAGGATGTAGGGAATTATGCTGTACATAACTGGGATATAGGGACTAGGATATAGGGAATTATGCTGTACATAACTGGGATATAGGGACTAGGATATAGGGAATTATGCTGTACATAACTGGGATATAGGGACTAGGATATAGGGAATTATGCTGTACATAACTGGGATATAGGGACTAGGATGTAGGGAATTATGCTGTACATAACTGGGATATAGGGACTAGGATATAGGGAATTATGCTGTACATAACTGGGATATAGGGACTAGGATATAGGGAATTATGCAGTACATAACTAGGATATATGGACTAGGATATAGAGAATTATGCTGTACATAACTGGGATATAGGGACTAGGATATAGGGAATTATGCAGTACATAACTGGGATATAGGGACTAGGATATAGGGAATTATGCTGTACATAACTGGGATATAGGGACTAGGATATAGGGAATTATGCAGTACATAACTGGGATATAGGGACTAGGATATAGAGAATTATGCTGTACATACCTAGGATATAGGGACTAGGATATAGGGAATTATGCTGTACATAACTAGGATATAGGGAATAGGATATAGGGAATTATGCTGTACATAACTGGGATATAGGGACTAGGATATAGGGAATTATGCAGTACATAACTGGGATATAGGGACTAGGATATAGAGAATTATGCTGTACATAACTGGGATATAGGGACTATGATATAGGGAATTATGCAGTACATAACTGGGATATAGGGACTAGGATATAGAGAATTATGCAGTACATAACTGGGATATAGGGACTAGGATATAGGGAATTATGCTGTACATAACTAGGATATAGGGACTAGGATATAGAGAATTATGCTGTACATAACTGGGATATAGGGACTAGGATATAGGGAATTATGCAGTACATAACTGGGATATAGGGAATTATGCAGTACATAACTGGGATATAGGGACTATGATATAGGGAATTATGCAGTACATAACTGGGATATAGGGACTAGGATATAGGGAATTATGCAGTACATAACTGGGATATAGGGACTAGGATATAGAGAATTATGCTGTACATAACTGGGATATAGGGACTATGATATAGGGAATTATGCAGTACATAACTGGGATATAGGGACTAGGATATAGAGAATTATGCAGTACATAACTGGGATATAGGGACTAGGATATAGAGAATTATGCTGTACATAACTGGGATATAGGGACTAGGATATAGGGAATTATGCAGTATATAACTAGGATATAGGGACTAGGATATAGGGAATTATGCAGTACATAACTGGGATATAGGGACTAGGATATAGGGAATTATGCTGTACATAACTGGGATATAGGGACTAGGATATAGGGAATTATGCTGTACATAACTGGGATATAGGGACTAGGATATAGGGAATTATGCTGTACATAACTGGGATATAGGGAATTATGCTGTATATAACTGGGATATAGGGACTAGGATATAGGGAATTATGCTGTACATAACTGGGATATAGGGACTAGGATATAGGGAATTATGCTGTACATAACTGTGATATAGGGACTAGGATATAGGGAATTATGCTGTACATAACTGGGATATAGGGAATTATGCTATATATAACTGGGATATAGGGACTAGGATATAGGGAATTATGCTGTACATAACTGGGATATAGAGACTAGGATATAGGGAATTATGCTGTACATAACTGGGATATAGGGAATTATGCTGTACATAACTGGGATAGAGGGACTAGGATATAGGGAATTATGCAGTACATAACTAGGATATAGGGAATAGGATATAGGGAATTATGCTGTACATAACTAGGATATAGGGACTAGGATATAGGGAATTATGCTGTACATAACTGGGATATAGGGAATTATGCTGTACATAACTGGGATATAGGGACTAGGATATAGGGATTAGAATATAGGGAATTATGCTGTACATAACTGGGATATAGGGACTAGGATATAGGGAATTATGCAGTATATAACTAGGATATAGGGACTAGGATATAGGGAATTATGCAGTACATAACTGGGATATAGGGACTAGGATATAGGGAATTATGCAGTACATAACTAGGATATAGGGACTAGGATATAGGGAATTATGCAGTACATAACTGGGATATAGGGACTAGGATATAGAGAATTATGCTGTACATACCTAGGATATAGGGACTAGGATATAGGGAATTATGCTGTACATAACTAGGATATAGGGAATAGGATATAGGGAATTATGCTGTACATAACTGGGATATAGGGACTAGGATATAGGGAATTATGCAGTACATAACTGGGATATAGGGACTAGGATATAGAGAATTATGCTGTACATAACTGGGATATAGGGACTATGATATAGGGAATTATGCAGTACATAACTGGGATATAGGGACTAGGATATAGAGAATTATGCAGTACATAACTGGGATATAGGGACTAGGATATAGGGAATTATGCTGTACATAACTAGGATATAGGGACTAGGATATAGAGAATTATGCTGTACATAACTGGGATATAGGGACTAGGATATAGGGAATTATGCAGTACATAACTGGGATATAGGGAATTATGCAGTACATAACTGGGATATAGGGACTATGATATAGGGAATTATGCAGTACATAACTGGGATATAGGGACTAGGATATAGGGAATTATGCAGTACATAACTGGGATATAGGGACTAGGATATAGAGAATTATGCTGTACATAACTGGGATATAGGGACTATGATATAGGGAATTATGCAGTACATAACTGGGATATAGGGACTAGGATATAGAGAATTATGCAGTACATAACTGGGATATAGGGACTAGGATATAGAGAATTATGCTGTACATAACTGGGATATAGGGACTAGGATATAGGGAATTATGCAGTATATAACTAGGATATAGGGACTAGGATATAGGGAATTATGCTGTACATAACTGGGATATAGGGACTAGGATATAGGGAATTATGCTGTACATAACTGGGATATAGGGAATTATGCTGTATATAACTGGGATATAGGGACTAGGATATAGGGAATTATGCTGTACATAACTGGGATATAGGGACTAGGATATAGGGAATTATGCTGTACATAACTGTGATATAGGGACTAGGATATAGGGAATTATGCTGTACATAACTGGGATATAGGGAATTATGCTATATATAACTGGGATATAGGGACTAGGATATAGGGAATTATGCTGTGCATAACTGGGATATAGAGACTAGGATATAGGGAATTATGCTGTACATAACTGGGATATAGGGAATTATGCTGTACATAACTGGGATAGAGGGACTAGGATATAGGGAATTATGCAGTACATAACTAGGATATAGGGACTAGGATATAGGGAATTATGCTGTACATAACTAGGATATAGGGACTAGGATATAGGGAATTATGCTGTACATAACTGGGATATAGGGAATTATGCTGTACATAACTGGGATATAGGGACTAGGATATAGGGATTAGAATATAGGGAATTATGCTGTACATAACTGGGATATAGGGACTAGGATATAGGGAATTATGCAGTATATAACTAGGATATAGGGACTAGGATATAGGGAATTATGCAGTACATAACTGGGATATAGGGACTAGGATATAGGGAATTATGCAGTACATAACTGGGATATAGGGACTAGGATATAGGGAATTATGCTGTACATAACTGGGATATAGGGACTAGGATATAGAGAATTATGCAGTACATAACTGGGATATAGGGACTAGGATATAGGGAATTATGCAGTATATAACTGGGATATAGGGACTAGGATATAGAGAATTATGCAGTACATAACTGGGATATAGGGACTAGGATATAGGGAATTATGCTGTACATAACTGGGATATAGGGACTAGGATATAGGGAATTATGCTGTACATAACTGGGATATAGGGACTAGGATATAGAGAATTATGCAGTACATAACTAGGATATAGGGACTAGGATATAGAGAATTATGCAGTACATAACTAGGATATAGGGACTAGGATATAGAGAATTATGCTGTACATAACTGGGATATAGGGACTAGGATATAGGGAATTATGCAGTATATAACTAGGATATAGGGACTAGGATATAGGGAATTATGCAGTACATAACTGGGATATAGGGACTAGGATATAGGGAATTATGCTGTACATAACTGTGATATAGGGACTAGGATATAGGGAATTATGCTGTACATAACTGGGATATAGGGACTAGGATATAGGGAATTATGCTGTACATAACTGGGATATAGGGAATTATGCTGTATATAACTAGGATATAGGGACTAGGATATAGGGAATTATGCAGTACATAACTGGGATATAGGGACTAGGATATAGGGAATTATGCAGTACATAACTGGGATATAGGGACTAGGATATAGGGAATTATGCTGTACATAACTGGGATATAGGGACTAGGATATAGGGAATTATGCTGTACATAACTGGGATATAGGGGCTAGGATATAGGGAATTATGCTGTACATAACTGGGATATAGGGAATTATGCTGTATATAACTAGGATATAGGGACTAGGATATAGGGAATTATGCAGTACATAACTGGGATATAGGGACTAGGATATAGGGAATTATGCAGTACATAACTGGGATATAGGGACTAGGATATAGGGAATTATGCTGTACATAACTGGGATATAGGGACTAGGATATAGGGAATTATGCTGTACAATACTGGGATATAGGGGCTAGGATATAGGGAATTATGCAGTACATAACTGGGATATAGGGACTAGGATATAGGGAATTATGCTGTACATAACTGGGATATAGGGAATTATGCTGTATATAACTAGGATATAGGGACTAGGATATAGGGAATTATGCAGTACATAACTGGGATATAGGGACTAGGATATAGGGAATTATGCAGTACATAACTGGGATATAGGGACTAGGATATAGGGAATTATGCTGTACATAACTGGGATATAGGGACTAGGATATAGGGAATTATGCTGTACATAACTGGGATATAGGGACTAGGATATAGGGAATTATGCTGTACATAACTGGGATATAGGGACTAGGATATAGGGAATTATGCAGTACATAACTGGGATATAGGGACTAGGATATAGGGAATTATGCAGTACATAACTAGGATATAGGGACTAGGATATAGGGAATTATGCTGTACATAACTGGGATATAGGGACTAGGATATAGGGAATTATGCTGTACATAACTGGGATATAGGGGCTAGGATATAGGGAATTATGCTGTACATAACTGGGATATAGGGACTAGGATATAGGGAATTATGCTGTACATAACTGGGATATAAGGACTAGGATATAGGGAATTATGCAGTACATAACTAGGATATAGGGACTAGGATATAGGGAATTATGCTGTACATAACTGGGATATAGGGGCTAGGATATAGGGAATTATGCTGTACATAACTGGGATATAGGGAATTATGCTGTACATAACTGGGATATAGGGACTAGGATATAGGGAATTATGCTGTACATAACTGGGATATAGGGACTAGGATATAGGGAATTATGCAGTACATAACTAGGATATAGGGACTAGGGAATTATGCAGTACATAACTGGGATATAGGGACTAGGATATAGGGAATTATGCTGTACATAACTAGGATATAGGGACTAGGGAATTATGCAGTACATAACTAGGATATAGGAACTAGGATATAGGGAATTATGCTGTACATAACTGGGATATAGGGACTAGGATATAGGGAATTATGCTGTACATAACTGGGATATAGGGACTAGGATATAGGGAATTATGCTGCACATAACTGGGATATAGGGACTAGGATATAGGGAATTATGCTGTACATAACTAGGATATAGGGAATTATGCTGTACATAACTGGGATATAGGGACTAGGATATAGGGAATTATGCAGTACATAACTAGGATATAGGGACTAGGGAATTATGCAGTACATAACTGGGATATAGGGACTAGGATATAGGGAATTATGCTGTACATAACTGGGATATAGGGACTAGGATATAGGGAATTATGCTGTACATAACTGGGATATAGGGACTAGGATATAGGGAATTATGCTGTACATAACTGGGATATAGGGACTAGGATATAGGGAATTATGCTGTACATAACTAGGATATAGGGACTAGGATATAGGGAATTATGCTGTACATAACTGGGATATAGGGACTAGGATGTAGGGAATTATGCAGTGCATAACTAGGATATAGGGACTAGGGAATTATGCAGTACATAACTGGGATATAGGGACTAGGATATAGGGAATTATGCAATACATAACTAGGATATAGGGACTAGGATATAGAGAATTATGCTGTACATAACTGGGATATAGGGACTAGGATATAGGGAATTATGCTGTACATAACTAGGATATAGGGACTAGGATATAGGGAATTATGCTGTACATAACTAGGATATAGGGACTAGGATATAGGGAATTATGCTGTACATAACTGGGATATAGGGACTAGGATATAGGGAATTATGCTGTACATAACTAGGATATAGGGACTAGGATATAGGGAATTATGCAGTACATAACTGGTATATAGGGACTAGGCTATAGGGAATTATGCAGTACATAACTGGGATATAGGGACTAGGATATAGGGAATTATGCTGTACATAACTGGGATATAGGGACTAGGATATAGGGAATTATGCTGTACATAACTAGGATATAGGGATTAGGATATAGGGAATTATGCTGTACATAACTGGGATATAGGGACTAGGATATAGGGAATTATGTAGTACATAACTGGGATATAGGGACTAGGATATAGGGAATTATGCTGTACATAACTGGGATATAGGGACTAGGATATAGGGAATTATGCTGTACATAACTAGGATATAGGGACTAGGATATAGGGAATTATGCTGTACATAACTGGGATATAGGGACTAGGATATAGGGAATTATGTAGTACATAACTGGGATATAGGGACTAGGATATAGGGAATTATGCTGCACATAACTAGGATATAGGGACTAGGATATAGGGAATTATGTTGTACATAACTGGGATATAGGGACTAGGATATAGGGAATTATACTGTACATAACTGGGATATAGGGACTAGGATATAGGGAATTATGCTGCACATAACTAGGATATAGGGACTAGGATATAGGGAATTATGCTGTACATAACTGGGATATAGGGACTAGGATATAGGGAATTATGCTGTACATAACTGGGATATAGGGACTAGGATATAGGGAATTATACTGTACATAACTAGGATATAGGGACTAGGATATAGGGAATTATGCTGTACATAACTAGGATATAGGGACTAGGATATAGGGAATTATGCTGTACATAACTGGGATATAGGGACTAGGATATAGGAAATTATGTAGTACATAACTTGGATATAGGGACTAGGATATAGGGAATTATGCTGTACATAACTGGGATATAGGGACTAGGATATAGGGAATTATGCTGTACATAACTGGGATATAGGGACTAGGATATAGGGAATTATGTAGTACATAACTGGGATATAGGGACTAGGATATAGGGAATTATGCTGTACATAACTGGGATATAGGGACTAGGATATAGGGAATTATGCTGTGCATAACTAGGATATAGGGACTAGGATATAGGGAATTATGCTGTACATAACTGTGATATAGGGACTAGGATATAAGGAATTATGCTGTACATAACTAGGATATAGTGACTAGCATATAGGGAATTATGCTGTACATAACTGGGATATAGGGACTAGGATATAAGGAATTATGCTGTACATAACTGGGATATAGGGACTAGGATATAGGGACTAGGATATAGGGACTAGGATATAGGGAATTATGCTGTGCATAACTAGGATATAGGGACTAGGATATAGGGAATTATGCTGTGCATAACTAGGATATAGGGACTAGGATATAGGGACTAGGATATAGGGACTAGGATATAGGGAATTATGCTGTGCATAACTAGGATATAGGGACTAGGATATAGGGAATTATGCTGTACATAACTAGGATATAGGGAATTATGCTGTACATAACTGGGATATAGGGACTAGGATATAGGGAATTATGCAGTACATAACTGGTATATAGGGACTAGGCTATAGGGAATTATGCAGTACATAACTGGGATATAGGGACTAGGATATAGGGAATTATGCTGTACATAACTGGGATATAGGGACTAGGATATAGGGAATTATGCTGTACATAACTAGGATATAGGGACTAGGATATAGGGAATTATGCTGTACATAACTGGGATATAGGGATTAGGATATAGGGAATTATGCTGTACATAACTGGGATATAGGGACTAGGATATAGGGAATTATGCTGTACATAACTAGGATATAGGGACTAGGATATAGGGAATTATGCTGTACATAACTGGGATATAGGGATTAGGATATAGGGAATTATGCTGTACATAACTGGGATATAGGGACTAGGATATAGGGAATTATGCTGTACATAACTGGGATATAGGGACTAGGATATAGGGAATTATGCTGTGCATAACTAGGATATAGGGACTAGGATATAGGGAATTATGCTGTGCATAACTGGGATATAGGGACTAGGATATAGGGAATTATGCTGTACATAACTGGGATATAGGGACTAGGATATAGGGAATTATGCTGTACATAACTAGGATATTGGGACTAGGATATAGGGAATTATGCTGTACATAACTAGGATATTGGGACTAGGATATAGTTACATAGTTAATAAAGCCGAATAAAGACTTGCGTCCATCAAGTTCGACCTGTTAGTTCTGTAATTGCTAAAGTTGATCCAGAGGAGGGCAAAAACCCCAAATGATTTGGCCAATTTTCACCTGAGGAAAAATTCCCTCCCGACTCTGAAACCAGCAGTCAGAATAAATCCCTGTATCAACCTACTATTTTATTTTATTTTTAAGTATATGCAGAAATCAGCCTGGTATCTAGAAATGCATCCAGTCCCCGCTTGAACTGGTTTAGTGAATCCGACATTACCGTCTCCTCACTCAGTGAATTCCATATTCTCACTGCTCTTACCGTAAAGAACCCCTTCCTATGCTGGTGCTGAAACCTTTTCTCTTCCAGTCTTAGTGAATGCCCTCTTGTTACCGTAATATCCCTCCTTTTGAACAAATCCCAGGCAAGGTCTCTATACTGTCCCCTAACATATTTGTACACATTTATTATGTCCCCCCTCAACCTTCTCTTTTCCAGGCTGAATAGTCCTAGTTTTGCCAACCTCTCTGGGTATTGCAGTCCCTCCATTCCCCTTATTAATTTTGTTGCCCTCCTTTGTACCTTTTCAAGCTCATTTATATCCTTTCTATATATTGGGGCCCATAACTGAGCACAGTATTCCAAGTGTGGTCTGACCAGTGCTTTGTACAGTGGAAGAACAATGTTCTCATCCTTTGCAGCTATACCTCTTCTGATACATCCCATTACCCTGTTTGCCCTTACAGCAGTGGCCTGACTTTGGGCACTTCAATTTAGTTTGCTATCAATCAAGATGCCCAAGTCCTTCTCCATCTCTGAATTCCCCAATGATTTCCCATTCAGTGAGTACTGGTGACTTCCATTTTTCCTTCCCATATGTATGACCTAACATTTCTCCTCGTTAAACCTCATTTGCCATTTAATGCTCCACCTACCCAGCTTATCCAAATCCCTCTGTAGGTCTTCACTATCCTCTTTTGTATTAATTGTTTTACATAACTTTGTGTCATCTGCAAATATTGATATTTTACTATTTATCCCGTTGACTATGTCGTTAATAGTGTTGAGCGATACCTTCCGATATCGGGAAATATCGGATCGGATTGGATCGGACCGATACCGAAAAAGTATCGGATATCGCCGATTCCGATACCGGAAACCAATGCAAGTCAATGGGACAGAAATATCGGAATGAAAATAAACCCTTTCTTTCCTTGTAGGTTAATTCTACATGAAGGAAAACCACTAAGAATAATGTAGAATGTATTGGGGGAGGTGGGGGAGACAATAAAGGCATAGAGGTTTAGCCCAATCAAATGGAATAGCAGGAATTAATATTTTTTTTTAAGACGTTCTGAGTTACGGAAATATTGACTATGTTAAGTATTTTTAGATTTTGTCAGATATTTATGTTTCACTACTTCCATGCTCTTCACCTTCTTTTTTACTTCTCCCACACTTTCTCCTTCATCATCCTCAGCATCTTTTTCATCCTCTTCTTCTTCACCTTCTTCATCTTCTTCTTCTTCACCTTCTTTGTATTATTCTTTTTTTTTACATTCTTCATATTCTACTTCTTCATCTTCTTCATCTTCTTCTTCTTCATCATATTCTTATTTGTGGCAGGCATTCCTGTAGTTGTTATCTATAAAAGGTTGGACATTACACCTTTCGTTCTGCCCGTCACAAAAGATTTACAACAGGATTTGTCCGCGTTCAGTTTGGCCTGCAGCAGCAGGTCTTTTCCAGGGGCACCACGAGGAGGAACGGACTCACCCCCATACACTGCTTAGTCATCTTCTGCTTATAATTTAGATATTATCTTTTGCTCTGATTTTTAGTCTTATGCTTAATGTTTTTCCGCTTTTTGTTCTGCAGCTTCTTGTATTTCTGCTTCTTGGTTTTCTGTCTCTTGTTCTTCTGCATCTTGGTGCTTGTCTTCTCTTCTTTGTCCTCTTGGTCAACTTCTTCAGGGTCATCTTCTTGGTCTTCTTCGGGGTGGTCTTCAGGGTCGTCGTCTTCGGGGGTCCTTGTCTTCGGGGTCCTCGTCTTCTTCGGGTTGGTCTTCTGGGTCCTCGTCTTCGGGGTCCTCGTCTTCTTCGGGGTGGTCTTCAGGGTCCTCGTCTTCTTCAGGGTGGTCTTCAGGGTCCTCGTCTTCTTCGGGGTGGTCTTCAGGGTCCTCATCTTCAGGGTCGTCGTCTTCGGGGTCCTCGTCTTCTTAGGGTTGGTCTTCAGGGTCCTCGTCTTCAGGGTCCTCGTCAGGGAGATCTAGAGTGATTACCAAGAACCATTTCAAAAAGCTTGAACTTGGAAATGTAGCAGAAGGTACAAGAAAGCTGAGGAACTACCGAGGACCAGCTGACGGTACTGGAACCCGGATGGGTAGCAGAAGGTACAAGAGCCAATGGAACTGCCGAAGACCAGCTGACGGTACTGGAACTCGGTTACTAAGCAGGAGGTACCTGTGCCAGAAAGCACTACCAAGGACAAGCAGACGTTGGTGGAACTTGGATACCGAGAAGGAGGCACCTAATCCAAAGGCACTGCCGAGAACCAGCTGACGGTACTGGAACCCGGATGGGTAGCAGAAGGTACCCATGTAAAAAAAAGTTCAAGGCCGCGAGCCGGCCGCAGTTACCAAAACCCACAGTCCTACAGGGGATGCTTGTCCTATTGGCACTATGGAACCAGCCTTCATTGCCAGATCCCGCAGCCCACATAGGAGTCACCTAAACTGCAGGCACCATAGAGTCGGCTAACCCGACCGCAACACGACAGGACAACACATTGGAGGCAAAGTGACGTTGACACTACCCGGAAACAACTGGCGTGCTGGAACCAGGCTGGGCAGGAGGGAGTACCCGTGCCAAAGTCACTGCCGAGAACCATCTGACGGTACTGGAACCCGGATGGGTAGCAGAAGGTACAAGAGCCAATGGAACTGCCGAAGACCAGCTGACTGTACTGGAACTCGGTTACTAAGCAGGAGGTACCTGTGCCAGAAAGCACTACCAAGGACCAGCAGACGTTGGTGGAACTTGGATACCGAGAAGAAGGCACCTAATCCAAAGGCACTGCCGAGAACCAGCTGACGGTACTGGAACCCGGATGGGTAGCAGAAGGTACCCATGTAAAAAAAAGTTCAAGGCCGCGAGCCGGCCGCAGTTACCAAAACCCACAGTCCTACAGGGGGTGCTTGTCCTATTGGCACTATGGAACCAGCCTTCATTGCCAGATCCCGCAGCCCACATAGGAGTCACCTAAACTGCAGGCACCATAGAGTCGGCTAACCCGACCGCAACACGACAGGACAACGCATTGGAGGCAAAGTGACGTTGACACTACCCGGAAACAGCTGGCGTGCTGGAACCAGGCTGGGCAGGAGGGAGTAGCCGTGCCAAAGTCACTGCCGAGAACCAGCTGACGGTACTGGAACCCGGATGGGTAGCAGAAGGTACAAGAGCCAATGGAACTGCCGAGAACCAGCTGGCGGTGCTGGAACCCAGGGTAAATACTAAAAACAGAGTGGAGCCAGAGGTGTAATTGGAGCAAGTTTTAAATCCATAGTACAGTGGATGTGGACAAAGCAGGAGAATTTGCCGGACACACAGCTGGGGATCAGCTGACGTTACTGAACCCCAATAACACTGGAGCAAGCGTTGACTGTGCAGACGGCACTTCTGAGCAGCAACTAGTGGTATTGGAGCCCAGGGTAAATACTAAAAACGGAGGAGCCAGAGGTGTATTTGGAGGAGGTTTTAAATCCGTAGTACAGTGGATGTGGATAAAGCAGGAGAATTTGCCGGACACACAGCTGGGGATCAGCTGACGTTACTGAACCCCAATAACACTGGAGCAAGCGTTGACTGTGCAGACGGCACTTCTGAGCAGCAACTAGCGGTATTGGAGCCCAGGGTAAATACTGAAAACAGAGGAGCCAGAGATGTAATTGGAGAAACTTTCAAATCTGTAGTAGTGAGAATGTGGACAGAGCAGGAGAAATTGCAGTCCGCACAGCTGGGGAACAGCTGACGTTACTGAACCCCAATAACACGGCAGCAAGTGTTGACTGTGCAGACGGCACTTCCGACCGCCAACTGGCGGTGTTGTAGCTCAGGGATAATACTGAAAACAGAGGAACAAGAGGTGTAATTGGAGAAACTTTCAAATCTGTAGTAGTGAGAATGTGGACAGAGCAGGAGAAATTGCCGTCCGCACAGCAGGGGAACAGCTGACGTTACTGAACCCCAATAACACGGCAGCAAGTGTTGACTGTGCAGACGGCACTTCCGAGCGCTAACTGGCGGTGTTGTAGCTCAGGGATAATACTGAAAACAGAGGAGCCAGAGATGTAATAGGAGAAACTTTCAAATCTGCAGTAGTGAGAATGTGGACAGAGCAGGAGAAATTGCCGTCCGCACAGCAGGGGAACAGCTGACGTTACTGAACCCCAATAACACGGCAGCAAGTGTTGACTGTGCAGACGGCACTTCCGAGCGCCAACTGGCGGTGTTGTAGCTCAGGGATAATACTGAAAACAGAGGAGCCAGAGGTGTAATTGGAGAAACTTTCAAATCTGTAGTAGTGAGAATGTGGACAGAGCAGGAGAAATTGCCATCCACACAGCAGGGGAACAGCTGACGTTACTGAACCCCAATAACACGGCAGCAAGTGTTGACTGTGCAGACTGCACTTCCGAGCGCCAACTGGCGGTGTTGGAGCTCAGGGATAATACTGAAAACAGAGGAGCCAGAGGTGTAATTGGAGAAACTTTCAAATCTGTAGTAGTGAGAATGTGGACAGAGCAGGAGAAATTGCCGTCCGCACAGCAGGGGAACAGCTGACGTTACTGAACCCCAATAACACGGCAGCAAGTGTTGACTGTGCAGACGGCACTTCCGAGCGCCAACTGGCGGTGTTGTAGCTCAGGGATAATACTGAAAACAGAGGAGCCAGAGGTGTAATTGGAGAAACTTTCAAATCTGTAGTAGTGAGAATGTGGACAGAGCAGGAGAAATTGCCGTCCGCACAGCAGGGGAACAGCTGACGTTACTGAACCCCAATAACACGGCAGCAAGTGTTGACTGTGCAGACGGCACTTCCGAGCGCCAACTGGCGGTGTTGTAGCTCAGGGATAATACTGAAAACAGAGGAGCCAGAGATGTAATTGGAGAAACTTTCAAATCTGTAGTAGTGAGAATGTGGACAGAGCAGGAGAAATTGCCGTCCGCACAGCAGGGGAACAGCTGACGTTACTGAACCCCAATAACACGGCAGCAAGTGTTGACTGTGCAGACGGCACTTCCGAGCGCCTACTGGCGGTGTTGGAGCTCAGGGATAATACTGAAAACAGAGGAGCCAGAGGTGTAATTGGAGAAACTTTCAAATCTGTAGTAGTGAGAATGTGGACAGAGCAGGAGAAATTGCAGTCCGCACAGCAGGGGAACAGCTGACGTTACTGAACCCCAATAACACGGCAGCAAGTGTTGACTGTGCAGACGGCACTTCCGACCGCCAACTGGCGGTGTTGTAGCTCAGGGATAATACTGAAAACAGAGGAGCCAGAGGTGTAATTGGAGAAACTTTCAAATCTGTAGTAGTGAGAATGTGGACAGAGCAGGAGAAATTGCCGTCCGCACAGCAGGGGAACAGCTGACGTTACTGAACCCCAATAACACGGCAGCAAGTGTTGACTGTGCAGACGGCACTTCCGAGCGCCAACTGGCGGTGTTGTAGCTCAGGGATAATACTGAAAACAGAGGAGCCAGAGATGTAATTGGAGAAACTTTCAAATCTGTAGTAGTGAGAATGTGGACAGAGCAGGAGAAATTGCCGTCCGCACAGCAGGGGAACAGCTGACGTTACTGAACCCCAATAACACGGCAGCAAGTGTTGACTGTGCAGACGGCACTTCCGAGCGCCTACTGGCGGTGTTGGAGCTCAGGGATAATACTGAAAACAGAGGAGCCAGAGGTGTAATTGTAGAAACTTTCAAATCTGTAGTAGTGAGAATGTGGACAGAGCAGGAGAAATTGCAGTCCGCACAGCAGGGGAACAGCTGACGTTACTGAACCCCAATAACACGGCAGCAAGTGTTGACTGTGCAGACGGCACTTCCGACCGCCAACTGGCGGTGTTGTAGCTCAGGGATAATACTGAAAACAGAGGAGCCAGAGATGTAATTGGAGAAACTTTCAAATCTGTAGTAGTGAGAATGTGGACAGAGCAGGAGAAATTGCCGTCCGCACAGCAGGGGAACAGCTGACGTTACTGAACCCCAATAACACGGCAGCAAGTGTTGACTGTGCAGATGGCACTTCCGAGCGCCAACTGGCGGTGTTGTAGCTCAGGGATAATACTGAAAACAGAGGAGCCAGAGGTGTAATTGGAGAAACTTTCAAATCTGTAGTAGCGAGAATGTGGACAGAGCAGGAGAAATTACCGTCCGCACAGCAGGGGAACAGCTGACGTTACTGAACCCCAATAACACGGCAGCAAGTGTTGACTGTGCAGACGGCACTTCCGAGCTCCAACTGGCGGTGTTGTAGCTCAGGGATAATACTGAAAACAGAGGAGCCAGAGGTGTAATTGGAGAAACTTTCAAATCTGTAGTAGTGAGAATGTGGACAGAGCAGAAGAAATTGCCGTCCGCACAGCAGGGGAACAGCTGACGTTACTGAACCCCAATAACACGGCAGCAAGTGTTGACTGTGCAGAGGGCACTTCCGAGCGCCAACTGGCGGTGTTGTAGCTCAGGGATAATACTGAAAACAGAGGAGCCAGAGGTGTAATTGGAGAAACTTTCAAATCTGAAGTAGTGAGAATGTGGACAGAGCAGGAGAAATTGCCGTCCGCACAGCAGGGGAACAGCTGACGTTACTGAACCCCAATAACACGGCAGCAAGTGTTGACTGTGCAGACGGCACTTCCGAGCTCCAACTGGCGGTGTTGTAGCTCAGGGATAATACTGAAAACAGAGGAGCCAGAGGTGTAATTGGAGAAACTTTCAAATCTGAAGTAGTGAGAATGTGGACAGAGCAGGAGAAATTGCCGTCCGCACAGCAGGGGAACAGCTGACGTTACTGAACCCCAATAACACGGCAGCAAGTGTTGACTGTGCAGACGGCACTTCCGAGCGCCAACTGGCGGTGTTGTAGCTCAGGGATAATACTGAAAACAGAGGAGCCAGAGGTGTAATTGGAGAAACTTTCAAATCTGTAGTAGTGAGAATGTGGACAGAGCAGGAGAAATTGCCGTCCGCACAGCAGGGGAACAGCTGACGTTACTGAACCCCAATAACACGGCAGCAAGTGTTGACTGTGCAGACGGCACTTCCGAGCGCCAACTGGCGGTGTTGGAGCTCAGGGATTACAGTTCAGGTGGTAGAAACATGAACAGAACAGGAGACCTGGATACTGTTGCCAACCAATTATTTATTCTGGAAGAGGACTGGCAAATTCATGAGAGATCCAGGCCTTGTTCATTTTGAGAAAAGTAAGCCGGTCAACGTTATCGGAGGATAGTCGCATGCGACGGTCTGTTAGTACACCACCTGCGGCACTAAAGACGCGTTCCGATAATACACTAGCAGCAGGGCAAGCTAGCACCTCCAATGCATACTGACTAAGCTCTGGCCATGTATCCAGCTTACAGACCCAAAACTTGAAGGGAGAAGAGCCGTCTGGGAGTACACTAAGAGGGCAAGACATGTAGTCTGTCACCATCTGACGGAAACGTTGCCTCCTGCTGACTGGAGCCATCTGTGATGGTGTAGACATTTGTGGCGGCGGGGACACAAAACTTTGCCACATTTCGGCCATACTGGTCTTGCCTTGTGCTGAGGCGCTGCTTCTGCTCCCTCTTTGTGCAGAGCTTCCTCCACTGCCTCGACACACTGAGCTGCTTTGTAAAGCACTAGCAGCACTGCTCTCGGTCTGAATGGAGAACATGATGGAATGCACCAGTGCGTCTTGGTACTCCCGCATTTTACGCTCCCGGTTCAACGGTGTTATGAGGCTTTGTAAGTTGTCCCGGTAGCGAGGATCTAGGAGGGTGGACACCCAATAATCAGCCGTGTTGAGAATGTGGGCGATGCGGCGGTCATTTCTCAGGCACTGCAGCATGAAATCAACCATGTGCTGCAGACTGCCAACTGGCCAAGAAACACTGTCCCCTGCTTGAGGCGTGATCTCTGCCTGCTCTGCATCACCCCACCCTCGCTCTAGATACTGACTACTAGAGCATTGTGTACCTCCCTCCTCTGGACAGATGTCTTCCTCATCCATTGACTCCTCCTCATCCTCCTCACAAAAATGTCCCCTGCCTAGGCCTTTGTGAGGAACCACGTTGCGCAGACTGTAGAGAAGCAGATGGCATTTGTGACTCCTCATCCTCCACCTCTTCCAAAACCTCGTCCCTTAGTGCTTGCAGTGTTTTTTCAAGCAGGCAGATAAGGGGGATAGTCATGCTGACTAGTGCATCATCTGCACTCGCCATCCGCGTGGAATAATCGAAGGCACGCAAAGCATGGCAAATGTCCTTCATAGAGGCCCACTCAGTGGTGGTGAAGTGTGAACGGCGCGCACTGCGACTTGTTTGCGCCTGCTGCAGCTGGTACTCCATTACTGCTGCCTGCTGCTCACACAACCTCTCCAACATATGTAACGTTGAATTCCACCTGGTGGGTAGGTCACATATGATGCGATGTTCCGGAAGACGTAATCGGCGCTGCAGAGCTGCAATGCGTGATCTTGCATTGCTGGAACGCCGCAAGTGAGCGCACTCTATGCGGACCTTGTGAAGCAGTGCATCAAGATCCGGATAGTCCCTCAAAAAACTCTGCACGACCAAGTTGAGCACATGTGCCAGACATGGGATGTGATTGAGGTTGCCTAGGCCCAGAGCTGCCACCAGATTTCGGCCATTGTCACACACTACCATGCCTGGCTGGAGATTCGCTGGCACAAACCACACGTCGCTCTGCTGCTTGATGGCATTCCAGAGCTCCTGCACTGTGTGGCTTCGATTCCCCAAAGAAATTAATTTTAATACGGCCTGTTGACGTTTGGCCACGGCTGTGCTCATATCGGTCATCATAACAGGTAAACGTTCACGGGTCGATGTGGAGGTAGACCGTGACGGCTCCTGCAGCGCTGATTCAGAGGAACTGGAGTATGAGGAGGAGTCAATGTGTACAGACTGGATTCCTGCAATCCTTGGAGTTGGCAGAACACGTACAGCGCCACTCTCAAGATTTGTACCCGGCTCCACAACATTTACCCAATGGGCAGTGAGGGAAAGGTATCGTCCCTGTCCATGCTTACTGGTCCACGCATCGGTGGTCAGGTGGACCTTGCTACTGACGGCGTTTTGTAGCGCATGTTTAATTTTTCCCTCCACATGATGTTGCAGGGCAGGGACGGCTTGCCTGCTGAAATAAAAGCGGCTGGGCACGTTGTATTGTGGGACTGCCAATGCCATAAAGTTACGGAATGTGTCAGTCTCCACCAGCCTGAATGATAGCATTTCAAGGGCCAGTAGTTTAGCAATGCCAGCATTCAGAGCCTGTGCTCGGGGGTGGTTTGCCGAGTATGGGCGCCTTTTCTCCCATGCCTGTGCTAACGATGGCTGTAGACTGGCCTGGGAGTGTGAGGATGACTGGGAAAGTGGTGCTGTGGGTGGAATTACACTGTGTCTCTGTACAACAGTGCCAGAGATTCTTCCATGGCGATCCTGTGAGGAAGCCGAACCAGCTGTGTGTGAGCTGGAGGAAGAGGCTACAACACGAGCTGAAGAGGTGGTAGGTGGCGCTGTAGGTTGGCCTAGGTCTTCAGTGTGTTTTTGTAACTCCACCACGTGCTTGGTCCGCACATGTTTCCACATATTTGTGGTATTGAGGTTGCTGACACTTTTCCCTCTTTTCACCTTCTGATTACACAGCTTGCATTTGACAAAGCAAATGTCATCTGCAACTGTGTCAAAAAAGGACCAGGCACTGCAAGTCTTGGGAGCGCCCGCTTTGGATTTTGGAAGAGCCATGCTCCTAATGGGTGCCGAAGTGGAGGCTACAGGCAACCAAGTCTGCCCCCTCCCTCTCCCTCCTTTTTGGGCCGTTCGGGGAATCTCTTCCTCAGAGCTGCTCCCACCACCTTCCTGTCCCTCACGCCATGATGGGTCAAGGACCTCATCATCTACACCACCCTCTTCAAACAACTGCTTCTCCTGGGTAGTCTCGACAGCACAGTACGCACCAGAAAGTGGCACCTGAGTCTCATCATCAGATGCGTACTGAGGTGTGCTGCTGACCATAGGCACTGGCCCACCCGCCTCTTCAGATTCAGAGAGACAAAACGGTTGCGCATCACTGCATACTACCTCTTCTTCAAATTCTAGAATTCTGCTTGGCTGGCCCCCTCTTTCCAAGCCAAGAGATTCAGAGAACAGAAGTAGAGATGGCTCCTGTCCAGGGCTCTCTGACTGCCTGGGCAATTTGGCAGGTGGTGAAAAGACAGATGGGTGCTCTTCAGTGCTCAGGACCTGAGAGGATCTGGAACTAATTGAAGTCGATGCGTTAGCTGCCATCCATCCGACAACGGCTTCAATTTGGTCCTCGCGCAGCAGTGGGGTACGACTAGCTCCTACAAAGCTGCGCATAAAGGACTGTTCCCTGGTAAAACTGTGGGATGCTGAGTCACTGGTGCCCGCAGCAGGCACAGAATCCCCACGTCCTCTCCCTGCAGGCACAGAATCCTCACGTCCTCTCCCTGCAGAAACTCCACGCCCACGCCCACAACCACATGCCTTACTCCCTGCCTTCTTCATTTTGGTAGACTGATAAAGATAGGCAGAAAAGTACTAAGGGCTTAGTGTGCTTATTCCTGAACAGCTGCTAACAGGTATAAGAAACACTAATTTTATAAAGTGTGGACTAGACTTTAATATGAGCTAATGTGGCCTACACAACTGTAAAGTGGAGTGTTTGGTGAACTTTATTTAGGTTTTTTTTGTCACAAAAAGACACTGGATGTGCCTAAAGATGTAATAACGATAGTATCACAAACTTTTTGTAGCTATTACAATGTAGGAAGGTAACCTACAATGCAATAGATGAAAAACCAAGCAATGTGAACTGAGGTCTAAGATGGTAGACATGCAAGAATTAGGAGCATGTTCACACTAGCAAAAAGAAGCAAAACCTACAAAAGACAAAAGACAAAAATATATCTCATACCCTACCATCATTATATATAAATGTAAAGCAAAGTTGCATAATAAATATAGGGTACTTAGTGAACTATTTTTGATCAAAAAAAGTATACAAGCCGTCTCACCAGCGGCAAGGTGACCCTAAATTGGGACGGTACCTATACTGCCTATATTAAAAACCTTACTGTATATCAAAGTTGAAGTAATGCATATAAAAGGGTAGACAAATAGGACCGGGTCCCAACTCCAGACCACCCAGGCCCGTGGTAAGCTACATATATACCAGTCAGCTCAACAAAGGGGATGCCACACCCTTAAATTGCACAGAATGCAAACAAGATAAAAAACCAAGCAATGTGAACTGAGGTCTAAGATGGTAGACATGCAAGAATTAGGAGCATGTTCACACTAGCAAAAAGAATCAAAAGCTACAAAAGACAAAAGACAAAAGACAAAAATATATCTCATACCCTACCATCATTATATATAAATGTAAAGCAAAGTTGCATAATAAATATAGGGTACTTAGTGAACTATTTTTGATCAAAAAAAGTATACAAGCCGTCCCACCAGCGGCAAGGTGACCCTAAATTGGGACGGTACCTATACTGCCTATATTAAAAACCTTACTGTATATCAAAGTTGAAGTAATGCATATAAAAGGGTAGACAAATAGGACCGGGTCCCAACTCCAGACCACAATTTAAGGGTGTGGCATCCCCTTTGTTGAGCTGACTGGTATATATGTAGCTTACCACGGGCCTGGGTGGTCTGGAGTTGGGACCCGGTCCTATTTGTCTACCCTTTTATATGCATTACTTCAACTTTGATATACAGTAAGGTTTTTAATATAGGCAGTATAGGTACCGTCCCAATTTAGGGTCACCTTGCCGCTGGTGGGACGGCTTGTATACTTTTTTTGATCAAAAATAGTTCACTAAGTACCCTATATTTATTATGCAACTTTGCTTTACATTTATATATAATGATGGTAGGGTATGAGATATATTTTTGTCTTTTGTCTTTTGTAGGTTTTGCTTCTTTTTGCTAGTGTGAACATGCTCCTAATTCTTGCATGTCTACCATCTTAGACCTCAGTTCACATTGCTTGGTTTTTTATCTTGTTTGCATTCTGTGCAATTTAAGGGTGTGGCATCCCCTTTGTTGAGCTGACTGGTATATATGTAGCTTACCACGGGCCTGGGTGGTCTGGAGTTGGGACCCGGTCCTATTTGTCTACCCTTTTATATGCATTACTTCAACTTTGATATACAGTAAGGTTTTTAATATAGGCAGTATAGGTACCGTCCCAATTTAGGGTCACCTTGCCGCTGGTGGGACGGCTTGTATACTTTTTTTGATCAAAAATAGTTCACTAAGTACCCTATATTTATTATGCAACTTTGCTTTACATTTATATATAATGATGGTAGGGTATGAGATATATTTTTGTCTTTTGTCTTTTGTAGGTTTTGCTTCTTTTTGCTAGTGTGAACATGCTCCTAATTCTTGCATGTCTACCATCTTAGACCTCAGTTCACATTGCTTGGTTTTTTATCTTGTTTGCATTCTGTGCAATTTAAGGGTGTGGCATCCCCTTTGTTGAGCTGACTGGTATATATGTAGCTTACCACGGGCCTGGGTGGTCTGGAGTTGGGACCCGGTCCTATTTGTCTACCCTTTTATATGCATTACTTCAACTTTGATATACAGTAAGGTTTTTAATATAGGCAGTATAGGTACCGTCCCAATTTAGGGTCACCTTGCCGCTGGTGGGACGGCTTGTATACTTTTTTTGATCAAAAATAGTTCACTAAGTACCCTATATTTATTATGCAACTTTGCTTTACATTTATATATAATGATGGTAGGGTATGAGATATATTTTTGTCTTTTGTCTTTTGTAGGTTTTGCTTCTTTTTGCTAGTGTGAACATGCTCCTAATTCTTGCATGTCTACCATCTTAGACCTCAGTTCACATTGCTTGGTTTTTTATCTTGTTTGCATTCTGTGCAATTTAAGGGTGTGGCATCCCCTTTGTTGAGCTGACTGGTATATATGTAGCTTACCACGGGCCTGGGTGGTCTGGAGTTGGGACCCGGTCCTATTTGTCTACCCTTTTATATGCATTACTTCAACTTTGATATACAGTAAGGTTTTTAATATAGGCAGTATAGGTACCGTCCCAATTTAGGGTCACCTTGCCGCTGGTGGGACGGCTTGTATACTTTTTTCAATGCAATAGATGAGGCTGCAAAAAATCGGCTAATACTAATTTGGCTGGGGCTGCAGGGCCCAATGCTGCAGAAAGGCTCCTCTATCTACTCCTATATAGTGTGTTTGGAACCAATTTAGCTGAATACGGATGGAACCACCACACTAATAGGAGATATCAGGAAAAATTATGAATTGGCAAAAAAGGACAATGTATGAGGCAGTGACACACACTGAGTGCACTACAACCAGACGTGGTTGAAGCACACACTACAGGGTGAGCTGCACTCACACACCAGACCTTGCAGACAGCGGTGAACAGCACAGAGAACTGTGCACTAGCGCTGCAAGGCACAGCGATTTATAAAGTAGCTTGGGTAAAGCAGAATAGACCAAATAGGTAGCTAAAACTGTCCCTCAGAACAACAGCGTCCTATCCCTAACTGAATTCACAGCAGAGTGAGCTCAAAATGGCGGCGGCGGCTTTTATAGCGCATCATGACATCATTTCAGCAGCCAATCACAGCCATGCCATTAGTTAAGATGCCTACATGCCTAACAGGATGTGCCCACACGTCTTAGGATCCTCATTGGCTGAATAAAATGAAAATGGCTCATTGCATTATGGGAACTTCCGATTCCGGTATACGATATTGCAAAAGTATCGGAATTAAGTATCGGAATTCCGATACCACGAATATCGGCCGATACCCGATATTTCCGTATCGGAATGCTCAACACTACTCCCGAGTCTTTGTTAACATGGACCAGAAACAAATTATTTTTGGGAAGTTTTTCAAATGGTCCAACAAATGTTATACATAGAAGTCAATATGGGAATGTGAGATGGTTGGATAAGAATTTTGTTTTTTCTCTAGATAATCCATTTCCTAAGGATTCTAGACTTTACCAATGTTGCGTTTTAACTAAAAATAATTAAAAACAATGCAAAGATGTAAATGTAAATGTTTGGTCAGCAGTAGATAATGTATGTACACAGACAAGGTTTCAACCATCTACTCCTTTCCAAATCAATCAATTCCAATCTAAACCTCTATTAAGGGATGGAGTGTTGATGACTATAGTCTGGACTTTTGATATGTCTAACTTGAAAATCTCATCCAGATATCCCAAATGTCAATCACATCTCATCAACATGGAGATGGAAATAGAACAATGGTTTGGGAAAAGATCTTCAACACATGTTAGAAGTAAGAGGGGGATATTAGAAGGTATTTTGGGGGGGATTAGGAACAGTGGGAAGTTTAATTAATACTATGGACATTCATACACTTAAATCAGATTTGGAAAATATTGGGTATATTGGAGGTAAAGGGGTAAAAATTAAGAAAAGTTTGAATCAACTCCTTGAAAAGATGGTTTTGAACACTGCTGCTGTGTTGGGATCTTCAGTGTCACATCTACAAGATGCTACTTTAGCTCTAATAGAAAGTGAACAGGAATCCCAAGTGGCCAGAGCATGTCTAGAAATTCAGATTGAATACTCCACCAATCTGAAAATGATTGCACAAGCATTGCAAAGTGGAATTACACCTTTAGGAATAATGAGAAATTTGCCTACAGAATATAATTTTGCATTAAATCATACAGATTTGTGGGTAAATACGTGGTTAGGATGTGAACAGAACATTTGTATGGGAACATCACTAATCCCAATATCGGGAAGAGAAGAAACCATGGTTCCTATAACTGTTCTGGGCATTCCTGTTAGTAATACACAATTACTATATTATCTATTACAGTACACAGATTTTGCATTTGATGGTACAAACACTGAACAATTAGACATTTTTTCATGGTTATAGTGGGTACAGAAAGTATTCAGACCCCTTTATATTTTTCACTCTTTGTTTCATTGCAGCCATTTGGTAAATTCTAAAAAGTTCATTTTTTTCTCATTAAAGTCCACTCTGCACCCCATCTTGACTGAAAAAAAAACAGACATGTAGAAATTTTTGCAAATTTATTAGAGTTTGCTCAAAAACACATGAAGGACTCCCAGACTATGAGGAAAAAGATTCTCTGGTCTGATGAGATGAAGATAAAACTTTTTGGTGATAATTCTAAGCGGTATGTGTGGAGAAAACCAGGCACTGCTCATCACCTGCCTAATACAATCCCAACAGTGAAACATGGTGGTGACAGCATCATGCTATGGGGGTGTTTTTCAGCTGTAGGGACAGGATGACTGGTTGCAATCGAAGGAAACATGAATGCGGCCAAGTACAGAGATATCCTGGATGAAAATCTCTTCTAGAGTGCTCTGGAACTCAGACTTGGCCGAAGGTTCACCTTCCAACAAGACAATGACCCTAAGCACACAGCTAAAATAACAAAGGAGTGGCTTCAGAACAACTCTGTGACCATTCTTGACTGGCCCAGCCAGAGCCCTGACCTAAACCCAATTGAGCATCTTTGGAGAGACCTGAAAATGGCTGTCCACCAACGTTTACCATTCATCCTGATGGAACTGGAGAGGATCTGCAAGGAAAAATGGCAGAGGATCCCAAAATGCAGGTGTGAAAAACTTGTTGCATCTTTTCCAAGAAGACTCATGGCTGTACTAGCTGAAAAGGGTGCTTCTACTCAATACTGCGCAAAGGGTCTGAATACTTATGAACATGTGATATTTCATTTTTTCTTTTTTAATAAATTTGCAAAACTGTCTGTATTTCTGTTTTTTTTTCAGTCAAGATGGGGTGCAGAGTGTACTTTAAAAAAATTAACTTTTTAGAATTCTCCAAATGGCTGCAATGAAACAAAGAATTAAAAATGTAAAAGGGTCTGAATACTTTCCGTACCCACTGTACATTTTGTTTCTAAGGTAATGTGTCTACCTGGACAGGATAAAGTCATTTATAACTCATGTTTCCATAATCATACCTCATGTCATGCCAGAGTTGAGAATGTGCACACGATACATGACTTGGTGACCCCAATAAGCTTGAACAAAATTTGTTTCCAAGTTATATCAGAAAATGAAGTTGTTTCTGCATTCTTCTCCTCTTGTGTACATGCTGAAAATCTGACAATAGGTTTATATTGTATTCAGGGAAATGTGAAAAATATCTCCAAGTAGGTAGGAAGTATTAATATTACATCAATAGGGACAAGAAATCTGAAAATCCTTTCAATACAGTTCAATTTGTGCCAAATAAATAATTTTCCTTGGAATATGTGGACAAATGAGATAAAGAAAGACAAAGGTTTGTTAACAAAACAACTAAAAGAAGCTGAAATTGTATTCAGACATCAACAAGGTCATTTAGATGATATTGAACATGAATGGACAAGTATCTCAGGCTCATCTTGGTGGAAAAATCTAGGAAGATCAGTAACTAGTTGGTCACAGTCTTCAGCGAAAATGGCTGCAGGAAATGTATTAACAAATCCGATCATAATCATATTTATTTGGATCTTGCTGTGTATTGTTAATCAGATTTTTATCATGTGTAAAATTAAGAAAATATACAAAAAAATAAAGACAGAAATGAAAAAGGAAGATGATATTTTAAGAGAAATGTTAAAAAGAAAAAATATAACTTTTTGAGTGAATTTTTATTTTTAATTTAGAAGATTTTTGGGAACTCAGATGACATTCAATACAGGTGTCGATACAAGGTTTTCAGAATAAAGAATGAATGTGATACGAATGGTGAGAGAATGAGTTTAGGATTGATTATGATATTTTTTAAATCATAATCGGGGGGACTGTAAAATATTAATTTCTTATGATAGAAAAATATATATACATAAGCTTTAACATGCTTAGGCTCTAACCATGCTTAGATTCAAATATAGACAAAGACTGCAGTTATTCTGGGACCTTGGTAGAAACACCTGTTCAGTTTGTCAAACCTATAGGACTCTTGTCTATATGGGTTATTTGGGTATAACTAATGATCCTTAAAGGTCACTAGCCATATGTTTAAAATATACCAACATGAGGTGATGTGCACGTAGCCAAAATGCGTATGTCACAAGCTACTAGTTTTGTTCTAATATGATAGAAGCTACTAATATATCAGCAAGTCGCCATATTGGGTTATGAAACTGTAAAAATATTCTCCAATGTATGTCTATGAGGCGAGATGGTATATAAGGAGAGCCGGACATGAATGGGGGAGATCACTCATTCCTCGAGTATCTCCAACACGGATCATGCTTCTATACTGGATACGTAAGAACCTATAATTGTTTCCTTTCTCTCTTCTAACCTGATTCTTCTTTTTGCGTGCTATGAACTATATTTCTTCATTTTTGTAATCACTTTTGAATGAACATTAAATAAGCTTTTGTTTTATCCACACAATTCAAGATTGTTTTCCTCTCTATTCTCACCGTACTCTTACCTAAAGTAAGGAAGTGTTAGTTTTCCTAACACCAACCAACAACCTTTTCACACTGCTCTGGCTTCAAGAGTGGTATTACGCGGCCCCCTAGAAATTGGGACAGGAAGGTAGTTTGACATGATGTGGGTGCCTGTTGTGCTCCCTCAGCAGGCTCAGTTTCATGTTGCCCACGGCCTCGGCGTGCATGTCCACTTCCCCCTCCCTTGTCACGCGCCTTGCCCATTTTAAATGGAGTTTAATATTTGTCACGTTGCCAAAAATGTCTGTATTATTACCGCTGTAATATAGGATCACGTCTGACCTGGGAGTCAGAGATGCTTCCAGTGGTCTTCCCCATGCTGTTCCCAAGTCTTTTCAGCACTGTATGGATGTGTCTGATCATATCTCACACACCACATGGCCAGATAAGGTTGTAAAATGTTATTTACTGGTGAATGTATTTTTCACAGTTGAAAGCAATGCAAAAGTGCAAAAATGCATCAAAAACGCTGTGTGTGAACATAGCTGAAGGTGTGGAGGAGTATTTTTGTTTTTGGTTATTTATTTTGCCTTATATACAAGCCATTAACCTGGAAAGGATGTTCCTTAACATATTTCCCAGGAAAATCCATTTTGGTTTCATTTTTGTATGTTTTATTGTGAGTCCGTAAAAGTGGCGTAATACTCTGACAACGTTGTTGACAGCAGTGAGCGGCTCTGCTACATCCACACTGTAAACCCCTCCTGACCCCACACATAAATTTCAGCTCATCCAGCACCATGACAACCAGCACAGCAGAGTCCTGCATCCACTGAGGCCCCTGATCATGTGACCCCTGACTCCTCCCCTCCTGTGACCTCATCACAGGTCCTGTGCGCACAGAACAGCCATATATTTGGTGGCGGCTCTGCAGGTGGAGGTATGTGGAGATCCCCCATTACTGGGCGCAGGGGGCATTAACCCCTTCAGCACGGAGACTCTTTTGGGGTCTTGTGTTGCCCCTTTATAAGAATCATAAGGTTTTGTTCTGTTTCCTGTAATAGATACATACGACCCAACTATGGAGACAGGAAGGGAGGAAACATATTGTTCTCATAGTACAGGACCCCGTTACTGGCCCCACAGTGTAATGCCCCCATTATTCCCCTTATGCAGGATGTATGATGCCCCCCACAGTGTAATGCTCCCATTATGCCCCTTATGCAGTATGTATGATGCCCCCACACAGTGTAATGCCCCCATTATGCCCCTTATGCAGTATGTATGATGCCCCCACACAGTGTAATGCCCCCATTATGCCCCTTATGCAGGATGTATGATGCCCCCACACAGTGTAATGCCCCCATTATGCCCCTTATGCAGGATGTATGATGCCCCCACACAGTGTAATGCCCCCATTATGCCCCTTATGCAGGATGTATGATGCCCCCACACAGTGTAATGCCCCCATTATGCCCCTTATGCAGTATATATGATGCCCCCACATAGTATAATGTTCCCACAGTACCGCCTGAGGTAATGCAGTTGGAATAAGTCCTCTGGAATTTGTTTTCCCTCTGCCTGCTCCCCTCCATGTATACCCTCGAGCATGTATACATGCATGTAGGGGAGCAGGCTTTACTAGATATCGAGGCTTTGTACAGTAATATACCGCATGAGGATGATATCAGAGGAGTAAGACATTTCTTGAAATCGAGATCAATAGAGTGTAGCAGAAATAATGACTTCATGGAGAATCTTCTTAAATACACTCTTGTTCATAAGTTCTTTCTTTTTGACAGGAAGTTCTTCACCAGCTCAGGGGTACTGCGATGGGGAGCCCCTGTGCCCCATCATATGCTAATCTAGGTTTGAGCTGATGGGAGGAAACCACAATATTCAGGGATGATTATAAGTGGTGGCATCCATATATTGGGGTATGGTATAGATATATTCAGGACAATTTTATCTTCTGGTCAGAGACGAGTGAACAATTTCTTGAATTTGTCAGGGAAATCAACATCAATAGAGTGGGCCTTAGATTTACATCAGAGGTTAATTATAACCAGTTGCCTTTCCTGGATGTACTAATCAAGAAATAACGGGATGGGACCCTAGGGACACTCATCTACCCTAAACCTACAAGCACTAATAAACTATTGAAGTGGGATAGTCACCACCCCATCCCCCAAAAAAAGGAATACCCAAGGGACAATTTTTACAGTTGAGAAGGAACTGTTCTAATGTCACAGATTTTAATATACAGGCAATAGACATGAACACCAAATTCAAGGAAAAAGGTATCCACAATACATTTTGAATTTCACACAGTTGTTTGCAGAAAAACGGGAGAGACAGACACTCCTCCATACCTAACCAAGAGAGCAAGAAAAAGATGGGATAACACAAGTAATAGGAACTTGTGACAATCAGAGTGACCGTATCTTTAATATCCTCAGAAAACACTGGGATATACTTGTGGTGGACCCGGACCTGAGGGTGCTGTGTGATCTACTCTCACAATAACTTTCAGAAAGGGTCGTTCAATTAGGGACCGTTTAGTGCATAGTTTCTATAAAAAACCTGCACCCAAGGGGACTTGCTTAGATAGAAGAGTTTGCGGTTTCTTTATATGTGGAGAACGTTGTACATGTAATTGGATGAGACCATGCAAATCTTTCTCGAGTTCCTCCTTTTTCTAGAAGGACTATTCCAACTGTAAAACCTCAGGACTTGCATATATGGCCACTTGCACCTGCCCCCTAGATTATGTATGCACGACCAAGAGTTAGTTAGTTAGGAGGGTGGGGGAGAGGGGCATTTGCGCGATACACGCCATGGTCAGGACATCCCATTAGCGAGACTCATGAACAGTGTACATAGATGTGAAACCGGAGACATCTCCTTTTGTATCATTGAGATGGTTAATCCCAACGTGAGAGGAGGTGATCACAATAGATGTATCCTCAAAAAGGAAAGTGAGTGGATTTTTAGACATTATTCACTAGCCACTAAGTGACTCAATGAGCAAATTTCCTATGCCTCTTTTGTGTGAATACAGCCCCATTCTGGATTACATTTTTGGATTTTATACTCTACCCATTGCTACTCAGTTCCCTGTGAATGAGGTTCACATATTGTTTTACTTCATCGAGATATCTGAGCTTCTATATCAGAATTATTTCTTATCAGTTATATCCCATGTAACGGGTCTGGGAGGTGGAACCACAGAGCAACTATACAAAGGGGCAGTCCTTGTAAGGAAGCGGGTGACACCCAGGGAAGGCGGGCAGGTAGTCACGGCAAGTGACAGGGACAGTCTCTGGGTAGAAGGGCAGGTAGTCACGGCAAGTGACAGGGACAGTCTCTGGGTAGAAGGACAGCAGGCAGGTGGCTGGTGAGCGCTTCCAGGTGAGCGGGCGAGAGTCTCTGGACAGGCAGGTGGTCACGGCAAGTGACGGCAGAACCTCCAGGTAGACTAGCAGACAGGTAGCAGGTGGATGCTCCCAGGTGAGCGGGCAAGAGTCTCTGGACAGGCAGGTGGTCACGGCAAGTGACGGCAGAGCCTCCAGGTAGACTAGCAGACAGGTAGCAGGTGGACGCTCCCAGGTGAGCGGGCAAGAGTCTCTGGACAGGCAGGTGGTCACGGCAAGTGACGGCAGAACCTCCAGGTAGGCTAGCAGGCAGGTAGCAGGTGAGCGCTCCCAGGTGAGCGGGCAAGAGTCTCTGGACAGGCAGGTGGTCACGGCAAGTGACGGCAGAGCCTCCAGGTAGGCTAGCAGGCAGGTAGCAGGTGAGCGCTCCCAGGTGAGCGGGCAAGAGTCTCTGGACAGGCAGGTGGTCACGGCAAGTGACGGCGGAGCCTCCAGGTAGGCTAACAGGCAGGTAGCAGGTGAGCGCTCCCAGGTGAGCGGACAGGCTGGTCCATAGACAGACTGACAGGTGTCGGAACGCAGACCGTCGGACCGCAGGCTTGCAAGCAGGTAAGCGGATATCAGACAGGTATCAAGCAGGTATCTGGCAGGTGACTGGCAGGTAACAGGCAGGAATCTGGCAGGTGACTGGCAGGTAACAAGCAGGAATCTGGCAGGTGACTGGCAGGTAACTGGTAACGGGACCTGAGGGCTGAAGCAGAGTGAAGGCTTTGCAACAACATTGCTCGGGCACCTCCATCTTGGAGGAGGTGCCTTATATATGGAGAGGTCCTCCGGCCATTGGCCGGGGACTCCTTAGAGCGGCGCGCGCGGCCCCTTTAAGAGAGGGGGAGCGCGCACACGCGCCCTAAGCACAGTGACCAGGGGAGGAGCGCGCGCTGCCAGCAGAGCGGGAGGAAGACGCCGGGCACGGAGCAGAGAGGTGAGAGGAACAGCGTCCCTGCCTAGCAGGAGGCAGGGACGCCGACGCTACAGTACCCCCCCCTTTAGGCCCCCCCTTTTTTAGGCCAGACAGAAATTTACCAAGGATGAGAGGGGCATGTATGTTCTCCCGGGGCTCCCATGTTCTCTCCTCAGGACCAAACCCCTTCCAATCTACTAGAAAAAAGGTCTTTCCTCTTACCCTTTTGGTGGCCAGAATGTTCTCTACCTCAAACTCGTTTTCAGCGGAAACCGGAGCAGGAGGCGTACCTGTAGACTTGGAAAAAGAGTTAAGTACCACGGGTTTGAGGAGAGATACATGGAAGGAGTTAGGGATCCGCAAGTTGGCCGGAAGTTTCAATTTATAGGCCACCGGGTTGATCTGTTTGATAACCTCCAGTGGGCCGATGAACCGAGGCCCTAACTTGTAGGAAGGAATCTTGAGCCGGACATACTTGGACGAGAGCCAGACTTTATCTCAGGATGGAATTGTGGAGGATCCAGGCGTTTTTTGTCAGCGTGTTTTTTCATCCGCTCGGATGACTGAAGGAGTGCGGATCAGGTACTCTGCCAAATGGAGGAAAATTTGCTAACGAGAGATTCCGCAGCCGGATTGTCCACCGAGGTGGAGACGGGAAATGGGATCCGAGGATGCTGACCGAAGACTACAAAAAACGGGGATTTGGAGGAAGATTCGCTCTCGTGATTATTGTAAGAGAATTCGGCCCATGGTAGGAGATCCACCCAGTCTGAATGGTGGGCATTAACGAAGTGCCGGAGGTAACTGGTCAGGATCTGATTGATCCGCTCCACTTGACCATTGGACTGTGGGTGGTAAGCGGAGGAGAAGTCCAGGGTGACGTCTAGCAGCTTACATGTGGCTCTCCAGAAGCGTGAGGTGAACTGAACCCCACGATCCGACACGATGTGGAGGGGCAGGCCATGGAGACGGAAGATGTGGCGGATAAAGTCTTTAGCCAGCTCGGGTGCAGACGGGAAGCCTGGCAGGGGAATGAAATGAGCCATTTTGGAAAAGCGGTCAGCGACCACCCAAATGACCGTACAACCGGCAGAGACAGGGAGATCTGTTATGAAGTCCATAGCTATATGCTGCCAGGGGGCAGCAGTTACTGGAAGAGGAAGAAGGCGACCAGCTGGCAGGTGTCTCGGAACCTTGTTGCGGGCGCAGGACACACAGGCAGAAACAAAGTCTATTACGTCCTTGTGCAGGGTAGGCCACCAGTAGAGCCGGGTAATAAGCTGGAGGGTCTTTTTCTGACCGGCGTGGCCAGCTAGCTTAGACGAGTGACCCCAGTGTAGGATCTTCTCCCGATCAGGTACCGTTACGAACGTCTTACCGGGAGGGAGACGATTTAGACTCACGGGGGCCACCTGCATTACTCTGGCGGGATCGATGATGTGTTTAGGCTCCTCCTCAAGATCAGACACCAGGAAGGATCGGGACAAGACGTCAGCTTTGATGTTTTTGTCAGCCGGGCGAAAATGAAGAACGAAATCAAAGCGGGCAAAAAACAAGGACCACCGGGCTTGGCGCGGGTTAAGTCTCTGGGCGTTCTGGAGATAGGCCAAGTTCTTGTGGTCTGTGTAAATTATTACCGGGTGAAGAGCCCCCTCGAGCAGGTAATGCCACTCCTCCAGTGCCAGCTTAATGGCCAATAATTCTCGGTCTCCTATAGAATAATTGCGCTCAGAAGAGGAGAAGAGTTTGGAGAAAAAGCCGCAGGTTACCATTCTTACGGAAGATGATTTTTGGGTAAGTACCGCCCCGGCTCCGGAGGAGGAAGCGTCAACTTCTAGGAAGAATTGTTTGTTGCCGTCCGGACGATGCAGCACCGGGGCGGAGGAGAAAGCCTGTTTTAAGGAAAGAAAGGCTTCCTCTGCTTCGGGCGGCCATTCTCTGGGATTAGTACCCTTACGGGTGAGCGCAGAGATAGGGGCAGTCCGGGAAGAGTAGTGCGGTATGAAGAGGCGGTAATAGTTGGCGAAGCCCAGGAACCGCTGAATAGCCTTCAACCCCTCTGGTCGGGGCCACTTCTGGATGGCAGACAGTTTCTCAGGATCCATTTGTAGGCCGGTCTGAGAGATTATGTAGCCCAGAAATGGAAGAGAGGTCTGCTCAAAGATGCACTTCTCATATTTAGCGTAGAGGTGGTTCTGCCTGAGCCTGAGCAGGGCCTGACGAACATCCCTCGGGTGAGTAGGAAGGTCCGGAGAGAAGACCAAGATGTCGTCCAGGTACACAACCACGCAGGAGTAGAGAAGGTCACGGAAGATGTCATTGACCAACTCTTGAAAGATGGCAGGAGCGTTACAGAGACCGAAGGGCATTACAAGGTACTCATAGTGGCCGTCCCGGGTGTTGAATGCCGTCTTCCACTCATCCCCCTGACGGATACGGACCAGGTTATACGCCCCACGGAGATCCAGTTTGGTGAAGATTCTAGCCCCCCTCAGACGGTCAAATAATTCAGCAATGAGCGGGAGGGGGTATTTATTCTTCACTGCAATCTGGTTAAGGCCTCTATAATCTATACATGGACGGAGTGAGCCGTCCTTCTTTTTGACGAAGAAGAAGCCTGCTCCCGCCGGGGAGGTAGATTTCCGAATAAATCCCCGGGCCAGATTCTCCTCAATATATTCTGACATGGACGGGGTCTCTGCAGCGGACAAAGGGTAGATACGCCCACGGGGAGGAGTAGAGCCGGGTATCAAGTCGATCGGGCAGTCGTATGGTCTATGAGGGGGTAATGTCTCTGCTTCTTTTTTATTGAAGACATCCGCATAAGACCAATAGGGAACCGGTAGACCGGGTAGATTGACTGGGGTAGGAGAAGGACGAGCAGGATGAACGGGAACTAGACAAGTCTTATGGCAGTCCTGTCCCCAGCGAAGGACTTCTCCGGTCTGCCATTCAAGCACGGGTGCATGTTTCTGGAGCCAAGGTAGGCCTAGCAAGAGTGCGTGAGAGAGTCCAGGCAGAACATGAAAGGAGATGCTCTCAGAATGCAGCATTCCCACCTGTAGAGTTAGAGATTCGGTGATGAGTTGGATGGGATGTGGTAAGAGGCCCCCATCCACGGCGGCCACAGATAAAGGTACGGCCAGAGGTTTGGTGGGAATACGGTATTTTTCTACCAGGGATTGAGAGATGAGATTTCCAGCAGCTCCTGAGTCAAGTTGAGCCAGTTCAAAATAGCGGTTCTCTCCGCAGATGATAGAGACTGACAGCATCAGGGATGGAGAGGGTTTACTTTTCTCTAGGGCGACCTCTCTGAGCGATCCTAGACACAGGCGTTTCCCGACCTCTCTGGGCAGGAACGGAACCGGTGCTCCTTACTGCCACAGTAGAAGCAGCTCCCCTCGGCACGGCGTAAGTCTTGACGGGTTTTGACCATCTTGGTCTGGTCGACCTGCATAGGTTCAGGTGAGTGTGCCTGGGGAGTAACGGAGGGAGTGACGGGTTTCTGGAAGGTAGGGGCTAGACGTGGAAACCTCCTCTCACGGGTGACCTCTTTGGCGCGCTCCTGGAACCGGATGTCAAGTGTTATTAAGTCGTCGAGAGTGGTAGGAATGTCCCGACCGGCGAGTTCATCTTTAATACGGCCGGACAGACCCTCCCAGAAGACAGACACCAGGGCGTCATTATCCCAGGCCAGCTCCGAAGCAAGGGTACGGAACCGTATGGCATATTGACCCACAGTGAGATTTCCTTGATGGAGGCGTAGCAGAGATGATGCGGATGAGGTCTTCCGTCCGGGTTCGTCGAAGACTTTCCGGAAAGCCGTGAGAAAGGCTGGCAGGTCGGACACCAGGGGTCTCCTCTCTCCCATAGAGGATTTAGCCAAGCCAGTGCCTCCCCCGTGAGATGGGACATAAAGAAGGCTACTTTGGCCCGGTCGGAGATAAACTGGTGGGACAGGAGTTCAAAGTGCAGGGTGCACTGGTTTATGAAGCCCCGAGCTTGAGCGGGATCGCCTCCAAAGCGAGGAGGTGCAGAAAGCCGGGGTCCGGGGCAGGATACCATGGTATTGGTGGGCAGCGGCGCTGCCGGGTTGCGAGTCATGACACTAGCGGTGGTTGCTGGTGGAGCAGTCAGAGTGTCCAGGCGAGAGTTGACATTCCGCAGGTGACTCAGGATGGACTCCTGTTGGGACCTCTGCTGGGACAGTTCATGACATAGGTCCGAGAGCGAGGGAGCTTGGGTGCCACCGGGTTCCATGGCCCGAGCAAACTGTAACGGGTCTGGGAGGTGGAACCACAGAGCAACTATACAAAGGGGCAGTCCTTGTAAGGAAGCGGGTGACACCCAGGGAAGGCGGGCAGGTAGTCACGGCAAGTGACAGGGACAGTCTCTGGGTAGAAGGGCAGGTAGTCACGGCAAGTGACAGGGACAGTCTCTGGGTAGAAGTACAGCAGGCAGGTGGCTGGTGAGCGCTCCCAGGTGAGCGGGCAGGAGTCTCTGGACAGGCAGGTAGTCACGGCAAGTGACGGCAGAACCTCCAGGTAGACTAGCAGACAGGTAGCAGGTGGATGCTCCCAGGTGAGTGGGCAAGAGTCTCTGGACAGGCAGGTGGTCACGGCAAGTGACGGCAGCGCCTCCAGGTAGACTAGCAGACAGGTAGCAGGTGGACGCTCCCAGGTGAGCGGGCAAGAGTCTCTAGACAGGCAGGTGGTCACGGCAAGTGACGGCAGAACCTCCAGGTAGGCTAGCAGGCAGGTAGCAGGTGGACGCTCCCAGGTGAGCGGGCAAGAGTCTCTGGACAGGCAGGTGGTCACTGCAAGTGACGGCAGAGCCTCCAGGTAGGCTAGCAGGCAGGTAGCAGGTGTGCGCTCCCAGGTGAGCAGGCAAGAGTCTCTGGACAGGCAGGTGGTCACGGCAAGTGACGGCAGAGCCTCCAGGTAGGCTAGTAGGCAGGTAGCAGGTGAGCGCTCCCAGGTGAGCGGACAGGCTGGTCCATAGACAGACTGACAGGTGTCGGAACGCAGACCGTCGGACCGCAGGCTTGCAAGCAGGTAAGCGGATATCAGGCAGGTATCAAGCAGGTATCTGGCAGGTGACTGGCAGGTAACAGGCAGGAATCTGGCAGGTGACTGGCAGGTAACAAGCAGGAATCTGGCAGGTAACTGGTAACGGGACCTGAGGGCTGAAGCAGAGTGAAGGCTTTGCAACAACATTGCTCGGGCACCTCCATCTTGGAGGAGGTGCCTTATATATGGAGAGGTCCTCCGGCCATTGGCCGGGGACTCCTTAGAGCGGCGTGCGCGGCCTCTTTAAGAGAGGGGGAGCGCGCGCGCGCCCTAAGCACGGTGACCGGGGAGGAGCGCGCGCTGCCAGCAGAGCGGGAGGAAGACGCCGGGCACGGAGCGGAGAGGTGAGGGGAACAGCGTCCCTGCCTAGCAGGAGGCAGGGACGCCGACGCTACATCCCACTTATACTATTTAGTAACTAACAAGTGTGGTGTTCCTCGTGTATCTCTAATTATGCAATAGGGGTGAAATTTGGCCATTTAGGAATATTTTGTGGGCCACCATCCCATATTTTATGAAGTGATAAAGTAGATCTACATGCCTATTGCATGATGGGAGGATGTGAAATACTTGTTTTTAGTCTCCCTTGACGCTGATCTCAGATAGAGGACTTTTCTATATTGCTGGAACGCAACCCAAATTCATTATGTGCTCCGGAGTGGAACGCATGCACAGTCGTACATAGGAGACTGTAATGCTCTCCGGCATAGAATACACACATCCAGGTGTGCACAATCGCTGACAATGACCCTAGATGCGCTCTGGCATGGAGTGCATAACTACAGGCATGCGCAGTCACGGGTATGAGTGGCGCGGCGGCAATCAGTTTATCTGGCGTTTCAGTGTAAAGTGCGTCACTTCCAGACATGCACACTAGGTGATGGACATTATAGGACCTCTAGCTCATGAGAAGTAGCACAGACGCTGTACATTATTGTAGACAGACTCCATTCTATATGTCCTGTGACAATTCACCTCTAGGAATGGGAATGGGTCTCCTAGTCTGGGGAGGGGTTTTGGATGAAGTGGGATATTTATACATGGACACCTGGCTATTAGGCACACTATGTTGAACATCATGAATTATCATCCCTGTATCAAGCCTCTTGATGAACCTGTTGGATAAACGCATTGAGGCAGATTATTGAAACATTCTCTGATGACTATCATACCCTTTCCTTTATATATACCTTGAGACATATCTGATCCTATTTAATGTATCAGTGTATTTTTTTGATATATATATCAGAGTTAACCAGGGCATCTGACGGACAGCCATCAGTGAGCAGAGGTGCCATTGTTGTTCCTTAGAGTGCCAACCTGCGCGGTTGGGCAGTATCAGCTTTGTTTAGGTACAGGATAGGGTAAGGTAGTGACTGTATCAATTATTCAGCAGCATCATTGCTTACATCTGTTTATATACATCCACAACAAGCCATCGGGTTCCCTCTCCTTCCCCATCATCACAATTTCAGCGACATCCACATTCCCATGACGGTGATACCATTGAATAGAATAGTGAATCAGGAGTTGAAAGCTCCCTGATCCACCATTCAGCCTTCGCCTGTGAGTCTGAGACTCCGTGCACAGCAGGCACAAAGACGTCACTACATCACGGCTGTATTGTGGAGACTCAGTTTGACCAAGGTTTCTGACCTTAATTAGCCGCTGTGATTTTGCTGCCAAGAGATGCAGAAACGTTGCCGAAATTTCTGCAGCAAATACTCAATGTGCGCACATACCTTAGGGTTATGGCTTGTTCACTATCATCATAAGGAAAGGCCAGGTGATGCAAATTTCCCAGATTTATAAAAACCTCCTCTAACCTTGTGCCATTAAAACGCAGCCTTGGGTTCTTCTAAACAGCTGCCTAGCACTCTGAAAATGAAAATGGTGGAGGCCACAAAGCAGGAGAAGGCTATAAGAAGATAGCAAAGCGTTTTCAATTTACCCTTTGTTACAGGGCGGTATTCCGTATATTAATCATTAATGCCAGCCTTGACCATCAGTAACCAATATCCGGCTAATACCTCACATGTTACGTACTCTGATTCCCTTGCTATAAACTATACTGAACGGCGACTAACTGAGATGAAGCCGTGTATCAATGAAAGATATTTATTACACACAAGTCTTCAGTTATTATACTACTAATTACCGCACTAACACAGTACACAATAATAATATATAATTAGCCCCACAATAACCTAATTATACTTCCCACCCACTTACCTAAAAAAATACATACATTAATAAGAGTCCACCGCCCATCACTAACTATCCCTACGGAGAACAAGGGGTTAATAGCAGCGATATTTAGCAGAGTCCAGGTGCTGTGAGGCTGAAGATCCTGCTTGAGGGTGACCACAGTTGCTTGATGGTAGGAGAGGGGGTGCTGCAGCCATAAGGAACGCTGGGGTCGTGTGGGGTGAAGAGAGGCAGAAGATCAGGTCAGAAGGTGAGCAGCAGAGTGTGACAGGCTGCCCACTGCGGCACATAGGGAGGACATGGAGAGAGGAGGAGGGGGCCATGGATGAAGGGGCTGCTGTGGAGTACAGTGCAGGACGGGAGCAGGGCTGAGGCTGGAGAGCAGAGGAGATGAAGGGACTGCGGGCAAAGGATGACACAGAGAGGAGGAGGGGGCAGGGCCGGCGTCAGCACCCGGCGTACCCGGGCAAGTGCCGGGGCCCTGGAAAATCAGAGGGGCCCACCGCCCACTCACTGTCGGGGCCCTGGCCGCTTCCTCGGCACCTGTTCAGGGACGCAGGCGCTGCTTGATTGCCGGCACTCCCCCCAGACACGGCCGCGCGCTGTCCGGCTGTGTCTGCTAGTAATGACGCGGCAGGGTCGACGGCACTGCACCTTTAATTGTGCTTGTGTGTCGCCCCTGCCGCGTCATTACTAGCAGACACAGCCGGACAGCGCGCGGCCATGTCGGGGGGAGTGCCAGCAATCAAACACCGTCGGAGCGGAGGTCCTGCACAGATGGGCGGGAGGGGCCCGGACCCGACCGCAAGTGGGCCCCTCTGATGTTCCAGGGCCATGAAGTCTGTGACACGCCGGGGGCCCTACACTGCCCCATACCTGAGGAGCTGCTGGACAGGACACTGGACCGGGGACAGGTGAGTGAGGCTTCCCCAATCCCCATATTAAAAATATTTGCAATGGGTCTGTGTGAGTGCATCTATGTGAATGTCAGTGTGTATGACTGTGTATATATATTTGTCTGTTTTATATATGTCTTTAAGAATTTTTGTAAAAATGTGTGTATGTCTGTATGTGTACATATCTGTGTACCGTGTGTGTGTGCGTGCATGTGTCTGCGTACCGTGTGTGCGTGCATGTGTCTGCGTACCGTGTGTGCGTGCATGTGTCTGCGTACCGTGTGTGCGTGCATGTGTCTGCGTACCGTGTGTGCGTGCATATGTCTGCGTACCGTGTGTGCGTGCATATGTCTGCGTACCGTGTGTGCATGCATATGTCTGTGTACCGTGTGTGCGTGCATATGTCTGTGTACCGTGTGTGCGTGCATATGTCTGTGTACCGTGTGTGCGTGCATATGTCTGTGTACCGTGTGTGCGTGCATATGTCTGTGTACCGTGTGTGCGTGCATATGTCTGTGTACCGTGTGTGCGTGCATATGTCTGCGTACCGTGTGTGCGTGCATATGTCTGCGTACCGTGTGTGCGTGCATATGTCTGCGTACCGTTTGTGCGTGGATATGTCTGCGTACCGTGTGTGCGTGCATATGTCTGCGTACCGTGTGTGCGTGCATATGTCTGCGTACCGTGTGTGCGCGTGTCTGCATATGTGAAGGATGAGGGGGCAGGCTGGGCCCTGTGTACTATATATATATATATATATATATTTCTCCGCCGTATCTCTGCATCATGAATCGTGGTATGTGTTAAAAGGGCCCACTGAGACTCTTTCGCCCGGGGCCCAGAAAAACCTGGAGCCGGCCCTGGGAGGGGGCCATGGATGAAGGGGCTGCTGCGGAGTACAATGCAGGACGGGAGCAGGGCTGAGGCTGGAGAGCAGAGGAGATGAAGGGACTGCGGGCAAAGGATGACACAGAGAGGAGGAGAGGGCCATGGATGAAGGGGCTGCTGCGGAGTACAATGCAGGATGGGAGCAGGGCTGAGGCTGGAGAGCAGAGGAAATGAAGGGACTGCGGGCAGAGGATGACACAGAGAGGAGGAGTGGGCCATGGATGAAGGGGCTGCTACTTAGTACAGTGCACGATGGGTGCAGGGCTGAGGCTGGAGAGCAGAGGAGATGAAGGGACTGCGGGCAGAGGATGACACAGAGAGGAGGAGGGGGCCATGGATGAAGGGGCTGCTGCGGAGTACAGTGCAGGACAGGAGCAGGGCTGAGGCTGGAGAGCAGAGGAGATGAAGGGACTGTGGGCAAAGGATGACACAGAGAGGAGGAGCGGAACATGGATGAAGGGGCTGCTGCGGAGTACAGTGCAGGACGGGAGCAGGGCTGAAGCTGGAGAGCAGAGGAGATGAAGGGACTGCGTGCAAAGGATGACACAGAGAGGAGGAGGAGGCCATGGATGAAGGGGCTGCTGCGGAGTACAGTGCAGGACGGGAGCAGGGCTGAGGCTGGAGAGCAGAGGAGATGAAGGGACTGCGGACAAAGGATGACACAGAGAGGAGGAGGAGGCCATGGATGAAGGGGCTGCTGCGGAGTACAGTGCAGGACGGGAGCAGGGCTGAGGCTGGAGAGCAGAGGAGATGAAGGGACTGCAGGCAGAGGATGACACAGAGAGGAGGAGCGGAACATGGATGAAGGGGCTGCTGCGGAGTACAGTGCAGGACGGGAGCAGGGCTGAGGCTGGAGAGCAGAGGAGATGAAGGGACTGCGGGCAAAGGATGACACGTGGAGCTAGAGAGGAACAGAAGCAGGTCAGGTGGAGGCCGGCAGGGAAGTAGAAGAGTAGAGCGTGCAAGCACTGCAGTTCTGCCATAACCTCTGCCCTCCTCCTGGCGTGCATGTGACGCGCCCCCTGGGCCAGTGCTGTAGGGGATACCCGGAGCCGGATCTCGATGGGGGTAGTAGTCCTTGTGGCGGTGACCCGGTCCGTGCCCAGGGTGTCAAACTAAGTGGCAGTCTATGGCAGTAGATGTTAACTTGATTGTCGACTACGCCACCCGTTGAGTGCGGCTTTGAAGCCGCCGCTGCAGAGCAGTCCGCTGAGGCCGGTGGTATATGTGCAGCAGGGATGGTATAACCCCCAACGGGAGGGGTATGGCCTCAGGGCAGCAGGTGTAGATGGTGGGGGTTGTGACGGTGCAGTAAGAAGACTCTGAGTCGGGAGATGCAGTTCAGGGTTTTTACTTACTGGTGTTCTTTTAGTCACTCTGGCCTTGAGTGACCACCCGAGCCGTGCTGCGTCGACCAGGTCCTGGACTCGGCCAACCCCCAGGCAATTCCGGAGCGTGATTCTGAGCTCCTTTCTGACTCTCCCTTCCTCTGGCCGTTCCCACCAGGGATCCACTTTTGGCCGGCTCCCTCGGGTCTCTTGGTGGTCAACCCTCCTCTGGGCTCCCTGACCCTATACTTGGTGTGCCTTTCTAGTGGATTTGGTGAGGGTCGTGGCAGATCCTGACCACGACCTCCGGTTCCTGGCTAAGGTTTGTTTTGGCCTCTGCCAGCTTGGGATCCGGTACCCTTGTCCGCCAACCCTTCACCCTTCTGTCCTTATTCTGGGATCTTGGGGTTCTCTTCTTGTTTCCTCTCTGGGTCCTTCCTACTCCTCTCTCTCTCTCTGCAGGCTCTGTTCTGGAGCTGGGCCCAGCCGGAGCCACGGCTCCCTGTCAGCCCTCCTGGCCGAGCTCCTCTGCTCTGCTCAGGCTCTCCTAGACTCTTCTTCTCCCAGACTCTTCTTCTCCCTGCAACTAGATGGTGCCCACCTTATATATTCCCTCTATGTGTGAGCTCAGGTGACCAGCACCCAATGAGCTCCTATCTTTACCCAGACTACTCCCCCTATCTGCCCCTACACTACTGGGATGTTCCACCCCCCTCCCACTCCAGCCAGGGACAGACGCTGTCGTACCTGCACATATACTGGTGGGAGTACCGTCGTTCTGTCCCCCGGAAATGGGATGTATGTAGTGCATGCAGCCTACTAGCTCAGTTCCACACTCCATCCTTACCCGGGAGTGGAATACCACACCTCTGGCTTGAGGTGTAATACCCCTGTAGCAGCCGAGTCCTCAGGGTGCTACATTCCCCCCTGGTAAACCACAGCACGTCCTCGGGCTGTAAAGGAATAAAAACATCCACAAACATACAAATTTTTTTTCAAAAACATCATAAACATACAAAACACTATATATATCATCAGCATAAAACTTTTCATATAAAACTTTTCATAGTAAACATTCTTGTTCCTCCGGCCACGGTGCAACTTGCGACCGGGTAAAGTGCAACAGTCTCTTCAAGAAAAACACAGCTTTCCTATAAAACCAGTAGGGGGCGCCTTAGAAAGCGCAACTATATACAAGGGGAGGTATGGCCGCTCTCAGTCCTCGACCAGTGGGATTAAGGAAGGAATGACCGCTCTCAGTCCTCGGTCAGTGGGAAGAAGGAACATACGGGTAACAGTTTAATTTGCTGGTCCCAACGGGGACTATAATGGTAACAGTTCCTGTACCCCGACGGGTAACTATGCACAGTTCTTTTTACCGTACTCTAGTAACGGCGTCCTCCTGATGCTTCCTCCCTGTACTCCTCAGACCCGTCCGGGTCCTCTTGCTCCTCCTGACACCTCAGCTCTTCCTCTGTCAAACGGTGTACATGAAGGGCATAGGGTCCTTTGGCACATTGGTGCCGGGTGAATGTGACCTCGTCACCCAGGTATAGGTCACGACCTCTGTGTCCCTCCGGTAGGTGGGACTCGACATCTCTTCTGGTCACGAAGACGTCGCCGGGGGTGTGATGATCTCTGATGAAGCCCCAACCGTGCTGCAACTGGAATTTAATTACAGTCCCGGTGGCACGGGGACCGTGGGCTGCACGGGGGTTCCTTCGGGTCCGGCTCTTTTGTTCTGCACTTTTTATTTGCAGCCGCTGCTCACGGACCCGCCTCTCTCTTCGTTCTCGGTCAAAGACGTCCAACTGCTGGCGGCAGCACTCCGCACGCTCAGCTGCGTCCGCCCGGGTCTCCTGAGTGAACCCGATGAGGTCTCCTCCTGCGGGGTCCCACTCGAACTGCGCCTCCTCTATCGAGAGCGGGGTCATCTTGACGGGCGCCGGAGCCGGGATCAGGGGCTCATCCAGGGGTCTTTCTTTCCGGAGTCGGGGCTGGTGGTACTCCGGTGGCCACACAAAGGGCTGCCCATCCGGGCAAGTGTGCTGGGCAAATAGGTCTTCACCCAGGTGTGGCGCTGTGGACGTTGAGAGCGCGGTGGTGGTGGCGGCGCCCGGGTTCACCAGGCCTTGCGACCAGGCTTGGGGCACCCTGAATGTAAAGGGCACCGTGAAGACGGCGGCGCCCGGGGTTACTTGGCCCAGCGACCAGGCCGGTGGCTCAGTGGGGGTGGAGGGCGCTGTTGGCACTGTGGCGCCCGGGGGCACTCGGCCTTGCGACCAGGCCGGTGGCGTCTCCTGCTTGGCCGCGCTCAGGGTTGAGGCGCGTAACGTCACAGGGGGCGTGGCCGCGGCTTCTGTTTGAGGCCTAGTCGGGAGCGGTGACGGTGCAACGACGGGCACGGCAGGGGAAATTTCGGGCTCTGCGACGGGGAGCTGGGGCAGGCTCACGGCTTCTCGGCTCGGGGTAGTGACGTCCCCTTTACCTGCCTCCGTTTCTTTAGCTCCTTCCTCGGCGTCGTCTCCGGCCTTGATTCCTCCTGCACCATCCTCAGAGGCGGTCTGACTCCTCATCTCGGGTGGCGTGCTCCGCTGGCGGGTTCCAGCCTGCAGGGCCATCTCTCTGCTCCACTCCGTCAGCGTTTCTCGCTGCACCTGGGCCATCCTCCGTGCGAGGCGCTCCAGCTCGGTCTGCGCACACTCCCGGTCTCGGGGGAGCTGTGCCAGGATCTCCACCAGGCCTAGTGGGGTTGTCGCTTGCAGCAGGCTCCTGACCACAGGGTCGGTGCTGCCTGACTCTCCCTCCATCTCCGGGTGCGACTTCTCCGGACTCCTCTCCAGACTCCTCCAGGCGGCTCCCATCTTCTCTGTTTTGTTCTGTATCCGCCCACATTGAGGGTGGTCCCGGGGCAACTTGGTGATTGTCAGTTCCAGGGGCAGTCCCCCCACGCTGATGGACATCTCTAACATCACAGTCTCTGCCGGTGGGGGCGGTTTCCGCTTTTGGCGCCATTCCTTGACCTGGCCCACGATGGGAGGTGGCCTCTTGCCACCCTCTGGCACGCCCATAATGGCGTCCGCTCTGCCAGGGCGGGAAATCTTCTGAAATGGCGGGAATCGTCTCCCAGTGGCGGGAAACTCCGTGGATGGCGGGAAAAAGCTGCAGATGGCGCCGGATGGCGGGAAAACTCCACCGATGGCAGGAAGGAAGCGGAAGATGGCGCCGGATGGCGGGAATCTTCACCACAGGTAAGTTTGAACAGTCTTTTTCAGGCACGCAGTACCCGGTGGTTGCGGGCACGATATCCTGCCGACTACGCCAAAAGTTGACGCGCCCCCTGGGCCAGTGCTGTAGGGGATACCCGGAGCCGGATCTCGATGGGGGTAGTAGTCCTTGTGGCGGTGACCCGGTCCGTGCCCAGGGTGTCAAACTAAGTGGCAGTCTATGGCAGTAGATGTTAACTTGATTGTCGACTACGCCACCCGTTGAGTGCGGCTTTGAAGCCGCCGCTGCAGAGCAGTCCGCTGAGGCCGGTGGTATATGTGCAGCAGGGATGGTATAACCCCCAACGGGAGGGGTATGGCCTCAGGGCAGCAGGTGTAGATGGTGGGGGTTGTGACAGTGCAGTAAGAAGACTCAGAGTCGGGAGATGCAGTTCAGGGTTTTTACTTACTGGTGTTCTTTTAGTCACTCTGGCCTTGAGTGACCACCCGAGCCGTGCTGCGTCGACCAGGTCCTGGACTCGGCCAACCCCCAGGCAATTCCGGAGCGTGGTTCTGAGCTCCTTTCTGACTCTCCCTTCCTCTGGCCGTTCCCACCAGGGATCCACTTTTGGCCGGCTCCCTCGGGTCTCTTGGTGGTCAACCCTCCTCTGGGCTCCCTGACCCTATACTTGGTGTGCCTTTCTAGTGGATTTGGTGAGGGTCGTGGCAGATCCTGACCACGACCTCCGGTTCCTGGCTAAGGTTTGTTTTGGCCTCTGCCAGCTTGGGATCCGGTACCCTTGTCCGCCAACCCTTCACCCTTCTGTCCTTATTCTGGGATCTTGGGGTTCTCTTCTTGTTTCCTCTCTGGGTCCTTCCTACTCCTCTCTCTCTCTCTGCAGGCTCTGTTCTGGAGCTGGGCCCAGCCGGAGCCACGGCTCCCTGTCAGCCCTCCTGGCCGAGCTCCTCTGCTCTGCTCAGGCTCTCCTAGACTCTTCTTCTCCCAGACTCTTCTTCTCCCTGCAACTAGATGGTGCCCACCTTATATATTCCCTCTATGTGTGAGCTCAGGTGACCAGCACCCAATGAGCTCCTATCTTTACCCAGACTACTCCCCCTATCTGCCCCTACACTACTGGGATGTTCCACCCCCCTCCCACTCCAGCCAGGGACAGACGCTGTCGTACCTGCACATATACTGGTGGGAATACCGTCGTTCTGTCCCCCGGAAATGGGATGTATGTAGTGCATGCAGCCTACTAGCTCAGTTCCACACTCCATCCTTACCCGGGAGTGGAATACCACACCTCTGGCTTGAGGTGTAATACCCCTGTAGCAGCCGAGTCCTCAGGGTGCTACACATGCAGGACGCGAGTGCCAACATGGCGTTATAATGACACTGCATGCACAGGCATCCCTGTATGCACCTGTGCGCACCCAGTGGCAGGGTTCTTTGAAGTTCTGGGCGCCCACACTGATATGATTATATCAGTGCTGGCGTCTGGACCCCTGCAGGCACTGGCTATTGCCAGGACAAAGATCTCTTTGATCCTTTTGTCCTAGCAGTGTGACTCTCTACTAACATGGTAATTAACCATGTCAGCATATAGTCAAAGGCAATAGATGGACATCTGTCCATCTTCTTTTGACATGCCCAGACTTTTCTTGTCCTGGGCATATCTGAAAAGTAGGGGGATTATTATAAGGGGGCCAACTATATATGTGTGGAGGCACAATTATATTTATGTGCATGTGGACATATATATGTGTAGGGACACATGGGGACATAGGCACATAAGGCAATATATCCACATGCATATACAGGTACTTCTCACTAAATTAGAATATCATCAAAAAGTTAATTTATTTCAGTTCTTAAATACAAAAAGTGAAACTCGTATATAGAGTCATTACAAACAGAGGGATCTATTTCAAGTATTTATTTCTGTTAATGTTGATGATTATGGCTTACAGTCAATGAAAACACAAAAGTCATTATCTCAGTAAATTAGAATACTTTATAACAACAGCTTGAAAAATGTTTTTTATAATCCGAAATGTTATCCTACTGAAATGTCTGTTCAGTAAATGCACTCAGTACTTGGTCGGGCTCCTTTTGCATCAATTACTGCATCAATGCGGCAATGTGGCATGGAGGCGATCAGCCTGTGGCACTGCTGACGTGTTATGGAAGCCCAGGTGGCTTTGATAGCAGCCTTCAGCTCGTCTGTATTGTTGCGTCTGGGGTCTCTCGTCTTCCTCTTGACAATACCCCATAGATTCTCTATAATAGATTCTCTATGGGGTTAAGGTCAGGCAAGTTTGCTGCCAATCAAGCACAGTCTTACTGTTGTTTGTGAACCAGGTATTGGTACTTTTGGCAGTGTGGACAGGGGCCAAGTCCTGCTGGAGAATGAAATTTCCATCTCAAAAAAGCTTGTCGTCAGAGGGAAGCATGAAGTGCTCTAAAATGTCCTGGTAGACGGCTGCGCTGACTTTGGTCTTGATAAAACACAGTGGACCTACACCAGCAGATGACATGGCTCCCCAAACCATCACTGATGGTGGAAACTTCACCCTAGACCTCCAGCAGCTTGGATTGTGGCCTCTCCACTCTTCCTCCAGACTCTGGGACCTTGATTTCCAAATGAAATGCAAAATTTACTTTCATCTGAACACAACACCTTGGACCACTGAGCAAAAGTCCAGGTCTTTTTCTCCTTGGCCCAGGTAAGACGCTTCTGGCGTTGTCTATTGGTCATGAGGGGCTTGACACAAGGAATGCAACACTTGTAGCCCATGTCCTGGATACGTCTGTGTGTGGTGGCTCTTGTAACAATGACTCTAGCAGCAGTCCACTTCTTGTGAATCTCCCCCACATTTTTCAATGGCCTTTTCTTAACAATCCTTTCAAGGCTGCGGTTATCCCGGTTGCTTGTGCACCCTTTTCTACCACACTTTTTCCTTAAACTCAACTTTCCATTAATATGCTTGAATACAGCACTCTGTGAACAGCCAGCTTCTTTAGCCATGGCCTTTTGTGGCTTACCCTTCTTGTGGGGTGTGTCAATGACTGCCTTCTGGACATCTGTCAAGTCAGCAGTTTTCCCCATGATTGTGGAGCCTACTGAAACAGACTAAGGGACCTTTTTAAATGCTTAGGAAGCCTTTGCAGGTGTTTTTGTTAATTATTCTAATTTTCTGAGATAATGACTTTTTTGTGCTTTCATAGCCTTTAAGCCATAATCATCCACATTAACAGAAATAAACAATTGAAATAGATCACCCTGTTTGTAATGACTCTATATAATATGAGTTTCCTTTTTTTTATTGAAGAACTGAAATAAATTGACTTTTTGATGATATTCTAATTTAGTGAGATGCACCTGTGTATATATATATATGCATTCGCATACATGGTAGTATGAAAAAACATATATATATATATATATATATATATATATATATATATATACAGTACAGACCAAAAGTTTGGACACACCTTCTCATTTAAAGATTTTTCTGTATTTTCATGACTATGATGACTATGAAAACTGTACATTCACACTGAAGGCATCAAAACTATGAATTAACACATGTGAACTTAACAAAAAAGTGTGAAACAACTGAAAATATGTCTTATATTCTAGGTTCTTCAAAGTAGCCACCTTTTGCTTTGATGACTGCTTTGCACACTCTTGGCATTCTCTTGATGAGCTTCAAGAGGTAGTCACCGGAAATGGTTTTCACTTCACAGGTGTGCCCTGTCAGGTTTAATAAGTGGGATTTCTTGCCTTATAAATGGGGTTGGGACCATCAGTTGTGTTGTGCAGAACTCTGGTGGATACACAGCTGATAGTCCTCCTGAATAGACTGTTAGAATTTGTATTATGGCAAGAAAAAAGCAGCTAAGTAAAGAAAAACGTGTGGCCATCACTACTTTAAGAAATGAAGGTCAGTCAGTCCGAAAAATTGGGAAAACTTTGAAAGTGTCCCCAAGTGCAGTTGCAAAAAACATCAATCGCTACAAAGAAACTGGCTCACATGAGGAAAGCAAGACCAAGAGTCACCTCTGCTTCTGAGGATAAGTTTATCCAAGTCACCAGCCTCAGAAATCGCAGGTTAACAGCAGCTCAGATTAGAGACCAGGTCAATGCCACACAGAGTTCTAGCAGCAGACTCATCTCTTCAAAAACTATTAAAAGGAGACTTTGTGCAGCAGGCCTTCATGGTAAAATAGCTGTTAGGAAACCACGGCTAAGGACAGGCAACAAGCAGAAGAGACTTGTTTGGGCTAAAGAACACAAGAAATGGACATTAGACAAGTGGAAATCTGTGCTTTGGTCTGATGAGTCCAAATTTGAGATCTTTGGTTCCAACCACCGTGTCTTTGTGCGACGCAGAAAAGGTGAACGGATGGACTCTACATGCCTGGTTCCCACCATGAAGCATGGAGGAGGAGGTGTGATGGTGTGGGGTGCTTTGCTGGTGACACTGTTGGGGATTTATTCAAAATTGAAGGCATACTGAACCAGCATGGCTACCACAGCATCTTGCAGCGGCATGCTATTCCATCCGGTTTGCGTTTAGTTGGACCATCATTTATTTTTCAACAGGACAATGACCCCAAACACACCTCCAGGCTGTGTAAGGGCTATTTGACCAAGAGGGAGAGTGATGGGGTGCTACGCCAGATGACCTGGCCTCCACAGTCACCAGACCTGAACCCAATCGAGATGGTTTGGGGTGAGCTGGACCACAGAGTGAAGGCAAAAGACCAACAAGTGCTAAGCATCTCTGGGAACTCCTTCAAGATTGTTGGAAGACCATTTCCGGTGATTACCTCTTGAAGCTCATCAAGAGAATGCCAAGAGTGTACAAAGCAGTCATCAAAGCAAAAGGTGGCTACTTTGAAGAACCTAGAATATAAGACATATTTTCAGTTGTTTCACACTTTTTTGTTAAGTATATAATTCCACATGTGTTAATTCATAGTTTTGATGCCTTCAGTGTGAATGTACAATTTCCATAGTCAAGAAAATACAGAAAAATCTTTAAATGAGAAGGTGTGTCCAAACTTTTGGTCTGTACTGTATATGCATGCATATTTTAGGACACTTCCCTTTACACTCTTTCCTCAGTTCGAAATGTAATTAAGAAATGGCAGTCAGCAGCAAGGAAGACCAAGCTAAATTTCAGTGAGAGCTGCTCGTAGGATTGCTGGAGAGGCAAATCAGAAACCCCCCTTGACTGCAACAGACCTTCAGAAAGATTTAGAAGACTCTTTAGTTGTTGCACATTTTTCTACTGTTCGGAGACACCTGCACAAATATGGCCTTCATGAAAGAGTCATCAGAAGAAAACCTCTCCTGCGTCCTCACCATAAAATTTTGTGTCAGAAGTATGCAAAAGAACATCTAAACAAGCCTGATGCATTTTGGAAACATGTTCTGTGGACTGATGAGGTTAAAATAAAACTCTTTGGCCACAATGATCAAAGGTATGTGTGGAGAAAAAGGGGCACAGAATTTCAAGAAAAGAACATCTTGCAAACCATTAAGCATGGAGGTGGATCAATCATGCTTTAGGGTTGTTTTGCAGCCAATGGCACGGGATCATTTCACGGGTAGAGGGAAGAATGGATTCAATGAAGTTTCAACAAATTCTTGACGCAAATCTGTAAAAGTTGAAAAGAGGATGGCTTCTTCAAATGGATAATGGATCCTAAGCACACTTCAAAATCCACAATAGACAACCTTAAAGGCACAAGATGAAGGTTTTACAATGGCCCTCACAGTCCTCTGATCTGAACATCATTGAAAATCTGTGGCTAGACCTCAAAATAGCAGTGCATGCAAGACGACCCAGGAATCTCACAGAACTGGAAGAATTTTCCAAGGAAGAATGGATGAAAATCCCTCAAACAATAATTTAAAAACTCTTGTTTGGCTACAAAAAGCGTTTACAAGCTGTGATACTTGCAAAAGGTGGTGCTACTAGGTACTAACCATGCAGGGTGTCCAAACTTTTGCATCGGCCCATTTTCTGTTTTGTAATTTTGACCATGGGTGTTTAAACTTTTACATGCCACTGTGAGTAAAGGAAATTAAGTTAAGGAAGGATTCCTTATCTTAGACAAACAGGATTTAAACAAACAGTTGTCTATACTAGAGAGGAAGCTACAGTGTCGCATAACTGGGACATCCATTCTCCTAAGGAGAGCTGAAGATGCAGTGCCACAGCAATGAGTGTGTGGCCCTCATTGAATGGACTTTGAAAGTACTAGTGAGGAGTCGTACCGATGCACCTCAGCCAGTGAGGTCCTCACAAATCAACTTTGAGCACTGAGTTGCCCTGAGGGGCTGTAACGACACATCTCAACCTGTATGGTCCCCACAGGGATGATGGACCTTCCCATAATGGCTTGCTGGACTGTGATAACTTTTGTTAAAAGCTACATGTACCGCCACATGTAACCATAAAGTTCTTGACTCAGCATAATGCAGGAGAAACATTCATAAAGTGTTGTACCTGCTATCTGATATATATATACTTGTCATCAAGTTCTTGTTAAGTAAAGTAAAGTTTATTTTTGTACTTTGGTCTGCTTCATTTATCTCCATACCATCTGGACTGGGCTTGCCAAGTACAGTGGCAGCATACGGCCTTCAGAGTCGGGAAATATGACTCCGCCAAATTAAAGTCTGTGATGCAACGTGGCATTGGTGGATGGAACAAGACATGATGTCCCAGATGTGCTCGATTGGATTCAGGTCTGGGGAATGGACAGGCCATTCCAAAGCATCAATGCCTTCATCATGCAGGAACTGCTGACACACTTCAGCCACATGAGGCCTAGCATTGTCATGTATCAGAAGGAACACAGGGCCCATTGCACCAGCATACGGTTTCACAATGGATCTGAGGATCTCATCCCAGTACCTAATAGCAGTCTGGGTACCTCTGGCTAGCACATGGGGGGCTGTGCGGCCCTCCAAATAAATGCCTCCCCACACCATTACTGACCCACTGCTAAACTGGTCATGCTGGAGGATGTTGCAGGCAGCAGAACGTTCTCCACGGCGTCTCCAGACTCTGTCCGTCTGTCACATGTGCTCAGTGTGAACCTGCTCTCATCCGTGAAGAACACAGGACTCCAATGTGGAATCTGCCAATCTTGGTGTTCTCTGGCAAATGCCAATGACCCTGCACTGTGTTGGGCTGTAAGCGCAACACCCACTTGTGGACGTCGAGCCTTCATACCACCCTCATGGAGTCTGTTTCTGACAGTTTGAGCTGAGAAATGGATGTTAGTGGCCTGTTAGAGGTTATTTTGCAGGGCTCTTGCACTGCTCTTCCTGTTCCTCCTTGCACAAAGGAAGAGGTAGCAGTCCTGCTGCTGGGTTGTTGCCCTCCTACGGCCCCCTCCACATCTCCTGGTGTACTGACCTGTCTCCTGGTAGAGTATATGCTCCATGCTTTGGACACTGTGCTGACACACAGTTACCCTTCTTGCCACAGCTCTCATTGATGTGCCATCCTGGATGAGCTGCACTACATGAGCAACTTCTGTGGGTTGTAGACACCGCCTCATGCTACTGTACGTCTAGGGGTGAGAGCAATGACAAAATGCAAGTGACCAAAACAGCCAAAAAGGATGAGAACAGAGAAATGTTCTGTGGTCACCACCTGCAAAACCACTCTTTTATAGGGGGTATCTTGCTAATTGACTATAATTTCTATCTGTCGTTTCTTCCATTTACACAACAGAAAGAGAAATTTATTCACAACAGTGTTACTTCATAACTGGACAGGTTGATTTCACAGAAGTGTGATTGACTTAGAGTTACATTGTGTTGTTTAAGTGTTCCCTTTATATTTTTGAGTAGTGTACTTAACAGCCCCATACACGAGATACATGTTGGCTGAACGGTCATTTGGCAGATGGCTATTTTTCCCGACTCCCCCATACACACAAATATTCCAGCTTTCTTGTGGTCTGTATGAGAGAGTCGCCTCCAGACTCCTCTAGTGGAGGATTATCTACAGAAAAAATAAATGGATTAGCCTCTAAAATTCAGGATGCCAGATCCTTCTCTGCCCTGACATCATCTGTCGGGAGGCCCCCAAATACATTTTATAGTCAGCCACCCCCCCCCCCCCCAATTCATTACTTCCATGCAACTTTAGTCTAATGTGTATGGGGGCTTTAAAATGTAACTCATTGGACGCTGCCTCTGGCCCGGCCTAATAGACTTTCGTACATTGCAGGTCCAGACACCATTATTAGGTACTTAAGTATCATAGTAACTAGGCAGCCCCATACTATCGAGTACTTGGGGGAGGAGGGGCATTCAGCCGAACTCTGTCACACCTTCTGAGATGCCATGTTTGCTTTTGACAGCAGCAATTGGTTAAACTGCCAGGGTTTATGTAGCAGCCGCACCTGTGCCATCCCTGCCATGAACATCTATGTTTAACATGTTAGAAAATAACAAAATGTGTCTTATGCTGTTTGCATGTTGTTTTATTTTTATAAGAATTGTTGGTGCCAATTTTCTTTTGAAACATTTTAATTTCTGCTTTTTTTCTGGTGTTTTTCTTGTAATATAGTAAAGCCTAAGGCCAGAAATAAACCCCATAAAACACTGTACATGGAGACTTTGCTATCAAATAATTTCTGCCCGCAATATTTGTGCCAACAAAAAAGGTTTTATAAAAGCATCAAACTTCTGTGTGTGAATCAGACATGAGATCTAACATGATGGAAGATTACAGTCCGGGGAAGACGGGAAACATTCATATAGACGACCGGTGATGATATAGTCAGTGACGGACTGTGGCCAAATATGTTTCTAGAGCCGTAGTAGAAGATGAAGATGTCGTCCTCATTATGAAGTAGTTATTTCTCATGTCACAGGTAATGAATATCTCCTGCAGTATTACTAATGCCGATTCCAGTGTCCGTAAATGAGATGACAACTAGCATCATGGAAGATGAGTCTATGAGAAAACATATTCAGCTGCAGACTGCGAGGAAGAAACTACTTGTTGGCTGTGTTCTAAAATATATTTGTTTTATTAGCAGATGTAAAGAAAAAAACTAAATAGTGTAAAATAATAAATCTCCTCATATTTTTCTCTAATTATCTCCAGTAATTGTATTATTACACAGGATTTTTATGATGTTACATCTACTTATTTTCTTCTCATTCAGGTCTCTACAGTATTCGATCCGCTCAGTAAAATCTTCTATATAAGAGAGTTTTCCTGATTTATCCATCACAACAGGATATGGACAAGGACAAGATGGCAGAGAAGATATTACACCTTACCCTAGAGATCCTCTTTCGACTTACTGGAGAGGTGAGAGATTCTGATGACGTCACATTACATCATTCTTATCTATAGGAATAACAGATGGACAGAACTGGAGAGGTGAGGACCCTGGAAATGTCTGTAGTGAGATTTATTAATGTGTCTCTCCATAACCAGGATTACACAGTAGTGAAGAAGACCTCTAGTGAGCGCTGTCAGGCCCCTGTGTCTGAGGGATGGGGAAGACCCCTGAGCCCAATCACTGGGCCTCCACCTCACCCCCTGATACATGAGGACATCAATAACCAGAAGATCCTAGAACTCACCTACAAGATGATTGAGCTGCTGACTGGAGAGGTGACACTGCTGGGAATGCTGGGACATTATACAGTAACACTATGAAGGGATCGGGGGGGTGACTGTATCATTATGTGTATCAGGTTCCTATAAGGTGTCAGGATGTCGCTGTCTATTTCTCCATGGAGGAGTGGGAGTATTTAGAGGAACACAAAGATCTGTACAAAGACGTCATGATGGAGGTTCCCCAGCCCCTCACATCACCAGGTAATAAACAGGACTAAATACACACGGCCTATAATTATCTGTATGTAAAGAATGAATTCAGTCCCTGTATGTGTTCCCTCCAGATCTATCCAGTAAGAGGACAACACCAGAGAGAAGTCCCCGTCCTCTTCTTCCACAGGACTGTAAGCAAGAAGATCCCAATGTTCCTCAGGATCATCAGGTAGATGGAGAGAAGGTGTCATGAGATCTCCCCTATGATGTGTAGACGGCTGTGAAGGTCTTGTGCTCAGCAAGGCTGTGGTGTCGGAGTTGGAGCCCATTTTGGTGGATTTGGAGTGGTATCAAATGGACCGACTCCTAAAATATATAATAAATTGGGTACAGTAGTTCAATGCAGTTTTTGGGGAATATTTTTTCATAAGAATTTGGGAAAGTTATGAAATGTCCTATAAATGTCTGTCCTATTCCTGATCTAAGGGTCTGGACTTTTAGCTGAGATGAATCTGTGCTACAGTAAATTTATCACTTAAACATGAGCCATGTATGAGGGAGTCGTGGAGTCGGTGTCATGGAAATTGAGGAGTCGGGAGTCGGAGGTTTGGCTTACCGACTCCACAGCCCTGGTGCTCAGTCTTGTTTTATCCACCAGTATTATATGTTTTATACTTGTGTAATGAGAATGGTGGAGATGGCAGGATTAGAGCTGATCATAGATGGGACTTCTCCATCTGTCTGTGACTTTTACAATATTTGTTTCAGGGTGAAGATCTGACCCATATTAATACTACAGAGACATATGTGAGGGGTGATGAGCGGTGTAAAGAGGAGATTCCTACATATGACTACCCAGGTGAGTAGTAACCACTAAATGCAGAGAAGTTACAGATTATTCTCAGTCACCGGCTGTGGCTGCTTTATCGGTGGTGTAGTCCGGCCATATCACAATCGTGTGATCACCATTCTCCTCTAGATCACAACATTCTCCCCTACACAAAACTGTTAACCCCTTTCTGACGTTGTAAGTAAAAATACATCCCTGTTCCCTGGACTGTATGGACTAGGTACATATTATTACGACATGGCGATCGCACCCGCACACAGGCTGTACTAGCGCAATCGCCGCCCAGGTCAGCTGATTCTGACATCTGACACCCGGCACGCAGTGCCCGCACCTCTCCCGGCAGCACTTAGTGAGTGCGCAGAGGGACAGCAGCGGGGTCCCGATCGTTGCCATGGTGACCCGATGTCGTCATGATAACATCCGGGTCACCAGCCCCAGCAAGTTAAGCTTGATCATGCGCAGTGCATGATCAAAGTAACTTGTGTCTGCAGAGCTGACAGTTTAAAAGTTATAGCAGTGATCCTGCTCTGCTATACCTTATAACTGCGATCAGCCTGTTGTAAAAATATATTAAAAAATATATATTTTTACAAGATATATTAAAAATAATATATGGAAAAAAAATAAACAATAAAAGCACACATATATGGTATTGCCGTGTCCGGAACAACCTGACCTATAAAATAAAGCTGTCCCACTAGTTAACCCCTTTAGTGAACACAGTAAAAGAAAAAAAAACTAAGCAAATAACGGTGCTTAATCATCATATTTCCAAACAAAAAGTGGAATAAAACGCGATAAAAAAGATGAATGTAAATAAAAATGGTACCGCTGAAAACGTCATCTTGTCCCGCAAAAAAGAAGCCGCCATACAGCTCCATCACACGAAAAATAAAAAAGTTACAGCTCTCAGAATAAAGTGATGCAAAAAAAAATAGTTTTTATTGTGTAACAGCGCCAAAACCTAAAAAAACAATATAAATGTAGTACGGCTGTAATTGTACTGACCCGAATAATAAAGCGGCCTTATACATTTTTCCACACGCAGAACGGCATAAAAAGAATGCCAAAAAAACAATTCCTGAATTGTTGGTTTTTGTTTATTCCACCTCCCAAAAATCTGAGTAGAAAGCGATAAAAAAAAGTCACTTGCCCAAAATTAGTACCAATAAAAACGTCAACTTGTCCCGCAAAAAACAAGCCGTCACATGACTGTCGGCCGAACTATGGAAAAATTATAGCTCTCAAAATATGGCGATGCAAAAACTTTCTGTGCTGCTGAATGTCCTCATATGGTCCCTACAAGACCAGGTCCAATCTTTCTGGCCAAACTTCACTTTTATGATCGATAACATTAAATGTGCAGTCAGGGCCAAGTGTGAATTTCTGTACAATAACAACAGAGTTTCCCTTTATCCTGACTTTTCAATTTCTTTTAAAACCGACTAACTTCAAACAGGATTGTGATAAACTATACAGAAAACATTACACCTGTGCCATGATATATCTCTAAGCTGTGCGTGGCTGATGGCTGTAATATACATTTATTCCCGCCTGCAGGAGATGTGTTGGCTCCAGCCCTGGTTTCATGGATTCACTCCACGTCATAAATTCCATTATGTTTTCAATCCTAAGGAATTCAGATTACTGCACAATCTCTCCTGAAATGGGGGCGCTAATACTTTCTCTACTCTTCTGGTCAGGTTATTGTAGCTCCAATGGTCCACCATAAATGAGTGCAACTCCAGTTTAGTGTTGGATTTCTCCCTTCATACATATATTGTTGTTGAGGATGTAACATAGAATAAAAAAATGTCTTTTTTTATAGCTTTATTTTGTATGATAGTTTGATTGTGGTCGGATCGGCCTGCCTCACTTATGTGAGTCTGTAACTCCCTGGTAGTCTTTAAAAAAAGATCTCCATTGCCTCTTCCAAATGCCCGAGATCTAAATTTAAGACACCTCAGCTCTGCACTATTAGAAAAAGTTCTCTTTGAATGTCTAATATTTCTTCTTGAAACTCATCTGACAGAAAATATTGGCCCTTATGATAGTTTAGATTCCCAAGAGCCACCGAGCCCCATACTCTAATTACCCCAGAGAGGTTTCACCACTAGTTACTCACTACTTACTGATGAAGACTGTTGAGTTTGATCATTTCAGTAGATGTTATTGTCTGTAGTCAGTTTTTGACTACAGTAGTTACTGCCCAAATTTCTCTGATTTAACCCCTTCCTGCAGCCAGTTTTGTGATCCTAATCAGGCCCCATTTTTCAAATCTGATGTGTGTCACTTTATGTGGTGATAACTTTGAAATTCTTCTTAAAGGATAATAGGAAACAAATGGACCTTACAAATTATTTTCCTTGAATCCTACAATATCCTATATACGGTTGTACACTACTGTCTGGGCACATGGCAGGTTAAGAAGGGAAGGAGCGACATTTAGCTATTTGAATATAGATCTTGCTGAAATAGTTTGCAGACACAATGTCGCATGGTCACCTGCCAGCTCAAAAGATGACCACCACAAACAGGCTTGGTGCCATCTACTTCATTTTCCAGATCCCACGAATTGTCTTGTTCATCACCCTTTAACCCCTCTACATGGATCTGGACACAGAGACCCCCTAGGCTTGGGCCACGGTGTTACCTGCTGTTCTGTGGTGTGAGATGGCAAGAAGAATAATCAGGTAGTCGGGTCAGAACCAGGAGGGCAGAGAACATACAAAATCAGAAGACACAAGAGTAGTCAGTAAACGGGCCGAGGTCACAACAGGAAACAAATCCACAAGCCGGGAGCTGAGCACAGAGGACTGACCCAGAGGAGAACAAGGCTGTATCTGGCGGCTTCCAGCAATATGCTTCCAGCTTTAGTAGGGTGCGGTGATTTCTAATTGGCTGAAGCAGGGAGCAGATTACTCCAGCTGGACAGAACACACACCCATACTGCCAGACTGGATGGTACTAAAGGTCCCTGGCACCCTAATCTTACTGGCTGGAAAGAGCCTGCGCCGCCCAGAGCTTCTGGTTCTGACGTCTCCTCCATCACCAGCGCCGCCTGCAGGATGAATAAGGCGGCTCCTGGTGACAGAAGCAGACGTCGCAGGAGCAGATCCCGGAGGAGATGGGACCCACCATTTACAGAAGTCCTAATGTGACCAAATTACAGAAAACCAGAGCAGTAGAAATCACCATAAATTGACTCCATTTTGGAAATTATAACCCTCAGTGAATTAATCTATAGGAGTAGGGAATATTTTGATTCCACATGCAAAAAAAGAAGAAAAGAGAGGCGCTCCTGTGTATACCCGGTGATCTTTGAGGGGAGGAAAATGGAAATAGAAATGTACTAACCTTGTGTGGTTGCGCACCCCTGCACAACCACGGATTAAGGCTCCGGTGTGAACCGCACACCGCACGGGTCTCAGGCTGACCGGCTGAGAGAATCACATGGGGTGTGACATCACCGCGGGTCCTTGTAAACGGTTAATAAGCTGATATCTGCAGCCCCAAACCACCCACCCAAGAGGGAATCAAGAATACAAAGTACAAAGTCGCTGCGGTTTTCAATGGGGTAAGGTGACAGCAGGCCGGGGTATTTGTTACTCCATCATTTTCTTTATTAATCACATGGCTTCACAACATGTTTCGGCTAATACCGCCATCATCAGGTGATGGCCAATATTACCACACAAGCACTTTATATAGAAGTTTAACCAATTAACCAGCAGGTGCCAACAATTAACCAGTTAACCCTCAAATCTCCATTACCATATATACAGGTTCCCATTCTAAGGGCCAACCTGACTTGGCCGATAACAGAGACAAAACATCAACACTAACATAAGACTACATGAAAAAACTATATATACATATAAAAGAAGAATATAAAAAGAGTAAAAGCTGCATATATTCATAATTACACTCATATTAAAAACCTAATAAAAATAAATATCCACTATATTTTTCAAATCCACATAAATTATATTACTTAGTTAATAATATTTTCAAGTGAGAGATTCAGACCTTCCGGGGATAAAGTTCCCAACTTATAGATCCAATAATTTTCCCGGTTTACCAACCTTTTCTATCTATCATGCACCGTGTCAGATATATGATCAATAATCGTAAGGTGCAGATATTTTGGATCTTTCTGATCTTCTAAGAAGAAGTGCTTTGGCAACTATGTAACAAATCTCCATTTCTAATATTCTGCCAATGTTTATTTAGCCTGGCGCGCATTGGTTGTATGGTGCGACCTACATACTGTAGACCACATGTACACTCCAACAGATATATCACATATGACGGCAGTCTGTCCGGCATCTAATCTGAAAAGTCTCCCCCGTGGTGAGCAAGCTAAAAGTTTTTGTTCCGTTATTAATGATCCCACAACAGAGACATTTTGATGTTCTACATCTAAAGCACCCATCCCCCCTTCCTTGGTTTATATTTTTATACTTTATATAACTCTTAGTCAATGATGTGGAGCTAGGCGCTAACACATTTTTCAGATTCTGACACCTCCTATATATAATCCTTGGTTTGGCCGGCAGTTGCTTGCCCAAAATGGGATCACTGGATAAAATGAACCAATACGTCTTCAATAGGTTATTAAGAGTAACTCTAGATTGGCTAAATGTTGTAATGAGACTATACTCGGCACTCAATGGGTTAATAGTGTAATTTTTTTTTACCACATTGGTAGGTCCGGCCAGATTCCCCTTATTGTTTATCATTTCCAAGCATTTTTCTTGGGATAAACATTTGGCTTTCTTATATGCATCACTTAATAATTTGTCAGGATATCCCTTTTCCCTGAATCTCATCTTTAAAATCCTAGATTCATTAATAAAATCCACATCTCTACTACAATTTTTCCTAATTCTCCAATACAGTCCATAGGGAATATTACGCACCCAGACTGGAAGATGGCTGCTATCATATGCTAGGTAACTATTCACATCCACCTCTTTGAAATGCGTGGAGGTGATTATCTTTCCTTCTGGGTTTTTTTTTAATCAGGAGGTCAAGGAATTGAATACTTAAACTGGATATATTAGATGAAAAACTAAGACCCCAGGTTTTATTATTTAATTCAGATACAAATATAGATGCTTCCTCATGGGTACCAGCCCTGACAAAGAAAAGATCATCTATAAATCTCCTATAGAGACATATATGTCTAGTATATAGATGGGACTGTACGATGAAGACAGACTCAAACCTCCCCATAAATAAATTAGCATAGCTAGGGGCGAATCTCGTCCCCATCGCACAACCTCTCATCTATGTCTAGTATATAGATGGGACTGTACGATGAAGACGGACTCAAACCTCCCCATAAATAAATTAGCATAGCTAGGGGCGAGTCTTGTCCCCATCGCACAACCACTCATCTGTTTATATGTGGTCTCTTCAAATAAATTTTTTTATTGTTTAAGATAAACTCAATACTTTCTAATAAGAACCTTTTCTGTTCCAAAAATATAGAGGTATCTGAACACAAATAATGATCAATAGCCTCTAAACCTAAAATATGTGTAATGTTGGAGTATAAGGAACTCACATCTAAGGTACAAAAAACATAATAATAATAATCTTTTTATTTATTTAGCGCCAACATATTCTGCAGCGCTTTACAATTCAGACAATTTACAGACATTATTGGCACTGTCCCCATTGGGGCTCACAATCTACATTCTCTATCAGTATGTCTTTGGAGTGTGGGAGGAAGCTGGAGAACCCGGAGGAATCCCACACAAACACGGGAGAACATACAAACTCCTCGCAGATGTTGTCCTCGGTGGGATTTTAACCCAGGACCCCAGCGCTGCAAGGCTGCAGTGCTAACCACTGAGCCACCATGCCGCCCTCCTCCTAGGGAGGTAAATCCCTCATCAAGCTAATAAAATGTGAAGAATCTTTTAAATAACATTCAAGCCTAATCACATATTTTGTAAAAACAAATCGACATAATGTGATAAATTAGCTGTTATAGATTTTATCCCCGAAATGATGGGGCGACCAGGGGGATTGGTAGTACTTTTATGGATCTTGGGTCGGAAATAAAAATAAGGGGTCTGAAAAAATTATATATCCAAAAATCTTTTCTCTCTCACATCCAAGATCCCCTCCCTAAGGGCCCCCTTAGTTAAGCTTTTATATTCATAGAATCATAGAATCATAGAATGGTAGAGTTGGAAGGGACCTCCTGGGTCATCTGGTCCAACCCCCTGCTCAAAGCAGGATTCACTAGATCATCTCAGACAGATGTCTGTCCAGCCTCTGTTTGAAGACGTCCATTGAAGGGGAACTCACCACCTCTCGTGGCAGCCTGTTCCACTCATTAATCACCCTAACTGTCAAAAAGTTTTTTCTAATATCTAATCTGTGTCTCCTCCCATTTAGTTTCATCCCATTGCTTCTAGTCTTCCCTTGTGCAAATGAGAATAAAGATGATCCTTCTACAATGTGACAGCCCTTGACATATTTGTAGACAGCTATTAAGTCTCCTCTCAGTCTTCTTTTTTGCAAGCTAAACATTCCCAAATCCTGCAACCGTTCCTCATAGGACATGGTTTGCAGACCAGTCACCATTCTGGTCGCTCTTCTCTGAACTTGCTCCAGTTTGTCTATGTCTTTTTTAAAATGTGGTGCCCAAAACTGTACACAGTATTCCAGATGAGGTCTGACCAAAGAGGAGTAAAGACCGATAATGACTTCACGTGATCTAGACTGTATGCTTCTGTTAATACATCCCAGAATTGTATTTGCCTTTTTTGCTGCTGCATCACACTGTTGACTCATGTTCAGTCTATGATCTATTAGTATACCTAAGTCTTTTTCACATGTACTGTTGCTTAGCTCTATTCCTCCCATTCTGTATATGCTTTTTTCATTTTTATTGCCCAGATGTAGTACTTTGCATTTTTCCCTGTTAAAAACCATTCTGTTGGTTGCTGCCCACTGCTCCAGTTTATTTAGGTCTTTTTGAATCCTCTCTCTCTCTTCTCTAGTATTAGCTATCCCTCCTAGCTTTGTGTCATCAGCAAATTTAATCAGTTTACCCTCAATTCCTTCATCTAAATCATTGATAAAGATGTTGAACAATACAGGTCCCAGGACAGAGCCCTGTGGTACCCCACTTGAGACATTCATCCAGCTGGATGTGAAGCCATTTACAACCACCCTTTGAGTCCGATCACTAAGCCAGTTATGAATCCACCTAACAGTTGCCTGGTCCATTGCATACTTGGTCATTTTTTCAATAAGGATGGTGTGAGATACTTTGTCAAATGCTTTGCTGAAGTCAAGATATACTATATCTACAGCATTTCCCTGATCCACCCAGTCAGTGATTCTGTCATAGAAGGAAATTAAGTTACTCTGACATGACTTGTTAGTTACAAACCCATGCTGACTCTGGTTAATCACTTCATTCTTATCCATGTACTTACATACATGTTGTTTAATAATTTGTTCAAATATCTTTCCTGGTATAGAAGTCAGACTCACCGGCCTATAGTTCCCTGGGTCCACCTTCTTCCCCTTTTTGAAGATAGGAACAACATTTGCTCTTCTCCAGTCTTCTGGGACTTCTCCTGTTCTCCAAGAATTTTCAAAGATTATGGAGAGTGGTTCTAAAATTTCTTCTACGATCTCCTTCAGTACTCTGGGGTGTAATTCATCTGGACCTGGAGACTTGAACTCATTTATGTTAGCTAAATATTCCCTCACAATCTTTCTGTTTACAGATAACTTGGATTCCTCTATTCCTTTAAAAGGACAGTGAAGATCAGTTGATGTTACATTTTCTTTCTGAGAGAAAACAGATGCAAAATAGGAATTAAAAAGTTCGGCCTTAGATGGTGATAATTCTGTCACCATCCATAAAGATGGTGACAGAATTATCACAATCTAATTTATTATAATAATCAGTATCGCCCAGTATCCGCAAACCTTCTCCAGTGTACCAACCCTGATTCATCACCACAATACCACCGCCTTATCAGCTTCCTTAATAATTATTCCTTTATTCTTCCGTAAACTAGAGATGGCTTGTCTTTCTGGAGCCGTCAGGTTATCCCTCTTTTTAATATGAGTAAAAGTGCGAATGTCTTTTAAAATCAGTTGCTGAAAAGTCTCGAGATGAGTTCCCTTATGGTGAGTAGGATAAAAATGAGATTTACCACCTAGTGGAACATGGTGGAAACCCATAGCGGGCACGTGATTTTCGACTCCATTATTAGCAAGGGGTATACTGGCGTTTATTGATTTACGTTTTTCTTCAATAATAAAGTGATGTTTTAACGTCAATTTCCTAAAGTACTCATTCAAATCTACATATAAATTGAAAACATTCAAACTTGAAACAGGTCAAAAAGAGAGTCCTCTACTCAATCGTGAGATCTCAGCCTCAGACAAGGTGTGGTCAGACAGGGTAAAAATGCCTACCATTTTCTGTTTCTCATCTTTTTCGCTTTCCTCAATATTTACCCTAATGGCTTTGTCTTTTTAATTAGCAAATCCTACAGGGCTGCTATTTTTTGGGATGGCTCTACCTCGCCCCCTACATCCCCGATATTTCTTTTTGGTTGGCGAACTTGGGCCGGCTGAAAAAACGGTGGGATTTTTGTATCATAAAGGAGCGGTGTGTTTTTTTACCATTGAGAGGCGGTGCAGTTTCATTAGTTAATATTACAGCTGGTGATAACAATTCTATTGAAGAAGTTATATTTTGTGGAGGTGGTAGCTTCACTGATTTATCAGTGGAACCTTCCTCTAATGATGTATGCCCTACACTTAATGACTGAGATATTATTGGTAAGGAATTTTGGGAATCAGGATGGATAGTTAAAATAGAAAAATCCAATGCACTAACACTCTGCGTTGAGGTTGCACCAATTAATTCATTTAACCCAAAATGAATTAGTGATGATTGCTCTGTATCATTGGAAACACCACTATCCTTATTCACCACTGGTAAGATAGAATTAATAGCTCCACCAGTGTTTGCTTGATTCTCCCCAATAGGAGAAGGACACAAAGTAACTATTGCACTGTTAGTTTCCATATCCATAGTTTGATTCGACAGGCACTTTCTGCACTGTGGATGTTGGAGAGTGAAAATTGCAAATATTCCATTTTATTACCCAACACATTGTCTCCTGGATCACAATCTGGGCACTTACATACCATAAATTAAGTGGGTTCTTCTCACTATAGTAATGCCAAGTACATGGATGATAAATGTGGTTTGGACACACTGCAAGGCTCAGAAGAGAGGAAGAGATATGACTTCGGGAGAGAGCGGATATTGCTGGATTGGTTTATGGAAGCCATGTTGCTTTTCTAGAACCTTTGAGCCACTAATAATGTGGAAACCTCTGTTATTACACTGACAGATGATGGACCTGAGTTGGGGACTTGTTTTTTGTGAGATGAGTAGCAGTTTTTATTGATATTCTTTTCACCTACAATGGTGAAAATAATATTTGATACACTGCTGATTTTTCAAGTTTTCCCACCTACAAAGAATGGAGAAATCTGTAATTTTTATCGTAGGTACACTTCACCTGTGAGAGACATAATCTAAAAAAAAATCCAGAAAATCACATTGCATGAATTTTTACTTAATATTTGGTACAGAAACCTTTGTTTGAAATTACAGAGGTCAGAAGTTTCCTGTAGTTCTTGGCCAGCTTTGCACACACTGCAGGAGGGATCTTGGCCCACTCCCCCATACAAATCTTTTCCAAATCTTTGAGGTTTTGGGGCTGTCGCTGGGCAACATGGAGTTTCAGCTCACTCCAAAGATTTTCTATTGGGTTCAGGTCTGGAGACTGGCTAGGCCACTTCGGGACATTGAAATGCTTCTTATGGAACCACTTCTTAGTTGGCCTGGCTGGGTGTTTCGAGTCATTGTCATGCTGGAAGACCCAGCCACGACCCATGTTCAATGCTCTTACTGAGGGAAGAAGGTTGTTGGCCAAAATCTTGCGATACGTGACCCCATCCATCCTCCCTTCAATACGGTACAGTCGTCATGTTTGGGATGGTGTTCTTGGGTTTGTACTCATCCTTATTCTTCCTCCAAACACGGCGAGCGGAGTTGATACCAAAAAGTTCTATTTTGGCCTCATCTGACCACATGACCTTCTCCCATGCCTCCTCTGGATCACCCAGATGGTCATTGGAGAAGTTCAAACGGGCCTGGACATGTGCTTGTGTGAGCAGGGGGACCTTTAATGCCCTGCAGGATTTTAATCCATGACAGCGTAGTGTGTTACTAACGGTAATGTTTTAGACTGTGGTTCCAGCTCTCTTCAGGTCATTGTCCAGGACCTCCCGTGTAGTTCTGGGCTGATTCCTGACCTGTCTCAGAATCATTCTTACCCCACGAGGAGAGATCTTGCATGGAGCCCCAGACTGAGGAAGATTCAAAGTCATCTTGTGTTTCTTCCATTTCTTAATAATTGTGTCAATAGTTTTTCCATTCTTGCCAAGCTGCTTACCTATTGTCCCGTAGCCCATCCCAGCCTTGGGCAGATCTACAATTTTGTCCTTGGTTTCTTTAGACAGCTATTTGGTCTTGGCCATGGTGGAGGTTGGAGTGTCTTTGATTGAGTGTGTGGAAAGGTGTCTTTTATACAGGTAACAAGTTCTAACAGGTGCAATTAATACAGGTAATGAGTGCAGAGTAGGAGGGCTTCTTAAAGAAAAACTTAACATGTCTGTGAGAGCCAGAATTCTTGCTGGTTGGTAGGTGATCAAATACTTATTTCATACAATGAAATACAAATTAATTATTTTAAAATCATACAATGCGATTTTCTGTTTTTTATTTTTAGATTCTGTCTCTCACAGTTGAAGTGTACCGACGATAAAAATTACAGTCCTCTCCCTTCTTTGTAGATGGGAAAAATTGCAAAATCACTAGAGTATCAAATACTTATTTTCCCCACTGTACATAACATTGTTTGGCTTTTTATTCCATATTTTGGAGGCAGAATGAACAAACAGTTGAACACCACACTTTACTGGTTCACGCTATGAGGTTTTCTATTAGACTGTGAACTGTCATTGTCTTGGTGAATAATTCAATATTTTTACATAACTTGCCATTTTTACAGACAGTTTAAGTAGAAATGTTCAAAACTATAAAATTCAAGGATATTTAATTCAAAAATAATAATTGATTTTCTTCTTGGCAGATGACTGTACCAGAAGATCAGAGGGACAGCCGACATCTTCAATTTTTAAATCAGATGATCTTGAGATCCCTCAGGCTACAATTGAAGTGAATTCCATTACTCCAGATCTACCATCATCCCTTCACAGCAAAGATTTATCATCTAGTCTTATGAAACAGGTCCTGTCTTCTGATTCATTACTGACTATTAAGGAAAATCAAAGTCCCAAAATAAGCATTAAAAAACGAGTTGCTCCTAAAGCAAAGAAGCCATTTTCACATTCTGAATATGGAAATAGTTTTCCTCTCAAAATGTCTCTTCTTAAACATCAAAAAATTCACACAGCAGAGAATATATTTTCTTGTTCCAAGTGTGGGAAATGTTTTAACCAGAAATCAAATCTTGTTAGTCACCAAAGAACTCACACAGGGGAGAAGCCATTTTCATGTTCAGATTGTGGGAAATGTTTTACAGAGAAATCGAGTCTTATGAAACATCAGAGAACTCACACAGGGGAGAAGCCATTTTCATGTTCAGAATGTGGGAAATGTTTTGCAGAGCAATCAAGTGTTATCAAACATCAGAGAACTCACACAGGGGAGAAGCCTTTTTCCTGTTCAGAATGTGGGAAATGTTTTAACCAGAAATCAAATCTTGTTAGTCACCAAAGAACTCACACAGGGGAGAAGCCTTTTTCATGTTCAGAATGTGGAAAATGTTTTACAATGAAATCAATTTTTGTTAAGCACCAAAGAACTCACACAGGGGTGAAGCCTTTTTCATGTTCAGAATGTGGGCAATGTTTTAGTCATAAATCCGATGTTGTTATACACCAGAGAACCCACACAGGGGAGAAGCCTTTATCATGTTCAGAATGTGGGAAATGTTTTACACAGAAATCACATCTTGTTAGTCACCAGAGAATTCACACAGGGGAGAAGCCATTTTCATGTTTAGAATGTGGGAAATGTTTTACACAGATATCAAGTCTGATCAGACATCAAAGAACCCACACAGGGGAGAAGCCTTTTTCATGTTCAGAATGTGGGAAATGTTTTAACCGGAAATCAGATGTTGTTATACACCAGAGAACCCACACAGGGGAGAAGCCTTTTTCATGTTCAGAATGTGGAAAATGTTTTAACCGGAAATCAGATGTTGTTATACACCAGAGAACTCACACAGGGATGAAGCCTTTTTCATGTTCAGAATGTGGAAAATGTTTTACACAGAAATCAAATTTTGTTATACACCAGAGAACTCACACAGGGGAGAAGCCTTTTTCATGTACAGAATGTGGGAAATGTTTTAACCGGAAAGCAGATGTTGTTATACACCAGAGAACCCACACAGGGAAGAAGCCTTATTTATGTTCAGAATGTGGGAAATGTTTTACCGAGAAATCAACTCTTGTTACACATCAGAGAACTCACACAGGATAGAAGCCATTTTAAAGGAAAATGTTTTGCGAATAAATCATCTCTTCTTAGTCACCAGAGCAGTCACAAGGAAGAAGCCTTTTTTTTTTTCTTAATATGGGAAATGTTTAACTTGGAAAAACAAACTTATTAGCAAGAAAAAATCTTTCTAATAAGTGAGTGTGTCTTATAGACTTTAGGCAGCTTCCTGTTACTGAGGAAAACATTGAAACAGTGTCCTTCCTGATCAATCAGAAAATTGCTCTCTCCTCCACTCCACTTATCTAACTGATTGGTGCAAAGTAGGAGAAGAAACTACAGGAACCTGCACAGAGGCTGCATGTCCTGAATGAGCAGCTGAAGACTTCCTCAAGGACCTTTCAGATCATTTATGAAATGAGCCATTTTTAATGATTTTGACCATGTGAATTCAAATTGCACAATAAAATTTTTAGTTGCCTCTTGTTTCTGTGATATCAGAGTTTTCCTTTTACTGCTACATATAATTGATGAAAAAACACAGCAAAAAAGGGCAGCAGGGACCTGCCCAGATCTTCAGAACTAAATGCACTACCAGGGTGCAGCAAACCCACATAAAGATGGCGGCTACACAGGTGCAAAATACTGATGAGACAATCACTCACAACCTACCATTTCATGGAGGGGGTGACTGCACAAAATGGCTTGTATGGGGTGCTGTTCACACTAGGGTAGTGCACAGTATCCGGCTTACAGTCTACTAGTTAAGCCCATACTATTAGATTAGGCGGGCTGCCCAGTATTATCCAAGTGCACCCCATAGGAACAGACACCCCAGTTTACAATGCCGGAACTGATGGGCCTGGCTGCACCCTGGAATTAAAAAGTGCAAAAATACATATATATAATATATGAGATATTAGTTGATATGTTGGCCAAAATATGTAAGCTCGGAACCCGCGACAAGGGTTCTCATGCTTACGAGCCCTACTCTAAACACAAAAAGCAAAGCCACACCAAGAAGAATTAAAATTCCCCCTAGTGTGAACAGCACCCTATACAAGCCTTTTTGTGTGCAATTCAAATACTAAGCAGTCACCCCCTCCATGAAATGGTAGGTTAATTATTCTTGGTGTGTCTTTGCTTTTTGTGTGTACATATAATTGATGCATAAAAGTTTCAGTACTTTGAAACATTATTTTTGCAAATATAAAGATGCAAATATTTTGTTATGCCAATTTTCTGATATTTATTTAGAGGAAACTTAACAACAGTTCAAATAACTAAAACCTGTCTAAACACTATTGCGAAATATAAACAGTTACAGAAATTGCGATACAAAATTTGGTCCTCATTCAGGGACAACTCTTTTTTGCTTGCTTCTTGTACTCCTGCATTGAATCATTTCTTACAATTGTTCAATCATTATCTGCAAGCATTTTCATTGATATCTTTTCTCCATATCCGCAATATCTTGGTGAAATCTCTCAGCATGCTTGTTGCTCACAGCTCTGCTGTCACAGCTTCCCTGTCCCTAACGCTAGGGGTGCCCTAGCTGGCCCTGTTCCCTGGATTACTTCTGAAGGTGAAGATGCTGGGGCGATGTACCTTGTCTGAGCTCCTCAATCCACCTGCTCCCTTCCCCCACCCGGGGAAGAGAGGAGTAGTAGTGTATCGCAATACACCAACCAGACTAACACGGTAATACAAACAGGGATAAAGGAAATACCAATCATACAAATATATGCACACAAACAACAGAGGATAACACTGGGGAGTTGAAGAATGGGGTAAAACCAAAGTAGAAGAAGAGGATTATACACACAACCAAAACCATGCAACAGTCTTAGCTAAATCCACAAACGCCTTCTCAAACAACAGCTAGCTCTGGTAATGACTGCTAGCTAGAATCCAGTATATATAGGAACGGGGAGTGGCTAATAGTGAATAGCTGTGAACACTAAGGCAGGAAAGCTTCAAGGAGCTCTCAACTGAGCAGATTAACTCCTGTACTGTTAGAAGAAATCTGCACCATTTAATATGAAGGTGAAAGGCTTCTAATGAGTGCAGGATTAGGAGGAATCAGACTCTGCAGTGTTCTGGCTCCTCTCTGTCGCAGTAAACCCATGACAGTAACCCCTTCTACGAGGGACCTCTGGAACCTCATAGCTGGGTTTATCAGGGTGTACCGCATAAAAAGACCAGATCAACCTGGCTGCATGGACGTCAGATGCTGGTAACCACATCCTCTCCTCAGGACCATAACTCTTCCAGTGTACCAGTTACTGAAGTGACAGATGAACTAAGCAAGAATCAACGATCTTACCTATTTGGAATTCCAAATGTCCATCCACAATGACCAGAGATGGCAGTAGCGCTGATGATACAAAGGACGCAACGTATTTTTTGGGTAGAGACTAATGGAACATTATGGATCCTAAAGGTGGGCGGCAAATCAAGGTGGAATGCTACGGGATTGACGACGGCCACAATCTTATAAGAACCAGTGAACCTGGGACCCAGTTTCTAAGATGGAACCTTCAACTTAATGCTCCTTGAAGACAACCACACCAAGTCATCACACAGGTCCAGACCCACCACACGTCTCCAATCAGCCACACTCTTATATTTGGACCCCATCTTCCTCAAGCAATCAAGAACCCTTTGCCACACAGACGTAATTGAAGATGGAAAACGTTCTTCAGGTATTCCTGTTAAATGGGGACTTACCAGTGGATTCATGACAATGATTATTCACTACAAATTCAGCAAGAGGTAAGTCAGTAACCCCATCCTCCTGATTCTCAGACATAAAACACCTAAGATAAGTCTCAAGATTCTGGTTAACATGTTCAGTTTGCCCTTTAGACTGCGGAAGACTGCTGAAGAGAACAACAGATGGATCCTCAAAAGATTGCAAGATGCCCATCAAAATTTGGAAATAAACTACATCCCCCAATCAGAAAAAATATCAGTAGGGTTCCCATGTAATTTTACCATCTCTCTGATGAAAATCTGCATCAAAGTCTTGGTGTTAGGTAATGCGGGTTGCACAATGAAATGTGACATCTTACTGAATCTGTCCACCACCACCAAAATTACAGTATTACCTACCGACACGGGTAGATTAGTATTAGTGATAAAATCGAACGATAAATGAATCCACAGTCTACTGGGAATCGCCAATGGATGGAGAGACCAAGATGAACAAGTATGAGAGATCTTAGAACATGCTCAGACACGGCAGGCGGCTACATACTCGTGAACATCCTGATGAACTCCTGACCACCAAAAACGCAGAGTAAGGAGATCTGTAGTGTCTTTATAACAGGGATGTCTGTCCAAGACCCAATCATGATGTTCACTGAGAACTCTAAGATGGAGATTCACATGTACAAACAGTTTACCTAATAAACAGGCAGCAGGTGCGTCCCCCTGAGCCTCAACAACCTCCTTCTCAAGATCGGAGCATATAGATGCAATAACCACCCCATTTTGCAGTATAGAAACTGGTTCACAATTATCTCCACCGCTGGAAAAGGCATCCACCTTAATGTTCTTGTTCCCTGGCCTATATGTAACGAAAAAGTTAAATCTGGTGAAGAATAACGGCCATCCCACCTGTCTAGGCGTTAGACGTTTCGTAGACTCTAGATATACCAGATTCTTATGGTCCGTGATTACCATAATCGGATGATCTGCCCCCTCCAGAAAATGATGCCACTCTCCAAAAGCCCACTTGGTTGCCAAGAGTTCCCTGTTACCAATGTCATAATTTCTCTCAGCGAGTGACAGTTTTTTAGAAAAGTATGCACATGGATGCCATTTACTAGGAGATGCACCCTGCGACAAAACAGCCCCCACACACACTTCTGACATGTCAACTTCAGCAATGAATGGCTGAGTGACGTCAGGCTGCATGAGAATCGGCACAAATACAAAACACTCCTTAAGGTATTGAATGCCTCCCTGGCCGGACTGTACCATTTAGAAAAGTCAGTCCATTTTCTGGTCATATCCGCCAGAGGTTTGGCCACTACCGAAAAGTTTTTATGAACTTGCGGTAGTAGTTGGCGAAACCCAAATACCTTTGTAACGCCTTTAAATCCTCAGGACAATCCCAATCCTGTTCCGCCCAGACTTTTGCTGGATCCATGTGAAAACCGGTGGATGATAAAATCTAGCCTATAAAAGGGATCTCCTCAAGAGAACATACACTTCTCTGGTTTAACAAATACTTCATTGACTCTGAGTATCTGTAAGACCTACCTGACATGTACCTGATATGACTCAAGGTCAGGCGCAAAAATTAATGTAATCAAGATAGATCACAACAAATATACCTGCCGGGTGACTAAACATGACATTTACAAAATGCTGAAAGACGGCGGGAGCATCACTCAACCCAAATAGCATGACAAAGGTTCTCATAGTGTCCCTCAGGCATATTGAAAGCTGTTTTTCACTCATCCCCCTCTTTAATACGAATGAGATTATATGCCCCCCTGAGAACCAGTTTAGAAAACCATTTTGCTGCCACGATCTGATTAAATAAGTCCGGGGTGAGAGGGATCAGATACGGTTCCCAGACCGTGATTGGATTTAGTTTGCGGAAATCTAGGTAGGGGCGTAACCCCCCGTCTTTCTTTACAAGGAAAACCCCTTCAGCAATGGGGGATGACGATGATGTGATATGATCCTTTTTTTTAACTTTCCGTGATATAGTCCTTCATGGCCCGCTTCTATGGACCAGAGATTTTACAAAGTCTGCTCTTAGGCAGCTTGGCCCCAGAAACAAGATTAATGGCACAGTCATAAGGTTGATGGGAAGGGAGATTTTGACACCCCTGCTCCGAGAACACATCCTCAAAGTCAGACAGGTATTTAGGCACAGACTGGGTATCCACACTAGCCAGCCAGGTGCCCAGTGTCCTTGACAATACTTGATCCAATTTGCTACCTCCTGAGTCTGCCAATCTACCACAGGGTTGTGCAGTGTGAGCAAAGGTAGTCTCAGAACCACAAGAGAGGGCAGACCCTCTAGCACATAAAACTCAATACATTCTGAGTGTATGGCCTACCTGTAGATGTAACCCTCGGATGACTTGAGTAAAACACCCCTGGCTCAAGGATGCAGAGTTGATGCTGATTATGGGTATGTGTCTGGACAGTGTATATGGTTTGAGGCCCCGGACCTGGACGAACCTAACGTTTATCAAATTAAACCCGCCCCACTGTCCAGAAAGGCCGAAATGATCACCTTATTTTTGTCCAGATGGATTCCATACTCCCCCTTTACGCTGAACTCGAGTTTGATACACAGAACGAGTCACCACACCCAACTGCATAGGCTCCTCAGATGACTCAGACCAGGGTTCCCTTGGCGCTGGACCTCTCGCATATTGGGGTGTTTCTTTATGTCTCTGGCGAAGACTGTGATCCACCTGGATAGCCAGAGACATGGCTGCTTCAAGAGAAACTGGAGTCTCCTATACGACAAGGGCATACCGATAGCCCTTGACAAAACTGGCTACGTCGTGCGGGGTCATTCCTCTTAGTGTCAGTGTATCACCTCCGAAACTCAGAGCAATACACCTCCGCTGGCCGATCTCCCTGCTGAAGCTGACATAGCATGGACTCAGCCAGGGAGATGCGGTCAGGGTCGTTGTATATATGACCCAGGACTAAAAGAAATTCCTCCACCGTCCGGAGCAATTGGGAGTCTGGCGGGAGAGAAAATGCCCATACTTGGGGGTCACCCTGAAGGAGCGAGATTAGTATCACCACCCATTGCTCCTCGGTTCCTGAGGAGATAGGACATAACCTGAAGTACAGCTTACAGGCCTCCCTGAAGAAAACAAACATGTCACGCCCCCCCAAAGAAGCTGTTAGGCAAAGCAATCTTGGGCTCCACAGGGGGTTGCCTGGGAGTCATGGTCCCAGGACCTGACGTGTTAGGGAGCTGCAACATGACAGTGCATAGATCTGCAACCTCTAGGCTAAGTTGCTGCAGTTGCCCTGTGAGAGCTGTGATAGGATCCATGATGGATCAGAAAACAGTTTCAGCCAGAGTTAATGTCATGACTCTGTTGTCGGGTATCCCAGGACCAGGGGCTCCTTCCCTGTCCCTAACGCTAGGGACGTCCTAGCTTGCCCATGTTCCTCGAATTACTTCTGAAGGTGAAAATGCCGGGACCACGTACCTTGTCTGAACTCCTCAATCTGCCTGTTCTCTTCCTCCACCAAGGGAAGAGAGGAGTAATAGTGTAAGGCAATACACCAACCAGAGTAACAAGGTAATGCAAACAGGGATAAAGGAAAATACCAATCATACAAATATATGCACACAAACAACAGAGGATAACAGTGGTGAGTGGAGGATGGGAAAAACCAAAGTAGGAGAAAGAGAGGATTAATACACAACCAAAACCATGCAACAGTCTTAGATAAATCCACCAAACGCCTTCTCAAACAACAACAAACCACCAAACTCCTAACCATGCAGCATGAGGCTCTCTCTAGCAATGACTGCTAACTAGAGTCCAGTATATACAGTTGTGCTCAAAAGTTTACATACCCCGTCAGAATTTTTGCTTTCTTTGCCTTGTTTCAGAGAATATGAATGATAACAAAAAAAAATTTGGTTGGGTGAAGCCATTTATTGTCAAACTACTGTGTTTTCTCTTTTTAAATCTTAATGACAACCAAAAACATCCAAATAACCCTGATCAAAAGTTCACATACCCCAGTTCTTAATACCGTGTATTGCCCCCTCTAACATCAATGACAGCTTGAAGTCTTTTGTGGTAGTTGTGGATGAGGTTGTTAATTTTATTATTCCACTGTATAGGAGGCTGAGGTGACCAAACTGCATAGGGGGGCTGTGGGGGATATAATACTGGGTCTATGGTGACCATACTGTATTCGAGGCTGTTGGGGACCTTGGATTGAGACTGGAGAAGAGGGAAATCTGCAGAGTCTAGCTCTGCCTGTGATGGGTGTGTATGTGACTAGCAAAGTTATAGATGTGGATGTGGGGTAGATATGCCAAGTACGAGTCAAATGAAAATATTTTGAAAGCAGAAAAAAAGGGGGAGAGAAGGTAATGAATTTATTTCTCTGCGAGGCACTGTAGGACTAGAGAAAGAAAAACTACTATAAAAACTACTATATACCAACTATCCTTGTGTTTTTTCCTGGTCTTTTAAAAAATACACACACTTTTTTATGTTGTGCACTTGTCACTGTGACGTAGCATCATATGATCTCAGGGGTCCGTTACTGCTCGCCTTTCTTTTAAATGTATTGTCCATATATTCCAGTACTTTTGAATTGTAATCCTTACTGTGGTTTTGTCCTGATGAAGAGGTTTGTAGACCTTGAAACGCGTTGACGCAATAAACTGCAATCATACCACATCTGCGTCTATGATCACACTTTGGATACTTGGCAGCGTGTTTTTTGAATCAACAGATTCCATATTCTATTGCATCAAACCCCATTGGTGATCCTGCAGCAGCCTTCACATGCTTCACACAGGGATTGTGACTGTCACAACCCCATCAGGTGAGCTTATTTCTTAACTCCCTACACCCTTTTCTGACAAGATAAGACCCTATCTTGTATTTCTTGTCTTTCCAGTTTTTCAATTTTTATTTACCAAAAGGACCTGGAAAGAGATCTCCAAATGGCAGAAGAGACCGAGTACTTAGCTAAAATGGAATCATGTATTTCATTAAGAAGATCTACACTTAAAGAAGGTGGAACATAAAGTTTATTTATAGGTAAACCTTCCGGCACACTGAATGCGCTGCCTGATATCTACCCCCAAAGCACTAAACACCACCCCCTCAATAAGAATCTTGACTGGATTTTCGTCCATCAACTCTGCGACTAGACTAAGGGACAAAGAGTCAGCCTTGACATTCTTGGATTTGGGGAGATAAGTAATGGCAAAATCAAACCAGGCAACATGGTCCCACCAAGCCTGTCTGGTGCTTAAGCACTTAGCAGCGTCACTATACAACAGGTTCTTATGATCGGTAGAGACAGATCTGTCTCTACCGATCATAAGAACCTCATGTCTTGCCCACCTCATGTCTTGCCCACTCCAACCAATTTCTCCATTCCTCAAAGGCTCTTTTAACTGCCAGAAGCTCTCGGTCACCTATATCATGAATAGACTCTGCTTGAGTGAACTTCTGGGAAAGAAAAGCACAAGGATGTAGATACCCTATTTTTTTCTGTGAAAGAACAGCTCACATACTAATAGCAGAAGCTTCTACCACGACAAAGAAAAGCAGATTGACCTCAGGTTGGCTCAGAACAGGAGCCCTAGAGAAAGCTGTTTGAGAGGATGAAAAGCATTTACTGCCTCAGCTGACCAAGAAGAAAAACCTATTCCCTTCTTAGTTGTGCCTGTAAAATACTTGAGAAGGTAGAGCACTTACTGACTGCTCTACTGACTCAGCTAGCCAGGGGGGAAAGCAGTGTCAAGTAAGGTGGACAGCAAGATACATGGGAGGAGAAATCAGCAATGGAAGAGATGAGGGAGGCCGACCAGTGGGAGGAGAGAAGGAGATGAATTAGTAAAGCCATCAGTAAGTTCTTTCTCTTCTCTGTCAAATTATTTTTATTGTGTTTTTTTAGAAGGGGAGGATATACATTACACACAAAAGGATCTAAATACTATACTAACAGCCTGAAGAAAATAGAGGAAAGGGAACAGGGGAAAGAATAAAGAATAATAAAGAACAAAGTATACATACTTACACGTCCTCTACTGTCTGGTTATCTAGTACGTCTTTTGCGCAAGATGAGACATCGGTGTATTCATCGGGACTTTTTGATACAAATTTAAGGATTTCATCCTTTATTTTTTTATCAGGATCTGAGGAAGTGTCTTCAGAATTATCGCTTTCTTCATCCACAGGCAAATGACAGTAAATGTTATTGGAGTAAAATTCACTATATGATTATCAGGTTATATGGATTCCTTCATCATAAATAGCAGTGTAGGACTCCTCGTACACTGGTCCTCTGTATTGCACTCACAGATATTTTAATCATATGTGTTACACGCACGCAGCCTAAGTTCAGATAGGGGCGAGACCGGTTACATGAAATCGTTGGAATCCTGGGGGAACCATTATTCCAGGCAACCATAGGCTGCAGCTTCTCTCAGGCACAGGACAGATTCAATTGCTGACCAGACACATTTGACAAGAGTCCTCATAAACGGTAGAACAGTAACATTTAATGAGGCATGGCCAGTGCAATATAAATGTCTCTTTAAGCAACAGGCTCCAGTAATAACAGTACAGTCTCCTTTGCAGCACAGCAGTACACAGTCTATTATCTGGTAGCACAGTACAGCACGGTTTTAATGGATACACAACCACAGGTTTTTCCTTCACAAGGACTCAATTGTACACAGCGTTCTTCATCCTGCATGGAGATGGAGGGGAGGAGGGTTTGATGAGGAAGATGATCTCTGTGACACAATTCCTTCCAGTCATTATCTTCCTGCATGATGATAGACTTCCTGAACTAACAGTGCAGGGTATCTGACCTGTGTTGAGCTTCACCCTGGACTTGAATCCTGTTGTCTTTCCTGCACTTTTGTGAGATACAGATCACACACACCACTTCTCCTTTAAGCTGCAGCCAGAATAGTAAACAAGTTCCCCACAATCCCCCTGGGGCTCTGCTAACCACTCCCTGTCTGTGACTGTGTTAACCCCTCCAGTTCCTGGATGCTTTTGAAGCAACAGCACTACCCCTGCAGGCCACATATGATTGATTATAAGGTGATATGGATTCCTTCATCATAAATGGCAGTGTAGGACTCCTCGTATACTGGTCCTCTGTATTGCACTCACAGATATTGTAATCCTGTGTCTGCGGTCACTATTACTGGATGAGACTGTTTAGGGGACATAGATGTAAAGTTGTTTCTTATTGTTACTGTGTCCCTGAGAGAGGTGTTGTCCTCTGCCTGTGTTCACATTCTGCACTTTGCCCAGCCCTGGCTTTACATGTGGCTTATGAATATTCACGTCACTCATTGACTGCATGGAAGGTCTGAGACTTACTTGTGCTGGAGCCAGAATTGCTGGTGACCTGTCCTGTATGTCTGTGGGAGGACAATGTCTGAGGTCTGTGCGTTCCTCCATGTATTATCAGGATTAGAGCCAACACTCAGCTGTTTTCCAGCAGCCGCCATCAATAGAAAACACCTGACGGAGTGAGGACAGCAGAGGAGCAGGGACTTCACAGCGGCTGTTAGTCAACTGGATGAGATCCGGCAGGCTGACGGGCGGAGGGATCCAACCTGCATGGGGGAGGGAACCGCGCATGCTCGGCCTCTAGAGAGGGCTAGAAGGACGGACATACATACCAGTAATGCTATCACTAGGGGGCGCCATGCTGACCATCAGAGGAACATATGTTTGTGGGCTACGTTGTGGCAGATGGGCTTTGGTGACAAATTTATATAATGTGTGCAATTGCTTTATTCTGTGCCAAAGGCCAAAATAAGAGCGAATGGCTCTATATCTAATCAATTCTTGTTGCACAGAGGTACAAGACAAGGGGCCCCCTGTCTCCCTTATTGTTTGCAATAGCAATTGAACGTCTTGTGGCAGTAATTAGTAAAATGTCTGAGATAAATGGATTTAAATATGGGACCAATATAGAGAAGTGAAGAAAACTGGAAAAGATAAAAAGCGCAAATAGGGTCTTATCTGGGTTAGAATTGTAGAGAGAACATGCGCAGTGGTGCTCACCTGGTTTGTTGTGTGCACACAACCACTGATAGAGATAAAGGCTGCTGCAGACCCACGAGGAGATTCAGAAGATAAAAACTGGAAACAAAGGGGTTAATCTGCTCTGCCTTTGAAGAAGAGTGAAGAGATGTAGAATCCAATGTAAGCGGTTTAATTGTCAACGCGTTTCAACGGTTTACAACTTCTTCATCAGGACAAACCACGATATAGTCACAATCAGCAGAAGCAGGAATATATAGACAAGGCGTCAAATAAAGGCGCTAAAAATGGGGCCAACAAGATCATATGACCACGACGTCACATTTATCCTGCAGGTCAAGAGTTGCCATTTACATGTTTATATAATATTGTAAAAATGATGACAAAACACATTGTTACAGATGGTAGTAAATATGAGACAAACAACTAATGAAGTGAAGAAAGAAATATATAATAAAAATAAAATAAATGGAATTGAACTTGTCTTGAAGCTTTCTTTGACAATGAGGAGATATATGAATGGTCATGTGAAGCCACGCAAGTGTTTGGAATTTCTATTCGTACAAAAAACAATAAAAGAACATATAGAAATGTATTTATATAATGAGCATGATAATTATAGTTATAAATTAGGTATATATGAATATACATGAAAAACTGGAGAGAACGCGCCTATAATCATAGTATAAATAAATATAGTCGATGGAGAAGCGAAGAACTAGGATATTCACACACAAAAGCATGTGGTAACACTCCTAGCTGTATGTTCTGTACCATTAGTTCAGTATAAATACACTGCTCAAAAAAATAAAGGGAACACTCAAATAACACATCCTAGATCTGAATGAATGAAATATTCTCATTGAATACTTTGTTCTGTACAAAGTTGAATGTGCTGACAACAAAATCACACAAAAATCATCAATGGAAATCAAATTTATTAACCAATGGAGGCCTGGATTTGGAGTCACCCCCAAAATTAAAGTGGAAAAACACACTACAGGCTGATCCAACTTTGATGTAATGTCCTTAAAACAAGTCAAAATGAGGCTGAGTATTGTGTGTGGCCTCCACGTGCCTGTATGACCTCCCTACAACGCCTGAGCATACTACTGATGAGGTTGCGGATGGTCTCCTGTGGGATCTCCTCCCAGACCTGGACTAAAGCATCCGCCAACTCCTGGACAGTCTGTGGTGCAACGTGACGTTGGTGGATGGAGTGAGACATGATGTCCCAGATGTGCTCAATCGGATTCAGGTTTGGTGAACTGGCGGGCCAGTCCATAGCTTCAATGCCTCCATCTTGCAGGAACTACATTGGAGGGCTGTGCGGCCCTTCAAAGAAAAGCCACCCCACACCATTACTGACCAACTGCCAAACCGGTCATGCTGAAGGATGTTGCAGGCAGCATATCGCTCTCCACGGCGTCTCCAGACTCTGTCACGTCTGTCACATGTGCTCAGTGTGAACCTGCTTTCATCTGTGACGAGCACAGGGCGCCAGTGGCGACTTTGCCAATTCTGGTGTTCTGTGGCAAATGCCAAGCGTCCTGCACGGTGTTGGGCTGTGAGTTATATTCTGTTGTTTAAGTGTTCCCTTTATGTTTTTGAGCAGTGTATATTTGTAAAATGACAATTGATGGGACGCACAAGTCAGTGGAGTACAGGAACCCCGGCTACTAGAGGATGATTAACAGCAGAGAGATGCTCGTGTAGAGGAGGTGAGATATAATGGAGGCTATGGTGGGAAAAATAATTCCCCCGGTCATCAGAGATCACTAGCGTGAGAAATCATACATGAGTGATTTTTATGATTTACTCCAAATAAATCCACAAGTTTTAACCTATTGTGTTTCACTCAACCCCTGATCGCACGAAACATCTGAACTTTTACCAATGATTTGGGAACTCGCCATCCAACGGGAGCGCCTCTAGGAACCATTTGCCATTTTAGACCCAAACTGCTGGAATTGATCCAGGTAATAAAGTTATGTACATCAGTACTAGAGTTATCCCAGATGATGAACAGGTCATTGATATAGCGTTTATAGAAAATATTATTATTAAAATTAGTATAATTAAAAATATTCTCAAAAATCCCCATAAATAAATTAGCTTAAGTTGGTGCTACTTACGAGCCCATCACTGTACCATGAATCTGATTATATGTTTTTTCTAGGAAAGTAAAATAATTTTTTTCTGGATAAAAGAAAGCCCCATAAGAAAGTCAGGAGTGGGTGAAAAATTCTGAAGTAGTGCACGTGTTTCTATTATACTTTTCTTCTGACTGTTCCACTCCTTGGCTTGGCTTACAAATACCGAGGTAAAAAACTCACCAAGTACTCAACATGTGCACGTGGCCTTAGAGGCGAACTCAGTAAGAAGTAAGAATGAAGACCAGTCCTCCTGCTGAGCCGCAACAAAACACCTTAAAGTTTGTTCCAAAGATTGACTTGTCCTTTCTGTCTGACCGGTTTCAGGGTGGTAGGCACAGGAAAATGACAAGTCAATCTCCAGTTTTTTACAAAAAGCTCTCCAGAATTTGGAAACAAATTGCACTCTACTATCAGACAATATGTTAGGAGCAATTCCATGCAATCTCACAACATGCCAAACAACCTGAGTGTCTCGGCATTAGGTAACCCTGACAAGGGAACAAAATGAGCCTGTTTACTGAATCAGCCAACCACCATCCAAATAACCATGTTCCCACCAGAAAGAGGCAAATCCGTGATGAAATTCAAGGACAGATGAGTCCACTGTCTTTCTGGAATTGGCAATGGAGCCAATTTCCCGGCCGGCCGATTATGATAGACTTTAGCGTGTGCACAAACTTCACAGGCGGATACAAAATCTTCAAGATCATTATTCATAAATGGCCACCAAAAAACCTAGTAATAGCATTCCACATAGCTGTGACCTCAGGATGACCACTCAAGATGCAATAATGCAACTCCTGAAACAGATCCAATATTAGGTACACAGCTACAAATAATTTGGACCCAGAAGTGGTGGAAGGAGCCAACGATTGGACTTTAAGGATCTCAGCTTCCAAATCCGAGGATACAGCAGAAACCACAATATCCTTAGGAATAATGGAGGATGAAAGAGAAACTGAACTAAAACTGCGATATAGTATGTCAGCCTTCACATTCTTAGATCCTGGCCTAAAAGTGATAGAGAAGTTGAATCTAGTGAAAAATAAGGACCCTCTGGCCTGTCTAGGAGTTAGCTGTTTAGCTGAATATACGATCAATAAATGTTAAATTCTTCTGGTCAGTGACCACAGTGACTTTATGAACTGCCCCCTCGAGAAAATGTCTCCATTCCTTAAAGGCTAATTTAACAGAGAGTAACTCACAATTCCCAACAGCATACGGAAATGTTCTCGAGAAAAAAGCACATGGCCGCAAATTAGTCAGAGTTTGGCAACACCTGAGATAAAACAGCCCCGACCTCCGAATCATCCACCTCCAGAATGAATGGTTCTTGGAGATGGGGTTGGATTAGAACAGGAGCAGACATAAAACACTCTTTCAATTTTTCAAAAGCCCCAATAGCATCCGGTGGCAAAACCTTTAAATCCGCCCCCTTCTTCATTCGTTCTCAAAAGTCTTCCCCACTTTCTCTGGTCAGATCATGCTCGATGTAGCATAGTGTTCGGGTGTTGGCAGTCACATACTGTTACTTTACATGATGTGTCCCTCTCACATCTCCAGCCTTTGCTTTAGTCAAAGCTTCTAAATCTCTCCAGGTACAGTTATAGGTCACTCGTATCTCCTGTAGGGATCTGACAAATGCTGCCAGACTCTTTTCAGGGTTTGTGAGCTGTTTTAGCATGGAAAGCTGGACCCCTGGGCTCCATGTACGGTATTCAGTCACCCTAACCTCCCTTGTGTCACCCCTATCCCACACCAGTTTCAGTGTCTCAAAAGATGTCGAGGTCTCGCCCTACATCGTCTCCTGTATGTCCTGTCTGATCCAGGGTAGTAATTTTTGCAGCAGTGGTGGAGGAAGCGTCTAGTCCACGCTGTGGGGAATCTGTTTTTATGACACGGGTCTGGGTGTACAGTGGGTACATGTGGACAGTACGTCCAATATTTGTCGGGTATTCACCTTTTGCTGTCTTATGTCGAGGAGCACCACAGGCACAGCAAGTGTCTCTACAGTCTGGTTTCTGTTGTCCACAGTTCCAACATGTCCATCCTACAGGTCCATTGAACGAAGGAGGCACCTGAGGAGTAGCTCTGGCAACAAGACTACTCAGAGTGGTAGTCGGCTGAATTGTTTGGGGGTCATACACATGATAACAATACTTATTGCCTGTCTTAACTTCTTTGCAACCACCAATCAGCACATCCTTTGAAACTATCAACTAATTCTTGGCGGTGCCCTCCAAACCGTGATCTTTCAACCAACCACTATTATTCTCTATAAACCTTTCCCATTTAACTTCACTTATAACACCACTTGAAGGCATTCTGCTCCGTACACCTCGTACACACATGGCTCCGCTCCGTACACCTCGTACACACACGGCTTCGCTCCATACACGCACGGCTCCGCTCCGTACACCTCGTACACACCCGGCTCTGCTCCGTACACCTCGTACACGCGCGGCTCTGCTCCGTACACCTCGTACACGCGCTGCTCTGCTCCGTACACCTCGTACATGCGCGGCTCTGCTCCGTACACCTCGTACACACACGGCTCCGCTGCGTACACCTCGTACACACACGGCTCTGCTCCGTACGCCTCAGACACACACGGCTTTGCTCCCTACAGCTCGTACACACACGGCTCCGCTTCATACACACGCGGCTCCGCTCTGTACACCTCGTACACACACGGCTCCGCTCCGTACACCTCGTACACGTGCGGCTCCGCTCCGTACACACACGGCTCTGCTCTGTACACCTCGCACACACCCGGCTCTGCTTCGTACACCTCGTACACACGCGGCTCTGCTCCGTACGCCTCGTACACACGCGGCTCCGCTCCGTACGCCTCGTACACACGCGGCTCCGCTCCGTACGCCTCGTACACACGCGGCTCCGCTCCGTACGCCTCGTACACACGCGGCTCCGCTCCGTACGCCTCGTACACACGCGGCTCCGCTCCGTACACCTCGTACATACGCGGCTCCGCTCCGTACACCTCGTACACACGCGGCTCCGCTCCATACACCTCGTACACACACGGCTCCGCTCCGTACACCTCGTACACGCGGCTCCGCTCCGTACACCTCGTACACACACGGCTCCGCTCCGTACACCTCGTACACGTGGCTCCGCTCTGTACACCTCGTACACGCGCGGCTCCGCTCTGTACACGCACGGCTCCGCTCCGTACGCCTCATACACACGCGGCTCTGCTCCGTACACCTCGTACACACGCGGCTCGGCTCCGTACACCTCGTACACACGCGGCTCGGCTCCGTACGCCTCGTACACACGCGGCTCGGCTCCGTACGCCTCGTACACACGCGGCTCGGCTCCGTACGCCTCGTACACACGCGGCTCGGTTCCGTACGCCTCGTACACACGCGGCTCGGCTCCGTACGCCTCGTACACACGCGGCTCGGCTCCGTACGCCTCGTACACACGCGGCTCGGCTCCGTACGCCTCGTACACACGCGGCTCGGCTCCGTACGCCTCGTACACACGCGGCTCGGCTCCGTACGCCTCGTACACACGCGGCTCGGCTCCGTACGCCTCGTACACACGCGGCTCAGCTCCGTACGCCTCGTACACACGCGGCTCTGCTCCGTACACCTCGTACACACGCGGCTCTGCTCCGTACACCTCGTACACACGCGGCTCTGCTCCATACACCTCGTACACACGCGGCTCTGCTCCATACACCTCGTACACACGCGGCTCCGCTCCGTACGCCTCCTACACGCTCGGCTCCGCTCCGTACGCCTCGTACACACGCGGCTCCGCTCCGTACACCTCGTACACACGCGGCTCTGCTCCGTACACCTCGTACACACGCGGCTCTGCTCCGTACACCTCGTACACACGCGGCTCTGCTCCGTACACCTCGTACACACGCGGCTCTGCTCCGTACACCTCGTACACACGCGGCTCTGCTCCGTACACCTCGTACACACGCGGCTCCGCTCCGTACACCTCGTACACACGCGGCTCCGCTCCGTACACCTCGTACACGCGCGGTTCCGCTCCGTACACCTCGTACACGCGCGGCTCCGCTCCGTACACCTCGTACACACACGGCTCTGCTCCGTACACCTCGTACACACACGGCTCCGCTCCGTACACCTCGTACACGCGCGGCTCCGCTCCGTACACCTCGTACACGCGCGGCTCCGCTCCGTACACCTCGTACACGCGCGGCTCCGCTCCGTACACCTCGTACACACACGGCTCTGCTCCGTACACCTCGTACACACGCGGCTCCGCTCCGTACACCTCGTACACACGCGGCTCCGCTCCGTGCGCCTCGTACACACGCGGCTCTGCTCCGTACGCCTCGTACACACACGGCTCCGCTCCGTACACCTCGTACACACACGGCTCTGCTACATCCACACTGTAAACCCCTCCTGACCCCACACATAAACTTCAGCTCATCCAGCACCATGACAACCAGCACAGCAGAGTCCTGCATCCACTGAGGCCCCTGATCATGTGACCCCTGACTCCTCCCCTCCTGTGACCTCATCACAGCTCCTGTGCGCACAGAGCAGCCATATATGTGGTGGCGGCTCTGCAGGTGGAGGTATGTGGAGACCCCATTACGTATTGTTCTCATTAGTGATGAGCGAGCGTGTATTGTTAACCCTTCGGTGAGCACGCTCGGGTGCTCGGCATCTATGTTAGTGCCGCTGAGGCTGCATGTGTCAGGGTTGTTAGACAGCTGTGACACATGCAGGGATTTCCTAACAAACAGACAATTCATCAGACATGGTTCCATTAACAGACACCTTGGCTGAGGGTATTGTATAAAGGGCTCTAATGAAGTGAATAATTGGACCCAGAAACCCAAACCTATTTAACATCGAGAAGACAAACGACCAATTGAGTTGGTCAAACACCTTCTCAGCGTCAATTAAATGACATTTTATTGCATGAAATAAGTAATTGATCACCTACCAACCCGCAAGAATTCTGCCTCTCACAGACCTGTTAGTTTTTCTTTAGGAAGCCCTCCTACTCTGCACTCATTGTCTGTATTAATTGCATCTTGTTACATGTATAGAAGACATCTGTCCACACACTCAATCAATCACACTCCAACCTCTCCACCATGGCCAAGTCCAAAGAGCTGTGTAAGGACATCAGGGACAAAATTGTAGACCTGCACAAGGCTGGGATGGTGTCATGGGTGTGTCAGATGTGACAGTCACCCTGCAGGTGGTTGCAGGAGATATATTAATTTAGCATTACATACACCTTCTTAGATCTGTCTCACTCTAGGACCCAGCGGCTACCTCCCTCTTGCTAATTAACACCCTGGCCTGGGTGTTTAAATACTTTCAGTCTGCAATAGGGAGGCGCCGGTGATATTCACATGTTTCCTTGTGAAAGCTTGGAGCAGGTGCAGTCTGCTTACTTCCTCTCTGGAGCAAAGAGGACATGTGTGTTATCTCTCTGAAGTCGGCTCAAGCCAAGTTATTTTCCCCCATATCTGTCTACCTTGTTGTCTTTAGTGTTTAGTGGGGACTGACTAGTGCTCACCCCCCCCCCCCCCATTCCCTAGCCAGGGCCAAGCGCTAGGTAAATACAGGGGTAGATTCCTGTGCGGCGATTGGCGAACAACCAATATAGGGACAGTAGGGGAGACAGGGTGATGTCAGATCAGTCTAGGAGGTCTCCACTCCCCCCTTCCCCTAATCCCTTCGTGTTGTATTTAGTCTTTCCCTCACCTTGCGTGATATTATCACTGGCTGTGCACATTTAGAGACAAAAAATAACAACTGACATTTGGGTTTAATTGTGTGTTGTTTTTTTTCGTGTGTGGGTTTTTTTCCTTTCTCCTTAGTATGGGTTCTGTTGCAGAGCTCACAGAGTGGCTGCACGGTCTGTCTCTGGAGGTGAATGACCTCCGTTGTGAGGTTCAGCAACAGCATCAGCGGCTACAGGTCGCTAATGTGGGGGTCTCTTCAGGTAGGCCTGTCCAGCCTGAACCCAAGGTTGCCCTCTTGGACAGGTTTTCAAGAGGTAGGGACAAGTTTTTTTGTATTCAAGGAGGCCTGGAAACTGTATTTTATACTTCGTCCTTACTCCTCCGGAAGTGAGGAGCAACGAGTAGGAATTGTGATCTCACTGTTGCAGGTCCACGATCCTGGGCTTTTTCTTTACCGCAGGATTCGGTTTGTCTCCAGTCTGTGGAGGTTTTTTTTGGGGCCCTGGCCCTCATCTGTGATGACCCTGACTGAGTCGCCTTTGCTGAGTCTAGGCTACGTCGCCTTTAGCAGGGCAATCGGTCAGTGGAGATGTTTAGTTCTGAATTCCGTAGATGGGCAACGGATTCTAAATGGAATGACTCAGCCCTTAGAAGCCAATTTTGTGAAGGTCTTACTGAAAGATTGAAAGATGCCTTGGCAGTATATGAAACCCCTCAGTCCTTGGAGGCTACCATGTCATTGGCCATACTTCTTGATAGATGCCTTCGGGATAGATGGGTGAGACCACCTTCTTTTTTTTGTGGGAAAAAGGGACATTTTATTGGGACCTGTCCTTCAATTCCTAAACAAAAGGACATCTCACAGCAGAGAGGATTCTCTTAAAACATAACCTTTACTTATAAAACTTTATATCCTATATAGTCATTACTGACTCAACATAATCCCTTTTAAACTCGGGACACAAAAAGACTTGTTACAGATATTTACAGGATACAGTCTCCTGATGAATATATCCAGTCCTGACTGTTAAATAACATTAATCATAATCTAAAGTGCTATTGTGCAATATAGAAAGAAAATGTGTGGATCTCACCCATTTTGCATGTAGACTCCATCCGGGATTTTCTATCTGTCTCAGTTGATCTTTTTCTGAGGACTGATGCTGCCCCGTCGTGCCCGTGGTGTTAGCTCACGCCCTAACAAGGGCAGTACCCAAGTGCACCTTCTAACATATCCCACAAAAATCCCTCCCGACACATTTCTTTTTTCTTACAGAGAGTTCATCAGAGGAGTATGTTTAGAATTTTGGGGAAGGCACAAATAATGCAAAGAGAGAAGGTGATTCTGTGCCAATAAAGTGTCAAAGTGAGTAAAACAAAAAATTCAATGAGCCTCACAATGGTGAGTGTTCATTACAGTGGTGCAGAGTGCTGCCACCACTATTGTTCCAAAAAATGTATGGGGAGATAATCCCACACACTCACTTCCTGTATGTAAATAGGTTTACTTTCCCTCCTTTCCAGGGAGTCCTATGTCACTTCCTGGGCGGGCTTATATCTCTTTTATATTTTGGTTGCTATAATTCCAGGGTTTTTCTATATAAAACCCATTGCTTTTTCAAATACATTATCCCATAATAGTGCTCTCATCAGACTCATTCCATTTTGTCCACCTTATATGTATTCCCACTCTTTCAAAACATGTAATTTCCTGCAGCGCGGAGTCTCGCAATCACATGACACGGCTGGGTCACATGACAAAATCCCCACGATCACAGGCTGTGACTCACCCGATCGAATAATTTCCACCGATTGGCAAGCCGCGGCCACATCTGGCCTCGCAAAGATGCCATCCACCCCCTAGACCTTTGTTGCCTGCTGCCCACAGCTTCTGGGACCCGAGGAGCCCGACAAAGAAAGCTGCAGAAGCCTTACCGCTCGCCCCAGGTGGGTTTGCATTGTGACCCCCCCCACCGCCCCTCGCCATCTTGACCTGGCGTGCACGCAGACTTGCTCCCTGAGAGGAGCGCGGCCTGGACGACACATCCGCGTCTGCCTCCGGCTCCAACAACCGGCTGATCGCGCGGCTCGCTCGGCGGGAGTGACGGAGAGACGGGAGGGGCGACGCCATTGAAGAGCGGTGAGAGCTCCGGAGATCACGGAGGCCTGAGATTCCCTTCAGCCCCGTCGCCAGAGCAAAGGGAACCAGACTGGGGGCGTGGGACTTAAGCAGTGCTGGGGAGAAGTGGAGACTCCTGCGACTGAGGCTGCAGCTCTTCTATTAAAATTAGCACTACAGACTCTGGCCAAATCTGAGCAGGGCTGAAGAATAATTAAGGACACAGAGGCTGAGGCTGCTACTTTTATATATAAAACAATACAGCAGGCCCCAGTGTCACCTGGACACCCACTGATATTCTATCACCAGCCCACTGTTCTAGCCCCAATTGAGCCTGCAAGCTATGTCCTGGGACTGATGTCTTGTGCATCTTAGAGGCAATAGAGAGGCTGTGCATAGAGCTTTATTGCACACTAATATAATCTCTCACCCTAGTGGATTGTACAGCTTTTTATTCTCTATTTCTGGTGTACTACAACTCCCACCAGTAGGATCTACCAGTAATATATTCGGATTCTGACCATATAACACTGCCTGATAAGATATGTCGTATTAAACACCCCTAAACCAGCAGGTGGAGCCATCGCACCATAACTTGACAATATTCTCCTCTACAGAGCTTTCCAGTAACACTATGGGGAAGTCCAGTGTTAAGCCCCCTAAAAATGCATCTAAAGCTGTGAAATCCGTCACCCAAGCTGATGTTGACCAATTCTTAAGGAAACAGGGCACTACAACAGAATCAACAAAGACCGCCAAGTTCTTAGTTATGACAAACATAGACGATTCTGACTCTGAGGTGGAAAGTGACTCGGATGGAGAATGCTCAGATAAGGATTCCACGGTTACTCACTCTTTCATAAAGCGAATATTGGCTAAAACCCTTGAACCAATTAGTCGAGAATTGGCAGAGATAAAAAATGACCTTACCCAACAGGGCCACAGGATGGAGACGCTTGAACAATCCCAAACTGCACTCTCACAACAAGCCAATGCGCTGCTTGACAACTTAAATGCTCATGAACGACAACTACATCTGATCCATAATACCCTGGAAGATCACGAGAATCAGGAGCGACGCAGCAATATTAGAATTAAAGGCCTTCCCGAATCTGTGGCATTTGAAGCTCTGGGCAAAGCTGCAGTAGAGATCTTCAGGGGCATACTTGCTGATGATGACCCCCGAGAAATCGAACTAATCCGGGTCCATAGGGCCCTCCGACCCAAACCGCCCCAAGGAGAGGCACCCCAAAATGTATTATGTCGCTTTTTGGATTACCGAGTTAAAGATCTGATCCTCCGCAGAGCAAGGGAACAACAGGAGATCTCCTATGAAGACACACGGATCCAGCTCTTTCAAGATCTGTCGGCTATCACTTTGAAAAAACGAAGGTTGTTGAAACCTTTCACGGATGCTATACTGCAGAGGGGTCACCGTTTCCGTTGGTTATTCCCCTTCGGAGTCCACATGACAGCAAGAGACATGAAGATCGTCGCCAGATCATCTGCCGATGTTAAAGCTGCCTGCAAAACCCTTGACATAACTCTTGCATCCTACCGTGATCTGGAGACATTTCATTCTGCGACGCTGATTCAACCCTTTCCGAGCCCAATCCCTTGGCAACAAGCGACCCCGAAAACACAACGCGCGAGGAGAAAGTCAGCTAAATCTCCGACTCCTAAAAGGCCTGATGATATCACCTGAGCGGTTTTGACACTCGCTGCTGTCCCATCTCTTCGTCGGTCCTTTTCGGGACAATTGAGAAAGAGTAAACTGTTTTGTTTCTTTCTCCTGGACTCTGTTGGTCTCGGTCAAGGAATTCGGAAACAGGCTTCGACCTCTCCCCTTTTTTGAATTCCTAAGTATGTGGTTTGACTCATCATACCATTCCCCCCTTCAGGTCTTGGCCTCGCTATTTGTTACTCCACGTAACTCTTGTTATGCCATGCTCTACAAGGATGTTTTCGTTGAATATAAATTTGTAAGTTGGGCATGCTCCCCTAAACTGGCTACTAATGCCAATCATTATATATGTGGTTTGAATTTGAATCTGGAATTGTTATATATTGTTTTCAATCAACTAAACTAATACTTACCTTTTTCCATTTCTCTTTGATCTCTAGTCTTTCCTCCCCTCCTTCCCCTCTTCCTATTCCCTTCCATCTCCTAATCCCTATAGGCACAAATAGCTTCTTTCCACGGGAAGCGCCACCTGAGAAAGACCTATACCACCATGACAGACGCCGATAAGGTAATTACTTTTGCATCCTTAAACGCCCATGGTCTAAACTCGCCGAGCTCCAGACACCCAACACTGCATAGACTTAAAAAACAAAACGCGGATGTGCTATTCATCCAAGAGACCCATTTTAAACCCAACAGATTGCCAAACTTTGAGCGTTCACTCTATGACACATGGTACCATGCCACATCAACTCAATCTGGCTCGAGAGGAGTCTCCATTGCTATGCTGCGGGGAGTCCCATTCCAGTTCAGAGAATCCCTCGTAGATCCTCAAGGGCGCTACATATGTGTTAAGGGGTTACTCAGTGGGTCATTGGTAACCCTATGTAGCCTGTACACACCCAACAAAAAATTGGTTAAATGGTTAATATCGATTCTAAAAAAGATAGAGAGCTTTAGAGAGGGTGTTCTCTTGATTGGAGGAGACCTCAACATTGCTCTGGAACCTATGCTGGACACTTCCAAACAAAAAAGCGCCATCTCTTCTAGAGATCTAGTGAGACTGCGTACCACTCTTAATTCTATGCAGCTAATTGACTCATGGAGATACTTAAATCCCTCCGTACGAGATTACACTTTCTATTCCAATCCTCATAAATCCTACCACCGTATAGATTACATTTTTGTACCAAGATCGCTCCTGCCTAGACTTTCTACTTCAAATATAACCCCGAACGTTTATTCAGACCACGCCACTGTATTACTTTCAATAATTACAGCCGGAATGCGCTCAGGTCCCAGATCTTGGCAGATAAATGAAGCACTACTGGGCTTACCTGCTATCCAGGCGCGACTGAGTAATAAACTTCACCAATACTTCCAACAAAACGAAATAGAGGGGACCTCCCCCCAGACCCTTTGGGAAGCACATACAACTGTGCTAAGAGGCGAACTTATCTCCATTGCATCTTATTATAACAAAAGGAGACATCAAGAAGTCCAAAACTTATACGACGATATAGCATAGCTGGAGCTGAACCACAAAAAAACCAATGACAATATAACTTTGGCCACCATCACTAGTAAGAGACAAAAATTGAAAGATATTCTTAATGTCAGTTCGGTGAAAATGTATGCGTTGTGGAAAAACAGGACGTTTGTACATGGAGATAAGTCCTCCAAATTTATTTTATCCCGGCTCCGCAAAAGACAAGCCCGCACCCACATCCACTCCATTGTGAACTCCAGCGGTGTTACAGCACAGAACCCCACTCACATTGAGACGGCCTTTCTGGAATACTATTCACAGCTATATAATCTTCGCCCAAATGACACAGAAGCTCATGAGATACAGAGAAAGTCAGATACTGCTCACTTTCTGCGAACACTGAATCTCCCTGTATTAACAACATCTAAACAAAACAAACTATCTAAACCCTTCACACTAGAGGAACTTCAGTCCACCCTGTCGAGGTGCCCGAAAGGCAAAGCCCCTGGTCCAGATGGGTTCTCTGCGCAATACTACAAAACTTTCGCCCCTCTCCTCTTGCCCCATCTTCTGAAGATTTTTAATGAAACATTAGAGGGTCAACCCTTTCCACAAGAAATGCTCGAAGCCAAAATATCATTAATACATAAAGATGGCAAGGACCCGACCCTATGTGGCAGCTACTGACCTATATCCCTATTGAATGTTGACCTGAAACTGCTGGCCAGTATGTTTGCACGTAGAATTGCCGAGTTCTTGCCAAATCTTAATTCATTGAATCAAACTGGATTTGTGGACAGGAGAGAGGGAAAGGACAATACTCACAAAATTTTGCACCTTCTTCAATATGCCAAAGCCCACAAGATCCCTTTGGTACTACTGGGTACAGATGCTGAGAAAGCCTTCCACACGATGAACTGGATCTACTTGGAGGAGACACTTCTACGCTTCAGCTTACCACCTGCACTGGTTACTGCCATTATGGCTATGTATCATAACCCGACTGCACGCATCAAAATCAACGATTCCTTGTCAAACACATTCACCATACGCAATGGGACCAGACAAGGCTGCCCGTTGTCTCCACTGTTGTTTGTCTTGGCAATGGAACCTTTATTGATCTCAATACAAGAAAATCAGGGGATAGAGGGCATCAGAATACACAACTCACATTTTAAAACAGCAGCTTTTGCTGATGACCTTCTGGTCCTCTTAACCAATCCTCTAAAGGGTCTCCCTGCCTTGATGGCGCTGGTGGAGCATTATGGCAGTCTCTCTAATTTCAAAATAAACCTCTCCAAATCGGAAGCTCTGGACTTTCATGTCCCCACACACTCCCTAGCAAAACTGGAAAACTTATACCCATTCACTTGGCCTAAGACCCATATCACATACCTTGGGGTGAAGATAGGCAGAAGGGAGATTTATTTAAATTGAACTTTCCCCCTCTGCTTGACTCCACAGTAAATCTCATTAAGCAGTGGAGAGACTCTTATCTATCGTGGATGGGGAGGAAAATTATATATATATTGATTGATATATATCCCACAGGACACCATCCGCAACCTCATCAGGAGCATGCCCAGGCGTTGTAGGGAGTTCATACAGGCACGGGGAGGCAACACACAATGCTGATCCTCATTTTGACTTGTTTTAAGGACTTTACATCAAAGTTTGATCAGCCTGTAGTGTGTTTTTCCACTTTAATTTTGGGGGTGACTCACTAAAAAAACACACTACAGGCTGATCCAACTTTGATGTAATGTCCTTAAAACAAGTCAAAATGAGGCTCAGTATTGTGTGTGGCCTCCACGTGCCTGTATGGCCTCCCTACAATGCCTGGGCATGTTCCTGATGAGGTTGCGGATGGTCTCCTGTGGGATCACCTCCCAGACCTGGACTAAAGCATCCGCCATCTCCTGGACAGTCTGTGGTGCAACGTGACGTTTGTGGATGGAGCGAGACATGATGTACCAGATGTGCTCAATCGGATTCAGGTCTGGGGAACGGGCGGGCCAGTCCATAGCTTCAATGCCTTCATCTTGCAGCAACTGCTGACACACTCCAGCCACATGAGGTCTGGCATTGTCCTGCATTAGGAGGAACCCAGGGCCAACCGCACCAGCATCAGGTCTCACAAGGGGTCTGAGGATCTCATTTCGGTACCTAATGGCAGTCGGGCTACCTCTGGCGAGCACATGGAGGGCTGTGCGGCCCTCCAAAGAAATGCCACCCCACACCGTTACTGACCCACTGCCAAACGGGTCATGCTGAAGGATGTTGCAGGCAGCAGATCGCTCTCCACGGCGTCTCCAGACTCTGTCACGTCTGTCACATGTGCTCAGTGAACCTGCTTTCATCTGTGAAGAGCACAGGGCGCGAGTGGCGACTTTGCCAATCCTGGTGTTCTGTGGCAAATGCAAAGCGTCTTGCATGGTGTTGGGCTGTGAGCACAACCCCCATCTGTGGACGTCGGGCCCTCATACCACCCTCATGGAGTCGGTTTCTAACCGTTTGTGCGGACACATGCACATTTGTGGCCTGCTGGAGGTCATTTTGCAGGGCTCTGGCAGTGCTCCTCCTGTTCCTCCTTGAACAAAGGCAGAGGTAGCGGTCCTGCTGCTGGGTTGTTGCCCTCCTACGGCCCCCTCCATGTCTCCTGGTTTACTGGCCTGTCTCCTGGTAGCGCCTCCAGCCTTTGGACACTACGCTGACAGACACAGCAAACCTTCTTGCCACACCTCGCATTGATGTGCCATCCCGGATGAGCTGCACTACCTGAGCAACTTCTGTGGGTTGTAGAGTCCGTCTCATGCTACCACGAGTGTGAAAGCACAACCAACATTCAAAAGTGACCAAAACATCAGCCAGAAAGCATTGGTACTGAGATGTGGTCTGTGGTCCCCACCTGCAGAACCACTCCTTTATTGAGGGTGTCCTTATAATTGCCAATAATTTCCATCTATTGTCTATTCCATTTGCACAACAGCATGTGAAATTGATTGTCAATCAGTGTTGCTTCCTAAGTGGACAGTTTGATTTCACAGAAATCTGATTTACTAGGAGTTATATTCTGTTGTTTAGGTGTTCCCTTTATGTTTTTGAGCAGTGTATATTTTTTCGAGGGGCTCAATTTCAGCTATTGCTGTTGGATCTGTGATTTCTATCTACGTCACAGTGTATATGATGTGTATAGGATAACTGAGTATAAGAAAGTTGTTATGGACGTGACTTAACTAACATTGTGCAGTGAGTCTGGTCTCCGTATAGTGACAGATATTTCTTGTTGCAAAATCTGTGATATTTTTTCACTTTAAATCTTTTTTTAAACAACTCTCCTTCGTGCGATCATACAACTTACAAGCCTCTGATTGCTCAGTTGATACACCTCCGTACAGAAGAACAGTGCATCATCACTGCCTGTCAGTATAATACTAACGGCCCCATACACATGAGATAATTGTTGACTGATCAGTCATTTGGCAGACGGTTATCTCTTCCGACTCCCCCATGCACACAAATATTCCAGCTTCCCTGTGGTCTGGATGAGCGAGTCGACAGGATTATCTACAGGAAGAACAAAAGGATTCGTTTCTGAAGTTCAGGATACCAGATCCTTCTCTGCCCTGACATCATCTGTCGATCGGCCCCAAAATACTTCATATAGTCGACCAAGCCCCCCGAAATCAGTGCTTTCATGCAACTTTAGTCTGGGTATGTGGGCGTTAAAATGTAACTTATTGGGTGCTGACTCCGGCCTAATAGACTTTCATACATTGCAGGCCCAGACACCATTATTAGTCATTTAAGTATCGTAGTAACTAGGCAGCCACATAATATCAAGTACTTGGGGGAGGAGGGGCACAGAGCCGGACTCTGTCACACCTTCTTAGATGCCATATTTGCTTTTGTCAGCAGCAAGTGGTTAAACTGCCAGGATTTTGTTGCAGCCGAACCTGTGCCATCTCTGCGGTGAACATCTATGTTCTGGTGCCTAAAAGTTGTTTGTTTGTTTTTTAAACAAATTAAAGTGTTAAAAAATAGCAATGTGTCTTACGCTTTTTGTATGGCTTCTTTTTACCAGAATTGTTGGTGCCAATTTTCTTTTGAAACATTTTAATATCTGCTTTTTTCTTGTAATATTGGAAAGCCTAATGCCAGAAATAAACCCCATAAAACACTGCACATGGAGACCTTGGTATCAAATAAGAACTGTCTGCGGTGTTTGTGCAAACAAAAAAGCTTTTATAAAAGCCTCAAACATCTGTGTCTTAATCAGACATGAGATCTAACGTGATAGAAGATTACAGTCCGGGGAAGACGGGAAACATTTATATAGACGGCCGGTGGTGATGTAGTCAGTCACTCTCTGGCCAAATATGTTTCTAGAGCCATAGTAGAAGATGAAGAAGTCGTCCTCCTCATGAAGTAGTTATTTCTCATGTCACGTGTAATGAATATCTCGTGCAGTATTACCAATGCCGATTCCAGTGTCGGTAAATGAGACAAGAATTAGCGTCACCAAAGATGAGTCTATGAGAAAACATATTCAGCTGCAGACTCTGAGGAAGAAACTACTTGTTGTCTGTGGTCTAAAATATGTAGATTTTATTACTAGATGTAAAGAATAAAACTAAGCACTGCAAAATAATAAATCTCATATTTTTTCCCTTATTATCTCCAGTAATTGTATTATTACACAGGATTTTTATTATGTTACATTGGCTCATCATCTTCTCATTCAGATCTCTACAATATTATATTCTCTCAGTGAAGATCTTCAATACAAGAGAATTTTCCTTATTGATCCATCAAAGATGGATATGGACAGAGACAAGATGGCGGAGAGGATATTACACCTCACCCTAGAGATCCTCTTCCGGCTTACTGGAGAGGTGAGAGATTCTGATGACGTCACATTACATCATTCTTATCTATGGGAATAACAGATGGACAGAACTGGAGAGGTGAGGACTCTGGAAATGTCTGGAGGGAGATTTATTAATATGTCTCTCCATAACCAGGATTACATAGTAGTGAAGGAGACCTCTAGTGAGCGCTGTCAGGACCCTGTGTCTGAGGGATGGAGAAAACCCCTGAGCCCAATCACAGGACCTTCATCTCACCCCCTGATACATGAGGACATCAATGACCTGAAGATCCTAGAACTCACCTACAAGATGATTGAGCTGCTGACTGGAGAGGTGACACTGCTGGGAATGCTGGGACATTATACAGTAACACTATTAAGGATTGGGGGATGACGCCATCATTGTATGTGTCAGGTTCCTATAAGGTGTCAGGATGTCACTGTCTATTTCTCCATGGAGGAGTGGGAGTATTTAGAAGGACACAAAGATCTGTACAAGGACGTCATGATGGAGGTTCCCCAGCCCCTCACATCACCAGGTAATAGACAGGACTAAATACACATGGCCTATAATTATCTGTATGTAAAGAATGAATTCAGTCCCTGTATGTGTTTCCTCCAGATCTATCCAGTAAGAGGACAACACCAGAGAGATGTCCCCGTCCTCTTCTTCCACAGGACTGTAAACAAGAAGATCCCAATGTTCCTCAGGATCATCAGGTACATGGAGATAAGGTGTCATGAGATCTCCCCTATGATGTGTAGACGGCTGTGAAGGTCTTGTGTTCAGTCTTGTTTTATCCACCAGTATTATATGTTTTATATTTGTGTAATGAGGACGGTGGAGATGGCAGGATTAGAGCTGATCATAGATGTGACTTCTCCATCTGTCTGTGACTTTTATAATATTTGTTTCAGGGTGAAGATCTGACCCATATTAATACTACAGAGATATATGTGAGGGGTGATGAGCAGTGTAAAGAGGAGATTCCTACATATGACTACCCAGGTGAGTAGTAACCACTAAATACAGAGAAGTCACAGATTTTTCTCTGTCACCGGCTGTGGCTGTTTTTTCGGTAGTGTAGTCCGGCTGTATCACAATCTTTTGCCTCTAGACCACAACATTCTCCTCCACCCAAAACTGTTCAAATGAATTTGGACATTGAAAACCCTTTTCTAGAGACCTTTAAAACCTGGAGGATCCACCTACCCCCTGGGATTAGTCTCTTACCTGCTGACTCTTACCTGCCCATATCTGTAAATTACAAATTACAAAGCTAAATGACAGCGTACGTAGAATGTGCTGACAAGTTAGAAAAAAGTAGAAAATTACTTGAAGAAAAATATTATTGGACGTCTTAGAGAAAGCGGAGGGTAATGATGGTGTTGGCTTCCTAGAACCCTGATATCTTATTGGATGAATCCACCTTCTCTTCCTTCTGTGCTGCTGAATGTGCTCATATGGTCCCTACAAGACCAGGTCCAGTCTTTCTGGCCAAATTTTGCATTTAGGATCGACAATATTCAATGTGCAGTGAGGGCCAAGTGTTAATTTCTGTACAATAAGAACAGTCTCCTTTTTTTCTGACTTTTCAATTTCTCTTAAAAACCGACTAACTTCAAACAGGATTGCAATAAGCTATACAAAAAACATTACACCTGTGCCATGATATCTCTCTAAGCTGTGCGTGGCTGATGGCTGTAATATACATTTATTCACACCTGCAGGAGATGTGTTGGCTCCAGCCCTGGTTTCATGGATTCACTCCACGTCATAAATTCCATTATGTTTTCGATCCTAAGGAATTCAGATTACTGCACAATCTCTCCTGAAATGGGGGCGCTAATATTTTCTCTACTTTTCTGGTCAGCACTCATCATAGCTCCACTGGTCCACCATAAATGAGTGCAACTCCGGTTTAGTGTTGTACATACGTTGGTGTTTGGGATGTAACATATATTTTTATTCTTGTATTTTATTTACATGTTCATTCTGTATGATAGTTCATTTGTGGCGGGATTGGCCTAAATTATGTGAGTCTGTAACTACCTGGTAGTTACAGACTGAAGTTTTTTTTTTTATGGAAGAATACTGTTCAGCTTGATCATTTCAGTCGGTGTTATTATCTATAGTCACAGTTTTGCCCATTACCCTTTAACCCCTCCTAATGGATCTGGAGTTACACAGAGACCCCTAGGCTTGGGCCATAGTGTTACTTGCTGTTCTGTTGAGTGAGATGGGAATAATAGTCAGGTAACCGGGTCAGAACCAGGAGGTCAGAGAAAATACAAAATCAGAAGACACAAGAGTAGTCAGTAAACGGGCCGGGATCACAACAGAAAACAAATACACAAGCCGAGAGCTGAGCACAGAGGACTGAACCAGAGGAGAACAAGGCTGTATCTGGCAGCTTCCGGCAATATGCTTCCAGCTTTAGTAGGGTCCGGTGCTTTCCAAATGGCTGAAGCAGGGAGCAGATTACTCCAGCTGGACAGCACACACACCCATACTGCCAGACTGGATGGTACTACAGGTCCCAGGCACCCTTATCTTAGTGTCAGGACAGCGCCTGCACCGCGCAAAGTGAAAATTACAAATATGCCATTTTATTACCCAACACATAGTGCCCAGATTGTGCTCCAGGAGACCCACACCGTAAATTAAATGGGTTCTTCTCACTATAGTAATGCCAAATACATGGATGCTAAATGTGGTTTGGGCGCACTGCAAGGCTCAGAAGCGAAGGGGGGATTTGACTTTGGGAGAGTGGATACTGCTGGATTGGTTTATGGAAGCCATGTTACCTTTCAAGAGCCTTTCAGCCACTAATAATGTGGAAACCTCTGTTTTTCCACTGACAGATGATGGACCTGAGTGGGGACTTGTTTTTTGTGAGATGAGTAGAAGTTTTTATTGGTATTATTTTTGCCTACATAACATTGTTTGGTGGCTTCTTATTCCATATTTGGGAGGGAGAATGAACAATCAGTTGGACACCACACTCCACTGGTTCATCCTATGAGGTTTTCTATTAGACTGTGAACGGTCATTTTGTTGGTGAATAATTCAATATTTTACATAAATTGCTATTTTTACATTTTGAGTAGAAATGTTAAAAAATATATAATTCGAGGATATTTTATTCAAAAATAATAATTGATTTTCTTCTTGGCAGATGACTGTACCAGGAGATCAGAGGGACAGCTGACATCTTCAATTTCTAAATCTAATGATCTTGAGATCCCACAGAATACAATTGAAGTGAATGCCATTACTCCAGATATACCGTCATCCCTTCACAGCAAAGATCTGTCATCTGATCCTTTGAAACACGTCCTGTCTTCTGATACATTGCAGACTACTAAGGAAAATCAAAGTCACAAAATAAGCATTAAAAAACAAACTACTCCTAATTCAAAGAAGCCATTTTCACATTCAGAATATGGAAATGGTTTTCCCCTCGAAAAGTCTTTTCTTAAACATCAAAACGTTCACACAGCAGAGAATAGATTTTCTTGTTCCAAGTGTGGGAAATGTTTTAACCAGAAATCAAATCTTGTTAATCACCAGAGAAGTCACACAGGGGAGAAGCCATTTTCTTGTTCAGAATGTGGAAGATGCTTTACAGAGAAATCAGGTTTTATCGCACACCAGAGAACTCACTCAGGGGAGAAGCCTTTTCCATGCTCAGAATGTGGGAAATGTTTTCAACAGAAAGTGCATCTTGATAACCACCAGACAACCCACACAGGCGAGAAGCCATTTTCTTGTTCAAAATGTGGAAAATGTTTTACATTTAAATCAAGTTTTATCAGACATCAGAGAATTCACACAGGGGAGAAGCCTTTTTCCTGTTCTGAATGTGGGAAATGTTTTAACCAGACATCAGTTTTGATCAATCACCAGAGAACTCACACAGGGGAGAAGCCTTTTTCCTGTTCTGAATGTGGGAAATGTTTTAACCAGACATCAGTTTTGGTCAATCACCAGAGAACTCACACAAGGGAGAAGCCTTTTTCTTGTTCAGAATGTGGGAAATGTTTTACCCGTAAAGCGATTCTTGATAGCCATCAGAGAACCCACACAGGGGAGAAGCCTTTTTCCTGTTCAAAATGTGGGAAATGTTTTAACCAGAAATCAAATTTGGTCAATCACCAGAGAACTCACACAGGGGAGAAGCCTTTTTCCTGTTCAGAATGTGGAAAATGTTTTAACCAGAAATCAGATCTGGTTAAGCACCAGAGAGCTCACACAGGGTTGAAGCCTTTTTCTTGTTCAGAATGTGGGAAATGTTTTACCCGTAAATCAGATGTTGTTATACACCAGAGAACCCACACAGGGGAGAAGCCTTTTTTTTGTTCAGAATGTGGGAAATGTTTTACCCGTAAAGCGATTCTTGATGGCCACCAGAGAATCCACACAGGGGAGAAGCCTTTTTCATGTTCAAAATGTGGGAAATGTTTTAACCAGAAATCAAATTTGGTCAATCACCAGAGAACTCACACAGGGAAGAAACCTTTTTCCTGTTCAGAATGTGGAAAATGTTTTAATCAGAAATCAGATCTGGTTAAGCACCAGAGAACTCACACAGGGTTGAAGCCTTTTTCCTGTTCAGAATGTGGAAAATGTTTTGTGAACAAATTCTCACTTCTTCGTCACCAAAGTGCTCACACAAGTGAGAAGTAGTGATGAGCGAGCATGCTTTCCACTGCTCGGTACTCGCCCGAGCATCTCAGTAACGAGATGCTCGGAGCTCGCCGAGTACTTGCGCGATGCTCGGACGGATGCTCGGGTCCCCGTCCTGCATGTTTGGCGCTATTTAGAGTGCCAAACAACATGCAGGGAATGCCTGCCACTAACTGTAATGCCGCAGCCATGTTGGTTTGGGCATTACAGTGATTGCCCAAATCGATAGGAACAGTGCTCACAGTGAAACATGAAAAGCCGGCAATTCATCAGCGGCAGATATCGGTACCCGACAATTTAGAACAGAAAGAATAAAGCATCACTCATTGATTAGATAGATAGAAACATGTCAGTCACATATATATGAAGTACAGTGACAGTGTTGGTTACTGTATTTGTCATTTAGTTTTAAAATAAAGGATTTATAAAAAAAAAATTGTTGTGGGGTCCCCCGTAATTCTAGTCTCTAGCGGAGGTTAAGCAGATGGCTGGGGCAGATGTTTGAAGCCTGGGAAGGGGGTAATACCCACGGAGCTTCCCAGGCTACTAATATCAGCTCCCAGCTGAATACTTAGCCTTTACTGGCTATTAAAATGGGGGACCGAAAAAAAAATGACGTGGGGTCCCCCTATTTTAATAGTTAGCAAAGGCTAGGCAGACAGCTGGGGCTGATATTAATAGCCCAGGAACAGTGCCATAAATATTGGCCCCCTCCCAGCCTAGAAACACCAGCCCTCAGCCGCCCCAGAAATGGCGCATCCATACGATGTGCCAATTCTGGCACTTAGCCTCGCTCTTCCCACTGCCCTGTAGTGGTGGCAGTGGGGTAGTAATAGGGCTGGGGTTGATGTCAGCTTATAATGTTAGCTGACATCAAGCCCAGGTTAGTAATGGGGAGGCGTCTATAAGGCAAATGTAAGGCAAATGTAAAATAAAAACACCAACACCCAGAATAAAATCTTTTAATTGAAATAAACACACAATACTTTAATATTCTAAATTAAACTCTACTTACCATCGCACACATTCCAGCTGAATCCCATGTCTCCTGCAATAAAAGTAAAATAATAAACCAACCTCATCCTTACCTTTCCATGGTTCCCACGACGGCTCCAGCTCTGCTACATTCACATGACAGGCTGGATCGCAGCCGAACGCTGCTATCCAGCTTGTCATCCTTCAGAGACACTGCAGAGCGGAGGCATGCTTGCGCTCCACAGTGTCTCGCTGCGACGGCATCCAGATGAGCTGAGTTCATGTCCAATGAACTCGGCTCACCTCATGCACGTCACTGACAGCGTGGGAGAATTCTCCTGCACATGCGGTGCCAGCAAATGACATCATCCTATGGATGCGCCATTTCTGGGGCGGCTGAGGGCTGGTGTTTCTAGCCTGGGAGGGGGCCAATATTTATGGCACCCTTCCTGGGCTATTAATATCAGCCCCCAGCTGTCTGCCTAGCCTTTGCTAGCTATTAAAATAGGGGGACCCCATGTCATTTTTTTGGGGGGTCCCCCATTTTAATAGCCAGTAAAGGCTAGGTATTCAGCTGGGGGCTGATATTAGTAGCCTGGGAAGCTCCGTGGGTATTACCCCCTTTCCAGGCTTCAAACATCTGCCCCAGTCATCTGCTTAACCTCCGCTAGAGACTAGAATTACGGGGGACCCCACGCTAATTTTTTTTTATAAATCCTTTATTTTAAAACTAAATGACAAGTACAGTAACCAACACTATCACTGTACTCATTATATATATATGACTGACATGTTTCTTTCTATCTAATCTATGTGTGATGCTCTATTCTTTCTGTTCTAAATTGTCAGGTACCGATGTTATAACTGTATGCAGCTGCTGAATTGCCGGCTTTTTTAAAGAGAAGGGTGCGTGAAAATTGGAGGGCGCTAGTGTGTTCCGAGTGCCCTGCTATGTTTTTCATGCACCCTCCTATATACCCTGCCTGCCTGTCTGCCTATATATTCTGCCTGCCTGCCTGACATGTTTCATTGAGCACTGTTCCCATCAATTTTGGCAATTTTTTACCTTCTGCAGACCGCAGGGGGAACTGCCAGAAAAATGCTCGAGTTTCCCATAGACTTATATTGGGCTCGTTGCTCGGGTCGAGCACCCGAGTATCGCGATGTGCTCGGCCCGAGCTTCAAGCATCCGAGCATTTTAGTGCTCGCTCATCACTAGCGAGAAGCCATTTTCATGTTCTTAATGTGGGAAATGTTTTACACGGAAATCAACTCTTAATAAACTTCACAAAAGTCACATAGAGGGGAGAAGCCTTTTTCATTTTTAACCGAAAATTGTATCTTTTTAAAAAGGTTTTCCACTACTAGGACAGCTCCTTCTCATTCTTCATGTTTGGCCTTGTTAAAATAAAAACACTTATACGCACCTCCCGTTCTGGCTCCATTCCATTGGTGTCACAACTCACTTTCCTGGGGCTCACATAAGGTTGTTACATCACACAATCCTGTCCCCAATCAACACCACCTTTGGATGTATTGAACATCAACAGGAAGGACATGGCCTGGACATAGCACCGAGAGAAGGCACACACTGAAAGCACTCTCTTCAGACCGTGTTCCTGGGGGAATTATAAGCAATTTACAGCCTCAAACATGACGTCTGATATGAGAAAGAAACACGAGATTAGAGGTCATCTGAGGTCCTCCACCTCCGTCAGCATGTCTGGTATGCAGCGTTTCTTATGGAAGGTCTTATCATCCTGCTCCGGAGCCATTACTGCCTCACCTCAGCGTGGAAAAAGAAGCAGTCTTAACCCTCATGATGCCAGACAGCTCCAGCCTGTAAGTCCTGCTCCAACTTCTCTCTTAGGCTGAGTTCTCACGATGCGTTTTTCATGCGTTTCCGCGGCGTTTTTGCAGTTGCGTAAACGCCGCGGAAACGCATGAAAAACGCATGGTAGAAGGGCAGCAATGTTCCCCAATGGAAATCCGCATGTGCTGTGCCCATGATGCGGATTTTTCCGCAGCGTAAACGCTGCGGTCAAAAATCCGCAGCATGTCAATTAATTTTGCGGAAACGCTGCTCTTTTGCCGCCATTGACTTGCATTAGACCGCATGGAATCCGCATCACTGTATATGTTGATGCGCTTTTCATGCGGTCTAATGTGCGGATGGTACCCGGGTGTGGATGAGAGGACTCTCATCCAGACCCAGGTACCATTAAAAAAAAAAAGAAGAAAATAAAAAATATATATATTCTCACCTTCTGACGGCCCGCGCTGCGTCCTGCCGGCTTCCCGCGCACTTCGCGGTTGAATGAAGGACCTTCGCTGACGTCAGAGTCATGTGATGGGTCACGTGACGCTGACGTCGGAAGGTCCTACAGTCTTCACTGCCGGCAGCCGGGACCGATGAAGCAGGACACCGGGGGCCATCAGATGGTAACGTATAGATTTATTTTTTATTTTTTGACATCACACACTATATAAATCCATGCCGGTTGCATGGATTTATATAGTGTGAAGTTGACAAGCACTTTCCAAGTGATGCTAAAATCGCTTGGGAAGCGCTTGTCAACCCGCATGCGGAAATGAAAGTGAAGACCGCTTCATTTCCGCATGTCCCTGGCAGGAAACCGCATGTACAATCCGCATGTACAATCCGCATGCGTTTTTTCCTGCCAGAGAGATGCAGAAACGCTCAGGAAAAAATCCTGAGCATTTCTGCATCGTGTGCACATACCCTTAATGTAGACTTCACAAGAAAACATCTCCACAAATCTCCCTGTACTCTCACCAAAGCCCCCATGCTGAGCAGTGCTTGCTTCACAGGGACATTTACCCCCCAGCCACAGGTTATTCTGATATGGGGAACAACATAACATATTAGGCAATCATGGCTCAGATCTGTCATTTACATCTTTTTCAATGTAAAAGAGGCCATTGTGATGAAAGCAGAGGAGTTGGATCCTGGTGATTTCAATGGAAAACGTATACAATTGCTCATAGACCTATCCTGAATGACACTTGCTAAAAGAAGGGTATTGAAACCACTACTTGATGCTCTATTGTAAAATGGCCTGATATACTCCTGTAGTACCCTTTCCAGCTACAGGTCCAAAAAATGGAACATTGAATACTTTGAAAGATCAAAGTGACGAGACCTTTCTGTGATGCCCTGGACATTCCATATATCTGACTGGCCACCTGCTCCACCATTGTCACAGAGAGTTCCAGCACGTCACAGAAGGCGTTCAATGGATCAGGAACTTGATGGTGATGCAGCCAGATGGGAAAGGAACCTGCCAATCATATGAGCTCCTGAAATGAATCTGGTCTTCCCTGATGAGAGACAGTTTGCAGATACTTATTTCTTTAAGCATATAATTAGATATATCTAAATAGAGTATTTGGTGCCACTCTTCCACTATATAGAATGTCTAAGTTCATATAAGATCTTAGACCAGGATATAAGTTAAGTTCACATGATACTACTGTAATATCAGGCTGTATTACTTTACTCGCTATATATTCCATGGTTCCACCTAATAGGAATCCTAGGACTGAAAGTTTGACTTACGCCTGTAAAGACATCCCCCAGTTAGGGACTTGCATTGGGATCTGCTTGTTTTGCAATTTCCTACTGTTTTGATATATTCATTATCTATACTTCTTAGACACTGAGAGGTAGACGTTACTATCTACCGTCTATACTTCCTCCTTGCTCTTAATCTTTCTATCCTTGTTTCCCCCACCACCACCACTTCTTTTCATATAATATGGCACAACGCAAAACTTATTTATTAAATGTCAGAGGACTTAATGTTCCAGAGAAAAGAGCTCAAGTGTTGTATCATCTGCATAAACAGCACGTACATTTTCTTTTTCTTCAAGAGCACCACTTTAGATGCGATCATACACTTCAGTTTACTAACAGATATTATTCATCTTGGCGTCACAGTACAAATGCAGTTTTGAAGTCTAAGGTGCTGAGTATAGGCCGCCACAGATCACTGCCGCGTACTATTGTAGAAACACTGTCTGACACGGAGGGTACTGTATGTGTTTGTTAAGATTTCGATCTATTCCAAAATTTTGACTTTGGCAAACTTCTAGCTGCCTAATTGTGACCTAATTAAGACATGTCGTCATTACTTAAACAAACTACAACATTTTGCGGAGGACCTTATCATTGGAGGTGACTAATTTTTTCTTGGATCCTTCTTTAGACGCTTTCTTGGGCTGGAGTCACCAATCTAAATCACAATAAAAAGCTTTGCTAAATGTGCTCCGTTCTCTCCAACTGGTCGATGTATGAAGTATACTACATCCAGACTTAAAGGATTATATGTATTATTCTTCTTTACACAATATGCATAGCCATAGAGACTTTTCCTTAAAGAAGTTGCCTACTACTTTCACATTGATGTCCTCTCCACAGGGTAGGGCATCAATGTATGATCGGCCGGGGTCCTGTACACGGCACCCCCACCAATCAGTTGTTATGTGTGCCGGCGTCGGCCGGAAGTGCTTACCTGCGGCGCTTGGCAATCCATCTGTAGTAGCCACCGCGGGGTACTGTACATCCACCTCCCATTCAATTGAATGGGAGGTGGATGTGCAGTAACCAGCGCCGGCCACTACAACTTGACGGCCAAGCTCCGCAGATAAGGACTTCCCGCCAGCGGCCGCCGGCACCGATAACAGCTGATCGGCGGGGGTGCTGCGATACAGATAGGGCATCAATGTGAAAGTAGTGGACATCCCCTTTAATTAGCCATCACTTGCTTACATGGCAGCCTATATCTCTGATAGGGACTGCTATATGGTCAGATCATGGTCCTGTATATTGTAATCTGACTATACCTGACTCCACCAAGGCTTCAGCTGTTGGAACTTAAATGATAATCTGCTCAAAGACTGACTGTGTCTCAGACCTTCTTGAGACTATAGACTCCTTCAAATATGTGAGCATGATGAAAACACCTTACCATTTCAATTGGAAGCACTCAAATGCGTCCTCAAAGGGATAATAATAAAACATGGATCCAGGCTAAAAAGAGAAAGCAGCTAAAGTCTCCCATTTGCTTGAGTGGATTGATCTCCTTGACAAACAACATAAACGATCTGCTTCCCACCAGGTATACGCAGATTTGCTTAACACTAGAATGGAGCTAAAGTGGTTTCATGGATGAGGTATTTGTAAATATTGTGTAATTTCAGGGCACCTACTTATGGAAGGAACCAAGTAAAAGCTTCCATTCTCAGTACTAGATATGGGGCCTCCTCGAGAAAATGACTTAAAATGTCCTACACTAAAGTTAATATATAAGGTGTGGGATAGGGATAAAAATAGTCTAGGGATTGGAAAGTACACAAACTATACTCCTTTATGGCACAACTCTAACTTACCAGAGCTACAGAAACTAAAAGATGTTAGTAAGTGGAAGGATCGGGATATATGTTTGGTGTCACAACTCTTGAGGGATGGATTATTCAAGAACTTTGAACAAATAAAGGTAGATTTTAACCTTCTGCATAGGGTGTTTTATCAACATCTGCAGATACGTCATGAGTATAGTACACAACTAGAATAAACACCATACTGATTGACATCACCCAATAGATACCATTACTACATCGTTGGATACAAAAGGTCTAATATCCCTTATTTATAGGCAGTTACTGGCCCTACATTTGGATAAATATCCTTTAATAGTTAAGACAAAATGAGAAGAGGATGTGGGCCCCTTATCTGAGGAGCAATAGGGGAAATACTGGATTTGACACCGAAATTTTCATTGTCGGAGTCACAAGATTGTCCCGAATTCTTCTGATTCATAGGGTATATAGATCCCCAAGTATTTTATTTAAAATTGAAATACAAACGAATGACACATGTCCTAGATATGGTCAAAATGACGCCCACCTGATACATATGATGTGGGAATGTGTAAATATTGGCGACTACTGGAAGGGGGTGATCGCTCTTGTACTATCTGTATTTGGGATACAACTTCAGTTGGAACCTAAAATCTGTATCCTAGGACTCCTGGGAGAAGACGTAGATCCAGACTCCCATATGGCAGTAGATAGCTCCAGAATATTATTCCAAGCCAGAAAGTTGTTGGCACTACATTGGATAGACAATTCTCCCCCAACGATAACAGAACTAAAATCCAGGATAAATAACACTCTATGCTTGGAAAGTGGATCTTATATTAAAGGAAAGCTCTCAAGAAATTCATACAAATATGGGAGCAATGGTTAATTACCCCAGGTATTGCTTCAGAAAACCTTCACAGAAATACTATACTGGATCGTTTGTCCATTTCCTTCCAGTAAACCAGGAATTTATATCCTTATACCCAAGGTGTCAGCAAATAATAATTGTCTCAGTCCACACAATTGCCTCTTCTTAGATATATTCATTTTCTTTTGATGTCTCAATAGGGGAAAAAAATAAACAGTCAGGAATATTTCAGATATTTATGTACAAATGTAAAATTACTATTCCAAAATATTGTACTATAGAGCGATATTGGGATTTATATCATTGTAAACCGGTTCTTGTATTGTTTACTGGTTTTTCTTTTTATTGTTTTTCTCACAATGTTTGTATAAGAAAAAAGAAATGTTGGTAATTCTTTGTTTTGTTCAATAAAAACAATCTGATCAAAAAAGAAAGGAGTGAAGGTCTTTAATAGATCAAATGTATAGAAAATGCCAAGATCACATGTGAAGGTACTCGTACGAATTCGAAGATAAATGTGGTCGCTCATTGGCAAGGAGGTTACACCCACTTGTCTAATGGACATACGTATCCAACATAAAAGGGGCACCCGGGCCAGAAATTCATAACCCCACTGACAGAGCTAAAGCATTTCGTTGCTGTTATAGCTCACTATATAGTATTCATGGACAATACCACGACATGCCACCTAATATTCTTGAAACAAAAATTGACAAATATATTAAGGACACTGCCGTTCCTTCCTTACAGACCCCTGAGCAGGAGATACTAGACAAAGCTTTCACTGAACAACAGATAGGAGAGGACATTAAATCATTCCCTATCGGGAAGAGCCCTGGGCCAGATGGATTCAATAATAGATTTTATAACATGTTTGCACCTCTGTTATTACAATTTTTAGGCAAAGTGTTCAATAATATCTCAGAAGACTCCCCCTTTTGCCCCAATCACTTAAGGCTCATATAACAGTTTTATCAAAGCCTGGAAAAGAACCAAATACCTGCCCTAATATTCATCCAATATCATTCATTAATATAGACGTCAAAATATTTTCTAAAATAATTACAACATGGTTCTCCCACTATATACATTCAATTGTTAGCAACGATCAGGTTGGCTTTGTTAGGGTAGAGAAGCTTGTGATAATACAGAGAAAACGTTGTTAATTTCACATGCAAAAAAACAGGGGATCCCAATGTGCCTTGTTTCTGTCAATGCTAAAAAAGTGTTCGACACAGTGCATTGGACTTTCTTGAAGAGCACCCTACCACAAATTGGGTTAGGCTCTTTCTTGTTATCTAAAATTCGATCCTTATACGCTGACCCTAAAGTGATAGGGTAAATCGCCTTCTAACTGACACATTTTCTATTAAAAAAGAGACAAAGCAAGGGTGTCCCTTATCACCTCTCCTATACACATTGGTGATGGAACATTTCGCGGTAGCATTACACACAAATCCAGATATTAGTGGAGTTACTATTGACTCACATCACTATAAACTAGCTCTATACGCAGATGACTTGTTGCTCTATGTTTCAAATCCAATTATCTCATTTCTTCTATACTAAAGGATTTAAAAGAATTCGGCCATGAAAGCAATTTTAAAGCCAACTGCTCTAAATCAGAAGCCATGAACATAACTTTTAACGCTGAACCGACACAATAACTAATTTCTAACTTCCCCTTAAAGTGGCAGAAAGATGCTATTAAGTACCTGGGTATACAAATTCTGGGGAACTTGGATGATCTGTATCATTTAAATTATATCCTCCATCCTTGAACAAACGATTCAAAATCGAATTAATTAGAACTTGAAGCCCTTGTCCTGGTTTGGTCGTTTTAATGTGATCAAAATTGGCATTTTACCAAATCTTCTTTATATATTCCAGACCGTTCCTGTCTGCGTTCCTCAGACCTTTTTCTCCCATCTAACAGCAAGTTTGTATGGGGAACATCAAGGCTTAGAATGTGTGTTACAATATTTTGTCGTCCCAAAGAATAAAATGGGGTACTAATCTGCCAGATCTAAAAAAAAATCCCATCAATCTTCGATTCTTATGAGAACAATGGACTGGTTTAGGTCTATGGAAAATAAGCAGTGGATGAAACTGGAAGAGGACCTCTCTCTCTGGACACTCCCATCTCAACCTTGGATTGGTAAAATACATGGAGAAACTAAACTATTAATAACACTCACTTTTTGCATACATGGGAGCAAGTCCTAATCTCATCATCTATATCACATAGGTTGGGTCCATTAACACCCTTGTTTGACAACCCAGATTTCCCACCAGCTTCAGGTGTGGCCTCATTTCTAATCTGGGCCAAATTTGATGGGGTTAGATTGAGACACGTTCTTATGGGATCAGGCTCTTTTCCATCCTTTACAAAACTTGGTGGCTCCTGACCAGGTAGGGGTCTATCATGACCAGGTAGGGGTCTATCCTGTTTGGCTTATTTCCAGCTCAGGTCATTTAGAAATTCTCACATATTTCTGACTAGTATAAAGGATGAACTCATTCCGATTGAACCCTTAATCACTCAAGTAGGTCCTTGTACTAAACTTCTATCTTATATACACAAAACAACACAAATGGACACCAGCAATGACCTTCTACCCTTTACAGGGGTTGGGAGAAGGAATTGGGTAGTTAAATTTCAGAGGAGGATTGGCAAAAAGCATTCATACTCTCCCACAAAGTATCTATTGCCGTTCTCAGAAGAAAAACTAAAAGATTCTATCTACATGATACCGCTGTCCCACTATGCTACATAGGATGTTCCTCTCTGTGTCGGACTTGTTCTGGCGGTGTGCTGGTGAAGCTGAGTCTGTGTTACATATTAGGAGGAGGATTTTAATAAATTAGTGAACCAGGAAAAATGTCGGTGAGTGTTTATTCAAATTAAATATTTTTTTGTGTTTTTATTTTTGGTTACTGGGTCAGTAATGGGGTTGTCTGATGGACACCTCTCCATTACTAATACCAGGGCTTGATGCCAGCTGTGATTTTTGACAAATCACAGCTGTCATCAACTCCAAGATGCATTACACTGATTGTCAACGCATCAGGGCAATTGGGAAGAGCAAAGGCAAAAAGCCATATTTGGTGCATCTCATGTGCTGCTCCACTTCTGGTGCTGCTCCACTTCTGGTATGGCTAAGGGCTGGTATTTTTAGGCTGGGGATGGCCCCAATCACCAGGGACCTTCCCAACCTGATAATATCAGCTCTCAGCTGTCTGCTCTCCCTTTGCTGGTTACAAAAAATAGGGGGACCCCATGCCGTTTTTTAAATTATTTATTAGGTTAAACAAGGCTAAACACCCTTTAGTTCCACATGAAAGGCTCTAAAGGCTGCAGATTTATGATATATAGGGGGTTGTGAGATTTTATATCTGCAGGACATCTATCTATTATCTATCATATATCGATATCTGTATATAAGATTGTTTTCTTAGTTTTGTAATCAGATTAAAGTTACATAGAGGATTATAGTAAGTAAAAGACGATGTTAATAACGTATTGTATATGGATGCAGGAGAGAAAAACATCGCACACTCGTCTAACTCTTCGGGATGAACATTAGCCGGACTCTTGTTTGCATTCTGTGCAATTTAAGGGTGTGGCATCCCCTTTGTTGAGCTGATTAGTATATATGTAGCTTACCACGGGCCTAGGTGGTCTGGAGTTGGGACCCGGTCCTATTTGTCTACCCTTTTATATGCATTACTTCAACTTTGATATACAGTAAGGTTTTTAATATAGACAGTATAGGTACCGTCCCAATTTAGGGTCACCTTGCCGCTGGTGGGACGGCTTGTATACTTTTTTTGATCAAAAATAGTTCACTAAGTAACCTATATTTATTATGCAACTTTGCTTTACATTTATATATAATGATGGTAGGGTATGAGATATATTTTTGTCTTTTGTAGGTTTTGCTTCTTTTTGCTAGTGTGAACATGCTCCTATTTCTTGCATGTCTACCATCTTAGACCTCAGTTCACAATGCTTGGTTTTTTGTCTTGTTTGCATTCTGTGCAATTTAAGGGTGTGGCATCCCCTTTGTTGAGCTGATTAGTATATATGTAGCTTACCACGGGCCTGGGTGGTCTGGAGTTGGGACCCGGTCCTATTTGTCTACCCTTTTATATGCATTACTTCAACTTTGATATACAGTAAGGTTTTTAATATAGGCAGTATAGTTACCGTCCCAATTTAGGGTCACCTTGCCGCTGGTGGGACGGCTTGTATACTTTTTTTGATCAAAAATAGTTCACTAAGTACCCTATATTTAATATGCAACTTTGCTTTACATTTATATATAATGATGGTAGGGTATGAGATATATTTTTGTCTTTTGTAGGTTTTGGACTCTGAACATAGTCTATCACGGCCGCCCTTCTGGGAAGGGGTTAAACATACGAGATTTCGGCCTTTTAGCTCCTGGTATGAAGTGGATAGCACAATCATATGCCGCCATATAGTAGACGTCCGGTAACTGGTGATAATCACCTCATGTGTCGCCTATTTGTCTCCAAGCAGGAAAATTCCACGTTACATTCCTCACATAAAACTGTAGAAAAGGTGGCGCGGGGTAATTGTGCCCGTAGTGAGGGGAAAATAATGCCGGAAATGTCACTGACTACGGAGACGTCTCCATGTAGAGTCTTCACTCTGGATATCACTGTACAGGAGCCGCACAGTTCACACTGTGCATCCACTGAGGCCCCTGATCATGTGACCCCTGACTCCTCCCCTCCTGTGACCTCATCACAGCTCCTGTGCGCACAGAACAGCCATATATGTGGCGGCTCTGCAGGTGGAGGTATGTGGAGACCCCCATTACTGGGCGCAGGGGGCATTAACCCCTTCAGCACGGAGACTCTTTTGGGGTCTCTGTGTTTGGTGTGAACAGTGAGGTAACAGCTGTGGACAGAATGCGGCTTAGCTGGTTCCCGTCCACATTGGATCCATTCAGACGACTGCAGGATGAAGGACAGAAGCCCAGAGAAGTCCTCACAAAACGCCATTATTCCTCTCCTAGTTCCAGCACAGTAATGTAGATAGTAGTGATAACCGTCCACACATTCTCTTTATACCCTCCGATGGATTTGGCCTCAGTGTCCAGGAAGCTTCACGGTTCAGCAATGCCCCTCCGCCATCTCCCTGACACCTGAACGATTTACCCTTTCTCCAGGTTCTCGTTATGTGTTTCTCTTGCGATTAAACCAGGAGACAGGAGTTGTGAAAGGGTCAGGGCCAAGAACAACCAACCATCTCGTAAAACCATCAAACAACCATCTTGTGAGAAACTTTTTCAGCTGCAGACTGCGGAGAAGTAACTACTTGGTGTCTGTGGCCTAAAATATAAAGGTTTTATAAGTAGATGTCGAGGAAAAAAACTAAATACTGTAAAATAATAAATATCATATGTTTCCCTTATTATCTCCAGTAATTGTATTATTACACAGGATATTTATGATGTTACATCGTCTCATCTTCTCATTCAGGTCCCTACAATATAAGATCCTCGCAGTGAAGATCTTCTATATAAGAGAATTATCCTTATTTACCCATTAAAGATGGATATGGACAGAGACAAGATGGCGGAGAGGATAATGCACCTCACCCTAGAGATCCTCTTCCGGCTTACTGGAGAGGTGAGAGATTCTGATGACGTCACATTACATCATTCTTATCTATGGGAATAACAGATGGACAGAACTGGAGAGGTGAGGACTCTGGAAATGTCTGTAGTGAGATTTATTAATGTGTCTCTCCATAACCAGGATTACACAGTAGTGAAGAAGACCTCTAGTGAGCGCTGTCAGGACCCTGTGTCTGAGGGGTGGGGAAGACCCCTGTGCCCAATCACGGGGCCTCCTCCTCACCCCCTGATGCATGAGGACATCAATGACCTGAAGATCCTAGAACTCACCTACAAGATGATTGAGCTGCTGACTGGAGAGGTGACACTGCTGGGAATGCTGGGACATTATACAATAATGCTATGAAGGGATCGGGGGATGACGGTATCATTGTATGTGTCAGGTTCCTATAAGGTGTCAGGATGTCGCTGTCTATTTCTCCATGGAGGAGTGGGAGTATTTAGAAGGACACAAAGATCTGCACAAGGACGTCATGATGGAGGTTCCTCAGCCCCTCACATCACCAGGTAATAGACAGGACTAAATACACATGGCCTATAATTATCTGTATGTAAAGAATGAATTCAGTCCCTGTATGTGTTTCCTCCAGATCTATCCAGTAAGAGGACAACACCAGAGAGATGTCCCCATCCTCTTCTTCCACATGACTGTAAACAAGAAGACCCCAATGTTCCTCAGGATCATCAGGTAGATGGAGAGAAGTTGTCATGAGATCTCCCCTATGATGTGTAGACGGCTGTGAAGGTCTTGTGCTCAGTCTTGTTTTATCCCCCAGTATTATATGTTTTATACTTGTGTAACGAGAACGGTGGAGATGGCAGGATTAGAGCTGATCATAGATGGGACTTCTCCATCTGTCTGTGACTTTTACAATATTTGTTTCAGGGTGAAGATCTGACCCATATTAATACTACAGAGACATATGTGAGGGGGGATGAGTGGTGTAAAGAGGAGATTCCTATATATGACCACCCAGGTGAGTAGTGACCACTAAATGCAGAGAAGTCACAGATTCTTCTCAGTCACCGGCTGTGGCTGCTTTATCAGTGGTGTAGTCCGGCCGTATCACAATCGTGTGATCACTATTTTGCCTCTAGACCACAACATTCTCCTCCGTCCGAAAATGTTCAAATGACTTTGGGCGTTGAAAGTCCTTTTCTATAGAATTTACAATCTGGAGGATCCACCTTCCCCCTGGGATTAGAAGACGCTGACCCTTACCTCCTTACCTGCCCAGATCTGTAAACTACAAAGCCAAATGACAGCGTACGTAGAATGTGCTGACAAGTGAGAAAATCACTTGAAGAAAAATATTATGATGGGCCTGTATGAGAAAGCGGAGGGTAATGATGCTGTTGGCTTCCTAGAACCCTGATATCTTATTGGATGAATCTACCTTCTCTCCCTTCTGTGCTGCTGAATATGCTCATATGGTTCCTACAAGACCAGGTCCAGTCTTTCTGGCCAAACTTCACTTTTATGATCGACAACATTAAATGTGCAGTGAGGCCAAGTGTGAATTTCTGTACAATAACAACAGAGTTTCCCTTTATCCTGAGTTTTCAATTTCTTTTAAAACCAACTAACTTCAAACAGGATTGTGATAAACTATACAGAAAACATTACACCTGTGCCATGATATATCTCTAAGCTGTGCGTGGCTGATGGCTGTAATATACATTTATTCACACCTGCAGGAGATGTGGTGGCTCCAGCCCTGGTTTCATGGATTCACTCCACGTCATAAATTCCATTATGTTTTCGATCCTAAGGAATTCAGATTACTGCACAATCTCTCCTGAAATGGGGGCGCTAATACTTTCTCTACTCTTCTGCTCAGGACTCCGTAGCTCCAATGGCTCCACCATAAATGAGTGTGTTGGAATTCTCCCCTCATACATACTTTGTTGTTGCGGATGTAACATTTTTTATTCTATGTCTTTTTTTACAGCTTCATTCTGTATGATAGTTTGATTGTGGTGGGATCGGCCTCACTTATGTGAATCTATAACTCCTTGGTAGTCTTTAAAAAAATGCCTCTTCCCAATGCCTGAGGTCCAAATTTAAGACACCTCAGCTCTGCAGTATTATAAAAAGTTCTCTTTGATCGTCTAATATTTCTTTTTAAAACTCATCTAACAGAAAATATTGTCCCTTACGATAGTTTACATTGTCAAGAGCCACCGAGCCCCATACTCCAATTACCACAGAGAGGTTTCACCACTAGTTACTCATTTATTACTGATGGAGACTGTTGAGTTTGATCATTTCAGTAGATGTGTTATTGTCTATACTCACAGTTTTGACGACAGCAGTTAAATATTTAGCTATTTGAATGCAGATTTTGCTGGGATAGTTTGCAGACACAGCGTATTGGGGACACTGTTCATGGTCACCTGGCAGCTCAAAAGATGGCCAACACGAACAGGCTTGGCGCTATCTGCTCCATTTTCCAGATCCCATGGATTACTTTATCACCCTTTAACCCCACTACATGGATCTGTTCTTACACAGAGACCCCTAGGCTTGGGCCACAGTGTTATCTGCTGTTCTGTGGTGTGAGATGACAAGAAGAATAGTCAGGTAGCCGGGTTAGAACCAAGAGGACAGAGAAAATACAAAATCAGAAGACACAAGAGTAGTCAGTAAACGGGCCGAGGTCAGAACAGAAACAAATACACAAGCCGGGAGCTGAGCACAGAGGACTGAACCAGAGGAGAACAAGGCTGTATCTGGCAGCTTCCGGCAATATGCTTCCAGCTTTAGTAGGGTGCAGTGCTTTCCAAATGGCTGAAGCAGGGAGCAGATTACTCCAGCTGGACAGCACACACACCCATACTGCCAGACTGGATGGTACTACTGGTCCCAGCAATCCTGATCTTAGTGGCTGGACAGAGCCTGCGCCACCAGAGCTTCTGGTTCTGACGTCTCCTCCATCACCAGCGCCGCCTGCAGGATGAATAAGGCGGCTCCTGCTGAGAGAACCAGACGTCGCAGGAGCAGATCCCAGAGGAGATGGGACACACCATTTATAGAAGCCCTAATATGACAAAATGTCAGAAAACCAGAGCAGTGGAAATCCCCATAAAGTGAATACATTTTATAACCCTCAGTGAATTAATCTGTAGGAGTAGTGATTATTTTGACTCCTCAGGCACTTCCCGGAAATTAGCAAACAGTGGAAATCACAAATATGCCATTTTATTACCCAACACATAGTGCCCAGATTGTGCTCCAGGAGACACACACCATCAATTAAGTGGGTTCCTCTCACTATAGTAATGCCAAATACATGGAGGCTAAATGTGGTTTGGGCGCACTGCAAGGCTCAGAAGTGAGGGGGAGATCTGACTTTGGGAGAAGCGGATATTGCTGGATTGGTTTATGGAAGCCATGTTGCTCTTCAAGAGCTTTTGAGCCACTAATAATGTGGAAACCTCTGTTTTTCCACTGACAGATGATGGACCTGAGTGGGGACTTGTTTTTTGTGAGATGAGTAGAAGTTTTTATTGGTATTATTTTCACCTACATAACATTGTTTGGTGGCTTTTATTCCATATTTGGGAGGCAGAATGAACAAACAGTTCCACTGGTTCATCCTATGAGGTTTTCTATTAAACAGTGAACTGTCATTGTCTTGGTGAATAAATCAATATTTTTTAAATAACTTGCCATTTTTATAGACAGTAGAAATGTTAAAAAATATAAAATTCAAGGATATTTTTATTGAAAAATAATAATTGGTTTTCTTCTTGGCAGATGACTGTACCAGGAGATCAGAGGGACAGCGGACATCTTCAATTTTTAAATCAGATGATCTTGAGATCCCACAGGATACAATTGAAGTGAATGTCATTACTCCAGATATCCCATCATCCCTTCACAGCAAAGATCTGTCATCTGATCCTTTGAAGCAGGTCCTGTCTTCTGATACATTGCAGACTACTAAGGAAAGTCAGAGTCACAACATAAGCATTAAAAAACAAATTGCTCCTAAAGCAAAGAAGCCATTTTCATGTTCAGAATATGGAAATAGTTTTCCCCTACAGAAGTCTTTTCCTAAACATCAAAAAATTCACACGCCAGAGAATAGATTTTCTTGTTCCAAGTGTGGGAAATGTTTTAACAAGAAATCAAATTTTGTTAGTCACCAGAGAATTCACACAGGGGAGAAGCCTTTTTCATGTTCAGAATGTGGGAAGCGTTTTACACAGATATCAAGTTTTATCAGACATCAGAGAACTCACACAGGGGAGAAGCCTTTTTCATGTTCAGAATGTAGAAAATGTTTTACACAGATGTCAACTTTTATCAGACATCAGAGAACTCACACAGGGGAGAAACCTTTTTCATGTTCAGAATGTGGGAAATGTTTTAACCAGAAATCACATTTTGTTAAGCACCAGAGAATTCACACTGGGGAGAAACCTTTTTCATGTTCAGAATGTAGAAAATGTTTTACACAGATATCAAGTTTTGTTATACACCAGAGAACCCACACAGGGGAGAAGCCTTTTTCATGTTCAGAATGTGGGAAACATTTTTACCGGAAATCAGATGTTGTTATACACCAAAGAACCCACACAGGGGAGAAGCCTTTTTCATGTTCAGAATGTGGGAAATGTTTTAATCAGAAAGTTCATCTTAATATCCACCATAGAACCCACACAGGGGAGAAGCCTTTTTCATGTTCAGAATGTGGAAAATGTTTTGTGAAGAGATCATCTCTTCTTACTCACCAGAGAAGTCACACAGGGTAGATGCCTTTTTTATATTCTTAATGTAGGAAATGTTTTCCTTGAAAATCAACTCTTAATAAACTTTAGAGAATTCACACAGGGGAAAAGCCTTTTTCATGTTCAGAACGTTGGAAATTTTTTAATCGAAAATTGTATCTTCTTAAAGAGGTTGTCCAATACTAGGACAACCCCTTGTCATTCCTCAAGTTTGTACTCGTTAAAATAAAAACATTCATACTCAGCTCCCGTGGCGGCACTGTTCCTGCGGTGTCCGGACTTGGGGTTGTTACATCACATGAACCCTGCACCCAGTCAGTGCCCCTGCCTGTCCCTGCCTTCGGACATATTGAACATCAACAGGAAGCCAGGGCTACGGCTGCTCTCAGATTTCCTTGTGATGCTCGATTTTTCTGAAGGCGAGGACAGTGATTCTAGCGCTTATTGGGCTCACAAGACTTAAAAATCTCAAATGAGCCCCGGGAACTCACGTACCGACACCACTGGAACGGCATCTTGGGTATTTGCTGGGACTGTTCTATCTGTTTATTGCCTCTTTTGTGGTTCAATAAAGTATTGCCACACTGTTTTACCCTCACCCTGTGTTGTCTGAGTAGTGTTCTGCCCACTGAAGACTCCGGGTCTTCATATTTTGGTGGCAATGGTGGGATACTACTCAGCCCAGCAGATTTGGGGGAGCTGCAAGGGTACTGGTGTTAGCACACACCGTCCAAAGGGCTCCAAAGCCAGGGAGACATATAAGTAGACCACAAGTATACACAGCGGGTTTTGGATGCTCCCATGTTCAACCCCACCAGCCCGGCCTTGGGAGGAGGACCATGAGGATATACAGCAGCAACAAGAAACGGCAACTACAGGAGCTGTGCCAGCTTCAACGGATTGAATACCAGGCCACTGACACTCATCGGATTTAATTCAGGAACTACGGAATGCTGAGGAAGGCTTGTCTGGACGCAATGAATACAAGTGTGTTCTCGTCAATTACGTGAGGAGTTTATTCTCAAGGAAGACACGGAATATGCTCTGAGGGAACTGGATGATACAAAATTTTGTTCTCATGAAGGTGAGACCTCTTACATTCATGGCTGTGCTTAAAGACATGCTGATGGACTGTCTCCAATAAGTGGAGAAGGATGATTGGGATCCTAGCTTGTCTGGCTGATTTAAGATGGGAGAGCAATGTGACAAAACAGCTTCTTATAGACGTATAGATTTGTGAAGCCAAGAGAAATACACTACTGTGTTTGTGTTGACTTGTGAATGTATGTGTATTTCTGTGGCTGGTCAAGAAGGACAGTGACTTGGTGTTTGGGAACAATGATGTTTGTTGCTATGCTTACTGCATAGCAAACCAGCTAGTTTATTTACAAAAGCAGGGGGATTAGCTCAAACAATGAGACCTGAGTGAGCCCTGCCATTACTCCTAATGCATGGGGGGCCCGAACATCCAGTGTTTGCCACGCTATCATGTGCATGACAATGCAGCAAACACTACCTCTGATCAGTGGTAAGGTTAATACCACCAGACAGAGAGCTGCGGTTCCCACACTGTCAGATGACAGTGTGAGCCCGCAGCTGTGACCAGAGGTAAAATGTTGACCTCCTGTCACAGGGGTCAGCAGATGGGATTACTACACCCACCAGCCCACGCCTGCTGTCACTGTTAACAGCAAGAGTGGGTGCCGCTGATGGGTGTATTCATCTGCCGGCACCTGTGCTATAAATAAAAAAATGGCGTGGGTTCCCCTGTATTTTTGATAACCAGCCAGACAAAACTGAAAGCTTCGGGCTGCAACCCAGCTGTCAGCTTTAGCAAGGCTGGTTATCAAGAATAGAGGGGTCCCATGACATTTTTATTTTAATTATTTAACTAAATAATTAAAAAAAATGTCATGGGGTCCCCCCCATTTTTGACAACCAGCCAAACTAAAGCAGACAGTTGGGGGCTGGTATTCTCAGGCTGGTAAGGGGCCATAGATATTGGCCTAAAAATAGCCCGCAGCTGCCTCAGAAAAGGCGCATCTATTAGATTAGCCTATTCTGGCACCTTGCTCTTTCCACTTGCCCTGTAGCGGTCTATCACCTTTGTATTGTCCGGTGACATCAAACACACGGGTTAAAAATGGAGCAGCATCTATAAGACGCCTATCCATTGCTAATCCTATAGTTATATTGTAAATAAAGACACAGCCAGAAAAAAATCCTTTATTTGAAATAACAAGACAATTCTTTATTAATAATTCTTAGTTTAACAAAAAAAAACTTACCTAACGCCCATTGCATTGAAGCCCTCGTCTCCTGTAACAAAAATAAAATAAAGAAAAATACTCACCTAACACCTAATCCGCTGAAGCCATTGTCACCTGTAAGAAAAAAACAAACAAAAAAAACAACCATATCCCTCACCTGTCTGACGTGATGACATAATCCAGAGTGTTCCACGAAGATCTGAGTCACCTCTAGAGCAGTCACATCAGCAATTACTGATGTGACTGTTCTTGAGGACAGCACTGTATACACTGACACAAGAATGTAATCACTCCTGTGTCAATGTATAACGCTTAGCTGCCAGGACAGAGGTTACTTGAGTTCATGAGCTGATGATCAGCTGATGAACTTAGGTCACCTCCCTTACTGCATTGGTGCTGCGTGAGAAAATTTCCACACAGCACTGATGCTGTAAATGAGGTCACTGGGGCTCATCAGCTGATCATTAGCTAATGAACTCAAGTAACTTCAGTCCCGGCAGTTCAGTGCTATACACTGCCGGGAGCGATCGCGCTCCTGTCAGTGTATCACCGGCTGCCGGGTGATCGAATCGCCATGTCACATAGGCTTAGAGCGGACAGGTGAGTATAACGTGTTCATTTATTTCAACATTTATTTAAAAAAAAATTTTACACTATGAGCACAGACGCTGGCTGATGAGATTACTCTTCCCATTAGCCGCATCTGCTTTTACTGTTGTCAGAGGGAGTGGCCGTAGGCTGATGGGAGGAGTAGTCCCTCATCAACTGACACCTGTCACCCGCTGTCAATTCTTTGTGCGTCTTGCCGCATTTTTGACTCATTGACTGTAATTGGGTCAAATATGCAGCAAAACTTTGCAGCAAATGCGCAAATATTTTTATACCAGGGTTTCTCCTGCGGATTTGACTGGCACAATTGAAGCCAATGGGTGAAAAACACTGCAGAAACACAGAAAGAATTGACATGCTGCAGATTTAAACGCAATGACAAACCTGACAGGAAAATTCCTGATCATATGCAAAGCACTTCAGGATTGTCATTGCTGGCACACGGATTCCCTAGCATTTTTGGCCCATTTCCGCAAGGAAAAAACGTCACGAAAACGCACCAGAAACGCACCGTGTGCACATAGCCTTAGTCTTCTTGTTGTCTCTTTTGTTGAAAATTTCAGGATATCTCTGTGTTCCCTTGTTGCCGCTCTAGTGTATGGATAGTGATCCTAAGTGGTCTCAGACTCACTACTAGAAGTGCTACTTTCGGACACCGGGGTATTGCTGGGAGTGGCTTGATGGCTGAATGTAGCATTCTGTAATGATTTCCTTTTTGGATTTTGCCACTTAAAGATACAATCATTTTCATCATCCTTAAGATTTCTTTGGTATTAGTAATATTTAATTTGGCTAGTGTCGTTCTCCCATTTATCCACATCTTTTTCTATCGTTTTGAGGTGTGTTTCTAGGATGTCAGGTTGAACATCCTTTTTTAGTGTCTTCTGTAATTCCTCAGTTTCTCTATCCATATTCTTAAGTGTGGCTGTATTTTTGTCCACGATTATTTTGATAAACTCCAATGAGCAGGTGGTAGCTGCCAATTTCCATCTTTGAACCAAATCCAAGTCCTCAAGTTCAAAGGAGGAAAAATCCTGCACTCATAATCCTCTTGGGATAATCTTTTGATCCATATCATTTTCCAAAGAGGTCCTATTCCATCCTCCTCTGACTTTCTTCTGTAGTGCTGCTTTGTATTGTTGTATCAGATCCCTATCATTGGAGACGATATCCTGGGGGGCGCCATTGGCTTCCTGCTTAACTAGATCTAAGGACTTTGTACGCCAAGAAATCTCAATGGCTTCTAAATTCATTTAATGGATTTTATGTGGACAATCTGTATGATAAAACATTAATAAATAGTAATTAGCACATGTCCAAGTGTCAAAATCGGAGCATACCACATCAAATCAAATAAAACAACACAGCCCAAGATATTCTCCTCATACACAGAAGAACTGATGTTTAATCTATATTCCATCATTAATTAATGGTGACAACAATCTCTGTGTCGCTGCTGATTTCCATCAGATACAGACTCCTCCCCTTTGTATAATGCACTGCTCAGGTTAGTGCCATCCATACCATTGTCCTGAGACTGTGCGCATATCTCTGTGTCACTGCTGATTTCCATCAGATACAGAACTCCTCCCCTTTGTATACCGCACTGCTCAGGTTAGCCCCATCCATACCATTGTCCTGAGACTGTGCGCACATCTCTGTGTCACTGCTGATTTCCATCAGATACAGACTCCTCCCCTTTGTATAATGCACTGCTCAGGTTAGTGCCATCCATACCATTGTCCTGAGACTGTGCGCACATCTCTGTGTCACTGCTGATTTCCATCAGATACAGACTCCTCCCCTTTGTATACTGCACTGCTCAGGTTTAGTCCCCATCCATACCATTGTCCTGAGACTGTGTGCACATCTCTGTGTCACTGCTGATTTCCATCAGATACAGACTCCTCCCCTTTGTATACTGCACTGCTCAGGTTAGTCCCATCCATACCATTGTCCTGAGACTGTGTGCACATCTCTGTGTCACTGCTGATTTCCATCAGATACAGACTCCTCCCCTTTGTATACTGCACTGCTCAGGTTAGTCCCATCCATACCATTGTCCTGAGACTGTGTGCACATCTCTGTGTCACTGCTGATTTCCATCAGATACAGACTCCTCCCCTTTGGTATACCGCACTGCTCAGGTTAGTCCCATCCATACCATTGTCCTGAGACTGTGCGCACATCTCTGTGTCACTGCTGATTTCCATCAGATACAGACTCCTCCCCTTTGTATAATGCACTGCTCAGGTTAGCCCCATCCATACCATTGTCCTGAGACTGTGTGCACATCTCTGTGTCACTGCTGATTTCCATCAGATACAGACTCCTCCCCTTTGTATACTGCACTGCTCAGGTTAGTCCCATCCATACCATTGTCCTGAGACTGTGCGCACATCTCTGTGTCACTGCTGATTTCCATCAGATACAGACTCCTCCCTTGTATACTGCACTGCTCAGGTTAGTCCCATCCATACCATTGTCCTGAGACTGTGCGCACATCTCTGTGTCACTGCTGATTTCCATCAGATACAGACTCCTCCCCTTTGTATACTGCACTGCTCAGGTTAGTCCCATCCATACCATTGTCCTGAGACTGTGTGCACATCTCTGTGTCACTGCTGATTTCCATCAGATACAGACTCCTCCCCTTTGTATACTGCACTGCTCAGGTTAGTCCCATCCATACCATTGTCCTGAGACTGTGTGCATATCTCTGTGTCACTGCTGATTTCCATCAGATACAGACTCCTCCCCTTTGTATACCGCACTGCTCAGGTTAGCCCCATCCATACCATTGTCCTGAGACTGGTGCGCACATCTCTGTGTCACTGCTGATTTCCATCAGATACAGACTCCTCCCCTTTGTATAATGCACTGCTCAGGTTAGTCCCATCCATACCATTGTCCTGAGACTGTGCGCACATCTCTGTGTCACTGCTGATTTCCATCAGATACAGACTCCTCCCTTTGTATACTGCACTGCACAGGTTAGTCCCATCCATACCATTGTCCTGAGACTGTGCGCACATCTCTGTGTCACTGCTGATTTCCATCAGATACAGACTCCTCCCCTTTGTATACTGTACTGTTCAGGTTAGTCCCATCCATACCATTGTCCTGAGACTGTGCGCACATCTCTGTGTCACTGCTGATTTCCATCAGATACAGACTCCTCCCTTTGTATACTGTACTGTTCAGGTTAGTCCCATCCATACCATTGTCCTGAGACTGTGTGCACATCTCTGTGTCACTGCTGATTTCCATCAGATACAGACTCCTCCCCTTTGTATACCGCACTGCTCAGGTTAGCCCCATCCATACCATTGTCCTGAGACTGTGCGCACATCTCTGTGTCACTGCTGATTTCCATCAGATACAGACTCCTCCCCTTTGTATACTGCACTGCTCAGGTTAGTCCCATCCATACCATTGTCCTGAGACTGTGTGCACATCTCTGTGTCACTGCTGATTTCCATCAGATACAGACTCCTCCCCTTGTATAACGCACTGCTTAGGTTAGTCCCATCCATACCATTGTCCTGAGACTGTGCGCACATCTCTGTGTCACTGCTGATTTCCATCAGATACAGACTCCTCCCCTTTGTATACCGCACTGCTCAGGTTAGTCCCATCCATACCATTGTCCCTGAGACTGTGTGCACATCTCTGTGTCACTGCTGATTTCCATCAGATACAGACTCCTCCCCTTTGTATACTGCACTGCTCAGGTTAGCCCCATCCATACCATTGTCCTGAGACTGTGCGCACATCTCTGTGTCACTGCTGATTTCCATCAGATACAGACTCCTCCCCTTTGTATACTGCACTGCTCAGGTTAGCCCCATCCATACCATTGTCCTGAGACTGTGCGCACATCTCTGTGTCACTGCTGATTTCCATCAGATACAGACTCCTCCCCTTTGTATACGCACTGCTCAGGTTAGTCCCATCCATACCATTGTCCTGAGAACTGTGTGCACATCTCTGTGTCACTGCTGATTTCCATCAGATACAGACTCCTCCCCTTTGTATAACGCACTGCTCAGGTTAGTCCCATCCATACCATTGTCCTGAGACTGTGCGCACATCTCTGTGTCACTGCTGATTTCCATCAGATACAGACTCCTCCCCTTTGTATACTGCACTGCTCAGGTTAGTCCCATCCATACCATTGTCCTGAGACTGTGCGCACATCTCTGTGTCACTGGTGATTCCATCAGATACAGACTCCTCCCCTTTGTATAACGCACTGCTCAGGTTAGTCCCATCCATACCATTGTCCTGAGACTGTGTGCACATCTCTGTGTCACTGCTGATTTCCATCAGATACAGACTCCTCCCCTTTGTATACTGCACTGCTCAGGTTAGTCCCATCCATACCATTGTCCTGAGACTGTGCGCACATCTCTGTGTCACTGCTGATTTCCATCAGATACAGACTCCTCCCCTTTGTATACTGCACTGCTCAGGTTAGTCCCATCCATACCATTGTCCTGAGACTGTGTGCGCACATCTCTGTGTCACTGCTGATTTCCATCAGATACAGACTCCTCCCCTTTGTATAATGCACTGCTCAGGTTAGCCCCATCCATACCATTGTCCTGAGACTGTGTGCACATCTCTGTGTCACTGCTGATTTCCATCAGATACAGACTCCTCCCCTTTGTATACTGCACTGCTCAGGTTAGTCCCATCCATACCATTGTCCTGAGACTGTGCGCACATCTCTGTGTCACTGCTGATTTCCATCAGATACAGACTCCTCCCCTTTGTATACTGCACTGCTCAGGTTAGTCCCATCCATACCATTGTCCTGAGACTGTGCGCACATCTCTGTGTCACTGCTGATTTCCATCAGATACAGACTCCTCCCCTTTGTATACTGCACTGCTCAGGTTAGTCCCATCCATACCATTGTCCTGAGACTGTGTGCACATCTCTGTGTCACTGCTGATTTCCATCAGATACAGACTCCTCCCCTTTGTATACTGCACTGCTCAGGTTAGCCCCATCCATACCATTGTCCTGAGACTGTGCGCACATCTCTGTGACACTGCTGATTCCATCAGATACAGACTCCTCCCCTTTGTATAATGCACTGCTCAGGTTAGTCACATCCATACCATTGTCCTGAGACTGTGCGCACATCTCTGTGTCACTGCTGATTTCCATCAGATACAGACTCCTCCCCTTTGTATACTGCACTGCACAGGTTAGTCCCATCCATACCATTGTCCTGAGACTGTGTGCACATCTCTGTGTCACTGCTGATTTCCATCAGATACAGACTCCTCCCTTTGTATACTGTACTGTTCAGGTTAGTCCCATCCATACATTCCTGATACTGTGTGCACATCTCTGTGTCACTGCTGATTTCCATCAGATACAGACTCCTCCCCTTTGTATACCGCACTGCTCAGGTTAGCCCCATCCATAC